>NW_023416307.1:8286250-8955000 GCF_014176215.1 Rousettus aegyptiacus
TCCCGTGTCTTCAGACCCCTGGGTTATGGCCTCTGTGGTTTCCCTTCCCTAAGCCATGGATCTGGATTCTGCCGCCCAACTTACTTTCCTTCCAGAAGTTTCCATTCATCTTGTTACCGGCCATTCTGTAGATCTAGCTTTTATTAATTAATCTGTAGAAGAGCCAAATCTATTTGAGAAATGCAGATTCTGTATTGAGAATATCTATTGTTTGAATTCCCTTCATTCGGAAATATTCTAATATTCCTGTATCAACAACAACTCTTTACCTCTTCAGCCTTCAGACATTAATTGATAGACTAACTCTGTCGGATTACAAAATTAATGAGTAGCTCAAATTACATTGCTGATAGAATTTGTGATTTTGTATTTCTCATCAAAATAGAAGAAAAATCAAATAATTTAAATAAACTCTTCATTCTGCTATCCGAATATGCTGTTAATGTTGTTATTTATGATCAATGTCAACTAGGATCTCTGTCATCATTGCTTCTGTTAATGGGATTTGCAAAGCTCAGATTTCAGTGGCTATGCACTAATTTTAGTTGGGCTTAAGCATTTCCCCTCTCTAAGCAGGCGTTTTCCCTGTATGCCCGTGTTTCTATGTGGAGCCTTTCTCTTAATGCTAATTTTAAGAGACTTGAATATCCTTGTTCACACAAATCCGGATCATGGATCTCTAAAGACATTATGTATCAGAGAGGTTAAAGAACATAGAAACAAAATATAGATATATGTGATGAGGCCTGTGTATGAAGGATATTGAAATGGAAGACTAGTTAGTGTGGGGGTGTAAAGTTTCAGAAAAAGTCCACCTTTAGATTTAAGTAATCACAGTGCAGGAAATGTCTCATATTTTTTTAATTGGCTAAATACCCACGCCCCAATTACTGTTTTTAATCTGCTCAAACGATCTCCATTTGTGTAAGAAGGCAGGGAACGAACTTAGATGAGAAGGAACGAGGTTCAGCAGGCGTGAAGTTGCACCAGTTCTTTGCGAACATGTAAACTAAATCTAACTGCAAACGAGAAACTAATATCGTCAAAAACAACTGTCTCAGTTGTATATTGAAATAAAACTGGATATCTTTTGTTTATACCATTCCTCTCTCTTATGTCCAAGTTTTATAAAAAATAAGGTACTAACATAGATAGTATAACAACTGGAGACATAATCTTTAAATAGAACAAAAACTGTTTAAATGTTTTTCTTCCCTTTCTTTCTCTCTCTCTCTCTCTCTCTTTCTGTTCTTTTTTTTTTAAATAAGATACTGAAACATCCCTAAAATTAGAAAGTGGAATGCAGTATATTAGAAGGTTGGCAAAAAACAAAGAACAAAAAAACAAAATAGTCATTAATATATGTCAATCATTTCATGCTCTTTACTTCCTCCTTTACTACACACATAATAAAATACGAAATATAGAAGAAACTGTAGACCATCAAAAGTCACACACGGTCTCATTGGGTTTAACTCAAGATGCTGACAGGCTGCATTCCTTTCCAGAGGCTCCAGAGGATAATCTATCTCCTTGTTTTTATTAGTTTCTAGAGGCCAAGGCCACCTGTATTCCCTAGCCCATGCCCATCTTTCTTCATCTTCAAAGTTAGCAATGATAGGTGAAATCGTTCTTACGTTACCTCACTCTGACCTACTCTTATGCCTTTCTCTTCCATTTTTAAGGATGCTTATAACTATATTGGGTCCACCTGGTAATCTCCCTATTTTAAGGTCAATTGATTATCAACTTTAATTTCATCTGTTAGCTGAATTATCTTCTCCACATAAGGCAACACATTCACATGTGCCATGGATAGCTTTGCATGTGGATATCTTTGAGGGGCCATTATTCTGTCTACCAACACTAGTAAACAAAACTAGTAAATTTATAAAAGCAAATCACAGATCGATTGGGCATAAATAGACAGCAGTGTGATGAATGTTCACAAACAGTAAAATTCAATGGTAGGAACAATGAACATGTAATGCCACAATTACACCTGCAGTTATATATAATACTCTATTTCAGGGTGATAATCAAGATAAGAAAAATGTGTTATTTTATAAAAAGAAAATCATAACTTCTGAACTGATGTCTTGCCATTACCTCTCAGGAAACTGTACCCTCCTTCATTCTGAGTCTCTGGCACATTCTAAAATTCCAAGATTACAGATTTTACTTATTTTTTATATTTCAACAATTAATTATAGTATAATGAATGGTGCTCTTTCAGAGTTCACCGCATTAACCCCACTCTACACAATTAATGGGAAACCAGCTAGCGCTAATCTGGCTTATATATTGTTGTTTCTGCTTTTCCAATTTCCTCCTACTGCACACTTTGACAGATGCAGAATATCACGAATTTTGAACCCAGGGGTTTAGGTCTCAAGCTTCTGTGCACAAATAACTATAATTCCAAAAGCTGTGGATTGTCTACTAGCTGGTTTCCAAAACTAAATATAACCAGTTTTTACAAAATTCTCTCACAAACCATTTCTAAGCACTTGATTTCAACAATTTCTACTTATTATGTTCATCCCACCCATGAGAGCAGCTTTATCCTCCCCAATTTTCTGCCCCCATTTAAAAAGAAAATGTTTTAGTCTTGCTTCAGAACACACTGTCAAACATTCCGTCAGTACCACTGTTTTCCACAATATTTTCATTGAGCCTTTACCATGAACCAAAGTCTGTACTGTGGAAATATATTATTGAACATATTTTTTAAAAATAAGATGGCATTTGTGTGTTACTGCAAAATGAAAACTATATTAAGACTGTGGTCTAACAAGACTGAAGATCTAACAGAGAAAACAAGGCTAAATAAATAATCACATATTTCCAATAATAATGAGCTGCGAATGAATTATCGATGTTAAAATAATGGAGAAAGATCTGATTTGGGGCGGTGAACACAGAATGCAGTATACAGATGTTATATTGTGGAATTATATACTTGAATTCTATGTAACTTCATTAACCAATGTCACCCTAATAAATTTAATTAAAAATAACATACATTGAGAGAAGCTTACCTAATCTTAGAAGGCAAAAAAAGTTTCTGAGAGGAATATCATTTGAAATAGGTATAAAGAATAGGCAGGGGATAGACAGGTAGGCTTGGAGAAGTGCTGTAAGGACCAAAGTCTTGAGATGTGCATTAGAAAACTAAAAGTCATTTTGGCTGGTCATCAAGGGAAAATAAAATAATGACTTGGAATTAGGCCAGAAAGATTTTGGGGCCATTTTCTTCAGGTCCTTTCTGATCTAATTCAGGAATGCACTTTCTTCTAAAAGCAGTAAGAGCCGCCGAGTGGTTTTAAGCAGGAGTATAAGATTTTCTGACTTGTTAGTTTAAAAAATCTTTTTGTTCAATTAGTATTTACGTAAAATGAAATAAACAGATATTAAAGATAGTTTGATACTTTTGACAAATATATACACCTATGTTACAACTGCCCGATCAAGATATAGAGGGTTCTCCACCCCCAGAAAGTACCTCTTTCTCCTTCTCAACCAACTCCATGCCTCCCTGCCCCGCTAGAGCCAACTATTGTAATGATTTCTATCATCATTGAATAATTTTGCCTGTTCTAGAATGTCACAAAATTGGATCATACACTATGTTTTCATGTATATCTAGCTTTTTCACTCAGCATAACATTCTTAAGATTCTTCGTGTTGCTTATGTTTTATTTATTTTATTTCTCTCTAGTGTTTCCTTGTGCGAATAAATCACAATGTGTTTATCTCTTCACCTGTGATGAACATTAAATTGTTTCGAGATTAGAAAAAACAAATTACTACCGCCATGCCACCCTGGACAAGCCGGATCCCATCTAACCTCAGAAGCTAAGCAGGGTGGGGCGTGGTTAATATTTGGATGGGAGACCACCTAGGAAGACCAGGTGCTGTAGGCATAAAAAATAAAAAAATAAAGGATTGTAAGCTGACAAGGTTCTTGCAATCTGTGAGGTCAACCAAAGGTTGCCTAGACTACAAAATAATAATAATAATAATCAATAAAACTGCAATGAACATTTATCATTTCAGTCTTTTTGTGGACATATGGTTTTAGTTTTCATTGGAGAAAAACCTCCACATGGAATTTCTGGCCTATAGAGTGAGCATATAAATTACTTTATTAGATTTTGTCCATCGGTTTTCCAAAGTTAGTTTTATCATTTAACTCTCCCACTAGCAATGCCCTAGAGTTTTAGGAGCTCTACATTCTCATCGACTTTTGCTAATATAACCTTTCTTTTAGCCATTTGATGGATGTCAGTGGTATCTCATGTGATTTTAAGTTATATTTACTTGGTGAGTAATAATTTTCAGCACCTTTTCTTGTGCTTATTAGCTATCCTCATATCTTCTTTTTTGTAACGTTTATGTTTTGCCACATTTTAAAATAGATTATTTTCTTTTTACTGATATGTTGAAATTCTTTACCTACTTTGAAAATCTCTGGAAATAAGTTTACTGTTAGAGTTATATATTGCTAATGATTTCCTATTTGTGACTCCTCACATTCTTAATGGGTACTTATGATAAGCAAAATGTTCATTTCATATTGATGAAATCAAAATAAAATTTATCAATTATTTTTATTTTATAATGCATTTTCATATTTTCCAAAAAAAAAACTTGCTTATCATGAGGTTTAAAATATATATTTTTACGTTTTCTTCTAGAAGCTTTAACATTTCAGCTTTTATATATAACTCTATGATATACACCAACATATTTTCTTTCCTTTTTGTTGTTTTGTTTTGTTATACATGTATTCAGTGATTCTAAGAATCTAAAAGCATTTGTTGAAACAACGTTTTTCCCCCATTTGAATCTGACATCATTGTAAAAAAAAAAAAAAAGGGACAGAATACACCTGAGTCTACTCCAGTACTCTATTCTGTTCCATTGAGCTATTGTCTGTATGTACAGCAGTACCCT
Source organism: Rousettus aegyptiacus (assembly GCF_014176215.1). Classification (NCBI taxonomy): domain Eukaryota; kingdom Metazoa; phylum Chordata; class Mammalia; order Chiroptera; family Pteropodidae; genus Rousettus; species Rousettus aegyptiacus. The sequence continues at coordinate 8,291,210 of NW_023416307.1, forward strand.
AATGCAATTTCTCTCATTCCCAGTAAGCCTGAGAAACTCCACTTTTGAATTCTTCTTAGTTCAGGAAATGAGATCGTTACACATAGCAATTTACTAATCAAATTACTAAGTTTTTTAATTCAAGATTTCCATATTCACTATACCATATCATCCCTATCACCTCACTCTGTAAATTTTACTGTGATGGAAGCATTATAAATGAAATGACATTTAAAAGTAAATCTAAAAGTTGCAATTATCTTAATTTACCCAAAACATGAGAACTATGAGAACAGATAAGGGTAAGTATAAAAAGATAAGTCAGATGACTGAAGCAGAAAAAAAAAATGTGCTTTATATTCAAGGAAGAATGAAAGTTCAGTTGTTTTACAGTAAAAGGAAAGTTTATATAGAAACGAAAGACAAAGATAACAATATAGGATGGTTACATGTGGCTATCCTATTGGACCACATTAATCAGAGGTTATTATTCTCATGCAAACAAGTGCAATCATCTAATTGGATAAATTTACTCCAGTCTACCGCAATGAAGATATTTTTATACACTTTCTACACTCAGTTTGTAAAATAATTTCTCTGGGAAGCTTTGTTGACTTCTAAAGTAGTTAAGATCTCATAGTTAAATTGTGCTTATATAATTTAAAACTCATATACAGCTTTAATCATTGTTGTAATTAAATAGTTATTTGGTTACAGGTTAGAGAAACAGGAGCCACATTTTAAAAAAATGTTTTTAAATTTTCTCATCACAGAGTAGCATACGAATGAATGCATTCTCCTTGAAAAAAAAAAAAACTTAATATAACATTTGTTCATGATGCATTTCCTAAGAGCAGAACCAAATGAATGTTATTTGAGAACTGACTGATAGCGACAAGATGTTTGACAATGTACTAGTAAGGCATGACTAATAAAAAATATAAGAGTTAAGGTTCGGGGGAAACAAAGCTGTTATCTGTAATCACTAATGTGATGAGAATAAATAATAGAAATCGGTGAAATAAATTGCATAGAAATGACTCATGATGAGTTTCCTGGGAACTGAATACATTAATTCCTAGAAGTCAGAACCACATGCTGGCTGGTAAAAAGTTGATTGGAAATTTCTGGAAATAGAGAAGCTTGGGTAGCAAGAGCTTGAGACCTGAACCCCTGCATTTACAGAGCCAGTGAGTGTGACAGATGGGCAGGGGCTGCATCAGGAGAAAGCTGGAAGTCTGGTAGGGATAGGACCTGTAAGAAACCTAATGGGAACCTGGTAGGGAGTGGGGATGTCTTTGTAGGGGACTGGAGGCCTGGGATCACTGTTGCTAAGTTGCTGGCATATAAGGAGAACCTCACCTTGTCCTGGTAAAATCAGAATGATTTAGAAGAATTGGGGGTATGAACTGGCTGTTTCTGAGTAGCTTCATATGAAATTGGATAAAGTTTCTTGAGATACAATGATAAAGTTTTTATAATTTGAAGCTTATACCCTTAAATGAGACATTATTATATTTAACTCCAACACCAGTCATGATATTACAAATTTATAGTCTCCAACATTGTAATTACTCCTTGTGTATGGGTATTTCATTATATTGCTGTGTAATTACTGTTGAATCTATCCCTGATTTATCTTTAAAAGGAAGTTTGCTTTTTAACTAAAGTATTTCCAGGATCCAAAGAATCACTTTCATAGCTGAAATATGCAGATAATTTTTCAACAATTAGAGATGGCCACAACTTAGCCAAAAAGATTTCCTCCTCATTAATGCAATTTTTTTTTATGTTTGTGGCCTTTTAGATAACAGTGACTCACATGCATTTTTAAAAGTCATGAAACTTATAAACTAAATAAGATTGAGTTCACAGGGGAGCACTCAACATTGCCATTTCAAATTTTGTCAAGAAAAGCCAAAAAGATTTCTGTATTTTCTCTCACTATTCCAATCCCTTTAGGTTTCCCAGTAACATTCTGGAAACTATGATTGTTTTCCAAGCAATCTGGTGGTGATTATGATGGTGGTGATAATGGGGAGGAGGAGAAGAAGGAAGAAGGTGATTGAAAAGGAAAGAAGATGAGATCACATGGCACAATTAAAAGTGTTTTAAAATGAAATGTAGGCACCAGGAATTGTATCCTTATCTTTATCACTAACTTGCAGCCTGACCTAGAAACTAGCTAGGTTTCAAGTTCCATATCTATACAATAAGAACGCTTAAATATCTAGATAGTCACTTATAGCTTTCATATTTAATATATTTAGGAAGACTGTGGGACATTTCATTTCCTCAAAGGAATGGCACCCTCGACAATTCCATTAATCCCATGCAGCTCTATTGTGTCATTTACTTCAAGGGCCTTAGAATATAATGTGTAAATTCCTCACAGGTCTGCTTGAGGGTAAATGAAATGATATACTGGGAAATTTCTTTAAAGATTTCTTGGCTCTACACAAAGATATCAGTTTGTTTTTATGTTTGCCTCATTTACAACAAGCTATATTTTTATCAATTTGTTTTCTGAAATAGTATATTTATAAAGGCTTAGAAGGTAATCATAAAAATATCACCAATTTCCTGGTGAGATTCAACTGAACCAGACATACAGACTGCTCTTGAAGCTCATTTTCAGCTACACTGAACTTGAGCCTTGAGAAGGCACCAGGATGGAACCTAGACCCTTACACCCGGTTCAGTGATAACTTCCTTTACACACATTTAGACAAATGAAACAGACTAGAAGCTGGTTGTTGGAATGCAAAATTCAGATGCTATTGCTAACCGAAGTGGGGTGAATTCAGTTCTAGTTACTAAAAGATCATAGACTTTCTTTTCTAAATTTTATGAACATTTACTAGTTTTCCATTTCATTTTTATCACATAAAGCCATATAAAAACCAAACCAAACAAAACCATATAAAAAAATCTTTGCTTTCTGTATTCCTGGTGTATATGCTAACTTCTTGATTTCCTCCTTTGCCAGCACAGAAATATATTCGGGTGAGCTCTGAGTGAATTAACTCTCCTCTGCTCCTGAGATTTACAGAGATACTTGCACCTTCAAACTATGAACTTTCAGAAAATACCACTTTAGAAGAGTTAAAATTCTAAAGATATTAGTTAGGATCTGGCACACACTTAGGCTTTCACAGTGGAATAGTCATCTTATATTTTTATTCCACAAATAAACAACAAAAAAATTAAAAATAAAGGTAACAAACCACTGCATGATTTTTCGGTTAAGTTTATTACATTCAGATTGTGTGAATTTTATTTTGTGGATAAAATCTATTGAAATAAATCCTACTACAAATTCTGGCTTTAGACTTTAAATTTGGGTGATTGTTTATTTAGTGCTGGAAACAGTTTTAGAGGCATAAAATGAGTAGATATGATAGAAATGAATTATATACTTTTAACTTAAAAACATCATATTATAGTAAATTAATACTATTCATAATCATCCAAACTTTACAAATAAAGAGTGTAAATTGGGAAATAATTTGAAATGCATAATAATGATGATACAATCTAGTAAAATTTGAGTGATACAGCTCTTTAGAAGAAAAATATTAGATCTTAATGTATATATATGTGAAAATATGAGAAAGCTTGAAATCAAATTTTTGGTATCCTATATGAGGAAGCTAGAAATATTAGCAATTTAAACCAAAAGAGAACTTAAGATAGGACATTATAAAGATATGAACAGAAATCAACAAAATTAAAGTCAAACATGAAACAAAACCAACTAGGTCAAAATTTGGGTTTTGTAAAAAATCAATTCTTTTAAATTTTGTAAAAATTTTTGTAAAAAAGTTTTGTAAAAAATCGATTCTTTTACATTTTAAAAAAGTGACTAATAGCTGCACATGATTTAAATATGTATTTGAAAAAAAAATATTTTTCTGTATTCCAAACCGGAATTAATATTTTCTTCGTTTCTTTTAAGAAGTAAGGTAAGTCTCTCACCCTTCCTTATTCTTCCTGTTTGCAAACACTTATTCAAAATAACCTTCATGGAAAAATTAAGAGTAACCACATTAGACAAATGTGGAAAGTTAATAAATTTGTTTTCAGAGTATAGAATCTTAGTTCATATCCTCGGCACCAATCAAAGAGGCTTGTAACCTCATTCTCTTTTAGTCTATATTTATCTCTAATTCTACATGTGCATAATGGCAAATAATGATGGGTATTAGTTGAAGGAGACTTTCCATGCACTCAGATCCTGGTCAACCAAGCTCCAACCTGGTTAGGGGTACTAGTTAGGGGTAGTTTTGTTTTGTTTTTATTTGTTTTTTTAGAAAAAATGAATTATTCGTCAATATTACACAACTGGGCACTTTCAAAATATGTGTGTTCTTTACTGTGGAAATAGTGACTTGTGATATTTCTATTTGTGGATCTCTATTCCTGGGACATGAATCCAATTGTTTCTGATCTGAGGAAAATGATCCATGGATTATGGTACAGACTTTTTCAATTGTACACACCTCTAGATATTGATAACCAAATCACTGAGCATCAAATTAATTAATTTTATAGTTAATTTTTAAAGATAAAAATTTTATAATTTTTTTTAGCCTTTTAAATATTTCATTCCACTTTCTTCTGGCCTTAAGAAAGTCAGCTGCATTTCTTGTTACTATTCCCTCATATGTAATATCTCTTTTTCTCTCTGGCTACTTTTAAGGTTTTCTTTTTGTCTCTATTTTTTATCGGTTAACTATAATGTGCCAAAAGCTGGATTTTTAAATTTATTTTAAGTCAAAATAAATTTATCCTAAGATTCTTGGATTTGTGAGTTGAAAGTTTTTTGTTTGTTTGTTTATTTGATGATGGCTTTTTTTTTGTCAAACGTACAAAATTTTTTACTACAGTTTTTCTGTTTTTTTTTGTTTTTTTTTTTTTTTTTTTCATGCCCAACTTTTTTTCCCTGGGACTTTTGTTACAGAATTTTTGGATCGCTTGATGTTTTTTCAACGTGTTTCCAAATCTTTACTCTGTTTTTCTTTTTTTTTTCCCTGTTCTTCATTTCTCTAGGTAGCTTAGATTGGATGATATTGTGTTTTAAATTCATTTTCAAGTTCACTTATTCTTACTTCTGTCTTGTAAAATATTCTCTTAATACTATTTTTATTTTAACTCTTTAACTTTCTGTTTGAGAATATCAATTTTTAAAATTATTTCCATATTTTTAAATTCATCATATATTTATCAATTATATTCATCTTTCTCTTAAATCATTCACATATGCATTAGAGCCTTTTTAAAGTCCATTCCAACTAATTCTAATATTTATGATAAATGTGATTTGTTTCTATTGATCGATTTTCTTTAGATTGGGGTAACATTTACATGTTCTCTGAAATTTTTTGTAAGATTTTTATTGCATTACAGTTATTGTATATAAAAGAACAGTGGATTGTGGAATATACTTATATTTATATACACATATGACTGTATTTACACACACATATTATTATATGATTAATACACATACATACACAAACATGCACCTCCATTTTCCCTAAACTCCAGTCAGACATGCTTCTATTCTGATCTGAGCTCATTATTACATTCTATATTTTAGCTGGGAGGGAGGTTGGTTCATATTTTCAGACTGTGTCAGTTTGTCTTTGAATTAATTTGAGTTTTGTTCATTTTAATTATTCTATTTTATAGTTTAAACATTTTCATGTTCATTTTTATGTACTCTAGCACTGTCTAAATTGTTTTTTTAATTTCTTAAAAATAATAACCACAATTATTTTTCTGTATATTTCTAACATGTCCATTACCTAGATCTCTTGTAGGTTTGTTTATACACTGTTGTCTCTTGGTATGGTCTTTCTTTCCTTCTTTTTCTTTTTCTTTCTTTCTTTTCTCTGTTTGTTTGTTTGTTTTTTGTAGAACTGGTAATTTTTAATCAATTATCGTAGATAATTTAAGGCTGTAAATGGGTCTATCTGCAGAGGAATTTACTTTGGATGTACCAAGCTGGGGTAAGATTCCTAACACTCTCCTATTATCAAGATTGATGCAATTCAAAGGTTGGCTTTAGTTCCTATAAATCATATCCTATGTTTTCTTATCCTTAAAATTCTAGTAGAGTCTTTAAAATCCTAGAATATTTCAAAAGCCTATAATGTTTACCTGTATTCCCAGCTATTTAGAAGGCCATGGAATCCTGTTTTGTTCATTGACACCATGAGCTCATTAACATTATTGGAATAGATGAACAACTCCAGGAAGAAAATGGTCAAAACATCAACATTTTTTTGATTTAGAACCTCTCCTAATTTTGATCTAGCAGTTTTTAACCTGATGGTGCTGTAGTGTTTGTGCACAGATTATTTTATCTAGTTTTATTAGGGTTCTTATTGCTGGAGTGATTTAAACTACCCAGCTTAATGCTATCTAATGTTATATTTGGTAAATAACATCATGTTAAACTTCTGCATATAAGGGTGATTGGTAAAAATGTTTATTTTATGATATATGCAGAATTATTTAGAATGGATAAAAAACCTGGAGCAAGAATTTTCACTAGACATATACAGCTATTATAGATATCTAGCCCTGTTTACCAAATAAACCTTTGACTCATTGTAAATCAATGCCCAAACATTCCCTAAACATACTGGGTAACTTTATACCCAGTGGCTTTGTTCATGCCATTTTATCTTCTCAAACTACTTCTATTTTATCCTATACTACTTAGTCTGCTTTTCAAAGTAGACTCTATTCTTCAAGAAATTATGAGCATTAATTTTTCTTTTATCTTCTTTGAGCATCATTTGATATATTTTAAAGAAATAATGAGTTGAAAATCTCTTGGAACGTGATTTAGCTCAAGATAAAGGTAATGCTTTTTTTTTTATTATTAGACTTGTCTCCAAATCAAATGGTATCTGACATTGCAGTGTCTTGTTTTCTGGAATAAGTGGCCTATAAAAGATTAACAGGTGACTATAAAAAAAAAAAAAAAGATCTCCATATTTTGCTGACATAAAGCCTATAGTTCTTACCTGAATGTAGTTCGAGCCATTGGAGAGCATGGAAGTAAAAGCCCACACATCCTGAAGCAAAATCTTTACACCAAGAATAATTGGCTTCCTCCTTATAAAATGTAAAGGACTCAGAGAGATTCAGGGATTTGGTCACGTTGCAAACCAATATCAAATGAACTTAGTACAAGTTATTCAAGCTTTATATTTAGTATTTTCTGAAAATATACAGACACAAGTTAGATTTATATTCAATTTTTATTTCATGTACAAACCCAGCAGTTTTTATAAATTTTATTCTTCCTCTCTACATCCCATATAGATCCACAAACTTTTGTGCTTTTCTTCTCCTGTGAGGAGAAATTTAAGAATTCACATGATTTGAAGAATTAAGCTTTCCAAGCTCTTGATTTGCTTATTTATACAAAGTTTATATTAAAATGCAAATGAAATCTGAAGACCAAAAATTTTATTTCAAATCTCTTAACCCCTAGAAATCCAAAGCTTGTTTTATAAAGCAAATTAATCTTTTACATATATAAACCCAACAAATACTGAAAGGAATTCCTGGTCAATAAGAAATAAGTAATAACAATAACATATATGGCTGCCAGAATCTACATGTTTATTTATTTAAGACAATAGATTTTCTTACTTGTTAAAGGATATCTAATAACTGGATGATTTCCATCACCAATGGAACTATAATTTAAAGTTTAGTTTGTCACTTAGTTTTACATTTTGCAAGAACTAATCTGTAAGCTAGGCTGAGTGGCCAGAGAGTAGGTGAGCAGTCTTTGGAGACCATGAAGAAAGTTGTTGTCTCTGAGAATAAAATAGTTGACATTCTACAAAAATATGCCACAAGTTGAAAACATCCAGCAAGTTAACCTGTAAAAGCGAGATCCACAGACTGGCTGGTAGCGAAGTGGCTGGAGATTCCAAAAACCAAAGTAGGTTGGATGGCAGAATCTGGATCCAGAGCCCAAGGTAGGGAAACCACAGATTCTATAACCCAGGGGTCCAAAGCCACTGAAACCACAGCCCAGTGAGTAGCAGCTTCTGGATCCATAGCCTAGGGAGCAGCCTCTGTGAGACCCAGAGCCCAGAGACACACTATAAGTTGACGGGCAGGGCCCGAAGAGTGTGGAGGTCCTCAGAGGGTAGCAAGAGGTCCTTGGGCAGTAACTGGATACCACACAGGATGCCTGACAGCTGGTGGGCTTACACCAGGAGTTCTGGCAGCCACGGTAGAGAGAGGAGCCCAGCTGGCAGGTGTTGGGAGAGCAGAGGCCAGTGCTGTAGACCAGGTTACTGGGGTAGGAAGAGCCACAGGAGGAGCCTGGGGAGCCCAGGTAGCTTCCACAGGGGAGGGAGAAGTTTCTAGAACAGCAGTTATAGGACATGTTGACCAGAGATGTGAGTTTAGCTGAGTTATAGTAAGAAGGTTTTGAGGTTCATTTCTACCTCCTGGACTATGGCATTTAAATACTCTCAGCAATGGGCGTTGAAAGGTACAAGGGCATCATTCCTTCATTTGTACTCCCTCATTTGCATATTATTAACTCAACCACCATTTCTGTAATTGCAATTGCATAATTTCCTGCATGTTGTATTTATGGTGCTATAATAATAAAACACAAAGCCAATAAACCACTCTTGTGTCAGAAATGCTATGACCGTTTTACATTAATGACCATCCCATCATGACCAGGAATGTCTCTCCTTTACTTACTGGTATATGCTGCTCGTGTATCTGATTCTGGCTATGCTGGTGTATGTGTTCCTTCTAAGGGTGGAGATTAAAATGACATCATCTTTCTTTTATTCTTTTATTTGTTTAGATGCATAGCTTTGGGCTTGACAAAAAGTCTTCTAAATATTGAACCTATTTGTGACCACTTATTATTTTCAAAATATCTATCAAGTATTAAATATTAATGTAGAGTATCTCATATCCAATGGAGAAGGCTAAACAATGTTAAAAATAGAACTGAGGGATTGAGAAAGGCTAGGAACAGAAAGAAACCTGGATAAACATTTGGAAGCAAGACACAACTATGTACATCTAAATGTTACTCTTGTTCATGAAATTTTCAATATTTCTGTCAAGTTCAGAGTTACATTGCCTTTCTCCACATAGATAAAGCTTCTGTTCTTTGAAGGAATGAATTATATACTGATTCTGAGACTTTCATTTATAAATCTTTAAGACTAAAAAATGTGATGTCTAGTAACTAAAGTTTGAATAAGAAAGGTATTCATAGTCCAAAGAAATTAGATCAAATTTATAACTTTCTAAGCTTCCAAAGTTTACTTTCAGATGCATATTGTATAAACAATAACATAAAAATATGTCAATGCCAGAATGAATTAGTGTATTGGATTATAATCATTTAACTCTTTATCCATTTTCGGCAGAAAATAGATTAGCATGAACTTCATCAGTGATGCTGATTTTATGATTAAGTCATTAGAATCAGAGGATTTAGGAATCCATCTGCTAGCCTGTGTTTAACGGAAAGAGATTGGTTAAGGAGCTGGTGGATCAAAGACTAAAAAGATAGTTGCCACTGAAAATAATGAGCAAGATGGAACTTTTAGTAGACACTTTGATAACTGCTTTAAAAGTACTGGAACTCAGCAAGATGATCAGTAGAATCCAGATACATAAGTCATTGGTAACAAGATGGCTGGAGTCTCCTAAAAGCAAAATAGATTTTTCCTGAGCTATGAATCCAGGCATAAACTGGATTCATAGCTCAAGAAAGGGAAGCCAAAGACTTCATAATCCAAGGGTGAGAAGACATGGGATCCATAGCCCAGTGAGTAAAAACTTCTGGATCCATAGCCAATGCTGGATCCAGAACCCAGACCCAATGTAAGTTTACCAGCAGGGAATGCAGAGTGTGGAGGTCCTTGAGTGGTAGCAGGATATCTGGCAAGGTCTGGGCACCACACAGGACACCTGGCAGCTGGTGGACTCACAGCAGTTCTCCACGGTAGAGAGAAGAGCCACGGTAGAGAGAGGAACCCAGGTAGCAGGTGCTGGGCGAGCAGAGATCAGTGCTGCAGACCAGGTTGCTGGGGTAGGAAGGGCCACAGGAGGAAACTGGGCACAGGTAGCCCCCACGATGTGGGAGGAGAAGTTTCCAGAGCAGCAGTTCTGAGACATGTTGATGGGAGATGTGAGTTCAGATTAGTCACAGTAAGATTCCATGCTTTATGGGTAATTTATATACTATTAATTGGAATGACACAGGACAGGTACAATCTTCTCACATTTGCGTAACCTTTTCTGCTTCCTACCTATTGTATTTATAGGTGTTATAGCTTTTTGTTACAGCACAGGCCAATGATCATTCCTAAATCAGAATTTCTAGGATTTTTTTTGTCAATAATCCTCATCCTATTATGGCCAGGAAAGCCCCTTCTTTTCTCCCTGGCCATGATCCCATGTATATGCATTCCTGCTTTGCTCTGGGGTTCATTCTGTCACTTTCCTACTATGTCAAGTGATCAGCGGCATAGCTTTTTTTTTTTTTTTTTTTTTTTTTAAGGATGCTTCTAATGATTGATTCTACTTGTCACCACTGATTCACATTTTCCAAATTTATTTTCCATTTATCACATATTATTATACAGTGCTTCTCACATCCAGCAGAGGGAAGAAAAATAACGTATAATGAGAAATGGCTAGAAACAGAAGGAAACCAGGCAAACCTTTAACGACGAAATGACTCAATTGAGATGGAGTCGCAAGGAGAGTTTGATTTGAGCCACCTGGAGAAGGACTGAGACTAATGATGATAATGTGGGGGACTGAGAAGGGGAATGAAGGGAGAGAGATTTTAAATATCTCTTCTACTTTCTTCTAGCCTATGGATCTTTTAATATGAATGCTATTTAAATATATCATGTGAAAAGAAATATAGTTTCTGTATTTCACATATGTTCATTCACATCATCCAAATTTTAAAAGAACCTGGGGTCTGCATCCTCAGGCTTCTCTCTGCTCAGACTATCAATGAGTTTTGTGCATTTTTGAAGTCAGTTCCTTTTCTGAAACTTTCTTCAAAAATATAAAATATCCTTTTATTACCCCTATTAATTTTATTTTTCCTTTGAATAATACAATAACTGAATGTCAATTTTCAATGGGTTCACTATGTCAGATAATCCTGCACTAAATACTAACAGAAATTTTTGAGCCTGAAGGAAAACAATCTTAGAAGGAAATGTTAAATTTCAAGAAAGAATAGAGAGTATATTTGCTAGTTGGATTCTCCAGGAAGCAGGCACTGAGACGGGGTAGAAGAAAAAAGCATTTGCAAGAGTAGCATCTGTGAAAGAAAAAAAAAAAAAAAGCCATTCTACCACCTTGTTTTGTTATTGACCAGGAGCTGCTACGAGATAAATAAATAAAGAAAGAAAACCAAAAAACTTGACTTTGGCTTAAAATTTCAAACAGCCCTTAAGGAAGCCAACAGAAAGATGTCAGCTAACATCACTTGTCACAGACATCTATTCCTTTTTGGAAGTGATGTGAGTTCTAGTACGCATCCGTACCTGACATAGTCCACCACTTGCACCTTGAGGGGCAGCTTGTCAGGAGCGTGGTTCTCCATGGCTCTTGCAGGCCTCTTTTCCTAAGGGGAAATGTTAAAGTGTAAGACCAATGGGATGAAACACAGTTCCTGTCATTGCATTTGATCTTGGAGCTCCAGTTAGTGATCATCCTCCTCTTCCTTCACTCTTCATTATAATTGTGCTTCACTCTCAGTTACCACCTCTATTGGTCTTGGATTTTTTGGTGGTGTTACCCAAGCCCTTATTCCTGAGACGTAGACACCTTTTGTTTTTCTTGCTAGAGTTGTTGCCTTTGACAAATCACATCCACAATTGGACAGAAAGTTCCAAGAGTCATCCGAGTAAATCAACTGACCTCCACATATACTTTCCCTACCCTCACTGTGTAAGAGTAACCCTACCATGTTCTACTACTCAGGGTCATATACCCTTGGATGGAAGGTAATTCTTTTTTATGCCTGATGGTCTCTGAAAACAAAGAGCACAAAGCGCTTAGGCAGCAGCTGTAGTTGTACTGTAGTTCAGTGAGATCTTTGATATGTCCCTTAGCAAGTGAGCCTTTGGGACCTGGGAAACTATCCTTGAAAATTCCAGTTGCAGAAATAGGAAGCACAAAGTACTTAAATAGGACATTGGGAGTGACAGTAAGTGAATATTTGCTTCCCAATCTTTTGAAGGAGTTGCCTCCATGCTAATACTTCAGCTTCGCTGTCAGAGGCCAGTCTAATGCACCATCAGACATATAGCTTCAGTGCGATGTTTTTAATAAAACCCGTGGATCTCACTTGACGTTGTCTCTACTGTAATGAACTCACTTCACACTGTCTCTACTGTGAAGTGGATTTCCTGTGCGGAGGCTACTTTGTGAGGAATTCCGTGCTGGCGGATCAAGCTTTTGATCAGCTCCTGACTGGAGGTGCTGATGTGATAAGCATGAAAAGCAGACTCCCACTCTGAATAGGTGACTCTGTGTTTGAGAGTGAACCACACTGATCCTTCCAGGGCAGAAGGGGGCCATGTTCAAGTTGCAACCAAGTAGGTAGATGGTCTCCTTGAGGAATAGTGCCATAATGGGAATTTAGCATCAGCCTTTGTTGCTGACAGATTGGACATTCACAGGTGGCATTAAAAATTTATAACAGCCTTGTAAGTAGAAGCTCATGCTGTTGAGCTCATGCATAGCTGCTGTGGTCATTTTGTTCACTTGCTCATCTTGCCAGCATTGTGGCAGAGGCATTTTGGCTACTGAGTGTTTAGATCCTCTTCCATGGTGGATGCATTCTAGGGGGATTAAGAAGAAGTACAAAGATATTCACATTTTGAACTCATCTATATATATCTGTTCACATGTCTGTACCCTAGATTTCCTGTATCAATATTCTAAGAGTCTCCTTTCTTGGTCCCTAACTACTGGTCAGGTTACTTGCCACTGTCCAAGAATCTAGATGTATCATCAACTGTGGCTACTTTTTCCCCCCTTTTATACAAAGTGGATAATCAGATACTGGCTGTAAAGTTCTGCCACATAGAGAAAATATTTTTTTCTCACCACAGTGATTAAAGACATCACATAATGAGACAATATATCTGCAATCTTAGCTTGAGCTTTTCTTTTCCTTTTTTAGTTGGTCACCTGAGGCACCATACATGTCATCTGGGAAAGAGTGGTGGTGCAATTCTGGTGGTGACATGGAGTCTGGACTCCTGCTCATGCAGTCCGCTTTCTTGTTTTGCGTACGTTTATTCTTGTATGAGCTATTTCCTTCTTGCAATAGATTGCTACTGAGTCTACCTTATTTTATGACTTAGAGAGTTCAACAGGACCCAGCTCCTGATGGGCAGCTACAGATGCTGATCACTTGTCCCATAGTCAAGTTTTGTATCTTTACCAGGGCCATGTGATATCCAAGGAGATGATTTTCCAAAGGCATATTAATTCTTCACTGCAAATTACAAGGTCTTGCTCTATAATTTTATTTGCCTGTGTTGTGATTCTCACACTAGGGCTTGCCATAAACTCTATAATGCATTTTATTTTGTACCACAAATACGCCAACATCATATGGTCTGCCATATTGTGTATTTAACATGAATATATATATTTATATGTAATAAATATATATAATAATACATTATTTCATATAACATTTGACAAAAGCTTTATTTTATAAAATATTTAAGAATGTTTAAACTGGTAGAAAATAGAGTGAAAGTAATAAAACAGGAAGCTATTTTAACAGTATAAGAGAAGAATTCTAAGATTAATGTGATGCTAAACTCAAGATATCCAAATAGTGAAGTAATAGATACCTATTATACATCTCTAGCCAGATTTTTCATTGCTACGTCATACAAATTATATCTTGATTTCCAATAACTTCCTTAACAGAAGTACCATTAAACCTTTCTGTTTAGTTCATTTTATTTTATCTTCTGAAAATTCTCCTTATTTTTTCCCATACTTGTGTTTTCACTTCTTATATTAGTCCCCATCTGTCATGAAATCTTGGATTGCAGTTTCTTTATAAGACTGGGACCTATTGTGAAACCTTGAGCCACTTCAAATATTCATTTCCTTAAGTATAAAATAACTGTAGTTCCTAAAATGTATGTTTTTCATAATTCTCATAGCAATCTAAACATTAGTGGATAGGAAAATTCTTTGAACATTGCTTTTTATCTCTGTATAAAGATACTGTTTTTGTTATTAGTTTTAGACCTTATCAACATGTTACTTATCTTAGCATTTTATTATTTTCTGAAATATTTGGCCTATAAAATATCAGAATGACAACATAAAATATAAAAACAAGGGACCTGCAAAAATATGTTGAGATATGAATGAAAATAATTTTCAATGATATAAAAGAATTTTTCCCCTCAGTCATGTTTAGTTTGAGTTTTGGATACAAGAAGGTGAAATTCCACAACTCATGAACCTAATTAATTCTCACCAAAGATAATTAGCTTCCTCCATACACTTGTATAAAAGTTAATTACATACAAAAGGACTCAGTGAGTTGAAGGGATATCATTATTTCTGCCACCCAACATTGACTCAATCAAAGAAAGCTATTTAGACTAAAGTACAAATCTTCCCATATAGCCTAATTTTTTCCCAACTCGGTTATATTTTTCATGTTTTGTGGGTTTTTTTCCTATGGTTAACAACCATCAAGGCCCACATCCTTTGAAGCAAATGTGGTCTGTACTGTCCCTGAGGTTATTATCCAGATAAACTCTGTGCATGCAATGTAAGTATTCCTGAACACAGCAGTTTTGAAGAAGGAAATGTTTAAAGCCTAAAATAAATTATTTCAAATTTACCAATCTACTAAGTTTCCAAGGTTTGCATGATAAACTTCGATCTGAATACCCCTCCCCAAATCAAAGCAAAAACAAAACAAAACAAAAACAAACAGAAAACAAAATTTAGCTGATTAAAACTAACAATAAAAATTAATAGCAGATTGGAAGTCAGAATGAATAAGTTTATTAGGTTATATTAATTTGGATTTTCATCTATTTTGAGAATAAAATGCATGAACAAAACTCCCATTAATTCATTGACGTTAATTCATTGTTCATTTAAAATAAATTCCATTAATTGCTTTAGTAATATATTTCATTAATTCTACTAATTCCATTAATTCATTCAATAGAATTAATCATTAAGTTCAGTATATGTTAGTGATAGTTTTTGGTCAGAGAGTTTTTCCTGAACATCATGAAAATGATAGATACTCTGTTTAAAGGTTGGCTATTGCTCAAAATGTCTGAACACTCAGCAGGTTGATTAATAGAAGCCAGATCCACATGTTGGTCTGTAACATAATGATTGGCAGCTCCTGGACCCAAAGTAAGTTGGGCGGCAGAATCCAAATCCATAGCCCAGAGAAGGGAAACCACAGAGGCCATAACCTAGGGGTCAGAAGCTCCTGGAACCACAGCCCAGAGAGTAGCAGCTTCTGGATCCGTAGCCCACGGAGCAGCTGCTGCTGGACCCAGAGCCCACAGACGTGGTATAAGTCGAGCGGCAGGGGGTGCAGAGTGTGGAGGTCCTTGGGCGGTAGCAGGCCGTCTGGCAAGGGCTGGACACCACACAGGACGTCTGGCAGCTGGTGGGCTCACAGCAGGTCTCCTGAGAGCCACGGTAGAGAGAGGAGCCAAGCTGGCAGGTGCTGGGCGAGCAGAGGCCAGTGCTGTAAACCAGGTTGCTGGGGTAGGAAGAGCCACAGGAGGAGCGGGGAGAGCTCAGGTAGCCCCCACAGGAGCGGGAGAAGTTTCCAGAGCAGCAGTTCTGAGACATGTTGAGAGATATGAGTTCAGAAAGTCACACTGAGAAGATTCTGAGGTTTAATGTCACCTTCTCTACTGGGGCATTTTTATACTCTCAGCTGTGGGTGTGGCATTCTGCACAGTCATGGGTTCCATACTTGGAATTTCTCATTTATGTAATTCAGTAATATTTTCTGTAATTGTAGATGAATAATTCCTTTCATCTCATATTTATGGGTAAATTCACCATGTTGTTATATCACTAAGTCAACGAACCATTCCAATGTCAAAATTCTATGACTACATGCCATTAATGCCATCTACTCACATCCAGGAAAGCCCCTACTCATATCCTTAGCCAAGAATCATTGTGTATTTGCCTGTATATTGGCTGGAAGAGGCTTAGTTCTAAGGGCAGGGATGGCGATGAAGTAACTTTTTTCTATGTCAGTGGAATAATGACACCCCATTTTTTACCCATGTTTTCCTTCAATTTGTTTCATTCCCTAAAATTATTTCCCATGGATTTTATTATATAATATATTGTTTCTCAAATCCATTGCAAAGAGGAACATAGATAAGATAAATTGAATGAGAATCGTGGTGGGTTACAGAGGTAAATCAGGACAAGTGTTTAGAGTCAAAATGACTAAGAAAGACTAATTTGAATCAAAGACTCAGTGAACACCAAGTTGTGCACCTGTGAAAAGACTCAAGAAGTCAAATATTCTTGAGGCGAGAGGATATAACTAATGACTCTATGGGTTTTTCCATCTCTGTGTAATTTAAATAAAAAGTTCCATATCAATATGGTCTGTGGCTTTTCATATGTACCTTGCCTTTCTTGTCATTTATAATTACAATTTGTATGGAGACCCTTTTTTTCTAGAGCAATTCCCATCACATAGTACATTTTGGACAATTTTCCCTTTAGATCTTTTCATACCATTTTCTCCTTCATCGTAAAAAATGCTTTTTCCTATTGTATTTTTTAAAAAATAATAAAGTAATATTTTCCACTTTAAAATATCTAACTATCATTTTTATAGAGCTCTCTGTGTCAGGCTAAACTGAGCTAAAATGAATGCTGAAGGATTCTCTCCAGTTAGACAATAAACTTGAAAGGAATTTAGGGATTGCTGAAGAGAAAAAGACGACAAATATAAGTTAATTATGTCTAAATACTCATTGTGCGCAATACTAATTAAAAGGTGTGTGGTTCTTAATATACAGGGAGAAGCAAATAGTCATAAATTAAGAATGATTATAAAAATCTCTTAAATTGCTTAAAAATTAAAAGCTTGGAAAAATAACTTAAAAATGTAATATTATAGTATTAGCCTATTTTATCACCTCTGAAAGCATGAAAGTAGATAAAAAGAAACAAGATAAATCACATGACAACAAAACAGTAAATATGTAGGTAGAAATCTGAATGTTTCAATAATTAAATTAAATATGACTAAATAATCTATGTAAAAGATAATATTAGACTGGGCTAAAAATCAAAACTTTTCTATTTCAAATAGATTTTTTAAATATAAGGAAACAAAAGAGAAAAGTAAAAATATATATCAGGAAAAAGAAATAAATAAAAAGTGATGATTCTGCTTTATTAATCTCCAAGTTTGCTATATGATAAGGAATTTGTCAACTATAAAACAAGATATTTCTTAACGATCATCCTGTCAACCCTCTAGGATGACACGCTTTATTTTATTTTTCATTTAGAGGGTACCCTAAAGCCACAGCATCAAATAGAGTAGATATTAGCCACATAGTATCGAGTTTAATTTTCATTTATTAAATTAAATTAAATTAAAATTCAATTTTTCAGTCATAACCACCACATTTCAAGTGCACAGCAGATACATGTGGTTAATGGATACCAAATTTTGGAAACTACAGATAAAAATATTTTCAGCATCACTGAATGTTTTATTACACAGTGCTGCTTTTGAGAACACAGCATGTAATATTGATTTACTAATATAAATGAGCACTTTCACTATTCCCTGTACAGTTTAAGAAGGTTAGAAACCTTAAGACCATTTATCCTTATTCCGATTTATGTATTACTATGCTAGGGTTGTCTGTGTTTTAATTTCATGTATGTTTGTTTATATTGATATATGTGTCCATGTTTTTATAGGCAACGTTTGCTTAAACTTATTCAATATATATCTTTTGTTTACTCTTCATTCCTTTCTACATCTTTTTGCTCTATTCTGGGATCACTTCGCTTTTCACTATGTATAAATTTTATTACATGTCTTAGTGCTAGAAGATTATTGACAAATTCTCTAAGTTCTTGATTATCTGAAAATGTTGATATGTTCCCTTCATTTGTGAAACAGATACTCAAAGTAAGTATTCTAGTTTTTTCCTTTAGAAATTTGAGGGTATCTAATTACTTTTGTACCTTTTTTACCATTTCAATTCAGTTGTCAATCTTATTGTTACTTTTTTAAAGGTAACTTGAATTTGTTCCCCTCTGGTCAATTAAAATTTTTCTCTCTTTTTTTCTTGTTCATCAGTTTGACTCCAGTAAAGTTTAGATGTGGGTCTTTCTTCATATTTATTGTGCATGGAGCTTGCAAGAGTTCTTAAATCTGTGAATTCATATTGTTCTATTTGGAAAATTCTCTCTGGGTCTCTTTCTATTACATGTTAATTTTCTTGAACCTGGTAATATCCTGACTTGTCAATAGCTGTTAATTTTTCATTGAATAACTATCTATCATCTATCTATACATCATCTATCTATCTATCTATCTATCTATCTATCTATCTATCTATCTAATCTATCATCTATCATTTATGTATCTATGTATATATCATATCTATCATCTATCTACTTTAGCATGCATGTGAATGCACAAATGAATACAATCTTGTTTTAGGATTCCAATTGAAATTATGTTAGACCTTTCCATATTCTCTGAAGCTCCATTCATTTTTTTTTTTTTAGTTTGAATATTTCTTAGGGAACAATCACTAGTTGTCTCTCCAACCGTATCTAATTTCTTTTTAATCTATTCAACAATTTCACATTTAATTTATTTCTTTTTTCAATTTTAAAATTTCTACTTGGTTATTTTAATGTTTCAGTGCTCTGACAAAATTTCCAATCTACTCTTTAATTTTCTAAGTATAAAATATTTATATTAATATCTATGTCTAATATTTTCACTTACTAAATCACTCACAAGTGTGTCTACTATATAACACATATTTTAGATTTAGTCATTTCTTAACTTTTTGACACCTGGTAAAGTTTTCTTGGGTACCAGATTATCTTTATATCTATCTCTGTATCATCTCTTCATCTATATCTATAGCTATATATTCATATATATCTATGTAAAGTATATCTTCAATTATATATACATAAATCTATATTTACACTTACATTTATATCATATTTATGTAAAGATACAATTTAAGGCTCATTCTTATGTTATTAATCTAAGAAATGATTTGGAACTGAACATCTATTCATATGAAAGGATAAATATTTATAGCTCAACCTAATTCTAAGGTGTTTTTCAAAGTCCTGGATAATTTTGGCCAAAAATCATTGGAAACTTCTGACCTTCAATTTTTTGTTACCCCAGTTTATAAGTTTCATCAGCCTCTTTTTTTGTACTGAACAACATCCTTAATATAAAAGTAGTCACAGATTCTTTGACTTGTCATTGTTAAAACCTCTCTCACATGTTGGTCCTGATCATTTCTAGATATTGCACATATATTTTCTTTGTCTAGAGTTTCTAGAAAAAAAGACATTAGTTCTAAATATTTTTTTTTTCATTTGTAAGCATGTCAATTTTTACCTTATTCCTCCTTAAGAAAAAACTTGAAATTTATACCTAATCATTGGATGGAATGTTTATTTTATAATATATGAAAGGGTGATTGGAATATGAGAGAGACGGGAGTAAGAGTGTTCAATCACAAATCTATTTTAGTAATTTGAATGGAAGGGGATGAAGACAAGAAATATTGTGATTTAAAGTGTAATACTTCTAAATGATGGAGTGATGGTTACTAATCAACTCACACCATATAGAATCTCCTTAAGTTGTAAGTTAACTAAGTTTTCAGTTTTTCCCGGAATATACAAGGCCTTTTCAGTTTTTTTATGCTTTGCTTATTCCATTTCATCTTTCCAGATTTCTCCTTTGCTCCTCTCCAATACTCCTGTGTCTTTGCAACTCAAAATACATCTCATCTTTTAAATTATCGTAAGACAGGTTTTTCTTATAATTTTCTTATTTTCTTTGTGTCTCCACGTTCTTAAATTTAACATAAAAATTTACAATATGTCTCTTTCTCTAAAGTTTGTTATACATCCTGAAGAAACAAGAAATAGGAATATTTATTGAACATGTTTTTGAACTCCTTTTTTTTCAGTTTTAGGTTCCTATTAAAAGCTATTTATTACTTCACTTTACTATGTGCAGATATAATTCTTCCTTTTGTTGTTGTTGTTGAGATCCACATTAAATCATCACCTTTGATAACATCAAAAACACTTGCTGTTTTTTTAGCTTGAAACATGAGTAAAAACTAAGGTGGAATATAAACCTTATGATTGTAGCTTCTTCCTTTAAATTTCATGGTATTGCTCATTACACATATGTAGGTAAAAAAGATCATATTGAATACTCATCAGTGAGATGCAGGTTCTTGATCACTTCTACCAACAAATAATAGGTAACTTCAGTTAGGTTATTTAAAATTCATACATAATCATTTTAATTTGTGTTCTATTCAACTTTCCTTTTATATATAACCCTAATCATGTAAATTAAAATATTATTTTTGTCCTCTGTATTTTTTTCTATAACTATCACCTAGTCGGCTACCTTATCCCTGTTGGTGTACACATGAGGATCCATATTTTATGAGGGAATTGATGTAATTTCTGATTCTGAAATTCTAATTCAAGTGAGAGTCTTCAACTGCCAATAATTTGAGTAAATTGAAAAAATACCATTATTCTGTGTTGATGGATTAGAATATAAAACATCATTCACAAAATGAATCATAGGTCAACTAGGCTACCTCACTTACGCTGATGATCCTCTGACTTAAATTACTTTATACAACAACAGAGTTTGGATTGGCTTTTATGTGGTGGGCAAAGGCTTAAATCAGTGGTATCTTAGTTCTTAATAGGCAACAGAATTGATAATGGGCCATTTTAGAACATACAAACTAGCCAGAAAATAAATAAACAGTTAAAAAAAATGATCGAACTCATCCTCAGGCCACTGCTCCAAATGTGACTCTTATGTACCACCATTGTTGGAAATCGCTCCCTTAAATGAAAGGGTTAACATCTAGCCTGGATCTCAGGAGAGACATTCAGAGCCCCGTAAAATCATACCACCTTCCTGACAACTGTAACCACGTCTGCACAGCGAGAGTCTTCCCAAGAATATGAAGTACAGCATTAAAGAGAGGAAAAAGGAAATCTATTTTCTGTTTATAAGACAATAGTTCTATTGTAATGGGCAGCCTTGCTTATAACAAGCTGCACCCTCTCTTCATGCCATGGTACAGACATGATAGCTGTTAGGAATGCTGTTTTCCGAGAATGTCGAAGATGGATTTTGTAGCACTAATATCTATTCTGCAAGAGACAGCATCTTAAGGTTTAAACAAAGGCTGCATGTCACTACCCAGTGACAGTGTGCAGATGGTCTCATGATGACTAGTAATGACTCATTATAAAATCGGGAGAGGAGAAGGGCAATTTTGATAGATTATGATAGCTAAAATTGAGAGGCAGAATAATAAAAAAAGCTTTTGAATTAGAAATCAGATGAATGGCAAGTGGAATATACGAGTGCAACTGAAACTGTCTGGTGACATCGAGCGGATACTCCATAGATATATGTTGATTGAATGAAAAGGAAAGTTAAATAGCAAATGTCTGACATAAAATAGGCCTATAAGAAGATTATACAAATATTAACTATTTTTTTTTGTTTGTTTGTCTTTTCTCTGGTTGGGTAGCTGAGTGCAGGTCTGCTCTATCTATAAACAGATTTGGAAGCTTTTCTGCTCAGAAGTCATAGGTCAGATAAGAACCATGGGCTTAAATTTTCTCAGCTGGTATCAAGTCCTGGCCTAGTGGAAAGTAGTGACAAAAGAGGAGAGAGCCCCAGCTAGCAGACATCTGTGTGTATGAGTAGCTTTGAGGTGCTGTGGCCTGACACTCTGAGGATGTCTGACCCTGGGGTGTCGCCATCCCCTGCTTCTTCCTTCTTGCCAAATTCTTCGCTGGCTGAAGGCATGGTAAGTGTCTCCTGGAAGGTTAACTCCATATTTACTCAGCATTTATTCATCTAACCTCCAGAAAGCAGCATAGGGTTGAGTGTGTTCTCTGTTTACAAAGCACCTCCATCTCCAGAGGGGGGTCAGGGAAGAAGACATGAGTGGGGACGGTGTGGAGAGGCACGCAGGGAAAAGGAAGCTGAAGAGGAAGAGGTTATTCATGGTGCTTCCGGATTTTCAGAGGCTTAAAAGTACAAAATACTTGAGGTTTCTTTGTTTCCTAGGCTTCTTTGCCCTGTAATTGGAACGGAGCCCTTGCCAGGAATAGTGCCCAACTGTCTTTGGAGTGGAACTTGTTTCACGTCACTCGTTTGGCTGAGCACTGCGGTGGGTGGTTGGCAGGAGGCACATGCAAAGCCGTGTCCATTGAAGACAGCTGGAGAGAGCTTCAGCATCTGGGAAACCTCTAGGTTAGCGTTCTTGTTTTGATTTTCTTGGTTACAACAGTGCAAACTAGCAGTGTGAACTTGGTTTGTTCTGTTACCTGTTTCAGTGCTCAAATTCTGTGATGCTAAAATTTGGTTCTGGCAGCATCCCTGGTACTCAGACAGTAGTTCCCCTGCAAGTCCTGTTTTGTTCAAAGCAGACCAAGGTTTTGGTCAGAGTGGTTGAAGAGCTGTAAAACTCAGATTAGTCCGTTCATTCCTAGGGAAGCGCTATGCACAAGGTTCTTTCTTGTTATCTTTCTTGATATTGACTTTTTAAAATTAAATTTATTGAGGTGACATTGGTTAATAAAATTATGTTTCAAGAGTATGAATCAATAATATATTATGTGTATATTGCATTGTGTGCTCACTACCCAGAGTTAAATTTCTTTTTGCGATCATATGTTTGACCCCCTTTACCTTTATCTGCCTACCTCTTCCCTCTGGTAACCACTAAACCATTGTCTGTGTTCATGAGTCTCTGTTTATTTGTCTTCTTTGTTGCTTTCAGTTTTATATCCCACATATGAGTGAAATCATATGGTTCTCAACATTTTTGTCTGACTTATTTCTCTTAGCGTGATAATCTCAAGATCCATCCACATTGTCACAAATGACAATATGAATCTTTTCTTATAGCTGAATCATAACTTATCCTAATACCAGGATCTGATTTATTTTTCAAGACTTGCAATTTAAGACAAATAAAGTAATCTCAGAGCATTGTGGAATGGAGTATGTTTGATCACTCAGGATATTAACTCTGGTGAGTTTCAGTAATGCCTGTTAAAACTAGATGTCAGAATCTCACCAGGCCAGTGAGTAGCTCTGGAAAGAGGGCATACCATCACAACTGAGAGACAATGTAACGCAGAGGCTAAAATCATGGGGTGCTTGTTGTCAGAACTCCTGTGAGGCAAAGCTTGATGCTGCCTTTTCCAGCACCTAAATCTTATGCTATTGACGTGAGCCTTTCATGACCCACTTTTCTCATCTGCAACCTGGGGATAATAGTACCTCTCTCATTGGGTTGTTATGAGAATTAATGAAGTAATAGATGTGAAATACTCAGAGCAGTGCCTGACAATTAGTAAGAAATATGCGTAAATCTTTGCTCAAAGAAAACACTTCCCAGGTGATTCTGAAGTAGTGAACTTGAGAATCACTAATATAAATATCTGAAGTACATTTTTTATCGTCTGGGTCATTCTTTGTTAAACAAGCAAAATGTTTATAATTAAATGAGAAACTTAGTATTTCAAAAGTCACATTTGTTTAAAAATAAAAACAGAGAAACTGCAACCCCATTTAGATACCACTGTTTTGAACCTTTATGGGACTAAATCAGCCTTTCGAAATCAGTGATAAATGACATCCTGACTTAATGACTTGTAATGTTGTACCGTTATGCTGTGTTTCTTCTCTTCTTTTTCTTTCTCTCCTTTCCCTGCTTCTTTATGCTTGTTTCATGTGCCATTCCTCTTAACCTTCTATACTAATAACACTCTCAAAGAAAGGAAACCTTTCTGTTTCATTGATCGAATAGTTGATTCTCCTCTTTGCATATTTGCAAAAACAGTTAAGCATTTCTATTCATTTCTCTTAAAACACTCGAAATTGAGTTCTATTAGTATTTTAGATTAGAAATTATTGAATGAAAATGTTCCAACTCCTATTCTAAATTTTGAACTTTCAGGGTTATAATACCTTTTTAATAGACTATTCCCAAAGGCTAACAATTTCAAGATGAATTGAGACTGTGGCTCTGATGAAACTTTATTCACAACTGTACATATCTGCCCTCCGTGGCTCTTAGTCTGTTGTTCCTACAGAGTGCTTGAGGAAGCCCCACTTTGTACATTTTTTCTTTCTTAAATGGAAGGACCCAGGTGAAAGGGGCGACATCGTCTTCTCAATTTCTGGCTCTTAATGGACTTTTAGTATTTTTACTAAAAAGATGAGTGTAGCCATTCTTAGTATTGACTTTATTATTTTTGCTTGTTGACAACTGGAAATGTGTGATTATTGTTTCATGAACTGAGATTTTGTGTCCTGGTTCCCTAGGGAACAGAAATAAAAGAACGTGGTACCTTGTCAATATGAGATGGCAGAGAGCGGGAGGTAGCAGGGGGTCCTGCTGTGTTGCATGGTGATTACTGGATTATTGGCCATGAAAATAGCCTCTTTCATCCTATAAATGAAAAAGGAATAATCTGTGTCTCCAAAGTAAATGAATAAAACATATTCAGCCATGTCTGTGCAGGGGAAAATCAATTTCATTTTGATTAGAGAACTGATTAGTGAGGCCCCAGAGGACTCTACCAGGATGTATTTGTTATATATACCACACCCAGTGGTAAGGGTTTATAAAGTTCATTCTAATTCCTCATTACACCCAAGGAAACCTAAAGATGGGAAACCATATCTAATCAACTTTCTAAAGTGCCTCTTTTTTCTACTTTTAATGACTACTTGTGTTCTGTTAGGAGTTGAAAGGTGTCCCCTAAAATTCATATATTGAAGCCCTACACATTAGCACCTCAGAATGTGACCTTGTTGGGAGGTAAGGTCTTTACAAAGGTAATCAAGTTATAGTGGGATCATTACGATGGGCTCTACTCTGATATAACTGGTGTCATAAAAAGGGGAAAATTTGGACACAGAGACGGAAACCTCTAGAGGGAAAGAGATATGGAGAGACGAAGGAAAAGTTGGCTATCCACAAGCCAAGGAGAGCTGCCCAGAGCAAATCCCTCCATTACAGCCCTCAGAAGAAATCAGTCATGCCAATACTTTACCTGAGACTTCCAGTTTCCAGAACTGTGAGACAAGGCATTTCTATTGTTTAAGCCATCCAGTTCTAAAAGTGGTACTTTATCATCGCAGCCCTAACAAATTAACACATCGTCCTCTGTCAAAAGAAAGTCTTCTTATCCCAGGAATCGAGTTGCCCCAGGGACTCCCTTCATTCGGTGTTCACCAAGTTTCTGTTAGCCTCCTTCTAGCCATCTTGTTCCCCTTCCTCATCAGTCTATCTGGGGATGGTAATGGTACTATTAGCTTGGGGCTGCAGACTCTGTGGTTTCCAGTCTCTGGGCTGTGGATCCAAGACCTCCCCCACCCCTGGTGACGGATTGGGCTTCTTGGGCACTTCTGCTGTTTCTTCAAGAGAGGTCAGTCTCTTTATTCCCAACCAATTTGTGCTCAGATCATTGTGTTGCATTTCTAGGATCTCAAAAATCTAATTTTTAAAAACTTTATTACTAAAGAAACTCTAGATGTAATAACTCAAGAGCTTCCTATCAATTTCTAAGAAATGAGACCTTCAAAAGGCATCCTCCAGCACTAATTTAGCTTTTTGGTCCACCAGTAACATACACTACAATAGAAATCTGCAAGTTGCTAGTTGCTACTTCTGAATCAATCAATCTCTCTCTCTCTCTCTCTCTCTCTTTCTCTTGCTCCCCACACCCTTTTCTCCCTTCCACCTTCCCTCTCCCTTTCTTATAACACATTTTATGTTCTTTACTTTCTGGATCATCTCTTTCCAGTTTATCACAAAGGACTAGAAATATGTCAGCTGATTTTACAATAATTTGCTTAACACAGAAGTCAAGCTCACGTTTCTACTTACTTCAATGCATTTTGTTTGTGCCTTTATTCACTTTTCTTTGGCATGAAAATGCATCAGTCCTGCTTTCCCTGAGGAACACCATTTAACTGCAAGGTATAGAGTTTCTGGAACATATATACCAGCCAGGTGCCCCAGATATTGAAATCACTCCTGTAGGTAGACTCCTAATTATCTCTCTCTGTTTTTACTTTTTTCTTCTCTTAGTCTCTATCCAAACCTGGAGCTCCAAACAAAATGGTTTTTTTGCAAAGCCCAAACAATAATTAGCTTCTTCACATCTCTTGTGAGATATAAGTTAAGAAATGTGCTGAGAAAAGATGTTTCTTTTATGCTAGCTGTTCCGTTTGAGACCTAAATGTTATCTCAAAGAAGCAGAATCCAAATTTAAACATAGATCAGAATATAGTTCCTGTCACTCAGAAATATATTTCAGGATCCTAACAGAGTCAGAGTTTGGGAGAATTTGGGAATGGGTTTGAAACTAATAACTCAGATTAATGTGACTTCATAGACTTTATTCATTTGTTCATTCATTTATATATCTATACATCAGCTCATCTGTTTGAAACTGATAAACACCTATCCTGTGTAAGAAATACATATGTACAAAAACAAATACAATAAATAGAATGAATAAAAGAATAAATGAATTAGAAGAATAAGATTTGAAGTAAGATAAACCTGAACTTGACTCTTAATTCCATTAGTTATAAGAAATGACCTTACGTCATTTATTAAATTTTGTTTGCCTCTTCTCTGCAGCTGGTAACTGTGAATGACAATGGCATATATTTTTTCGAAATATAAATTAGTTTGTATACGTAACATTCCTGGCATAGTGTTTTTGTTTTTTTTTAAATACATATTGATCCTTCTACTTTCCCTTTTACCTAACTTCTATGTTACTCTATGTTCCTTTGTTTTGATCTCTCTTTATCTAGAAAATCTCTTTATTTAGGAAAACTCTCTTGACTTCTTAGAATTCATGTCTGTACTTACTTCTATATGAGCTTGCTTTTGATTATAAATAGTCCTGAACTTATCTTTGTATGGCTTTGTATGCTCATAATTTATGGCACATGAATTAGAAATTAAAGTGAACTAATTTTCATTATTGATTCACAGAAAAGTGTAAAGTTGATGAATATATTTGAACCAAAGGGATCTTGTCAGAGAAAAGCTAGAAAAGCCTTCATGGAAACCATTATTTGAGGTGGACCTAAAGTCCAATTCTTGGGAGTACAGTTAAATTAAATGAAGAGAGATATTCAGGAATGGTCCAAGGATTCATAAAAGATTAGAGAATCAGGGTGGGAAATTTTGTTTTTTCTTTGAGGGGATTGTTGGTATCATTGAAGTCTAACATAGTGGTGTAAAGTTGTGGTAGATCTTAGATGTTTATTTTCCTGATTTGGGTTAATCATGCATAGACAATAGTCTAATTAAAATTTATATTCAACAGAATTGAATAACTGGGGCCAAAAACTTAGTACACTCCAATCCTAATCCCATATTTCTCACCTTGTTGTCCTAATATTTTTTTATTCCTATTCTGCATCCAATCTTTTATTCTCTGTTCTTGTGAACACCATTATTCAACTTTCTTGTTACTGAGCCAGTACAGTAAAGAGTGTAGACTCAGTAAAAGCTATGATGGTATATATCTGCTACATCACAGCTCATCTGCAAGAGGGTGGAGATTATTGTAGAACTACTGTGAATTGAATAGAATAACTTATGCATCATTTATAATGCTTAAAACAATGTTTGTCCCTTATAAAATACTTATTAAATATTATCAACTTATTATTTTAAGAGAAAATTATTATTTTATTAAGATCCTACATTATGTTCAAAAATTAATCATTAGACTCTATTTTACTTGCAGTTGTTTAAGGAATGCTTTAGATACATTTCCAATTCCTAAGGTCTCTCTAGGGCTTTCATACTGCCCGTGGGAGTTAAGGATAATTAATTCAGTGATATCACAGTTAAGATATTGATAATTACAGTAGAGGGAGTGAAAATTTACATCCTACAGCAAATGGCAAACATAGTTTATAACTTTAAGTGAATAAATACATCTTAACAAGTGTGACTTCTAACAAAGATTCGTAGTCTCAAGTTTCAAAGTCAAGAGTTCTTAAAAATACTATAATAAACATTTCAATATTATAGGAAATCAATTTGTACCTTTTGGTAAATAACTACATAAAACCTCATCTTTATGATGAGATACAGAGTACATATAGATTTAGTTTACATTAATAGCACTGGTTTGTGAATATTTTTAAACATTCTTACTTATGTGTATAAATAAGACATGTCTTCCCCAGATGGCACTTAACCTTTTAAAAACACTTGTGTCAAGAACTTATTTTTTTCTTTGAGTGCTGTTAGATTTTAAAGCTTGTGACTTTAAATATAACTTAATTCAGGATGGCTTAAGATACTGAGATTTCTACAAGTTCCTTATCATTAATAGCATTGAAAAACAGGAAATAATAAATCAACAAAAATAGTGAGTAGTAGAGAATCAAATAATTTTTCTGATGAAAGAATTGTTTGCTTACACTGTGTGATGTCTGATAATACCTGATTTGCTCATAATTTAATGTCTTCATAACTAATCATAATGATTAACTTCAATATTTCCACTTGATGAGGCTCTGGTGTCCAGTTAGTCATCAAACATCAATCTAGATGTTGCTGTGATTAACATATTTTGAGTAAAACAAATTCCATCATGTGGGGGAGCCTCATCTAATTAGTTAAAGGCCTCAAGAGCAAAAATCATGGTTTCTGGGAGAAGGAATCCTCAGGGCTGCAACATGGGAATCCTGCCTGAGTTTCTAGCCTGTCATGCTATGGAATTTGGACTTAAGATGCCATATCAGCCTGAATTTCCAGCCAGTTGCTCTGTTTTGTTGATTTCAGACTTGCCCGCCCCCACAATCACTTGAAACAATTTTAAAAAATAAATCTCTCTCTGTTTCTGTATACACACACGTATACAGAAACATCATATACATGTGTGTATCTTAACTATGATATCATATATATACATATCTTATACAAGTATTAGATACTCACATATTGATCATATTTATATACACACACACATATCACATATTATATACACACAAACACTATTGGTTTTGTTTCTCTGGAGAACTCTAATACATTCTCCAAGAAATAGGTAATTTTCTTAAGGTTTTATATCAATATCCTCTCTAACCAAATTGATCATGTGCTTCTTGAATCTCACTTGAATTTCGCTAAGAAGGAATATAACTTTTCCTTCATAATTAGCCCCCAACCAAAACTAAACAACAAAATGTAATCATTAGAAACTCATTATGGAGACCGAATTATCAGAACATGGTTTTTAACTTAGAGTCATAAAATAGTATAATTACTAGGACTTTCAGTGGCTACAAAATCCTGCCTCTGATGTGTGTAATGGCCTAAAGTAAACTGCTATAATTCAGTGTTGTTTCCATCATAAGAAACTAAAACTCACCTTTATCAATGTAAGAAATCAGACACTGTATGTAACCCATGGTTTGACACACTAGCATTTCCTTGGTAGGTTTAGTAATATCTAATTCTGGGAAATACAATTGTGCTTTGCTCAATTCCTCTTTAAGTTCTGTTTCTGTTTTGTTTAAAGCACTGAATCCAAAGAAATAAAACAGTAAGGAACACAAAAGTTGAACAAGATACTGGACTCCCTTTCTGGTCGCCTATGATTTTTTTTTCTAGATTATGCATACATTTGGCATTTTCAAGATGGAAATTTGAGAACTAAGTTTTGGAAACAGAACAAGAGTTAGATATTTCTTGATATTCTTAGAAAAATCAGCAGTGTTTATCAACTGACAAGCAAACTGAAGACCAAGGACTTCCACTGGCTTTCACCAGTTAAATGACCCACCCAGCATCCAAAGAATGATCTTTACTTAAAATGCAGGGTGAAAACCTATCACTACGTTATGCTAGCTAGTAACACACTGCTCAATGAGACACTGAGAGCAACTGAGGTAAATGATGACAAAAAGAAACCTGGGAAATCTGTTCCACTGAAACATGTATTTTATTTTGAGGCAATCAAGTTGAATAGAATTCAAAAGATTTTTGGTTTCTTTAGAAATATTTCAATAAATAAAATAATAAAATTTGATTTGCATGGACATCTGAGAGAGGACAGGTATACTAGGATCATGACAGAAATGATTAAAATAAAAACAAAACAAAATAGTGTAGGCTAATAATATTGAGATTATTGATTTCAAATCTTCTGGTTCAGTTTTTGCTCCAGCCAATATCATTGAACTTCCCTTGTTTTCTGGCCAGAGTGGTTCTAGCAATGGCTTATGTTATTCTTGTGGTTATGATATAGGATTGATGATTCACAATCTGATTTCAAGGCTTACTATAAAATTATAGTGATTAAGGCACCATGGTATTGGCCTATGGATAGGCATATACATTAATGGAACAGAAGAGTGACTCCAGAAATAGATTTATACACATATGATTAACTAACTTTTCATAAAGAGGTAATGGTGTGATTTGGTGAGTAATTCTTTTCAACAAATGATAACTGAGATAACTGGACATCTATATACCTACACACACAAAAAAGTTTGCACCATACACAGTTGACCCTTGAATGTAGGTTTAAACTGTGTGGGTCCATTTATATGCAAATTTTTTACAATTGACTATACAGTTCAGTTGACCCCTATAGTTCAAATCCTCCTTGCTTAAGGATACACTGGCTGCTGAGAATCTGCATAAGTGGAAGGCTGACTTCAGTTGTAAATGCATTTTTGACAGTTGTGGGGAGTTGTCACCCCTGACTCCATGTTGTTTGTGGGTCAACTATAGTATTTTTTAAAATGAATTTATGAATTTAATCAAAATTAAAAACATCTACTGTTTAAAAACATTTTGATAAGAAAATGAAATGACAAGCCATGGGCTTGGAGAGAATATTTGAAAAATATCAAACACTTGTTTGATAAGGGACTTGGATCTAAAATACATTCAGAACTCTTAAAACTCAATTATAAAAAGAGAATTAAAAAATGAACAAAAGATTTCAGATACCACTACCAGAGAGATATGGAAGGCAAATAGCACATGAAAAGATGTTCAATACTATTAATCATTAAAGAAATGAAGATTAAAATCACATGGCACACTACTGCATGCCTAACAGAATAGGTAATAATAATAACAACAACAACAATAATAATAAGCATAGTGCTGTTGAGGATGAGACGAAGCAACTGGAATTTTTATGCATTGCAGTTGGGAATGCAAAATGATAGTCACCGTAGAAAATATTTTAGTGAATTTTTTTCTAATGTTAAACAGTTAACATACGAACCAGCAATCCCACTCCCACTTCCG
Organism: Rousettus aegyptiacus; assembly: GCF_014176215.1. Taxonomy (NCBI): domain Eukaryota; kingdom Metazoa; phylum Chordata; class Mammalia; order Chiroptera; family Pteropodidae; genus Rousettus; species Rousettus aegyptiacus. The sequence continues at coordinate 8,322,907 of NW_023416307.1, forward strand.
AGAATTTATTTAAAGTATATAAAGACATATGTCTACAAAAAGACTTGCATGTGACTGCGCATAGCTGCTTTACATATAATAACTCAAACTGGAAATCATCTAAATGTTCACTACTTGATGACTGGATAACCGAAGTGTCTAACTACATACAGTAAAATATTACTTAGCAATAAAGACCAATGGACTATTAAAATGTACAACTACATGGATGAATCTCAAGAGCATTATGCTCTGTGAAGGAAACTAGACACAAATATATATATAATATACAATTCCATTAATAGTGCATTTCAGGAAAAAAAAAAAGGTTATAGGGACAGAAATATGAGGTGGGAGGAGACTGACATGAAGGGGCACAAGGAAATTTTGGGTGGTAATGAAAATTTTTTGTTTGTCAATTGTATTGATAGTTACATGACTGTATTTGCCAAAACTCATTGAACTTTGCATCAAAAAGGTGAATTTCATTATATGCACATTGAACCTCAATGGAATTAATATTAATAGTTGACTGTCAGAAGAAGTATATTTGTAGCATACCAAAAGCAAAAGCATAAAATAAAGGATATACATAGAACATCCTAAAAATAAATTTAAAAGAAGAAATGACTCTATAGAATAAGAGATAAAAGAAAACTATAAAAAATATCATAAATGAGTCCAGTTTCTGCAGCTTATAAGTAATAGAGTCAGGATTCAAACCTAGTCAGTCTGAATCTTAGGGCCCTGAGCCTAACAACTGTGCTAAAACTGAGTTACACATACCTAGCAATTTCACCTGCAAATGTATACTTCATAGAAGACCTAGGTCTGGCACAAAGTTTTAAGTACAGATATGTTCCTTTTCACATGATTTGTTGATATGAGAAATCAAAAATGGTAAGGAAACAGATAAATAAATTATGGTATTTTTATGTAGTAGAAGTCTGTAAAATAGTAATAAGGAAGAAACCAGATTTTTATATCACAGCCAAGAGGTTATTTGTACAAATTCTGACAATGGTGCCAGTATCTGGGTTCAAATCACATCTCTGCTATTTACTACGTAATTGACCTTGGATGAGTAACTCAATATGTTTGTATCTTAGCTTTGTCATCTATAAAATAAGAATGGTAACAGTATGTATTGAGCAGGATTACTATTAAGATTAAATAAGCTAATATTTATAATCAAGTGCTGAGAACAATGTCTGGCACTTAAAAGTGCTACTGAAGTGATGATTTTTTTAAAAAAATACACAAATACATACATATCAACATAGATAGACCTAAAAAAATATTTTAATATAAAATTACAAATATATGTGCAATAAAATAGCATTTTTATCTTTTAAAATGATAATAATAAAACAATAAACTGTATAAACTAATAAATATGTGTAAAGAAAATTCCCTGAAAAGCCATTCAAAACTGAATGCATTACCTGGATGACTTTGGAAAAATAGGAAGGAGAATCAGCCTGAGGTTGGCCCACAAAACATCTGTAATATTTTATATTGTCGAGAGACCAGGATTAGGGGTAGAAAGGTGGGGGAGGAGAGGAAACAGGGAGAGAAAGAGAAAATATAAAATGATAACAATTGTAAATTTAGGCATTCCAGAAAACGATTCTAGAGTTCGCTTTATTACTCTTTGTAATATTTTTATTTATTTATTTATTTATTTATTTATTTTCATTTTTGAGATGAATTGAGGAAATGCTTGTGTAGGGGGATCAGAGAGCTCTGTAAGCAGAGTCCTTTAGAAATCAGCTACACTGGCCTTTTCACTTAAGATTTATAGATGATGCAGTTCTAAAGACATAAAATGGGCCAGTCAGTCTGGGGCAGGACGAAGCCTCAGTGATCAAGTGGAGCGCCATGCTGAGAAGATTCTCCACAGCGAGGCTGGATGAATGCTGCGGAAGCAGCAGCCTGGGGCAGATTTGCATGGGCGCCTGGGAGAGAGGCCAATGCAGAGAGGATGAGGTCTTCTCAATTCCTTTACTCGGACGGAAGGCCATACCTAGTAATAATATTTAACGTATACACTGCCCCCCACCCCCGCCCCGGGTGAGAGAATGTGGCAAGTAAAATCTTAGTGAGAAATAACAGCTGTTGTGGAGAAGAAATAGGACAATAAACAAACACCTTCGCAGGTCTAGGGAAGGCAGTTTTGAGGATGTATGAGAAAGTGAACAGAAAGGCAAGAAGCTATAGTCTGAAATATGTGGGTTTCTAAGGCTATGCCTACTGCTGCCTAATTGGAAAGGTATTCAAAAAATCTCTGAAAACATCTGCAAAAGGAGATTGTCAGCTTGAAGACTGAATTCCATTAATATGGTGACCTGGAAAACAATCCCTATTCAACTAATGCAGATCATTCGCTACTGGCGGATATCCGGTACCCTAAAGCTTGTTTTATTCTATGCAGTGTTGATATTTCTCCATTCCTAATAGACCAAAAAAAAAAAGCAAAAAAAAAAAAAAACAATAAAAGTTTTTCATTGTCACGTTTTTCTTCTGACACATCCAGATAGTGATTTTTTTCCTTGTATAGAGCACATGGAACATTTTATTAGTCCTAGGATCTACTTCTGAACTATTAAAGCTACTCTTGTTTTGCTTTTTCTTCCTTTCAGGACACATTTATTAGCATTTAAGATTATTCATTAGCATTTGTATAAAGTGCACAAACGACTCTAATGAAAAATGTTAACCTAATAAAAATGGGTGGGGGGGCATTAATTGGAATTGACATTGAGTTATTTTAACGTTAATTCCCAGATATAGGGAGCTGGCCTGGAAAAGTAGGAGCTACTGGACATTAGAAAGTATTTTTATTTTTATTTTTTTAGCAGAATCAACTCAGTAAAAAGAGAGAAATATCACCCATTCAAATGGAGCTAAAGGCTGGCATTATAATGATTCCTATGTGTTGGGGGTGGCATATACTTCTTTGGTAAATTTAATAGGTGTCCATTCATAAAGCATAGCTTATTTTACTTCAGTGAATCAGAGCGACAGTTTAAGTATTGCACAAGGGCACTTCATGTGATGCATGCCACACTTTGGGTCCTGCATGGGAGAGATAATCATAAAACAAAGTAACTAAGTACTCAGAAGCAGCCTGCTTTGAAATAAAGCAGGTTAATTTTCAGGTAGTTAAGGAGCTGTCTTTTCAGTAACAATCTCAAAGGCTATTTCCCTTAGTTAAGCCAAATAAAATATCAGATTCAGAAGAGGAAAGGACACAAACAAGAAGCCCTTTTTTATTCTGCTTCTCCTTCTCTTCCCCCACCGTCCCCCTTTTTTCATTAATCCAAATATTTGTTTCTCTTTCTTGGGCTAGAACACAGAATATACTTCACATGTATAAAGATCAGCAATGCATGGAATTCTACTAGTGAGTACTATTGAATGCAAATATTCTTAGGAAAGGTAAATAAGGCTTTATTATGCTTTTATATCTCAGTATAAATAAATTTAATAGATTCATTCTGAGACAAGTTAAAGTTAAATTTGCTTTTATCTTTGCAGAATATTTGAATCTTGACTCTGCATAAGGAGACTATGGTTCAAGTTTTAATTCTGCTTCTATCTTACTGAGCAATTAGGAGGAATTTATTGGGCCTCTCTGAGGCATAATTTTCTAGCATGGGTTGACCAGAGGCCATTAAAGACCCATACAGCTCTAATACTTCAAGTTAGTTGTTTCAGAAAATGTTAACCATTCCTGAAAATGCTTTTTGGGGTATTAATTAATAATTATAACTAAGAATACATATGTCCTTCCATCAAGAAATTAAACAAAACAAAAACCTGTGAATTGACATAAAGTATAAGATGAGAAGAATATCTACTCTAAGACAGGCTCATCAGAAAATACATGGAAAAACTCAGTTCTAGCAAACTTCTTTCCGAAGTCTTACTGAAAAGGATGCATTTATTGTTTCCTAAATGAGCATCATCTAAGGAGAGCTTTTAGGCTTCCATTCTCTTTAAGAAAGTCTATTGGCATGAACACCAAGGATGGTGTCTCTACCCCTTACTTCTCAATATTAGACCAAGACATGAGAAAGTTAAGCATATGATGGAAAAGGCAGGCTGAGTGCTTTGCCAATCAATCCACAATCTCATTAAACTAATCGATAAATATCAGGAATTACATGGATTAGTTCAAATAGAAAATTAGTAAAAGATTGCACTGGTAAATTGTTGAGAATGCTGAAAGTAGTATTTGGAGAAATCCATTATAATATGCTGGTGAAGAAAAAGACAAACTATTTTTAATAGTAATCACTGATGCTCTTGAGAATTTAATAGAAGTGAAAAAAAGTTTTTTCTATTTGATAGGACAAGGGCTTACTGTACATGTAGATAATAAGTAAGAGTATATTTGGCAATATTTGGAAATGAGATAATATAAAATTTTGAAGGTCCAACTGCAGAAAAGTCCTAGGGGAAGAGACTGAGTAGCTTCTCCTTAAGTGTATCAAAGTAATTAAAGTACAATTAAGTATGTGAATATGTGATAAATTAACTTAAGCAATAATCTAAAGAGGTATTTTTCTATAAAATGGTGAGCAAGGAGGAAGGAGCATTGGACAGCGACACACCCAAGTTTGAGAGTATATATAACTTGGAGTCCAGACCATGGCATTGAAACTCAGAGAACCTTCTCCCTGTAACTCAGTCGAACTCACATCCCCCGTCATCATGTCCTACAACTGCTGCTCTGGAAACTTCTCCTCCCGCTCCCTTGGGTGCTACCTGAGCTCTCCCCGCTCCTCCTGTGGCTCTTCCTACCCCAGCAACCTGGTCTACAGCACTGGCCTCTGCTCGCCCAGCACCTGCCAGCTGGGCTCCTCTCTCTACCGTGGCTCTCAGGAGACCTGCTGTGAGCCCACCAGCTGCCAGACGTCCTGTGTGGTGTCCAGCCCCTGCCAGACGGCCTGCTACCGCCCAAGGACCTCCACACTCTGTAGCCCCTGTCGGTCAGCTTACACCGTGTCTCTGGGCTCTGGGTCCAGCAGAAGATGCTCCCTGGGCTATGGATCCAGAAGCTGTTACTCCTTGGGCTGTGGTTCCCGTGTCTTCAGACCCCTGGGTTATGGAGTCTGCGGCTTCCCTGCCTGGGGCTATGGGTCCAGATTCTGCCACCCAATCTACTTGCCTTCTAGGAGCTGCTAGTCTTCTCGTTACCGGCCAACTTAGAGTTTCTATCACAGGCCTTTTCCACAATGTTAGCTAATCTCTCTCATCACCAACTCTTTACCCTTTCTCTAGCATTAAGCATTGACTGACAGACTAGTTTGTTCTGACAGTGAAATAACCAAAATATTGAGATCAATATCTGTAATTTGAAACAATTGATTCAGAATTACATAAATTCTCCTCGCAAATGTATGGGAGTTCATGTTTATTTGACTAATAAACTCATTTACTTTTCATCTGATATGTTCTCATTGTTCTTTATTGATTTTCAAATTTTGATTTGCGATCCGTCTTTGGGCTCTAGACCCTCAGAGTATTTTCATTAAGAAATAGGTTTAGATTTGCCTAGGAAATCCATTTCCCTAGAAAATGGCATGAGGCCTGGTATATGAGAGAAGTCTCTGGTCTCTCTACTGACTTAGAGTTAAGAAGTCTGTGTATATTCCGCCATCAAAGCTGGTAGGATTTTGTTATTGAGAGTCTGACCATATGGAGAGAATATTTTCCTTGTGTTTTTGATAAAGACGCTGTACACTAACAATTATATTTGGTTTTAATTTTACGTTTCAAAACAATATTGAGTTAGAGTTTTTCCAGAAGATGTCAACTAGGTAATAAAATATTTTAAAATATATTATATAAAATATTAGAATAAATTCAATATATTGGCATGGAAAAAAAGAACATATGATGTGCCAGGGATTAGAAGGCATTATGGTTATCTTTAAATATATAGGTAAATGGGTTTTTCAGTGTGAATGTGTTAGTGCCTGTGTGTGTATGAGAGAGAGAGAGAGAGAGAGAGAGAGAGAGAGAGAGAGAGAGAGAGAGAATCTTAAAGTTTAAAATTTTGAGAAATTGAAAGAGTTCTAGGGAGGAATGTGTTGTGTTGGCTTGTTATAAAGAAATATAGATATTTAGAAATTATAAAATTTAGAATTGTTATAACTTGGGTCATTTTTTTGAACTTACATAGAGTTCCTCAAGCAGTAGACAAATAAACTACCCCCCCCCTTTTTGTGTGTGTGAGTTCTGCATTAAATTGGAGGTAAGATTTTAATGTTCTGAAACTTATAACCTGCCTAGGTCTTCTTTGGATCCACTGCTCAGCTTTGGTAATGAAAAAAAAAAAGATCCTTGTTAGATATTATTCAGATCTGACACAGAACACACTTTGTATTTATTTTTTATTTAAGTAAGTTATTTGTCTCAGATGCTAAACATAGTGTCAGAATTCAGTTACATTTTTTCCATAACATAATTAGCAATAACTCTCCATGTCTGGGAGAATAGCTATCAAAGATATCATTTACTCCAATCATGTGCTATGGAGCATTTATTGAGTTGTCTGCTTTTTTCCTTAAGCTTTTTCTAATTGTATCTGAGAAAAGAGGGTCTCTTTTCTCATATACTCAAGACAATAATCGGCTAAGTATGAAGGTATGGAAACCAAGTGCTCTGTGCACAAAAATCTACCCAACAGACAAAAACCAAACAACCAACCAACCAACCAACCAACCAAACAAACAAACAAACAAAAACCAGAAGAATCAAGAGAGGGACACAGAGAGAGGCTCCTGGTGATACAGGAGCCTCTGGTTCTCACCATTCCTGAAGCCAGCTTTATTAGCCCTTCATGCATTTTGGTTATATAGACCAATAAAGTCTTCTTTTTGGTTTAAACTAATTAAACATAATTAAAATGAAATAAGATTTCTGTCACTCACATCCAAAGACTAATAATTATTAAAAATGTGTCATCTAGTGCAGTTACTCATTGACTTTTGTGTACAGAGGTGGCTAACATTTTTATTAGTAAGACTAAAAAGATCCTGTGAGTCTGAATTATTGCTATTAACATTGAACGTGGACTACTAATTCTTCTTTAAATAATGTGGAATGAGCAAAATGTGGAATAAAAAAAAAAACTCATTTGGGAAAACACACTCAAAGGGATCACTGTAGCATGGCCAGTGGAAAAGTCCTGAGAATGCATTCAGCGAACATAATAGAACTAGAAATTTCTAATGTCAAGCAAGTAAGGTACCAGGCCCTATAAGAAGTTATGAGTACAAAAAAAAAAAAAATGTTTTAACATGAGATAATCTAGTGACGTGGAGTCACTAGATTTAGAGAATCTAGTAGAATCTTTGAGTGACTTGGAGAGTTTCTAATGGAATCTGAGTGAAGAGGCCAAAAATTGAAACAGAGAAGAAAAGAGTAGGAGAGGAAATGCATACATTTGAATAGTTCCATATGTAAACTTTTCAAAGTTTAATGTGAGGTTCAGATTTCAGGGGTCAGAAAAGAATAATACTTTTTGAATCCTTTATTCTCCCCATAAAAATCTTTTCTTAGTATCTCGTCACTGCTGATTTTCAACTATTTTCTTTATTTTTGTCTTTACTCTCTTTCCTTCTCTGTCTCCATGACTTTCCACATCTTATGTACACCTTGGATTTTTTTTTTTTTGACCTTTTAGTGTCTTATTGAGTTTGGGGGCCAGGGAATATCGGGTTGGGGACGGAGAATATAGTGGAAGGCTCTGAATTTAACTCATTAAATGTGTTTAAGCTTTAAATGATGGAAACTTAGAAAAGACAGAAGCGTTTGGCTTTGAAGATACAGATCAAGTGAGAGAAATGAATTTTCTCTCGTTATCTTAGAGTAAAGGGTAGATTCGAAGAGAGCTTTAGGAAGAGGTAACTATATAAGCAATGACACAATTGCTTTGATGAATATGATGTGGGGTTTAGGGAGGAAAACTACAAGTTATTTTTTATTAAAGCATGATATCTGGAAAGCAAGTGATAAAAGATTACATAATAATTCAAAGTGGGATTGCCCAAACCTACAGAGCCAGAAGCAACTGACACCTGAGAAAGCCTGAGCTTTGTGTCTGGGGTGACAAGACGTCAATGATAAAAAAAACAACTTCCACATTTAATATGCAAGAATGGTTCTTCGGACTTATTATTCTTGGGTAGCAAAGTTAACGTGCTTATGTGACTGGGGGCTCATTAAGTTGCAATTAACAGTCTAATAAAATGCTAACACACACAGGGCAGAGTTCAGGTACGTAGATTATAACTTGAAAGGCACTGCACTCTGAATGAAGGGAATGTGAGTTACTGTTCAAACTCAAAATACTTATGTAGCTATTCAACAGGAAATCATACCTCTCACCATGCCTTACATAGCCCTGCTTTGAGATTTCCTCTACTGTCCTTAAGGAATCTCATTTCCTAGGGTCCTGCTATAGTTTACCCCACCAATTTGGTTTACAGCAGCGTCTCATTCTTAAGATGACATTCATGTCAGGGTTGTGCAATTGTTCACCTCCCTAAATGTTGCATACTGGACTTCCCACTTGCCTCACCCTAGCTCGGTCCTGTGTTTCATATACCTCTACTCCCTAATTACCCCCACATTGACTGTCACATACACATCACTCAAGAACTGCTGCCTTCTGCAGCAACAGTTGCCACTTCTGGGTTGTGGACCTTGTTTCTGTCACCCGACTTATTTTCTTCTGTACGTTGTTTGCATATTTTGCCAACCAATCTGTATGCATGGATTATGGATCAAACTGCCACGTTAAAATTGTTAGTGCAAAGACGACACAGGTTTCTGGTGGTGTTGAATACTCCCTACACAATCAACTATTGTCAAATATGACCACTCGCTTATCAGACTGTGGTCTTTCCCCGGGTCGGCCATACTTGTTCTAAGATACCCCTTATAATAGGACAAGAAACAGTCTACTTACAGCAAAAGTAGACTTTGTCCATTAATCCTTCCATTTAATTATTTCGCTGATTTTTAAAAAACCTTAGTAATGTTTCATTTCAAAGCTCATTCCTTTATAATAAAGAGGATTCTTACAAGCAAGTAGAAAACAATGGAGAAAAATGAGATGGTGGAGATCTAACTCATGCACTGTATTATTTTTCGTTAGTGTGTGTGTGTTCTGGTATGTATTTTGGATGCTTTGGGTTTAAAGAAACATTTCTTTTCCTGTGAAATATACAATACATTTTTAACATAGAGGAATGTTGCTATATATGGGATTGCGATAGGTAGACTAACGTTTTGAAATTTCTTATTTTTTCCCCCTTCTATGGTACCTTGTAAAAGGAGATAAAGCAAGTAAAAATGTTGGGAGATAGGTTCAATCCCTGCTTCTCTGCTAACTGGTTTTTGATCTTACACACATCACTTAACTTCTTTGAGTATAGTCTTCTCAGCTTATAAAGTGAGATGGTCCTTGATAGTCCAAGATCTCTAAGGTTCCTTTCAGGATTACAAACTTATGCATATTATAGGATAGTAGTAGCATGGGAGAGATGGGCTAGTAATGTCCCCATAACAATTTAAATTCTTCTATGTGGCCTGGGGAAGGAGGAAGATAAGCCAAATGTTTAAATGTGATGCAATATAAAACCTAATAGTGTTAAACAATAACTTCAAAAAAGGAAAATCATAATCCTCATGCAAATAAAAAAACATGCATATTAAATATTTTATTTAACTCACTAATGAATGAAGGGACCATTAATAAGCTAGATCTGGTTCAAAGGAGAACTCAAAGAACACTCTTATATCAGCTGCCAGAATGCTGAAATGAATTTACAAAGGTAGATGCAAAGTGGTTACTGTACACAGAGTAAAAGTCAATGGCATTTCATTAAACAGGAATCATTTTCACTTCTATAGACAAGAATCATTTGCATTATTATCAATTTTCTACAACGTATGAAATTATACAATAAATTAAGAACAATGAAAAGAGAAGATATCTTGAAAGGTGAACTAGAAGGGTCAAATTCATTCCCATGGTTCTTGTTTCAAAGTCTCACAATTTTTTTCTCTGACAACGGTATGTGAAATGAGTCATGTTAATTGTAAAATGCTAATACGTGCACTGCAACAGTGTGAATATAATCTTTTTCTTTAATATAGAATCTAAGAAGTAAAAGAATAAACTTAGAAAAAACGACGCATGTCAATTCATGTGCACACTAACATCTGTCAGTTAAAGTGATGAGATGCAGTTATCAGTGATGCATGGAATTACACATTAGTCTGTCTGTCTACTCCCCTTTATCTCCTCATTGACTTATGATTTTCTAATGGTGCTGTGTCTACTTGTTACTTGGGGGATAATATTATTATATAGAGTGTGATATTTTGACTTGATCTTTACTTCTGCTCCACCCCATCTCTCGCCTCACCTCACTTCATCTCAATTGCTACCCTGCTTAATAATGTTGCTTAGGAAAAACAAACAAACCACTCCTTTTTAAAACCTCAGACTTAATGAAGTTAAATAACTTTATGTAAATATAAAAGAACAAAGTAAGTGTTCTATCGTTTTGATTCCTCACCCTTTTTAATTTTCTAACTATAAAAAGTGAACCACTGCTAAAACAGTTGGCAGTGGTTACACAAAATCTATACATGGAAAATCATACACAGAACTATACACATATGTACACACACACAAATGGTGTAGGTTTAAACTTATAAAACTGGGTGCGAAGCCTGTAGTCTGGCTAACAGCACTGCACTAATGTCAAGTTCCTGGACTTGATATTGTAGTGCAGTTAGATGTCTGTTGGGGGAAGCTGGAGGGGGTTCAAGGGATCCTACGTACTATTTTTGCAACTTCCTGTGAGTCTATAATTTTTTATTTAAAAAAAAATGTTTAATAAAGTTAACCATATGTTGAGACATAAGTAGATTATTCACTAGTATAATGTGTCATAAGGTTATAATGGAAATTTCTGGAAGATTTCTACAGGCGCACTGAAGTCTGTCGGTTAAAGTTGCAGGAAACAGTTATCTGATGCACGGAAGCTCGTAATCTGCTAAAGACAGATAGCGGGGTTGTAAACAAAGTCAAAGGATTAGAAATTGCCCAAAGATTTTCTTTTCTTCCATGTTCACCACGTGTCCATCTCAGAATTTGGAAGGTTTCCCATCAATCTCCATTTTGTGCCCTAAGTGACTCAGCAAAAATCCCTCCACTTCAATCTCAAATGACTGATGCTCAGCTTCGCAATGCTCATCTCTTGGGATGCTGGTCTTACGGGATGGTAACTGATTAGATACAAAGTTTATATTGACATGACGAATATTGGAGGAACCAAGTTAATCAGGTTTGCTTTCTTCCCCTTTCAGAGTTTTTAAATATGCTTAAGCATAGTGTGAATTTCTAAAAAAAGGAGGGAAGAATTATAGTTTTTCTCCCCTCTCCTCTGTATGGTAGGGTTGATAGAGACACAGTATGAGATTTCCCAAGTTCTTTGGGCCAGATAATATTGAAATGTTTAGTCAAAATCAATTTTAGCCAAAATTCATAGTCCAGGTAATGAGTTATTGCCTTATTTCAGAGAATTCCTGCAAAGGCACAATACCTAGATTTGTCTCTGATATACGTTTACTTTTTAGTACTTTACCAGCAAAATAACCCCAGTCACATAATTGAAGAGAAAGCTGTTGCCACACTCATAATCATAAAAGAAAAAGTGAATAGTGGCTGATTGTGTGTGTGTGTGTGTGTGTGTGTGTGTGTGTGTGTGTGTGTGTGTGTTTTAACAGCTTACCCTTCCCACTGAGCAAATGATCACAAAAGTTAATGTCTTGACTATAAAATTGATCATAGGGCACATCGCTTTCTGTGTCTTATGGATATTGCAAGGTGAAGAGGTGTCATTGATTTTTCATGTTTGCCAGCTTATAAACCAAATCAAAAAATGCTTTAGCTTCAACAATCTTAGGGTGATTTTTCATGGTCTATTATTGCACTAGGTAAAGCAGGAAAAACAAACAGTCAAACCACATTTAGCACATCCTCGGGAGCTGAAAACTTCATTCTGGAAGAATGATGTGGAAATGTTCTCTTAATTGATTGTCAGACACATGTGGAGAGGCATGCTTTGTACAGCAAGCCTACATTTACTGAAGTCATGAGATGAACTTTTACGCAAGTTGTTTATTTTCAAATTCTAGACAGAAGAAAATGACTATGAATTTTAAAATGACTTGCCTTTAATTTTCCTACTCCATATCTTTTGACATGTAGTTTAGCACTTTTCCTGGGATAGTCTCCTCCCCTCCATTTTAGTGGTATCTTCTGAGGGTTTGTAAGTGCTGAAGAGCTCAGTAATAAAATTTTGCTTCATCTACAACCTGCATTTGGTCCTCAGCGTTTGTTATTTTTATAGTGTGGCTTAACAAACATGGGAGGTACGATTGAGTAATAAAATATCTGCAGACAGAGCTAGCCTCACTTTTTCAGGTTTTACTGAAGTAATTTTTAACACATTACTTAGCATATTGTTACATTTTTTATATCTAAAAAATGAAAATATTCGTTCATAGGGCTATTTTGAGTAATATATGTAAGAATCATGTAATATAGATAAGAACTTTTAGATTTTGAATCTATTAAGGTAGTATGCCTCAGACGTATCTGTTCTTCTGAGCACATTCCCTTTGATATATGATGTGATTATCATATATTTGGCAATTAGTGTTTGTGTATCAATCTCCGTGTAGCCAGCAGGAAAAGCATAGACCAGGCTTCTGTCTGCATTACTGAGTTTCCTAAAAGTATGCAGAGGGCATCACTATTTCACACATAAGCAAAATGACTGTTGCTCTTTCAAATATAGAGAAAAATAAAGTTGTGTTTCAAAGTGTACTTGTAACTCATTTAATATATTTCCTTACCTAAAACTTCAATGATTGCTATGTCGGGTTAGGGTAAATAGGCAAAAACGTGCAAACCTTCCTTAAAAGAGTTCTTGTCTGCTGAGATGCTGCTTTGAATAAACTCCTATAAATCACTGCAGCATATCAAGAGAACTGCTGAAAAGTTAGAAAAGTGTTACTATGGAAACAAAGCACCACCTGGCACCTATTAGCTCACCAGATCCTGTTCTAGAGGGTAATGATGTCCATCATTCCTTTCTCATGATTCTGTTGGGAATGGCAATCAGAACATTGCTTACTAATAGTCTTGAAACTCAAAATGAATGAGTACCACACGTTATTATGGTTGCCTATTGGACTTTGAAGTCTTGCCAATTCGGGTAGAGAATGAAGGCATATTTCCTCCGAGCTACTGAAACCTTGCGGAATTGATACCGTGCGGAGCGCGCTCCCTCTTGTTCACAGGCACACGGTTTCTGAATGGTGGGGTCTCTTTGGTACGTCATTTCTTTATTATTAGCAGTAACTCCTTTCCAAAATGCAACTAGAACTAAGATGCTCGTGCTGGTGGCGGGGACAATTGGTCAAGATGAAGCCCCTTAAAAAGAGAAAGGAGGTAGAGCTGACCTGGCTTTTAAGTGAAGTCCCAAGCTGCGCCCCGGCTGCTGCGCAGTCTTCCAGGTAATGGAATGGGACCGCTGGGTCATCAGAAAGCAGCCCACGGAGTCCCCACTTTAGTTTCTCCACCTAGAGGATTTTCTGAGTCTTTACACTTCATTTCCTGGAATATTTAAGCCTTTATATAATAAGCGTTTTTTTGTTTTGTTTTGTTTTGTTTTGTTTTTAGGCGAGACAACCCTTGGTTGACCTCAAAGATTATAAAGATCTTGTCATCTTACAATCCCTTCTTTTTTATGTTTTATGCCTATAGCACCTGGTCTTCCCAGGTGGTCTCCCATCCGAGTACTAATGAGGCCCAACCCTACTTAGCTTCTGGAATCAGACAATCAGACAGGATCAGGCTTGTTCAGGGTAGCATGGCTGTAAGCAAGTCTTTTTTTTTTTTTGAACTTGCACGTTTATCTGTCTGACATAGGAGCAAACCTATTTAAACTGTCTAAGCATGTAACTCCTGAAGAAACACTACACATATTTGAATCCCCAGTTCTAACATACTCGTTGGCTATTTGTCTTGTACGCATTGCAGAACCCCTTCAAAATCCAATTACCTTTAATGTAAAAGAAACATATTTATATCACAAGGGTATGATGAGGATCAAATGATAAGATATGTGAACCAACTCAGAGTTCCTTAAGTACAGAGAGTACTCTGTAAATGTTAACTATTCTTAGACTACACATGTATATAACTTATGTCTTAAAAAAAAAAAAAAAGCACATGGGCCCCTTGACCTAACTCTCTGCTTACATGAGCCATAAACATCATATTCTTTTATATAGTCTAAAACTAAATATCCTCTCAATTTCTAAACATTTTAAATATCCACTAAAGTACACAGTTCGTATACTCTATTCTCTCCCAAACATCATGAATATGTAAATAAATGTGTTTTAATCTACTTCTTTTATAATATTTTTTTATCCTATGTCTAACCTAACTTAGAATTTTCTTATTATGCCTTTTATTTCTATCATTTATTTCTCTAATCTGTTTATCTATCATTGAATCTATTGATCTATCATCTATCTATCTACCATCATCATCATCATCATCATCATCATTTTTAAAATATTTATTTTATACTGTGATCCTTCTGAGCAGTCTTATCTCTCTGCCTTTAACTTCTGGTGTTCAACAGTGTCTGTCTGTATTTCAAGCCGCTATATTTCTATATTTAGGTTAATTGAAACTCTTTAGCTGTATGCCCACCCTCACATAATATGGAAATGTGACTGTCTATGACATTGCTTTGGAACTTTTTATTTGTTCAGCAATTTTCAATGGACTTGAAGAAAATAATTTGGTATTTGCTTTACTGCTTATAAGCACAGCCCCTAAGGGGCCATTAAATTTTACACACTATAAATTTGATAGTAGATTACTTTTTAAAAGTAGTTGGGCTGAAATTTCCATCTTCTTAGCTAATATAATTGAAGTCCACTTATATGAAGCATTCCATATTCATCCAGCTGGTAAAGAGAGCCAACCAGAATTATTTTTCCATAAAACTCATTTGATTCTCATGGAGCATCAAGATCATGCCATGATATCTTTGTCTTTTATGCACCATTTATATCACACATATTGGTTGTTACTGAACATAACTACATACTTTATAATATGCTGAGCCACATTAGGGATGACTGAGAAAAGAATCGCAATAAAATACGATACTGCAGGGAGGAAGGAAAAAAGCTACATCTCAGCTTTTTGTAAATGACCCGGTGAGTCACAAATTAAACTGGCAATGATGACCAACTGTTTTGAGTACGCAACATTAATCTTAGGTCCAAGGCAAAACTGTAAACTGGCTTTTAGCTATAAAATACAAGTAAGCATATTTACAAAGGTATTAATCTTTTTGCTTGAAATTAGACAACGGAGTAAGGAGAATTTGCATGAGAAGCAAATTGCAGTGTAGGGGACATCAAAGTTGGCTGTCCAAAACATCTCACTCAAAGGCAGAGAGAATATAAGCCCTCTCGGCCAGCGGAGAACAGTCAGACAGTCTTCGACGCTGAAAACAAATGAATTAGATGTAGCGATGACATGTTACAGGTGCTAGGCTAGGATCTTCTCTCCCTGCTTTGTTGGGTGATTTCTGGTCTACCCAGTCTTACCCTGTGGCTCCTCTTAGACCAGCTACTTTACCTATCCACTGACTGCTTTCCCAGTCTCCACCCAGATAGATCTCTCTGTAGTGACTTTCAAGAGAGTTGCTCTAAGCCTACAAGCAGCCACAACCATCTTTTTTCTAGAGACTATGAATTCAATGGCTTCCAATCTTTAAATTTTGGATCCTGTGATTTCCAAAACCTAAATCAACACCCTAGCTTCTGCCATGCAAACTACTTCTCTACTAGGGACATCATGTTAGCTTACTACTGACTAGCCTATAAGTCCTGTAAATCAGCTTACACATTCTTACACAAAGTGCTGCTTTCTGTTATATTTACTGGCTACAACCCCTGGCTTCAGGAATTGACTACCAACTACTTGGGTCCTCTCAGAGATACATTTTCTATCATCATAATGCAATTACGGACTAGTCAAAGTTGGGAAATTACCTTAGAGTTTTATATATCAGATATTACAAGAAGTTATATATGAGAAATTATGAGGTTACTTCATATGATTTATTCTTTTGCAATGTGATAGACATGTTGCTATTTAATAAACTAAGCTTTCATGGAATTTGAACACATTAATGTTTTCTTTGATTTTCTTTAGAGTTATTGGCTTGCTGTGGTTGCATTTTATTTTTATATGGAAAATTACTATTTAGATAGCTTTGGTTGTTGATTTTGTAAGAAGCAATCTAAAACCAGAAAAAGGATAGCACATTTGTATAAGCAGGAAAATCCCGTAGTCTGAAATGACTTCTAATCAGAGAATTACTATTTCCTATGTAAAACATAAACAGAATTCAAAATAATTCACAGTATGTAAATGCAAAGGGTGTACAATTTTATTCAGCTCTATATAGTAGCTGAGGGATCTTAAAGAAGGGCAAAAGTGATTGGATTTAATTGCCTATAACACACTCTACTCTAAAGTCACTTATCTTCTCTTAACATATTTCTATTCATTTTCCAGAGACAGATGAAGGCATGCCTCCTTTGGATAGGGCCATTTCATAGTCTCCTCCTTATCCTTACACCCACAGCAGTGCCTCGTACCTCAATGCATGCTTGCTGTAGTGACTTGAAATGAATTTCTCTAGCTTTTGAATTCCATGTTAATATATTGGAAAAGTTGGACAAGATGGTTCAGTTTAACACGCTTTTATTTAGCATCGACTATGTACCCAACACTATTCAAATTATGGCCATTTTAAAATTAAAATCAAACAAAGCAAAACAATATTGATAGGGGAAAGAGAGAGAGAAAGAGTCTCTAAGAGTGAGATGCTTGAAATCCAGGAGGATCATCTAAGTTGACCTCTCTCCAACACTGGATAGTTTTGGTTATGTTCCTTTAATTTTAATACAGTTTAAACTTGTTACATATCCAATTTTCTTTTTACTTCACTGGCTATTCTTCCTTAGTCTTTTATGGACTCTTCTTACTTTGACAATTTCTTTAACGTAAGGTTTTTTTTCAGGGTGACATCCTACACCCTCTTCTCATCTCATCAACACATGTTCCTGGGCTTTAATGACCATTTTTATGAGATGCAGCCAAGTGCAGTGATTAAAAATATAGGCTATCGAATGATACTGCCAGGGTCTGAATCCTGGGGCCCACTCTTACTTCTGTATGACCCTTCAATGCATCTTCACAGTACAGAAAGAATCTTCTTTGTAGGAGGCAAATTTGATTTAGGTATATCCATATTTATAACCTATCAGCGACTTCTCATTGCTACAGATCCACATTCTCTTGTTTAAGTCAATGGGACAGATATGTTTTGGAATCCAGAGTGTTTCAAATTTTAGAAAGATAACAGAATGAATAAACTGTATATTATATAATACCCCAAGTAGTATCTAGGACAAAACCCATAGCCAATCATATTGACTTATTACTGAGGCGAAACATAAAGATATCCACACTAAAAAGAAGAAAAAAAGAATATGCATAGTTTTCATTCACTTGATCCATGTGATCCCATCTAAATAGAACAGATCATGTGATCTTTCGCCACTAAATTAGTTCTAAGAAAAGGTTTTTGATTTTCAGAGCTTTTTGGTCCTTTGACTTATAAAGCCCTTTGTCATCAGGCTCTTGTCTGTCTCCAGCCTCTTCTTTCATCTCTTCTCTTCTGATAGTGATTGCCAATGCTGAACTTGAAATAAGACCCTTTTGCCTGACCAACTCTTTCACTGCCTTCAGTCTTAAGCTGAGCTAAAGCAATCTGATACCTTTTGAAGATAAAATTAAGGTACGGAGACACCAGGTGTGAAATAATCAGAGTCAGATTATAAGATAGATGGCTTGCATAAAATAATTAAGAAATTAAGTTTGAGTTTGAAAAGGCCAACATAGACTTTTAGAAAAACATTCTGATGAATGTATAGGAAATAAAGTCGACACAAGCAAGACTGTATTCTTGGGGGCACACTGAGGACCACCTTCAATAAATAACAGAGGCAAAATAGCTGAGTTACAACAAGATAGGAAAGCAAAGGATTCTAATGTGTTTTGGAGACAAAAAAAAATACCAAAATATGCTGATCCTCAACCACATGTGGAAAGCGAGGAAGAGGGAGGTCATAGATATCTCCCAGGGATCCTGTTTTCAGAATTGCATAGATGATATACTATAACTAAGATAGTGTGCAAATGAACAGAGGAAGGTCTGGGCTAGGAGACTGCTTGTAAGGGCAGTTGAACCTCTGCTGGGTTTACTGTTTTCTTAAAACACCCACAGAATATGTGCATCAAGCAAAAGATAGGCTGTTTAGAGAAAGGATAAGATAGAAGATATTTAGGTGACTATAAAACCATCAATATCCTAATTTGTCCATTAAATATTTATTGAGAAAAACTATGTAACTTTGACTATTCTTGAGCTGAGAATTGAATATTGAACAAGAAAGAAAATACTTATTGCTTCCCCTCACCATGTCAGAGATTATAGTTAGAGATGTGCCACTCAATGGGCGGGTCATAGACCAAAGTAAAACAACAGGGTTCTAAACCTACAAATTGATTAGGCAGATGTTTTTAATCGTGCAGTATTTCTTAATGAAGGAGAAAAGCATTGTTGACATGCACTATAAATCTCATGGCAGATGATAACAAACTCTCATTTAAGTTTCACTACTCTAGTCTAAAGGACAGTCTAAAAAAAAAATAGATTACAAAAATGGCAGAATTAAGGACAGGGATAATAGATATCAGAACAGAGGAACCTAATTTATCCTGGAATATGGTGGTTAGAAAGTGAGGAAAGACTTAATTATCTTAACTATCCAGACGAAGGAAAAAACATTCAGGGCAGAGAAAATAGCATGTCCTTCCGGTAGGAAGAAAGTTGAGACATCTTAATTGTGGAGCAGAGGCAGTGTGCGAGAGAGGGAAAGTACGGTGTCAAGATGGTGTTAGAGACTTGGGCAGAGCCACCATCACACAAATCAGGCAAAGGATTTAGAAAGTCGGGTAAATGTATCAGAAAACAATGGAAGGTTTTAATCAGGGGAGTGGTATGACCAGCTTTTTGTTTTAAGATCGATCAATCAGGGATAGAGAGAGAGTAAAGATTGAAGGAGACTAATTTTGAAACTGAGGTATAATTTTAGGAGACATTTTTAATTGTCATGATGTGTGTGTGTGTGTGTGTGTGTGTGTGTGTGTTATGCACTACTGCATCTAGTGGATAGAGTCCAGAGATACTGCTAAATATCTTATAATGCACAGGATATCCCCACAGCAAAGAATTATCCTGTCCAAAATGTCAGTGATGACAAGGTTGAGAAACCCGAGACTAGAGGGAAGGCATTACGAGAACTGGATAGATTTATGCTAAATTTGGAAGATAGAATGACAGTATTTATAAAGGACTATATATATTAGGAGAATTACAAGGCTTCTGAGTTAACTAGATAGGTGGAAATGCTACTAATGCCAATGAGTGAAAAAAAAACCTTTTTTCTCCCTAGGAAAGAGCAAAAGTTCAATTTCATAGACATAAAGGCTTAACACCCTATGAAAACTCCAAATGAAAATAGCTAGTAAATAACTACATATCTGTCTCTAAATTTTAACAAAAGAGTCATGTATTAGAAATATACATTTGAATGTCATAGCGTAAGGATAGTATTTTAAGCCATGAGGAGGATATAGCTCCCCATATGGACAAAATATGTTATCTGGAAGGATGAGAATTACCCCCTCTACCCTTCTTGAGTTCTTATGGCTGAACTAACACTAAAATTGACACAAGATCGTAAATGATCATATTCCCTGAAATGATGAACCAGTCAGTTTTTTATACTTTTTAGACAAAGAAACAATAAATTTGCAATGAGCTAAACAGATCTACTAAATGATGAATTAAATGAATGAACTAAAAATGAACTAAGATTGTCCTAAAAATGTCCATTGTATTTAGCAGCATAGAGCCACTGTTAACAATATCAGTGAAATTTCAAAAGACTGTTAAACCGAAGAGAAATCACATGGTTATTGAAGATTATAAGAAGTGAGCTAGTTGACAAATTGATCACACAGATCTTTAGAGAAGGCTTTATCTTTAAAAATGAAAAAAGCTATCTAATCATAGAAGAAATGATACTATTTACGATTTTGGGGTTGAAGAAGGTTGACCACGTTTATAAGGCTGAGAAAACAGAAGCATTAGAATAGGTTACAATGAAGCAAATGGAAAGGAAAAAATAATTGGTCAAGGCCCCAAATGTGACTTTGCTTGGGATGGGAATTGAGGACCAAAATCTAGGGTCACTTTAAGCACTGAACAAGTTATGATTAACTTCAGAGTTATTTTTAATTATGAAAGAAATATTTATGTTGGATTAAAGGTAACTTTTAAAAGATAAAAGGATTTATGGGCACATATTTATTTTGGAGGGATGTAAAAACAAAAAATCAATGATTTGATACATTCCTTCATTTTTTCAATACTTTGGAGCATCCACTGTGTGCCAGATGCCAGGTTAAAGAAAATTAAGCTCTGCTGCTATTCCTGAGGAAGTCCTGTGTACTCACCTCTTGCTACACATGTGACTTCTCTGCAAGTTCAAACAACTGAAATCTTAATCTGCATGACCCATGTCAAAAGACATCCCTTCTAATTCCTCCATGATGTTTGTGGGAGTTCATCCAAATGAAGAGCTTATAAAATGCCAACATCCATATGGCAGAAGGGTTAACGCTTCGGTGAGATAAACACCTGTCAGATACGAGGAATTTGATTTTGGCCTTGAGGTATGAGAAGGATTTGGAGACATGAGGAATACATTTGGTAGAAATCTGTAAGTAAACAAATGGGCAGACTATTCCCTTGGTGCCAGATACTATGAAAAATGATAAAAGATTAGGAAAAAAAACAATAATCTTTGAAACACAGAAAAGATCCAGTTACATAAATAGCTTCTTGGTTTCTAATTTCTAAAAGATGCTTTAAGGCAGAAGTTGGATATGATACTAAGTTAAAAAAAAAAAACAAAAACAAAAAAAGGACATCTCTAATTCCAGGATTTTCTATATGCCACTGATTTTTTAATACTGATAAGGATAATTTTAACTACTTAATACGAAGGCGAGTTTTATGTTGCTTTGTCTGTCTAGAAGGATGAGCAAAAGAGAAGCTCAGCAGGGAGTGAAATGAATCACTCTCTAAGGTGTCTCATTTCTCACTCCCAACTGAGTTGGCAAAGGTTAGTACACTATTAAAATTCAAGCTTCTGCAAATGTATTTCATTGGGAGTCAACGCACCCGAGGTATATCAGCTTTTAGCAATTATTTTCAGTCATAGCCTAAGTGTTTGCCAAAGAATTCTCTGCTTCACGTGGAAAAAGAATCCAGTAATTACATGCTGGATAAAACATGTCTTGCTTAACGATGATAAGCTAAAAGAGAGGACAAATAGAAGATAGTTTGGTAACTCTCGACAGTAACTTCAAATATCAAAACAATATAACTAAAGGAATTAAGAAACTGTTCCTTCAGCGACTGTATTTGGGGGTTTCATGAAGGAGGTAAAATGCAAGTGTTATCGCACTGAAATGTTATTTTATAACCTGGGTATTCATTGTTCATATGCTTTTGAGAGCAGAAAGAACGAGCTTCTTAGGTTCTCAGCATAGCACTGTGGTTCCTGCTGATCCTGGAGACAAACATGTCTGGGTTACTGAGATAATTCCTATCTCATAAGGTTATTGCACAGATTAAAAGATGCTACAACTTTCAATGTTTTACACATAGTAAATGTTTAACAAAATATATAAATAATTGGGCACAGGTGCTGATGACCATTAGGAATACATATTCGGTAACAATCTGGACACTTTTGCTCAAAATCCCCATAGGCAAGCTCGGTGAAGAAGGGATGGTGCTATCTGCATCACGACCATTGTCCTTGAAGGCAATCCACACCTTCTTCAGAGAGAGAGAGAGAGAGAGAGAGAGAGAGAGAGAGAGAGAGAGAGAGAGAGAAGCAGAGTGGCTTCTATAAACCATAATAATTAAATAGCAGTTAAGAACATGAATGTGTTCAGTTATAATCAGTTATAATTATAGCCCAGGTTAATTTGTTATTTTCATGGTGAGACATGCACAAGAATGGGGAAGGTCTGCATCACACATCACACCCAGTGTTGTGAGGGTATATATACAAACAGAGCTGGGAGATCAGGACATCTCCTCAGTGTAACACGGCTGAATTCACATCTCCCACCGACATGTCCTACAACTGCTGCTCTGGAAACTTCTCCTCCCGCTCCCTTGGGGGCTACCTGAGCTCTCCCCGCTCCTCCTGTGGCTCTTCCTACCCCAGCAACCTGGTCTACAGCACTGGTTTCTGCTCGCCCAGCACCTGCCAGCTGAGCTCCTCTCTCTACCGTGGCTGTCAGGAGACCTGCTGTGAGCCCACCAGCTGCCAGACGTCCTGTGTGGTGTCCGGCCCCTGCCAGACGTCCTGCTATGGCCCAGGCACCTCCACACTCTGCAGCCCCTGTCGGTCAGCTTACACTGTGTCTCTGGGCTCTGGGTCCAGCAGCAACTGCTCCATGGGCTACGGATCCAGAAACTGCTACTCCCTGGGCTGTGGTTCTCGTGTCTTCAGACCCCTGAGTTATGGGGTCTGTGGCTTCTCCTCTCTGGGTTGTGGATCCAGATACTGTCATCCAACCTACTTGGCTTCTAGGAGCTACCGAGCTTCTTGTTACCAACCAACCTGTAGCTCTGGCTTCCGCTACTGTTCCATCTGTTAAAGGTTCTAAGCTGAGATGTCACAGTTATCTCTCTCAAAGTCAACATCAGCTATTATCTGGCAAGTCTATGCTCTACTACCTAGAAGAGTGATAATTAAATAAAAGTCTATTAATATTAAACTCATTTATCTCAGAGTACCAGTTTTGTTTCTATTCTGTTTTATTTTCCCACTTACTTCTCTAGTTATCCCCTTTAAATAAAACTCATTTAATCTGATATCAGATCATGTCTTACTGTTAATTAAAAAGAAAGATGCCTGTTGATAATTCTAAATTTACTGTTCTTTTACTAAAAATAAATATTTAATTTAAAGAGGAGTTTTCCTGTTAAGAAGAATTCTCTGACAACACAGAGTTAGTTTCCTAGCATTTTGGCAGATAGAATAACAACTTGGGAAGAAGATTATCTTAAACTCTTGCGCGTGTGAGAGAAGAAAATAATTTTCTCTCTACCCTTCCAGGTTCTTCATTGAGGCATCCTTATAATAAAAAATAGATTAACAGGGGAAAAAAAAGAAAAAAGTTTAATAACATGTATACCTACTGCATACATGAGAGAGACCCAGGAAAACTGAGTAATTCCCTGAAATGGAATCAGCTACCACCTTAAATAACATTTCCAGCTAAAGACAAAAGAAGATGTTGGGGGAGGGGAGTTACCGGAGGATGCCAGGGAAAGCACAGGAAACAAGGATAATGTTATTAAACAGATTTAAATACAAGTCTTCTCCATTGATTAAAGTTTTTACTGCTTTAGTCCTCCTCCTCTTCCTAGTACAGAGAGGAAGACATCCTTACACATGAATAATTTTCCTTATAAATGTAAATTTCTCTTACAAAAGGGTAACTTTTACTCAGTTTTCAGAGCTTTTCCTATGTTTGTTTATTAAAAATAATCAGCCTAAACTAATCTTTATTCTAAAGAGGCATGTTTTGTGATGGTATATTGTGCTTTGCTTCATGTGCATGGTCATTTTAGTCTATCTAATCAGGACAGCTTATCTTGGTGAAACTACTAATGGGTTTGGTCCAAGAAGAAAAGTTCCAGAAACAGTAGTGATGCATCAGCAAGGCCTAACTTGGCTGTTTTAGATGAGTAAATTATCAAAATACTTGTCGTGAGCCCCTTTCTCATGAGATCATGATTTTAACTGACCACAGTAACTGGTGCAATAAAACAAACATCTTAAGTATAGATGGCATTAAACATGTATGCATCTTATTATTTTAAAAAACAAGTAAAATTTCTAAGAGTTATGTCTAATGTTGTTGCTTAACTCTCTTCTCCTTCTGTGACTGCACTATAAGGCCATCTGTTTTCATAGAAGTCACATGAGAACTCCTAGAAATGAGTAGGTACTCTGAATTCAAAGAGAAGGCTTTATCTCTTGATATCTTAGGCTTAGATCTGGATATAATATCTAGATAGCCTACCAAATTCTCTTGTTTGAGAGAGTGCAGTCATCTGTATCTTAAAATATGTAAGTGGGAAGAAAAATATGTAAGTGGATGTGATGTGGGTAGTCCATTGTTCATTGTCCTCACATTTATTTTCCTTCACTCTCTTCTTCCAATGAGAACTGGATTTTGTTTATGTATTTCTCCTTTTCTAAACATAGTCAGTCCTTAAAATGAACATGGCTATGCTCCAGGTTTCAGAACCTAATCTGGCTAGTCTATGGGCACCCTAATCCTTAGCGATTGGTTCAGGGTGGAGCATGCGATCTGCTTTAAGCCAATGAAAAACAAGGAATGTTGTGAATCGGTGCTTTGGGTAAAGTTTTTCTTGTGAAGTAAAGCAACTGTCTCTTCCTCTCGACTTTGTCATATTATATGTGAAATGCTGTATCTATTTTGCATATGGCTTAAAAATTAAACCATCACATGGAAGAGGATAAAACCAAGACACATGCAGAGAAACAGAGCCTGGACTAAGCCAATATGTTTCTTATTACTTAAATCATTTTGAATTATAATCTCTGTTATTTGTAGCTGATATTTTCCTAAATGAAATATACATTTAAAACCTGAAACAATCCTTCTCCCCAATAAATTCTCCTTAATATAATGTTAAAAGTCATTTGTAGCCCCCTTCTGCCCTCTCTCAGTCCTTCTTCCAAAGGATTTGCTCTACCGACATGCACTCCATCAATACTGCCTACTTCCATTTTCTTGAATAAATTATGTAGAGCTGAGCTCTTATACAGTCTAGTATTTCTAGAAGGAATGCCATATCTTTTCCCCTTCAAAATCCAAGGAAATATTATCTAGTCTCTCACTTATTTAAGTAAATGCATGATCAACAGAGTGGATTGCTCCTTACGCAATGCTAGCATTACATATGCTAATAGCTTTGCTAATTAAAAAGTTACTACTTTTAATATTTAAGGTATTATTGTTTAATTGGTACTGTTTTATTTGTTTGCTTTCCCTTGTTATATCCTCGCTGAACACAGAAGAATCTTATCTAACAAAATCTAGCATTAGTAAATACCCAATAAAAGTTAATTTAATACATGAATGAAATGAAACTAGAATGGCAGTCTTCAGGATATTTTATGTCAATGACATCAAATATGTGTTCATTTTTGCTGGTTAAGCTCTATTTAGATGAATTAATTGCCATCAATGTCATAATCCTCTGGTCATCATTATCATCAAAAAAGATTTAGCACCATCTCAATGGCACATTATTGCAACTGCAGTACCCAAAGAAGAAGTAAGAGAACTCAAAAATAAATGTACATTTCTCTATCCCGCAAAGGCAAAAAAAAAAAAAAAAAAAAAGAACTTCACCAAAAGCTAACCTCATAGGGCCAGAATAAATGCATCTGGGAAAGAAACAACAGCAAGGGCATAATTACTAGAATAAACCATGACACTTTCACACCCAAGGCATAATGGAGCAAGAGGGTGAAAATATGAGCCGTGATGCTCAGATGGTGGAGATGCTATGGTTTATTCTTTTCTCTAATTACTTCACATTAAGGGCTATATAGACACTATAATCCTTTCAAATTTCTTTATTTTATCTTTTGTGGATGTTTGAATTAAAGTCTGATATAATTGAATTGTAAATTACCAAGAAGCAAAATTATTTAGAGATAGTTTCAGAGAAGAAATAATGTCACATGTGAATTCTCATATTATCATATTTTAGGAGAATCTGTTTATCATGAGAAACAGATAAAGCTGGCAAGAGGCCGTTTCCATATTCCACATAAGGTTCATTATTATTGTCACAGTGTCATAATTTTGGATATTCTAGATCCTGAGATACATTCTTCTGTATGCATTACAATGTCTGAGAAGAGTTATATGGTACTTGGCTTATTTTACAGAATGTTGTATATAAAGGAAGTTAGCCATTCCCCTCAACATAGTCTTTTGAGATGGACCAATGTCTTCTTTGCCAGAGAAAGTATTTTTATATATTCTCAGAGTTACTCTCAAATACAATAGGACTATTCATTTAAAGTCATGGATTTCTATCAGCATATGTGTCAACGAATAGACTTCGGTCTTTGGTCTCTGCTCTTAAAATTTTTATAAGTAATCTTAATAAAGATTAGGTGTCTTAAATAAAAGTGCAGATTTCATTCAGTGGGTGGATTTGACAAGATGCTATTTAATGTCCTTTTCAACTTTAAGATATCAAGATTCTGATAGGAAATTATAGACTGTGACGGCCGGAAAGGACATTAGTGATCTTCTCATCTAAACTCATTATCTCATAAGATACCCAGAGGCGGAGTGACTTGTCCAGATTCATGCAGTGAATTAATGGAATCAAGCTTATCAGAAATAATTGCTGTTTTTATTTATTTATCACTCAATATGTGGTAAGCAATCTTATATATGTCATATCATCAATCACTAAAACAACCTCATGAGGTCAGTAATCTTCTAATTTTCATTTTAAAAATTAAGCTAAAGCATCAACATTTAAGGGAAATGTTAAAGATTATAGTTTGTTATTGTAGGACTTGGCTTAGAATCCTGGCAGTCTGACTCTAGAATTTTTGTATTTAATTGCTAATTTACTATAATACAATCATTATATTTAATGATAGATGAATCCATAGCAAATATGAATATCTACTCTCTGGTAGTTAGGAGGTACCATTGCAGCTGTAATCATTTGTATTCTTTGAGACCAAGAGAGCCCAGAGAATTGTTTAACCTGTTAGTAGCAAAGTTTCCATCATCACAAGCAATCACATTGCTATTTTTACGTATGTCTTAAGAATCCTAGGAGATAGACCTCATAATTATCATTATTCAAGTGCCTACAAAACTAATAACTTAGTTTTTAGTAGGCTGCACAAAAACAATTGCAAGGTGAGCAGTTGTCCTAGCCTATGTCATTCCATAGTAATAAGCCAGGTAACTCCCCTCTTTAAATCCAGCACCAGCCAAAATCTGTATTTACTCATTGATTCAAAATCGTATGCTGAAACACCTATTAATTCAGCACTCAATTAACTAGAATGTACAAGTTAATGCCCTAATCCAAAGAGAAAAGTACTCATAGAGTGGCCTTATTCACAAATGATGGACCTAACGTTGTCATCTGACATTTGGTGATTTAGAACTGCACAGGTATTCACTAATTCACTACACATTTTGAGGTTAATAAAAAGGCTTTCTGCTGCAGACAACTGTGCGAAAGCTGGCCTAGGCAATGTCCTGCTTTCGCCACTCAGAATTTGTCAGCTCTGTACTGACAACAAAAAGTCATGCCTTTTTTTATAGTAAAAGCTTTTTAAAACATGCCTATACACAATCAAGCACTAATTTAACATAATTGACTCAGCTTGTGCTATGCTAATAAGTGGCTTCCTCAATAATTTTGTTCTTATTTCACAAAGAGGTAGCTAAAAGGTTGGCATGGTTATTTTTTCTTTAAGCTCTGAACTCTTGTCAATTCTTAGAAATTTTAGGTATGTCAAGATTTCAGAGCTGTATCTCTTCAGATAGTTAATTAGAAATTCAATACATTTTTCTTTAGCACTTTTCAGTCATTAATTTTTAAAAACACATTTATGGAGCTGTTATTATGTGCCGGCCAGCCACTGTGCCCAATACTGCCGGCTAATACAATAGTGAGGAAGATACACATACTTCTTGTCTTTACAAAACTCACAGTGTAATGGCAAAGGCACAATGAAGAAACAAATAAAACTATCATAAACAAATAGGTTCTATGAAAGAAAAAAATATAGATCCTGAGAATAGAATTTGTTTTCAAATGGGGCGGTGAAGGAAAGCCACTATAAGGGGTACCTCTTAAACCGAAGCTCAAAAGATGGGGAGAACGGCTGTGGGTAGACTAGAATTGGGCAGTGAAGAAATGAAACAGACAGCTGCATGCATAAAGTTCTGAGGCAAGGAATGGCTTTACATGCTCAAAGAGCTGTGTAGTCCTGAGAGATGGAGCCAACTGGATAGAGAGAAATGATAAGATTTGGAGATAGAAAAATCGGTAGCAGCCAGGTCTTGCAAGGTGTTGTAGGCCACACTAAGGGGAATGGATCTTTTTCTAAGGGTAATGAGAATCCATTTAATATATAAGCAGGAAAGTCATAAGCTATAGTGGAAGCCTCTGTGCAATAATCAATACAAATATGCATAAAAATTAAATGGGTTGTTGCAGAGTTCATGTGGAGGGCATAATAGGATCTTTAATCACACAAGAGAGGCCATTCGAAATTATAAATAACTTGTATGTGTTATAAACACAAGTTGAGTGTACAGTTTCTCAAGCTGAATGTATTCAGATGAGTCCTTTTAAATATACAATACCCCCAGTTCAGCATATATCAAGGAAGAGTTTGCATGAGAGTTGTTCCAAGTTACTGCATATTCTTGGTTTTCTTCAGACCTAAGAAAGGGATTCTGGAGTGCAATGTTTAAAATAAATTTCTGTCGTTTCATCCTCATAAGCTGAACTAAGTAAATCATAGAATGTGTTACAGAAACCATTCTGGTATATCTTGTGCTTTGAGTGTGAAACTACGGTAAGTATCACATGTTAATATGATAAATGTAGGAGTTGATCATCATCCTGCAGACCAAAAATAAAACACTGAATAAACAAAAATAAAAAGCATATCTAAAACACGTTTGTTACAGAGGCAAATTACCAATTTTTGAGAAGCACAAATGGAAGTAAGCAAATTACTTGGTATAAAACATATCATAATAAAGAATAATTCAAAATCCATTGGTAATTCAGAGGAAGAATTAATGACTTCTAAATAGGAAGATCAGGAAAAAGCTTTAAAAAGAAGCAACATTCAAAGTTTGCCTTCTACAAGATGAGGAAAACAAAATGTTATACAAAAGGAAAGATGTTAATAGAGCAATGGCCACATTCAGTATTTTGGGTGAACAGTAGCAAGAAGGAATTTTATTGTAGAGTCCTTCTCTCTTATTCAATTGGGCATAACAAGATCTGAGTAGAATGAAGGTGGGCTCAATCGGATTGAATTCTAACTAAAAATGTTTTGATCATTTTATCACATTCTGTCAAGATGGTATCTCTCAAAACTCCAATGCTGAATATTAATCACTATTCAACTGGCTGTTTCCACAGGCATTTATTATTGTCCATTTACCAATATGGAGAGTCCTAGTGACTAAGGAACTACGAGAAAAAAATTAGCTTGGGTGACAAGTAGGGACTCATATTTGACAAACCCAGCCCTGATGAGTCACCTTTGGGGCTAACATGAAAGCCATTTTAAAGATTCAAAATGAACTGGCTTCTTTGTTCATAAGATGCCACCTTCATATATAACTAAATAAAGTGCTAATGAGATGTTAACCTTCAAATTAGCTTAAGCCATGAGGTAGAAGGGAGTCTTGAGATGAAGCCAACACCCAGTTTCTGAGTATATAATCTCCTGAGCAAAGAATTTAATTTTCAGATCCAGCATGTTGGGTCTTTATAACCAACTTCAATCAAGGGTTTTAACAATATGGCCCAGAGCCACTGCTACTCACTCGGGAGCTCCTACAATGTCCCACCACTCTCTGCCATTGTACATGGGTCTAATTCTATAAGTTTCGAAAATGGATTTTTTTTACCCAGCAGCTGCCACGGCAGGACCTGGCTCTTGGACGAATTTCAAGAAACCTGCAGTAAAACCACCAGCAGCAAAGTACCCAGCTGTGAACAGGAACTGTGCACAGAGGATAGCGGTGTACGAAGTGCCTGCCTCCACACAGTTGTCCAGACAACTTGCTCTCCTTCCAGGACATGCGAAAAAACAATATGCCAATCAGGAGGTTCTTCGGCAGCGAGGAAATGTGTTTCTCAGCCTTGCCAATCGGGGAGCAGCCAGCAAAAGGGTTTTACGATCCAGAGCCATCAACCTGTGAGCTACATGGCAAAGCGTTGTTCACCCATGACTTATGTGTCTAAGAGTTGCCAAACTCTGGAGTGCAAATCCAGCCAGTGCCAAACTCGGAGCCCTGAGTCCAGTTCCTGCAGACCTCTGGTCTCTGTTACATCAGGAACACAACTTCTGGAGTCTTCTAATGGTTATGAGCCAACTTGCTGTGTTACTGGTGGTTTACAATTGTCTAGTAAGTGAAGAATGTGAAGAATGCGTAGGAGAGAGAATATATTGTAATTTGGATTAATTAATTCCTGAGATATTTAGAAACTTTTATTTCTCTAAATACTCATCATTGTGCATGTATTTGTAAGTGAATGAATGTGTCTTCTACTGTTTCCAAAGGGAATATATATATAGTTTTTCTCTTTTGGGCCTTTCTGGTGCTAAGCTGGGATTAGAAAACATGTTAACTACTTTAGGTCACTAGGACACTATTTGCTACAGGAAATAAAGGTTTCAACCGGGGACTAACATGAGTACTTAAAAAGTCAATGTTACACTTTGACTACCAGTCATTATCTATGGAAACACAGCACTGAGTTTAAGTATAGTGTTAAACCTAAGTTTAATATAATAAATAATTTAATAGTAAGTATAAGGTACTACTGATATCAGAAATCCACATAACAGTGGATTGAATTTATAGGACTAGATGGGTTTAAAGAGATGGAAGCCCATCTAGTCCTACAAATTCTGTTGGGTTCAACTCTATCAGAGGTCGCCCATGTAGTTAATAACACGAACCACAGCTTCGATCTGTGTCTACTCACTGTGCATTCACTATTTTATCTGCTGTGTCACAACATTTTTTTAATTAACTATGAGATTGACTCTATTGCTCAAAAAAGTGAAAGAGAATCTTGAATTTCACCTCGATAGACTTCATAGCCACACAGTGGCCAGAGACCTTTGAATATGAGGAGTTCAAGTTTAGCATATTCATTACATTTTTGCTATTCTTCTACTTCTTTTTACTACTTCTTAAGCGGTTTTTGAGTTGGGAAATGTTCTTTACATTAAATAAATTTAATTCAACTTAAAATTACAAATTTAATTGTCATGCTATTTTATTTTTTGTCAATGCTTTTGTGGGTTTTATAGAGTCGTTTTTTTTTGTTCACCAGATGACAATAGTATAAATATTTAGAAGGACAAAAGAAAACATGTTCCTTTACTATTGTTTGAATGGTATGAACCAGAATAAAAGAACATATTGTGACAGAAGCAAAAGATGGGGAACATGCTCACTATGGAGATCATAAAAGCATGGAGAGAAAATGTGTGAAGGATCCTCGATTTGTTTAGTATCACTGGGCTATCATGAGGCTGTGGGCGTGCCCTTAAATGGACTTCTCATTATTCAGGACAACTTGATGTCATAGTTAAGAGCCTGAATTCTGAAACCAGATTTCCTAGGGTCTGAATCTTAGCTGTTCTGAGTGAAGCCTATTTGAATCCCAACTGTGTGGCTATGTGCGAGTCACATAATCACTCTCCATCTCGGTTTCCTCAACTGCAAAACTGAAGTGATAATGACAGGACTACTGTGAGACTTAATAGGTTAATAATTTGATGCTCAGCAACGGCCTGGTACACAGGCAGTGCTCAGTAAGATTTAGCATCCTGATTAGCTAGCTCAAAGACTCAAGATGAAGGGCAGAGGTGGGGATGTATAGGTAAACTCAGAAATCTACGACACATTAGTCATCCAAAAAAATGAGAGATTAGTTGTTTTGGATCTTGAAAGTTACAAGTAGTACCTTCTACTATGGAAAATTCTTAGGAAACACATGTCATGCTTTGCTGTAGTGGGCTGACAAGTATTTCTGAGTCTGTGACAAAGCCGATGTTGATTTACCTGTCAGTTTTGTGGGTGGGTTAGATGCAGGTCATCCGAAAGAAGAATATTTAAACCTAAAATCTATAAACCACTACTTACACAGGTGATTCTATGGAGGCGTGAAGTTGAGAGACAGCTGAGGCTGGTCTGGAAAAGGCAGAATGAACACTGTTTGATCTCATCAATCGTAGGAGAGCATATGGCAGCCACAACAGAGAGTGTCCCCGCAGCAAGGCAATGACATAAAGCTGCTGGCCATAAGAGCGATGGCAGCAAGACGGCACTGGCAAAGGTGAGGAGAGCCTTATCTGTGTGGCAGCTTGTCACGATTCCAGTCACAGCCGATCATGCAAACATCGATAAAATTCATTCACAGTAAAGACGGTGGCTAATACAACTCAAAAAGGAGTCTGTCAAAGGTTCAACTCATTTAAGCCACCGTTTCTGAAGACAAGTGAGAAAACATTGCCGTTTCATTTGCCTTCCAAGTATATATTCCTTTACTGGGTGTTTGGAAGACAGGGTATGGGTAAAATGTGTCGTGTGTGTGTGCGTGTGCATGTGCATGTGTGTGTGTGCGCGCGCGCACGTGTGTGTGTGTGTGTAAAGCGGGAGTGTGGCAGGAGAGAGGAACAACAGAGTTAAATAAAGTTTTCACTTAACAAGCTGCACTGTTCATCATTCTAAACCTTAACTCATTCTTTACAGGCTGAGCATAATCACTCCCTTAAGGAGAAGTTGGCTGAAGAAGGGGCAGTATGT
This sequence comes from Rousettus aegyptiacus, assembly GCF_014176215.1. NCBI lineage: Eukaryota > Metazoa > Chordata > Mammalia > Chiroptera > Pteropodidae > Rousettus > Rousettus aegyptiacus. The sequence goes on from NW_023416307.1 coordinate 8,355,908, forward strand.
AGTCTAACCCAACATGGAGCACATTGAAGCTCTTTATGCATGGACTACGATACTCAGACAGTAATGGAACAGATAGTGTGGTGGTGTGGAGTTATAAAGAGGTACATGGTAGGCAATTAAGTGTGGTGGAAAGAGAATTGACCTTGGATTACGACTGGACTTTGTTCAAATCCGAATTCTGCCATTTACTAGTTGTGTGCTCTAGGACAAGTTAACCTTTCTGAGACTCCATTCCTTCAATGGAAAATGGAAATAATGCCTAATTCACTGGATGATTGTGACAACTAAATGGCATCATACTTATTAAATGCTTAGTGGAGCGTTTGTGTCAACATGTGCAAGACATCATTTGACACTTTATAATATTTGCTTCTTGAGTCTCAATGTCAGTTTATTCTCATGATTTCTCTATAGTATATTTAAATATTAGGACAGAGACCAAGAAAAGCCTTCCATTATTAGTTAGTGCAAAGAACGTAAGCAGTATGGGACAAGACCCAGATAGTCCAGGCAGTCTTCTTAAAAACTGTGGAAACGACTCAGAGGGTATATATTACAGAACATTCTTTATAGATCAAGAAATTACTTCCTGCCTGAACAGAAAGGTTCTGGGAGGATTTGTGCATTGATATTACTTACTCTAGGCTCTTCGAGACATGGGTAGCTTACAGTATGCTTTACTCCTAGAAGCCAAGGGAAGTAAATTTTAAGAACATTTTTTTTTTGCTTATGCAGTACTGTGCCAAGAACCATAAAATAGCTCTTATTAATTTCTTCTAATTATTTATTGAACACTGTGTATGTACTTCATTATTTTATATCAGAACTATGGCTTTAATAAGCAACAAAATATATCATAAGCCTATAGGTGCAAATAGAGTAAACATCTAAAGACTAACTGAAAGTTTAAATTACAGAAATACCTTTTTGTGGTTGCATAGTACTAAGTCATTTGCCTGACATTTTGTATAACTTTCCCTGGCTTTACGGAAGTAAATTCACTAAAAGGATTCAAAGAGAGTTGTTCCTTGGAGCCCAGAGGCAAAACCAATGTGGTTGCATCCAGACACAAGAACAAAGAAATCTCCAAGGCAAACACTGGAAATGGTTAAGTCCTTTGCTATTCTTCCATTATTTAATATGATATTGCTTCAAGTACAGGGCCAATGCCCCCACAGGAGTTCAGTAACTACTAATTTATGAAGGTAAAGAGAAAGAAAGTCAAAAAAAAAAAAAAAAAGTCTAAGAAAAAGACTTCCCTTAACAGTAGACTGTGTTGTCACTATTGCTTCATGGGCAGTGGCATACTGGTTATTTAAATCAAATATGCAGATAATAATGCCTCGATTAAAACATCCTCTTTTACCATAAACCCTGTCAGCCTTTATCGTAGGGTTAGTTACTTGTTTTTGTTTCCCCTTGGGATAAGCTACATTCACTCCGATGCTCTCTATGTTAGGAAACTGATGTAATGCTTGTTGAAATTGTCAAGAACTAAATATCTTCCTCTAGACTTCATATTTTATTAAATTAAACTGCAAGGGTAAAAGGGTGAAAGAAGGAAATTTAAAATTTTAGCTACATAGATCTTAACGAGTACTCTAATGAATTTATTTAATGATCAGATTTAATGTAAAACTTGTCATGATCATGGGTGTACTTACCAGATTAAAATTAGAACGTCTATTACCACTGAGAGAAATAGTTCCCAGAATTCTTTCTCAGGAGACAGAAATAAGCATCAGAGTAGTTCTCTCATTTTTAAGTCTACATGTTCAGCAGGTGGCTTAAAGTGGGCCTACTTCCAGTTTCTTATTTCCTGGGGCTCAGCTGATGGTGGCTTTGTCCCCAGGAGTCTGGCTTATTTTCCTACAGTGAATGGCTAGAGTAATCGAAGCATTGATCTTGAGATGGTACTAGAGGGCCAGTGCTTTGGGCCCTAAGGCTACAAATGAAATGCTAGGAAATCAAAAAGCAATGTGCAACCCCCTGGCCCACTAAGCTTTCCTCTGGAGGACAAACATCATCTGAAGCTGTGTTTTGTTCTGAAAGATGTTCATTCAGAGGTAAGTAGCTCCTATACCTCTGTTAGGAAGCTAAGTGAAATGCCTAAATATTTGGGGCAAAGATCAACTGACCATTCTTTACATGGGTTCTTCTTATGCTCCTTTATTTTTATCACAATTACAGTTTCATAGAATTATAATTATTTCTAACTGTGTGAGAGATCTTCATGGAGCTTCGCTCACACAGTTGAGCAAATATACCTGCTGGGGTTGTGTGATTTACTCAAGTAGAGTTGCAGCTAGAACTCAAGTCTAGTGAGTCTCATTTTCATGCCCCATTGACTGTACCTCAAAGTGTCCCTCATGAGAAGTATATTAAAAACATTTAAATATACTAGGCACAACAATTTTTAATGAGCCCTAGATGTACGTTTAAAGGCCACACACAGCACATTATAACATTGGATCATAAACGAGGCTTAACTTAAATTAATACATCAGCTGTAGTCAACATTAATCCATCTGCAGAATTTCCGCCATCTTTTAATGAAGGTTGGAATATTGTTTTTCTAAATACATGGTTTGTTGAATGTTGAATATGGCTGTAGGTCCCTTGTTTTAGAGATTCGATGGATACTTGTCTGCGGCTATAAGTAGGTATGTTTTCTGACATTTAAACTGATGCAGGACATTGCAAATTTCCCCAAGTGGAGGGGAGAACAAGCCCTACACCGAGAGAAGAAGAGGGTCCTTTGGCAGAGAGAGTAGAAAGAATTCAACACACACACTAAAGTTAAGAGTCAAAAGGAAAGTTTATTAGAGAAGGAGTAACACTCCACAGACAGAGTGTGGTCTCCTCTCAGAGTCAGAGAGGGACCAAGAGTGTTGTGGAAAGACAGTGAGTAGGGGACAGTGAGAGGGACAGGGTAAAGGCACTGAGAGACACCCTGAGTGTTCAGGAAATTCTGTTTATATGTCATTCGTTAGTTCCTGTGAGTTATAGTTTAAAAGACTTTGTTTACCCATTTCCTTTGAGACGGACACACAATGAGGAAGGGGAATAGCGTATAGCATGAAAAGGTAAGAATTTGTAGATTGAAAGGCCTGCTTTAATCTATGGGTTCCCCATGGTTTTAGCAATAGGGAATGACTCTTGGTGCCTGTTTCCCCTTCACAGGTGTGGGGAATGAGTTGTTTGAAATCCCTTTAGAAAGCTTCCTTTGTTCTGAGGGTGTCCTCTTGGCCTGGCTGCAGGTAGATCAGCACATTGCAGTCTCTGGATGTAGTTTGATTAACATTTTTAATTCTTGCCTCCTCCCTACGTTAAAACCTCTGACTTCTGTATAGCATCATTTTTGAAATCGTGAGTCAGATTAGACTGCACTGGATGCCAATACTCGTTACTAAAAACTATTGGAACCCGCAACACAAAAGGAGAAATAGTGCTAAATGTGGGTACTTTGTTTAGAATCTACACTGTCATTTTATCTTTCAATAATTATTCAGCTAGGAGCTACAGCTGTCATTCCCTCAGCGGTTAGTTGTTTCTGCCATCTTGTTCAATAACTCTTTCCTGCATGGGAGCTTCAGAAGTGCCCTCTGCTTAGCCATTAGAGGTCATGACAGAATCCAATTCTCAAAGCACTGCCAAGAAACCAGAAAGTAACCGCCAGCTGCCAACCAACATACCTGTACCCCAATCCTGTGAACCATTCCCTGTACCACTCTGCTTGTGGTGTGCCCAGAACCTGCCACACAATCATCGTCTACTTTTTTCTTTCCAAGTCTTTATTTCTACCACCCAGCAACCTGCACTCAAAACTTTGGGCTATATGGGCAGTAATTGCTGTTCTGGCATTCACTGGTCTCATCGTTGTCCTTCTCTGGGAAGTCTCCTTCGGCTAGTCCACTTCGGATCTTGGCAGCTGCTGACCCCTGGTGGAGCACCTTTGCTTGTTAACAAAGGAGCAACATATTCAACCCATTTTGCCGGAGTTCCATCTTATACCTTAATGTATTTTGAATAATTTTTTCTAGTTGGCAATTCCTAAATGAAGTACCTAATCATTTCTCCCTAGCCAAGTTGGGAGAGGTGGGCAGTCTTTTAGAAGACCTCATTACATGGCTGTATTGTTTGAAAGCAAATTCTAGCATACTCATATATTGCTTCGCTATTCAGACTGTTTACTAAAAACCTGTGGCTCACATTTATTCCTTTTCTCTGTCAGTTTTTTTTTTTCTTTTAATGACCATTAAGCCTTTGAGATATGTTTTCAACATGGCGTCAAGTTATTTTCTTTTTCTTCTAATAACTTTGATTAATCTCTACTAGTGACTGTTGTATAAACACATTCATCCCAATTACTTCAATACTATTATGATTATTGCATTTATAATAAAATTTGTTTTATTAAATGATGTTTTGAATGAGTAGAGTTAGTTACAACATTGTGGAGCCACAGTTTCAAGTACAGAACAGAAATCTTTGGAAAGGGACCATGAGAATCATGGAAGGTCTTACTCTGTTTGCAAGCTAACAAGTTAACCCGTCACAGCATCAAGGATGCTGCAGGAGACATGAGACAAGTGGGTCAGAGATAAAGGCTTTAGCATTCCTGGGAAGCCACAGTATTTGCCTGAACCTCAATTCCCACAGAGCAACTGGAAGGGGGCCAGATGGCACCTGAATATGTAGTGAGTTGTTTTATAGGAGAGGAACCCTGAGATCAGGAAGTCTGGGTTGTGGACATGGTGATGGATAGCAAACATGTCTGCCATTTGTCCCAGACAGAAATACCATATCTATTTTCCAAGGCTCTTTGCTATACAAACATGCTTGAGAAGGTAATTCAGAACAGAGGGAACCAGTGACTCTGCTCCCAAGACATACAGAAATGTAAGAGACCTATAGGGACATTTTTTTCCCCAAATACTGATGCTTGTGTCTATACTGAATGGCTTCTGATGAGTTTTCCTGTGAGTATGCCACTGCACTGGCTACTTGGATTAGTATGACTAATAGAGGTTGCAAGCAAAACTATTCAATATGTCTCACTCAGCATTTAAGCTAGGTTATTATTAATAGGTCTTCAAGCAGCAATCAATGAGTAAAGGCTGTCTCCCTTTGTCAAAGGCTCCAATCAGAAAAATCATCAGTCACAGAGATTTGTAGCTCAAAAAGCCCCGAAGGTACTAGCATTTCTCTACAAATAGCTCTTCACAATCAGGAGAATCCCCTTTGGAATTTATGGAATAAAGAAGTACGGGCCTATAACATTTGCAACAATGAAAGTACATTGAATTGGCCCCAAAGGCCCATCCTACAGGGTCATATTATTTTCTCTTCCTTACTGTAGTACCTTCTAAAATCTTATTACCTGAACTAAGCATTTCTCCATCTCCCACTGGACTGGGTAAAATGGCGACTCGGGTACACATATTGAAGAGATGTGTAGAAGTTTGAATCCCTCTTTCCTCAGAAGTTCCCCAGCACATTGAAAGGAGTTCGTATGGTCTCAATCTTTCTTGGGGGTGGGGGGAAGGAGGTGGAGAGAGAGAGAGAGAGAGAGAGAGAGAGAGAGAGAGAGAGAGAGAGAGAGAGAGAGAAACTAGAGTTCAATACTAGTAAGCAAAGTGTCTTTATTTCTGTTTTTTAGCAACGGGCTCCTGCTAGGGATTCAAATAACCTAATGTTTTTCTTCCATTCAATGCCCAATACTGGGTAGCAACAAAATCATACTGACACCATTTGTTCAAACCTTGGGAATTCCCTGACTCTATATGTTGGTTTCTAACTATAGATCACAAAGTTCGTACCTTTGGCTACCTCAGATTTGAGACACACAATAACAGCCTTTTTTTTTTTTTTTTTTTTTTTTTTAAGGAGTACATCTTAATTTGGGGCATCTATTGCACTATTATTAAAATAACATCTCTTTTTTACTTATTCAATTTCAACATAAAGGCTGAAAGAGATTTCCAAGGTGGTGGATGGACTGCAAGAAAATACCTAGAATTCTTAAAATCAGTTTTTCATTGTACAGTGGGTCACCATCAGCATTATAAACCCAATCCAAGGCACTCAGTCCCTCATCTATAGTGTCCCATAGGAATTTTACTATCTCTGGGAAATTTCCCTAAGATAACCAAAGCTTCAGAGATCAGAAGTCACTGTAAAACTCTATGACCTTTTTCCATCATCCCTGAATGGATGTAAGATGGTCAGGCTGCGGGAGGAGGCTGAGCTGGGAGGTGGCCCAACTTTTTCCACCTTTCCTTCATGGGAGAGAGCACATCACATTCTAATACTCCAAGAGAACCAGCTAAGGATCTAATAATTTAACTAGTTTCTGATCATAGCATTAGTGAATTTTCCTCATTTCAAGCTCGGAGTAGGTACACATGTCTATAAATGATGTCTGAAAGAAGGTACAACTTTCTGCCTGCTCAGATGAATCTTTGTTCTTTCTAATACATTGGGGAAAACTTTTGCTCAGATCAAGGTGTTGTATGGTCAGCTGTCTTTGAACCTGTTGCTCAGGAGCTGGCTTTCGATCACTTCCTTACTTCCTCCTAACAGATAGTAAAGTGTTAATTAACAGAAAGTAAAATGATGCCCCATTAACCATACAATGTGGTCAACATGTTCACTTTATTGCCATGGGCTTCCCTCAAATTCTGTTAATCAACCTGCAAGGTCATTTTCTTCCCTCTTTCAGAAAGATACGTCTCTGTCAACACCCATCTTTGTTTCCAGCAGGAAAGGTGAGAGTGTATGTGAGTGTTTGTGAGGAAAGGAGCCAATAAGTGAAAAAATGACCCTAAGTAGTCACATAAGGGTACAGAAATCTTGTGACTTTTTAGCACAACCAATTCATTTCTCCCCTCCCTCCTTTTTTATTTTTTTATTTTTGGTCGATAGTTCTTTAAACTTCTCATAGAATAAACCATCCACTTGCTTCTGGTTTAGATATTAGGCCTGGAAATAATTTATTTTCTTGATATAAAAGAAAGTCATCACTGGACAAAATAGGGTCGTTAACAAATACTCTGTAATACCTCTGGCCATTCTAGCTTGAGTCTTAATTTTTTCATTTTTTTATTTTATTTTATGCATGACTATTAAAGCTTGTTCATTCATGCTCCAGCTTAAAGTTGAAACGCTACATATTAGATGATTATTATGAAAGGTACTATTTTCTTTATCATAAAATTAGGTGTTTCAGAACTTCAGTGATGTTTCATACCACTTACTACTGATAAAGAATTTTTTTAAGTTAAGCTTCCTTAGCTGCATGATCCAGTCTGTAAGCATTTCAGACAGGAAAGTGTCCTCCATTCTTTTCATTCCTCTGGAGAAGAACCATTGGTGAGATAAGATACATGAAAGTGGGATCGATCGCCTTTTCCTTCTTCTAACATAAAAAAAAAATATATACTTGCTATTTATGATAACCAGCTCTCAGGTTTTTAGAGCATTTAATCACTGATTAACTTACCTGAATAGAAAATAAAACCATCTCTAGAGGTATTAGTCAATGAAAGAGATGGGAGGTTTTCAAGTATTTCGGGGAGGTGGAGGGACGTACTCAGCTTGGGGGAAAAAAATCATTTACCAGAACCTTGGAATAGCCTGTGATAGAGACCAGGATAAAGACTTGAATCATTTATATGCCAGTCTTTTAACTCAAAAGAGTGATTTTCTATCTTTTATGAAGTGTAATAAATAATGCGTCAGAGGAAACAAATGTTTTAGGCAACTCCAAGTCTTCTTCTGACCTTGAGTGATGTTCTATCAGGAAGGATAAATGTTTGTTAGGGCCAAACACCTATTGATTTTAGTGGGACTGCTGAGTTGCTGACAATTTATATAGCATGGCTATTTGATCTCATGTTCTATTAAAAACAAACTAGAAAACCTTTATATTCTCAAATGATATTTCTTATTGTAAAGTTTCTCCCCAGAATTCCTATGTGCCCATAGAGTCTTGAGTAAAAAGAGGCCAGGAAATGTGCTTATGTAATGCAAGGAAATAACTGAACTAGTGTCCTCTGTGACCTCAAGGTGAACTGTATTCTTCCCTTGCCTGCAAAATGTGTTATGTGAGAAAATGCTAGACAATAACTATAATAGACCTATGCTCCACCCCCCTTTTCTAGCAAGTTAGTCAATTTTTGCTTTCACTATGAAAAGCTCATAAAGAACCCAAAACATTGGTTCTAACTTATAAAACAAAGGGCAAAAGCATTGAAGATATACACCTAAAACTAAATGAACCAATTAGGAGTTTTCAGAAATTAAGACACACTCTGCCAATCCCTAATTAATTTTTTCTCAGCAGCCATTTACTATTATACACATTTATCTGCATGAAAATCTTCAATCCAATGGGAGAAATATTTAAGATAAAGTAAAAAAATAAAGAAAATGCCTAAACTGAATAAATAAAAACATTGACTAAAGTATTTTCATGGATTTGAATAAATATTTACAAAAGCAGTATGCTGGAAATTTTTAGCAATACAAACACAAATAATGCTATAATGTCTATAATATAATTATCGAGAAAGAGAAATAAGTTGTAAACAATAAAATATAAGGTATGAAGTGATCAGTATAATAGGAGAGATGTAGAGCTAACATGAGTTGAAAGGGAAAAGAAATTATTTTTGGCTGGGCAAAAATGAAGGCTTTCTGGCTGTGATTATGTTTGAACCGGGCTAAAGAATAAGTAAGATATGGTAAGCAGAGACAAAATGAAAAAGCATTCAAAAATGCAAGAGAAAACCAGCAACGTAAGTGAGACATTCCCTGAGAATGGTAAATAGGGGTCATCTGGAATTCCACATAAAGAAGACCCAGAGAACTTATGCTTGGCAATGTGTGTTGAACCCACATTTTGAATAGCTTTAAATGACAACTTACGAACCTTTGATTTTATTCCATGGGCCATAAAGAGGTAGTCAAGATAACTGCAGCCAAGGGAGAGACATTACCTGAGCTATATTTTACTATGAATCTCATCCTTGGGAATACGATAAAGATAGTAGCACTTGTGAGGATAATTTTATAATAGTTTAAGCCTATGTGACTAAGAGAGTATAGTACTATAATTAGAAATAAAGTTCATGGCACGGGGAATCAACTTTGGGGAAAGCACTATGTATATATAAATATTTAATTTGAAGTAAGATATCCCAGTGGAAATGATCTAGCAAAATTCAGGAAAGAGATAAAACCAATAATCATAAATAGAGAGGGATTAGTGTAGAGCTATTGATTGAACTTTTGTGATTAATGAGATGCAGATTGATAAGAATGCAGAAGAAGAGGGTTAAGAATGACCTAAAATCTTGGGAATAGACTGAGAAAAGGGAGATAGGTATGAAGACAAAACAGGTATTCTGTGTGATAGAAATAAAACTATTTGGAGCATTGCTAAAACAGATATAGAACAAGGTTTCAAAATAGAGAGTATGAACAGCAATGACAAATGTTCCATGGAGTTAAGATTGAGGGCAGAAATGGACATTGACTATAGGGAATTCATCATTGGTGATTTTTAAGACAAGAGTTTAAAATATTGGTGAGAATAGAAGTTAGATTTCAAAAAAGGATTGAGAAAACATAGGAGAAAACATTACAAAACATAAGGTTAGGCAAAGTTCTTCTAGATACAATATCATAAATACTTGTGGATTTAAAATGACTAAATTAGACTTTACCAAAATTAAAAATATCAGCTCTCCAAAAAGTCACTGTTACAGGAATAAAAAGATAAGCCACAGACTGGTAGAAATATCTGTAAATCATATGTCTAATAAAGGAGTTATATCTAAAATATTTAAAGAAATTTCCAAACTCCACAATAAGAAAGCAAGCAACCCAATAAAAAATGAACAAATCTTGAGAATTTTCTTCACTAAAAAAGATATACAGGTAGAAAATAAGCAATGAATTAGCTTGGCATTATCACTCACTAGCAAATTAAAACCATAATAAAATGCCACTATACACTGAATAGAACGACTAAAATTTTTGAAAGTCTGACTATATCAACTGTTGGAGAAAATGTAAAGGAACTTGAACTCTTATACACTGCCAGTGGGAATACAAATGCCATCACTTTGAAAATAATTTGAAAGATATCTAAAGATTAAACATTTACCTATCATAAGATCAAATTATTCTAACCCTAGGTATTTACCCAAGATAATTTAATGCATATGTCCATTCAAAAGCCTATACACAAATAGATAGTATTTGTGTGTTTGTAATTTTTAAGAATTGCACACAACCCAATAGTCTATCAATATATTAATGAATAAACAAATTATGTTATATTCATACAATGGAACACTATATAGCAATACAAAGCATGAGCTATTGGTATATGCTACAAGCTGGATGAATCTGAAAAAGTATACTGAGTGAAAGAGGGAAGAAAAAAAGTATATACTGTATAATTTTATTTTATTTAATAAAATGATAGAACATGCGAACTAACCCAAAATGGTAGAAAGAACAATGGTTGCCTGGTGATGAGAGTAGGGAGGGGTCAAGTGGGAAGGGATGGAAAGCAAGAGGGGCATGAGGCGATCTGGTGGATAATGAATATAATTATGAACTTGATTTTTGGTATATACAAATATAAAAAACTTAGCAAATTTTGCTCTTTAAATATGTTCAGTTTATTATATGTCAATTTTATCTCAATAAAGCTGTTAAAATATATAGGCAAAAAGAGGAAATTGAAAAAAAACCCTTGTAAATGTGAAAGGGACAGAATTTAAGGGCTTAACTATGAATAGTAGGAGGGATATCTCCACCTGTACTGTTTTTAATACAGGCAAGAAAGGATATTTTAATTAATATAAAACAGTTTTTCTGAGATCATCTGGGGAAAGTTATTTTATGTGAATAAAATTGGAATGAGTGGAGCAAATTTTATACAAACCATATGTATAAACATATGTAAGAATGCTATAGTAAAATTTTAGTTGAAAGTAAATTACAGTGTGATAGCCTCATCGGTCACCCCAAACTCTACATTGCTGATCAAGCAATTATTTAATTCTTCTAATGGATGATCACTTAATGATTTTACTCAGGACATCCAACAGGGTGTGCTAAATTTAAGATGCTTCATTATGTTTAAGTTGCAATGGACTGACTCTAGATAATTACTTGTCTTCTTTAAGCCAAGCTAAGGTAAATAGTAATCAGGGATATTAGAATGGGCAGAAGAAAAACTTGACAAAGTATTTTCAGTCCTTCTTAGCCTCTTTCTGTGTGTGTGTGTGTGTGTGTGTGTGTGTGTGTGTGTGTGTTTTATTCATTGAAAGTTGGCTTTCCCTTATGAAAATGGATAGATAGTGAGAAAAGTATATAAAAGAGATTATTGACTTGACTAAGTAAAGGTCAATTTTTATTTGATAAAGAAAACCTAAGTTATATTTTGTAAAAGCTATGATGTTAGTCAGCAAACATTTATTAAGAATTGACTAAGTTTTCTCACATGTACTGAGAATAATGATCACACCTATTCAAATAGGGATATTGTGAAGATTAAATTGCTTAATGTATTTAAAACATTTAGAGCCATGTTGGGGATATAATAAGTACTCAGTAAATGATAACTAATAAGGGTCTATAACATAGTCTAAACTATAGTTTATATAATACAATAATATAATATAATATGATATAATATGACATGTACAGATTGTTTTGTTTGCAATACAAAGGAATGTGTGTGTGAATTAAAATAATAATAATTATACAGATTTAAGGCTGAAGATATATAGGTTGGTAAGGAAGTATTTTTAATGAGGGGCTAATTTAGAGGCTAATAAAGCCTGAATAATGGATATGATTAAATAATTATTCTGAAGGAGAAAAGGGCAAGATGGATGAGGAGATTATGTGAAATGAGGATGGATGTGGACTAATTGGAGACACGAACAGACAATCCAGTAAGAAAAAAGAGAATCTCTATTGGGAAGCAGAGGAGGGCTAATCAAGTATTTAAACAGCTCTCCATGGACAAAGGGGAGTCATTGACATTTTTGAGTAAGAGATCCATGTGATGAAATTAATTATACGAGTATTAATCTAAATACAATATTTAAGCTAAAGAGCAGATATTAGCAATAGGAGTCGAGATGGCATTTAAAAAGGTATGTATTCACCAAAGGAGAAAAACATTCGACTTAAGTGATGGTAGTGAATGAGAGAACAGATGGAGGAAATGGATGAAAAAACATAGTATTAGTAGATCGAGTGAGAAAAGCATTACAAACAGATTTTCACTCTTTCCAATCTATGTTGCAAATTAACCGCAGCACTCTCTTCTTTAAATCAGTTACCAGATCACCATTCTTGTAGAACAAAATCTTTACTGCCTTGATTGAATTAGATTCAGCCTGTGAATCTAAGTTTAATTACTACAACTTGCCTCTAAGAATCCTCCACAGAAAGCACGTGTTGTCATTTTTTCTGCCTTTACACCTTTTGCCACAACCCAAGGTGCCTTTCCCTTCCTCAGCTCTATTGCCATTTTCTTCTGGTTTTCAAAATTAAAGCTAAATGCCAACGTTTAGGTAAAGCCAATAAGCAATGTTTGCTGTTATCTGTATACCATTTATAGAGCTTTACAGTGGACACTGACATAGACTGTGTACTATCTTATCATATCTACAAGTCTGGATGTGCCTGGAAGCAGAAATTGGTATAATCTTGGTATCATTGCACACATCTATCATCACGTTTGCATATACAAGATGCTCAGTAAACATTTGTTGAATGAATGAATGCAAGCTACGTCATTTATTGGCATACCTTTATTGTTGCAATGCTCTGAGGACTCTCTCTGTCTGAGAGAGGGAAATTCAGGGTTGTTCCTAGAGTAGGAGAGATGAGGACCCCTGGTTCACTGAAGAAAGAGCAACGAAGTGGAGAAACCTGGAGGCGCACACAGGCTTCACAATTCCTAAGACTATCCCTGGGCTCTTGCACCAGAAGTGGAGCCTGAAATCTGTAGTTTAAATAAGTCTGGTGATAAGGGACCTGATGTTATGTCCATGTAAGCTCATCCCTTTTAGTGAACGGATGTCACTATCAAATGACATCAGTTTAATAACTTTTTATATTAAGGTACAACTTACATTCGGAGCACTTTATTTTCTGAAATCCTATGGATATGTTTGCAGTGTTATCTACCTACAATAGGAAAAAAAATGAGGCTCATGGTATACTCTAAAGAAATGGGTTAATGATGTCAAAGCAAGAAAATAAATAATGCCAGTATGGTATCTGGGCAGTTTTTAACTTTTTCTTCCATCTCAATATATTTTTCAATGACACCGAAAAGCAGCTATTATTCATATTCCCATTATTCTATAAAATAATACTGACAGAGACTAGGAATCAGAAAAGTTATGCAAATTGTCCAGGGTCACATAGTGGATGACGGTGTCGCTACATATCTATCTATGTATTTATGTAACTATGTATGAATGTACGTATGTATGTATGTATGTATGTATGTATGTATCTATCTATCTATCTATCATCTATCTATCTATCTGGATATATAGTGCCATCTTAGATAATGGAAGAAAAAAACTTTTGAGGGTCAAGGACCCTCAAACAAATGTTTAAATGTTTGAATGCCCTTTGTTCAAATGTTTTTCTTCATGTCAATTATTGTAATTTTCTCCATCTCAAGTTTTCTTATATGAATAGTAAAATTTACTGTAGAGAATCATGAAGACAAAGTGATATTACACATGTGGGTACCCACACTGCAAGGTGTTTCCCAGAATAGACACTAAATAAATGCTAGTTTCCTCTTATTCCACACCCCTCCCCTTTGTGAAAATACATTTGTTTATGCATACAACATAAACAGTACATACACACAACTATACTGCCGTGTTAATGATACAGGTGTTGCCTCTTGCTTATATGAGAGAAGAGCGGGCATAAAGAACATCAACATGTAAATTTGATAAGCCTTCACTTAAATGTGGCTGTGCCTATTACTAATGCCAGTCAGCTGCAGCACCCAGGATTTCACAAGAAGGCTCTTGCAATGTGTACAAAGGTATCAGGTGATGAAAGCTGGTGGGCTTGGGGGGATTCCTCAAACACATGATTCATCAAAGGGGAGCGTTCTGTGATCTAAAATACTGAGATAATTTCAACATGTTAGTACAGGACCATTCTAATTTTTTTTCAATTTCCTATTTCCAGTAGTAAAATAGTCCTACAGTGGCTCATAGAGAAACCAATCTTGTATTTCAGAGATTCTATTTCTCCTGGACAGAGGGAGACTCAGTAAGTGTGAGTGCATCCATTGAACATTAAAATATAAGAACGTGTTGTGATTTACTTTGAATTTTAGCTAAAGGAAATTAGAAATTAGATCCAACAGATAATTAAAATTCCTATTAACATAGCCACGGAAGCCACTACATATATTGGTACATAATAAAGACTTTGGGATGGTTGAAACAAAAACACATACATTTTTTAAACCAAGTTTATCAGAAAATATATACACAGATAGCCTTTAAAGTGCTCATACTTAGAAAAATTCTACATTTATTCTGACGCTACCACCCATGTAAAGTAGTTTAGAATCTCCTCTTTGGAAATGGATACCAGAACAATGTACAAAGTAAAACCACATTCATGTCCATATCTTAATTATTATGTCTATTTTTTTACCAAGAATATTAGTTTTCAGTTGGAACGTGAATAACCATGAATACATATTTGTATAATAACTACGAAAAAATGTCATGTTGTTCAACTTTCCTGAAGGGGTCCGGTTGATTTGCTTTTGTTTATAGTAGGATCCATTATTTGACCTCAACTTATTTATCTATATAAAAATACTTTAAACATAAACCAGCTTTCAGCTCGACTTGGTTTGCTTATTTATTGAAACAAATTAGAGGAGCATGAACTTTCATACTAAAGCTATTTTGATGGGAAGTCAAGTTCTACCAGAATTCTAAAATAAGCAAAGCATATATTTAAACACATTGAAAATTTCCATTTTATATTACTTTTTAAACTCTCTCTGTCCTGGGCCACACCGGCAATAAGTTTTTTCCTCATTCTTTTCCAACATACTTGCTTTTAAGTTTCTTACTTAGGTAATTTTCCAAAAGACTAGAATTTCTCCCCAAAGAAAAATAATTTGCCAGTGTTTCAAAGAAGTTAGCTACAACTTTTAAAGACAATTCCAAGAGCATAATTCTATGAATGTTTATGCAATGGGGCTTATAACTGGAATAAATGAAGGACCTCCCAAAGTGACTGTTTTGGTTGGATAATTTGAGAGGGCGAGACTGTGTTTTACTTATATGTAATCAACAGGAGGCATTGCAAGGAACATTCAGTTTTATGGGAGATGGGAGTACCATTTCTGGACCATAAGGAAGAGTGCTGATGCAGCCTCACACAACAAGGAAGAGAGTCTGTATACAGAATCACTGCCTTCTAGGGATATATAAGGAATCAAGTCAAAGGAGGAGCACAAAGAAACTTGAGACACTCGTTTCTTGCCAATCACCCACAGCCTGCTCACAAAACTTCACCATGTCTTGCCTCAACTCCTGCTCTGGAAACTACAGCTTGGGAGTCCTCAGAAATCCCTGTTATATTCCTCTCACCTCTTCCTTTGCCCCCTGCTCTACAAATGTGAGCCGTGGAGATGTCCTTTGCTTGCCCAGCAGCTTTCAAGACCATACCTGGCTCATGGACAATTGCCAAGAGACCTGCGGTGAACTGATCAGCTGCCAGCCACCCAACTGTGAGCCCAGCAACTATGAAACTTCTTGCTGCTCTTCCACAGTTTACTGTGGGCCGAGACCCTGCCCAGGAACCAGTTTTCTTCCTGCTGCTTCTTACATCTCGAGTTCCTGCCTCCCAGGATCCTATGTGTCCAGCAGCTGTCGACCCCAGAGACTCTTCACTTATGGTTGCCGCCCCGTGCGTTGGATTCCCTGTGGCTCTCAATCGCTTAGTGTTGTGCTCAGCAGCCTCAGGCCTCTGCGTCCTCTTTTCAGTGGATGCCGACCTCTGACCCATGTGTTCAGCCCTTGTCGTCCATCTTGCTTTGCATTGGGAGGCCAGTAGTTTCCTTGTTCCAGCTGCTAATCGCGCTGAGGATCCAGGACAAAAATTCCACATTTAAGGGCTTTTACTTCTTTCCTGGTAGTGACTGCGTCTTCCTGTTTTCATTGTACCTGATCGAATGCAAGCTGCTCCTTTCACATTTTTCTTTTTTTCATCTCTTCTTGACATGAAATTATTTGGTTTACAATGCCATTTATTGTCATTTGGGTGTGGAAAGAATTTATTTGGTTTGTGTTGTAATAAATAAGAGTAAGCCATAATTATGAATCTGATTCTTCAGTTTGTCTTTTATTACTTTATTGTGAACCAGAAATGTCCAACCCCAACTGCTCGTAAGATAGTGAACAGACATGAGATACCCAACCACATGTTCTTATCTGAAAGTCAGGGAATGGCTTGACGGTTTATTCCTCAAGCTGCTTTCTAAATCTCTGAGCCTGTGCACTTAAGAGATCCAAAAGCCCTTGGTAGGAGTCATTTTGAAAAGGCAAGATTAGGAATTATCTCCTTATCACTCTCTTCCAGTGAACACCCACCAGGATGTCTGTTCTAATTGCAAACTGAATCATATTTTACTCCTGTTTAAGACTTTGGTAGCTTTCTGTGATCCACTTTCATAAAATAATAATGCAAAGTCCTTACAATGACATCAGATCTCCTCATTGTCTTCCTCTCTCCCATCTCTCTGGCCTCATCCCCTTCTCAATTTTGCAAACCCTAAGCTCTTGCTTATATGCTGACTTACATGGTCCTCAAACATGCTGCTTTTTATAAGCCCCCACCCTTTTGCATATCTCATCATGAAGACCAAGATGCACTTCTGATCTACTTTGAAAAAAATCATACTCACTTTTAAAAACACTCACTTCAAAAAATCATATCTTATGAAATGTCTCTGAATTAAAGATACATTTTACCTCACTCAACATAAAATGTATAGGGAGATACATTTCACAAGTTAAAGTAAAACTAAACTAAAGGCAGGAGTATTCATGTTTTTGAGAAACTGAAATGTCTAGAAACTATGTCAGCATGCAAGAAAAACAATGCTCCAAGGAGCTGGCTACCAGCTGTTCCCTTTAGAGAAGACAAATGCCCTGGGCATAAGAAGAAATTTCTTCGTATGGCCTTCCTGACACTGGAGCTAAGTGCTAGTTCCTCTTACCACCATATTCATGCTGCTGTTTGAAAATCCATTCTAGTTCATTCCCTTGTCTTATCTGTCTGGCTTTCCTAGATATTTTGAGTTTGCTATAGCTCTACCTTTTATTTTTGAAGCCTTTCCCAGGTTCTCTCCTTTCTTCATACCCTAATGAGTAAATCACATGGACTTAGTCTATCTTTTATCTCAGATGTATTTCTATTATTGCTCTTACTGGACTGTTTGTTTTAAAATAATTTTAAATGAGACTTCTGTTGAAATGTAACATACATACTAATTTGTGCAGAAATCATACTTATTATTTTAAAGTGTGCTCTTTTACTTAAAAAAACAAACAAACAAAACAAACAAACAAAAATTTCCCATAAAACAGTATGCCACGTTATGCCAGGCCAGCAGCAACCTAGTGTTTGCTTGATTGCATCATTTTCTCTTGTGCTTGATTAAATCTCGTGTTGTTTCATACAGTAACATGATGGTGCATAGGCTGGTAGCCTAGGAGCAATAGCCTCTACCATATAACCTCGTGTGCAATAGCTATGCCATTTAGGTTTGTCTAAGTATCCCTTGCGATGTTCACACAATGACAGAAAATCACCTAATGACGCATTTTCCAGAAAGTACCCCTGTCAAGTGGTGCAAGACTGTAGACTGTGTTTGTGAGACTGTTCCATGCTATTATGCATACCAGTAGTCTGTTTATTTTCCTTGATGTATAATTTTTAAGGTACTATGACAGCAAAATGTGTTTATTTTACTGTTGATGATCAATATGAGTTATTTCCAGTTTGGACCTATAATAAATGATTCACAGCATACTCTTTTATTCTTCTACGTACCTTTTGATATACATATAAAGATATTTGTATTGGGTAACAGATTTAGGAGTAGAATCGATCAATTATGTGGGATGTGCTTGTTCAGCTTTATGCTACGCCATGACAAAGTTATGCCCTATAGTTATACCAATATTGATTTCTGCTATTGGAGCATGAGAATTGCAGTTGCTCTACATCCTCATCAATATTTGTAATTGTCAGTCTTTTTAAGTTAAGCCATTCTAGTGAGAATAACAAATGTTGGTTTTGTTTTGAATTTCCCTGATGACTCATTAGACTGAGAACATTTAAAAAATACTTTTCGGTCATTTGAATATCCTTTTTTCTGTGTGTGTGAAATAACCATTTGTGTTCTTTGCTCATGTTTTTAATTGGAATATCTGTTTTTAGAAAGGAAATAGTTCTATATGTTAGCTATTTGTTGGGAGCATATATTTTTAATAACTTCCTCCAGATTACTGCCTGTCTTTTCACTTAATGGTGTTTTTAGATTAATAGAAGGCCCTTATTTTAAGCTGTTTCAATTTATCAAACTTTTATTTATGGTTAGTACTTTTCTTGTACTTTTCAAGAAATCTTTGTTTACTTAAAATTAATTAAAATACTACATGTTAAATTTAGAAACTTTTTTTTGTTTTACCTTCAACATTTAAATATGCTATCAATGTAAAATTGATACTTGTGCGTGATGTGTAGTAGGGTCCAAAATTCCAGTTGAACCACCATAATCTCCTAAAAAAACTCTCCTCTTCCAACTGTATTACATTCCAGTGTTTTTTTTTTTCTTTCATAAATTAAGTATCCATATATGGATGTGTTTACATCTAGATCTTTTTTTAACTCTGTTCTAGTCACTATTATTTTTACATCAATATCATGCTAATTTTTCATTGTTTTATTTGCATTCCTGAACATTCCTCTAGACTTTGAGCTCTTAGAAGGCTGCCTTTATGTCAATATATGGCCAGGCTCTCTGTAAATGTTTATTCACTTGAATTTAAGTAAATTATGTTTTGGTCAGTTGGCTGTAGAAACTAGAAAAAGAGGTATTTAGATTTAGGTTAGGACTGATGAGAAATTCCACATCCCCTTCATCGCCCTCCCCTTTGAAGTCTTATTCTGTGCTGTATCTAATATACTTAACTAGATAGAACCTGCTATTATTTATACATTATCCCACATGTGATAATTATATGTTGCCAGCTATAGGTCATGTTTCTTATTTAATTACCTTAATATCTGGCAACAACAATATTTTGCTGCCTCTCCAGCTTTCCTATTCTTCTTATTTCCATATGTGAGTATAGACCACCTCTTGTTCTCAATGTAAATCGAGCATTTTCATATCTAACTATACAATGGAAAAGAAGAAACATACAAGGTCATGTTATGTGGCCCACACATAATACATTGCTTGTTCCTATTTGTGCTAACAGCAGTTGTGTTGATGACTCTTTATTCTCTATTAAAATAGAAGAGTACTTTCCATTTTCTTTATGAAATTTTTATTGGTAGATAAATGTCTGGTATTGTCAAATCAGCATGAGCTGCATCTCTGGAGGTGATGATGGCCTGCAGGATATATCTGTAATATAAATTTATAAATTGACTACAGAACCTTCTGGACTGCAGGGTGAAAAGGCTGCTATATTTTAAAGCATACTAGACATTTTGTTTCTTGTAGAGAAACCTATTCTCCATTACTCTATTTATTATTAAGATGAAACAGTGCAGTAACACATAACACTTCTATTTCTTTTCCAGTAGTGTGGGGATAGGGTGAAAAACAAGAAGAAAAAGAAAGAAAGAGAGAAAGGGGATTAGAAAGGAAAAAAAAAAAAAGAGTGAGAGAGACCATCCAGGATAGAATCTGAAACAATATTGAAGCTACAACTTATATCTTTGTTAAAAATTGTATCTCCAAATGCATTCATTCAACATCATTTGTTGACCAAATATTTTTTAGCTGTTACTATATACTGGGCACTATTCTAGGTACTGGTCATAATTTACATGGATACCTAGACTACTACACCATCTATGGCTCTAAACAGGAGGTTCAATTTTCATGTTACTGCTTTGGCATCTGGAAGTAGAACTCTAATAAAGCGCTAAACCAATGTGTTACTCTACAACCTATCCATCAAATGTCAAAGCAATCTGATATATGTGTGGAGTTGGGGGACTTTTTCTGAAACAGATAAAATTTACAGAAAATTGAATAAAAGCTTTCTCTGGCAATGAACTCTTTTCAATGGAAAATAGTTTCTGTCTTAAGATCTGGAACACAGTGTGTTCGCTTTTATGGATGCTGAACTAATCAGAGACTTTGGGAATTGTTGGCTGCCTAAGGGATTTTCGTGTCCAGTGGATCTGTAACCAGGCTTTGCAGAGGCATCTGCAAAGTGAATCAGGTTTTGAGTTCAATTACAGCTCTCTGAATATGAATCTCTAAGTGATAGTTCCAAGAATCTGTTTTATCTATTTTTCCCTAAAAACTCACCATAATTTTCAAAGCAAAGTTTGGTTTGGTAATAAAGAATCAATCTAAACTATTCTTTCTAGCTGCTTGTTTTCTTCTGGATTCTTAGAAGAGGATTTCATTTCGTGAACTATTTTTAACAAATTTATGTTAAAATTGACAATTGAGGTCCAAAAACCAGAAAGGTAAACAATTAATAAAAACACACAAAATTGAAAACTTCACCAGTCATCTAAAAATTTATATTGGATCAATAATAAGATGTCATTTTTCCATACTAATTGACAAAATTAAATAATGGTAACAATATCCAATGATATTGAGAATTTGGTGAATCAGATACTCGCACATTGTGTTGGAAGTGTAGATTGGAAAACATATATCAAAAGACTTTAAAATGTATTGTGATTGAGTAGATAAGACCCTTTTATGAAATTATAAACTAAACAGAAATAAAGCAGAAAGTTTTCAATGGAAAAGAGCAGCCTTTAAACAAATCCTACTGAATTCACTGGTTCTCATGCGGATCTACTTGCAAAAAATCTCAGGCCTTTGAAATTTTACTTCAGGTAGGGAATATTTTTGAATTTTACATGTCAGCATTTTTTAATGGGGATATTTACATGTGAATACTATCCAGATATAATTTCAGAATAAATTCAGTATTTTATCTTGAAGAGTGTAGTTTATAAAATCCCACCACATCGTGTATATTTTTCTCATTTTGCTGATATCCAGAATTGTGAAAATTTCAAGGATGAGGAGTTATTCTTGTTTTCTAAGCCACTAGCTTATTTTTTGGCATTCTGTGCCCACCACTTATGGTTAAAAACACATATTATATTCTCTCTCCCCTTTCACACCACATCCCGGAGAAGGAATTCCATTTCAGCTAGTTGTAACCCTGGCACTTTGCTGGAAGTAATAACAGAAATAAGGGTACATATCTGGAACAGGAGTGTTTGAAAATACTAGTAAAATTTTATGAGAAGATTGATAGGTGTTTTCATTGGGATCTGAACAACTATTAATAGAATGTTGTCAGGTAAAAGAATCTTAGCAAGACAGAGGTGAGTGTGCCTATGGCATTGCCAAGAATCAGTGAGCGGATACAGAAAATTTGCCTAGAAAGACACAATCACATTTGAAAAATTCTACAACTTGTCTGAAACTCACTCTGTTAACGTCATGTCTTTTGGCAACAGCTGTTCGAGAAATGATAGCCCCTTCTCTTTTGGGAGTGATTGCGATTGCTTTATTCCTCATCTGTTGTTCTCTGCTCTGGAAGAGTGATTTCTGGAGATGCCCTCTGCTTAATCAGTAGTTGCCAGCCTGGTTCTTGGACTACTGGAAAGAGCACTGTGGTGAACCCATCAACTGTCCTTGACCATTTTGAAGAGTATTGGTCAGGAATTTTACACAATGTTCTCGATTTGATTTGCCTGGTGTTCCTCCCCAACCCCTCAGGATTAGATTGGGTTTATGGGTTTTAAGGAGAAATATACCATACAGGTCAAGTTCTATATTAAGAATTCATACAGCCAACGTGACCTGTTGTTATTGATGTTAACCTTGATTTCTTGGCTGAGGTCGTGTATTTGTCAGGATTTTTCACTGTAACATACTTGTTCTTTTCTCCCCTACCCATACTGTGCTTTTCAAAAGGAAGTTACCGTGTGGAGTCCATACTTAAGTCCAGTTACATTCCACTTATTGGAGAGAGAAACATCTATGTGTATTATTTGGAATCCTTTTTTATAGGAGATTTGCCTATTCTCCCCTACTTATTATTTATGCAAGATTTATTTATGTCAGTATGGACACATGGCTATATATTTCATACTTTGGGATATAAACTAATATTTTATTTATTCTGTTGATATAATTGTTCCAGTTTTGATCATGAGGAGCCCTTTTAGTTAGCTCCTGTGTCTCTTTGACATACATACCTTTGTAATTGGTTTACGTTTGTTTTTGAGCACTTCTTACTTTCTAACATAAAAAGATCCTACAGTTTCACCTTGTATTTTCCCTATGAAGAACACACACACACACACACACACACACACACACACACACACACACACTAACTACAATATGAACAGGAGAGTTAAACAGAAAGAGAGTTCCAAAGATCTGCAGAAGGTCCACCAAAACCATTACAGTACCTTACTAATCAGTGCATGCGCATAAGAAAAATACACAAAACTCAGGATTGGACCACCTGAAAGAACTGGAGAAATATTTAGAGCTCACAGAGGGCTGAGGATTGTTAATGTTCACACCAGACAGAATAGAAAAGGTTTTCCATTGGTGCTGGGGCAAAAGTAGATTAAATGTTCCTTTATTTTTTATTTATGGTGCTTAAAAGCAAGACCCAGGAGGATCAAACTGCTTTCAAGTAACTTAACTGTGGCTCAGAACAAAGCTCATGGATATTTATAGAAATATAAAAGTATACAACACACGGAAAGTTAAATCAGTATCTGGCACCTAATAAAAATTACCTGCAAAGAAGCAGGAAAATAAGACCCATAATAAAGGAGAGAAACAAATCAATCAAAGCAAACCTAGAAATGACACAGATGATGGGATTATTAGACAAGGGCATTAGAACATTAATATACCTATAGTCCATATGTTTAAGAAGCTAAAGGAGAGACCATGCCTGTTAACTAAACGGAAGATCTAAATAAAAGCCAAATGAAATTTACAGAGATGAAAACTATGAGAGCATTGGAAAATAACGAATGGCATTAACAGAAGATTAGACACTGTAGAAGAAAAACCATTAATAAATTTCAAAACAGAGCAATAGAAACTATCTAGAAGAAAACTCAGAGGAAATATAAAACACTGAATAAAATGAAGAAACAAGGTGATTTATTGGGGTCTCTCCTAGCTTCACAGATTCATGATATAAAATACAGATAGAGCTACGGTAGACAACAAAATCTTGTCCTCTCTTATATTTGGTTAGAATTGACACTAATCCTTTCTTTTCCATGGCCTAAGAAAATCCCGTATCATCTGCAATTTCTACTAATTCCCTGGGGCTTTTTCTTCTGTTTTCTTACTGCTCCTGCTGTTACTCGTTCACTCACTATCCACCCAGAAGCTATACACAGCCCTTCGCTACTTTCCAAAATAAATGAGTTAATAATATTACCCTGAACATTGCTCACATGGTGGGTCATTGAACAGTGTACATGTCATGTCCCTTTCCCGTATCTGCCCCTCTGTTCCCTTTCCCCAGTTCCCTCTGATTTGGATTGATTCTGAGAATAAAGATGGCTCATTCTCCAATGGAGTGAAATTCAGCCTTCTCCAAACCTTATCCCCAAAACGAGACATCTAAACCAATTAATGTGCTCAAAAGAACAAACTGACATCTTTATAAGTAAATCCATCTCAGAAGGCAGTTGAATAGGGTGCAAATAGTGTAGGGTTGTTTTTTTTTTTTTTTCTGTTATATTTCTGTGGCCTCAGGGGAGAAATAATATTTTTTAATTAATATATTTTTTTACTTTGACATTTTATCTACACAAACTTGCAAATACAATATATTGGAGGTAAGTTAGCATTATTTACTTCACTAAATATGGACTTGTGTACTAACTGAATAACAAAAAGGAAAAACTTCTTATTTACAATGAAGCCCAATTAGTTATGCTGTTGGTTTCTGGTGGTGAGGATCTACCCATGGAGAATAATAATCCAGAATATCTTCTATATAATAACACAACAGCACTATTCCATTGTTAGCTATTGATAAATTTAAAGAATAATTCCACCCTGTGGCATTAATCATGGTGACACTCAAACTTTTGTGTGTACCTAGGAACTTAATTGGTTTTATAGTCACATATGATTAGAGAACAGCATGTTCAAGATCAGAAAAATGTGTTGCTTGTGGTACCCATATTTTAGAGTAAATGGCTAGTTGGTTCATCTTTAAAAATAAAATTTTAAACATCAATGTCGATAAGGTTAAGTTTGTTATTAATTACAAAAAAAAAAGTTTCTTTACTCAATAAGGAGAATTAATCCTGACACAGTCCATTTTTAGTTTCTCCAAAGACAAAATTATGCATTTATAATGCTATTGATATTATAGAGATTCCATATAGATGCAGATTTTGAATATAAATACATGGGAACAGATGTGCACTTGATGCCAGTATGGAAGTTTTCTGATGTTGTAATTAGGGAGAAGACTCATCTAATTACTAAATTCACACAAATGAGCCATGAGAGATTTTTAGATCTTCTAGCAGGAAAATACAGCAATTCGTGTCCTCTTAACTGAGGAATAATCCTCATCTCTAGGCAAAGGTTTGCCTTTTTACATAAGCTGCTGTTTAAAAAGACAGTATGTGTCAGTAATCTAAAAAAGTGGCTCTAATTCACCTTGACCATGATTACTCTGCCTCATCTCTCAGTCACAGTGACCTCAAACCCACCACTTCAGGTAGTGCTAAGTGGACAATGGTCACAGCCTTTCATGTACCTTTTTAAATATTAAACCCTGAAGATATTAATAAGATGGTGTTCAATGTGCCCATTTTGCATATGTGGCAAGTGAAGCTCAGAAAAGTTACATGTGAGAGCGATATAACCAGATAGTGCCAAACTCATGAGCTCTGGCTACAAATGTCAGCTCTTGTGCTTTAGCATTCAAATGATCTCAATACTGAGAGCTAAAGTCAAGAACACTATTCTATATATTATTTTTCCAAATCAGTATGTGCCACCAAAAGCATGTTTTTAGAGCAACAATGATAGAAGCCACCTCCCCAAGTGAAACTCCTCAAGGAACTGATCAAAGTCAATTTATCCAAATAATGTGGTCAAGATTGAGTTATAGAGTTCGGTAACATTATCAAGCTAAAACGCTTTTTTCTTTTTGGTAGACTAGTCCAGGAATTTTCACTTTCTTTTCATGTATAAATACATTCTGATTCCAAATAATTAACAGATTAAAAAAAAAAAAGCCTTGGGAAATGACTCAATCATAAATTAGATTGTTTTTCTTAATTAAATGATCAGAAAAATATGAATTATGTCAAAAGCATTTATGTATGGGAAGATAACCATAGATAAAAATAGTAATATTTAAAACAAGTTATAAACATAAAAACTCACTATATATGTTCAATAATATGCTGAAATTCACTTAGATAAGTCTCCAAGGAGATATGACCTCATTTTTATATAGCATCTATCAAAATATATGTGCTTAACACATTCAGTTTCACACTAATAAAAGATAAAACAGTGACAGATAGTTTCTTTGGGTGTGAATATTAGCAAAGATTGTCAAAGCTTTTTAGGTTACCATTCTTCACAGGGAAAGACACATTTAAATATGATATCCTGAAGACAAATTTGGTTTTGATTTTAGGTTGTATCTCCAAAGAATGCAAAATAATTTTCAATTCCAAAATTAAGAATTTTCAATATTTATCACTTCTAAAAATGCATTATTAATGTTAAGTGTTTATATATACATACTTTGGTTTTATGAAATGAGATGGCCATAAATAATTTTTCCCAATTGTGTGAATTCATTTGTGAGTTTTTAACAGCAACTTCACAGAATTGTTAAGGCTGATAAACAAACATGATTCCTAAAGAGGCGGTTGACCCATCATGTAAGAAGGATCGAGCAAGAAAAACAAAATTGACTTTGGAATGACAATTATCTGAAGAGTGTGATATAGACATTACATATTTTATAGGTCGGTGGGAGAACTGCTTGGTAGACAACTAAATAATATTCCAATGAGATGCCATAGAAATGGTTCTGAAATGTGAGGAGGAGAATGGGCTATAGAGAAAACCAACACCCAGCAGCAAAGATCCATAAATGTTATATCCAGCAAGTAACAATCACTGCAGCTCCTGATCTTTTCAATTTAATCAAGGTTGAACCTTCTAACTCTACCATGTTTGCAATAATTGCTACTCTAGAAACCATAGCTCTCACTCCCTTGGGAATTCCTGCCATATTCCTGTCACCTTGCCCAGTGCTCTCTGCTCCACTGAGGTGGGCTGTAGAGATGCCCCCTGCTCTCCTAGTAGAACCCTGGGCAGCAACTCACTCCATGACAACTATCATAAGCCCCACAGTGAATCCATATGTCATCAATCAACTAATTGTGAGAGCAGCATCTGTAGGTCTTCAGGCTGCTCTACAAATGTTTCTGATGTGTTCAGATGCCACCAAGCAACTAGCTGTCTTCCAGCAGCATTGTGGTTCCAATTTCTTTCATCCAGCATCTTGTAGACAAACTTTGAGCTATTATTTTCCAAGTTGCCAGTCCTCTGACTGTCAACCTCTGAGCTACCTGATTTATGGCCATCAACCTGAGCTACCTTTCTTATGATGTCAACCCCTGAGATACCTGCTCTATGGATGCCAACCTCTTAGCTACATGTCTGCCTGCTACAGATTGATAAACTATGCAAATGATTGTCTTCCTTGAGTGACCAGAAATATCCTTATCAAAGGTCATTATGAATAGCTGGAAGCAACCTCATGCTTACTGTCTGAGAGAGCATGCAGGTTCACATCAATGGCTCTTCCTGTTCTACATGGGTTACCCTAACTCTTGTAATTCTGTACTAAATCTCCTTAACAAGATCTTGCTTTAGGAATTCTTATGACTTACTTTTACAAACAAAAATAGCAAAAAGTTCAATATTTTTCGGCCTAGATCAAATTTGTTTCCTCTATTTTTTTCCTAATTAAAGCACAGCTTGGTATTCAACCCATGCTCTTTATTTGTTATTTATGTGTGCCTTATTTTATGTGTAGTTATTCTCTTGGGTTATGCAACATTGATGATTTTTGTACTCTGGATTAAGTGTGTAGAATATTAAAAGTGTCTAGACATAAAGAAAATGTTTATTAAAAGAGACATGAAAAAATACTTAAGTATATAAAACAATATGACTTGGAAACTGTCAAGTGTTCATACAGGATATGGCTGCATTTGGGGTTTGGCATTAGAATCCTTCAGGTAATAGCAAATGCAGTCTTAAAAGGACTTTACTAGTTAGAGCAGGTTAAGTGTTTTAACAAAATAAGTCCTCCCCCCATCCCCCAATATATGATGGTTTAAACATACCTTTATTCTCCTAACAATACTGAGCAAGAAACAGTTAGAAGGGAAACCCTTATCCATGACTACAAAGATGTCCTTAAGAGCTGTATTTCATTGGAGTTAATTATGTAACTCCGTCTCTTGGTCTTATCTAACCATGAGAGGCTATTAGACATAACATAATTGTGTGTCCAGGAAGAAGAGGAAAACATGAAATTGGTAGAGCATCGGATAGTCTTGGGACAAGGACTAATCTGAGATAGATTTGGGTAGAAAAAGAGAATCCCCACCTGCTGCCACATTATACCTAAGATTTCAATTTATAACTATGAAAAATATAATTTTATTTGTTTTACAGAATCCAGGCATTTGATGCTCTTGCTTTTGTTTACCAAACCTTATTGTGTTCAGTATTTTCAACTTGCACTGTGACAACAGGGCAGGGAACACTCACCTTCCAGATATGGCTTACGGTTCATATTATTTGCCTACTGTATACATTGAAATTAATAAATGTTTAAAATATGATGATGTACCAGATGTTGCTGTCAACTCCTTGAGTGTTTGTTCTGAGCCAAGTTGATATATGCACGACAAAAAGAAAGAAATTCCAAATTTCCATATTAGGGTCAATATGAAAAAGTCACAGTATTTCTAAGAAAGGATGAGTGAGGAATTGATAAAGTGGATCCCATCCCTAACTCTTCCTACAACCAGGACAGTTACGCCAATATGAAAATGACTTTCAATTCCTATGTCAGCAAGGGAAAATCGAATGGAGTGTTTGAGGCATCATGCATAAACATGAATAGAGATGCAGAAAGTATCTCTGAAACAGTGATTCCTCACCTGCTAAGCAATGCAGTCATGCTCAGGAGGTACAGGAGGGAAGGTGTTCCAGAAGGGAAGATGCTCATGCAAAGTCTGTGAGATTTAAAGCTGAGTTTTCAGATATTTTGAGTATTTAAATAAAACTGAAATATGGGGATTCTAGAGAGAGGCTGAGACAATATCTTGGTTCCAGATATTGAAAACCCTATGAACCCTGTTCAGATGTGTGGACTTTATCATGTAGTTGTGGAGGGGCATAGAAATCTGTGCTTTACGAAGAACTTGAAAGAAAATTTGGGCAACGTATTAGAATTATGAACTCTAGGTAAGATTTAGTTAATTACTTAAAAGTGTTAATTAACGAGTATGTGAAAAAGAAAAATCACAGACTCTCAGATGTGATTTTCTCTATTTTATATTCATTTCATTATATTCTAAACCCATTGTCTCTAACAAAAGATTTAACTTCTCAGTTGTTTTTTTGTTTGTTTATTTTTTAAATCTCAGACTATTGAGCCAACCAACTACATGGAGATGTAACAAACAATGGGAGGTATTACAAATGGAGTTAAAAATAATAAATTAAAACACATGTCAGCTAGGTATGTGTGGTGGTCTCTCCTATTTTTGTCATACAGATGTGATAAATGGTTCATGATATCAGGGTTTTC
Organism: Rousettus aegyptiacus; assembly: GCF_014176215.1. Taxonomy (NCBI): domain Eukaryota; kingdom Metazoa; phylum Chordata; class Mammalia; order Chiroptera; family Pteropodidae; genus Rousettus; species Rousettus aegyptiacus. The sequence goes on from NW_023416307.1 coordinate 8,385,160, forward strand.
TCAATGACTTGTTTTGCATCTTGATAACTTTGGCCTCACCAGTGTCAGATACATTTGAATCACAGTCCAATGAAGACCAAATGTATTTTCACTATGGATTAGAAAGAAAGATTTTAGTCGCCTTTTTGAAGCTCATACGTATATAGTATGCCTACGTACTGAGGAAGAAGTTTTATAGACGAGTTGGTTGCCATTTGATTTTGAAATTTATAAAGTACAAAGAAAGTGAAGAGAAGCTTAAACTAAATTATGAGGAATGTAGATGTGGCACACAAAAAACAGTTTCGGTTGGGAGTTACCAAAGTGAGAGGAAGAATCTTCTTTGGAAGCATATGAGAGTTTGAGAGATTTCATTTATCTGGAAGACTTAAAGTTGTCAGAGGAGATGGGAAAATTGTCAAATAAACCTCTCAAACACTTAACTCTCCATGATTTCAATCTATCTGTTATTTTTATTTTTATTTTTTACCAGCAATAGGACTCACATTGATGTGAATGGATTTGAGGCTTCCTTTGAGGAGGAATGTGGTATACTACTTTGAAAATTCTCCATGAGAGATGTCGAATATTATTTCTTTCCCTACCTGAAACAAAAAAAGCAAAATTCAGAGGAAAGGCCTTACATTCCCTCTTCACCAAATGTCATGGTTTTTGAGATGTTTCAAAAATATATATAAATAAAATATCAAGAAAATTGTAAGTGTGCTCACCATTCTCCCACGCACACACCCTGCATGCTTACTTAGGTGTGTGAGATCTCCTTGGTTTTCCTTGAAAAGCTCTGTAAGCTTTTTCAATATCATTCTTCAGGAAAAATATGTCAGCCTTCCAGGCTCTTCAGTGGGCGACACAAGAACAATAGGAATGGTGGGAAAAAAAGGATTATGAAGAAGGAAAGTGACTTTATCGCTACTGATGTCACCGGGCTTCCCTAAGGCCATGTTTTTCAAAGGAACTGGGAATACTGTGTAACAGAAAAGCATCCACCAAAAAGATCATCAATGATGCTCTCAGAAGCCAAGTGGCTACTTGGAATCTTTACTCTTCTCCACTTATTCCCGACTGTATCATCTTTGACTACTTGGGAAGCATGTTGAAAAGAGATAGTTCTGATTTCAGAAGATTTCTGGCTCTAGGAAATAGGTGTTTATAAATATTAACTTACATCTTTTTGGGAGGATCCAAAGTAAGGCCCAGAGATTGTTATTTTCATGGTGTCCAACTAAGAACACTTCAGACATCTTTCTCTATGTAATATTAAAATTTTGCTTAATCCTTGCTCAGTTTAATTGCATAAATATTAAATTGTCTAAGTAAATTATCTCAAGTGAAGATATCCATTAATTCTGAAATGCTAGTGTACAAGTTGATGGCTTTTGTTGTCATGATTATCCTTTTAGCTGAATGCCAGCAATAGAAATGTATAACATTTTTACTAGTAAAAGCAAGTATGTCATAAGTGTTACGATGTAGAACTATCACATACATTACCTCAAGTCTTTGGAAATCAGACTCAAATTTAAATATGAAAAATATTAGGTTGTCAGGGTAGAGTTCTTTAAAATGTACTCTAAGATAATCACATAAAATTTACTGTCAAGACAAATATCCAGAGAACAACATCATACAATTATATTCTCAGCTGAGTATTAAAAATATAGGGGACAGTAAAAGATTTTCCATCTGGTAAATACAAAATACAGGAGCTATTTTAGTACATCAACACTTCCTCAAAATATTGCAACATTCTCTTCTTCAATGATGAAGACTCTGCTTTACTAACTAGGTTGTTCCTTGTGGATGATGATTAGAATAAACATCCATACAAATGGACTCTTTTTAATTAAGCATTATTGAGGGGTAGGAACAGAAGCAAAACAGTTAAAATACACAGGTGATTACAGCATACATTCTCAAGCCTGATAAACAAGAGAAATATTAAGATGGAAGATTTATAGAAGATACAAACTGAACTTATTTTAGGATGGGTGGAAAGTCATCTTTATAGTCTGCACTACAATGAGCTAATGAGATGTTATGATGCAAATCGATATAAAATATGGGAGGAGGACAATCCAGATAGATCAACACCAAGGGATATGGGCAACTTGGTTTAGTTTTATGTAGACTTAAATAAGCTGCTGTTTTTGGCTTACCTGAAATCCTTACTTCAGATTCTACTATGTTATACAACATCTGCTGGTCTATAGCACCTTGTAGTTCCCACTCTTTTGGAAGTTACTGCAATGACCTGGTTACCTCCTCCACTACTCTGTACTCTACTGGTATGAACTATGGTGATGCTCTCTGCTTTCCCAACCAAAACAAAACATGGTTTCTGGAGAACTTCTAAGACACCTCTGGCCAAACTTTCAGCTACCAACCATCCAGCTGTGTGTCCACAACCTATGATATTTCTTGCTATCTTTTCATTACTTACCATGTCTCCAGGCCCTGCAAAGCAACCAGTTGTTTTCCCATCAATTCTTCTCTCTCCAGTTCCTGTCAATCATCAACGTATAATAGACCTCAGAACTAATTGTCCAGCAGTTGTTACCCCTAGAACTGACCCTTACAGCTGTCAACCTCAGAGCTTCATGTCCTGTGAATATTGACCACTGAATTTTGTGTCTAATACGTGCCAGCCTTTGAGATAATTTCTCCTGTAGTTATCAACCTCTAGGTTATGTTTCTAGCTTCGGATAGATGGACTATATGTCTAATAGTTTTCAACCTGTTCCCTATATATACAAAAGTTTCCAAACAGCTTCTTCTTCCTTTGGGATTTAGTAATCTCCATTTTCTAGAAGATGATGCTGAATTGTCGTTCCAGCATCTTGCTAGATAGTTTTGTAAGAGATATCATCTTTAGGTTGATGAATTGTCTTTAAGTTGATGGATTGTTGTGCTTTTAGTTCAGTTAATGTTTTATTCTGTACTTTTGTACTTGATAAATTCTAAGTGGTTTTAAATCCTGGTTTAGTCACCAGAACATTCTTATTATCAGGCTTCTTGATTTCTATGTCATTAACATGTTCCGTTAAGTAGAAAAAAAGTTGTTACAGCTATCTCTAAATATACTCATTTCAAATGATTCAGAAAGTAGTATCTTTTTATTCTTATTATTTACAATGAAGTAAAAGCCTTTTAATTTTTGCTAAACTTCTTTATAAAAAAGCAAAATTATCTGAAAAAGAGCAAGCAAGACAAATGTGTCCAAGGTCCTGATTGAACATGTCGTACTAGTTGAGAATTAAATGTGCACCTGTATTTCCTAACACTTAAAAATGGAATTATAATGGTTCTTTAGTCAGAATAGACTACGTTTTATCACAGCAACAAAACACTTGAAAATTCCAGAAGCTTAAAATTGCAATGGTTTATTTAGCTCTCATATTACACATTTATTGTTCCAGCTACAAAAATCACCCTCGTTCTTGGACTTGGGAGTAAAGAATTTTCACTATCTAGAATATTATATGCAGGGGCAAGATAGTAAGAAAATTATCCACCAACTCTACATGTGTCTTCTAATATATTATTGAACAGGGTAGGTCACAATGCCCACTCAACCTTATGTGGTTAACCACAAAGCGGTTACATAAAGTTTAGTTCTGAACAATAGCAAGCACAATGTTATTTCTTCCTTTTAAGGTAAATTTAAGAAGCTTTTCCTTACACCTTCATGAATCTTGGCATAGAGAACATTACTATTACTCGGAACTTATTTCTCTCTTGTGTGTGTGTGTGTGTGTGTGTGTGTGTGTGTGTGTATAATATACGTATATATTGTATATGTAACTATTTAGTTCTTTCATATATTCAGTAGGAACTTATTCTTTGTACAAGAAACTTCTCATATCCACCATATTGATTACTTTCATTGTGCTACCTTACCACTAGATAATCAGTAGTCTCCTATGAATATATCTATAAAAATATTGTTCTCCCTATTTTTACAGATAAAGGAAATTCAAATAAGTCAAGCAACTTGGCCAAAGACCCACTTAGTTAGATTTCAAAGATTTCCTTTATCCTCATATTATATACAGTCTTCTTCATTTAGATAATAACTAATCTGGAAGTCACTTGGAAGTTGTCAATAATTTGGTGACTATAATCTTCAACTCTAGAACTACCAAGTACAAACTGAAAATAAAATTAGAACTACCAAGTGTAAACTGAAAATAAAACTATGTATTTCTTCTCTGCCTCAGCCATAGCCCTCCCTTCTCTCTGGGTTGACTAATTTTAATGGTATATACACTTATGTCAGTTAAAACTCTGTGAGTTTTAATTCCCATGTAGATGGTAGGAAATACTTTTGATGAATTTAATTCCTCTAAATTAAAAAATATATATAATATATAACAGACGTTATGTATATATGTATTCTATAGCTAATATATAGATCATAGCAAGTTGTCTAGCCTAAAACTTAGCCTCCTCTGGTGCATTTATTTATTTTCTCTCTTTTTTAGTTCTGATGTACTCATACAAAATGTAATAGGCTTTAGATGAGATCTTATAATAGAACAATTGTTGTTATTATAACAAAGATAATAGGCTGATGATGATGATAAAAGTTAACATCAATGATATATTAACTACATTCCATAACCTTTGCTTGACTAATTCATTTAATCCTCACCCACAGCTATGAAGAAAATATTATTATTAACTTCCGTAATAGAGTTACAGAAACATTTGGTAGTTAATTAATACTCCAAATAAGCATCAGAGATAAGATTAGAACTCAGGAAATCAGCAGATTGAGCCATTATTCTTAACAATGATACATGACACAAAGAATATGTGTTGAAGAAGAAGAACCTTTAGTGTTCTCTTGTCAAGCCTGGCATTTTTCTTAACTATAGGGGTAGAACTGTTCATTGTTGGCATTGACTTTTAGAGGAGACAAAGATTATTGCAGGACTGTGTATTTGCAACATCAAAGTAAATTCATAGTAATAGTATATTTAGACTAATGGGTGAATGGAATTTTCTAAATTAGAGCATTGGAAAATTAGGAAGAAAAGTAACATTTAATTTTCATCTACTGTGTGTCATGCCTTTTCTTAGATATTTTCACATTTATTATCTCATTTCATCCTCACGACAGTCTGACAGAGTAGATGCTATTAACTATGGTTTTACATAAAAAAGTACTGAGGTACTGAGAGAAAACAATTTTCCAAGGTTACACACTAATATGTCTCAATATTACTAAATAGAGGGTAATTTATAACTCATTAAGTCACAGTCATGACAGTTCCGTCTCAAATGTTTAATTCTTATTATATCTTGTATTTCATTACATTCATTCTGTTTTTCTGAAAAGTTAAATACAAATCAAACCAACATTCCTGTTTTTCCATGCATTCCTGTTATTTTAAAAAATACCTCATCTTCATTTATTTACATTTAAAATTTTCTCATCTGCTCTTCAGCTTTTGAAATTATTTATGACTTATATGCAAAAGTAGCAAGGGAGTCCACCATTTTAGGTTACCACTGTTAAGTTTAGGAATAATTTTGACTCAATATTTACAATTTAATTGCTATGTAAGTGTGGATTTGCATATAATTTGCTTTTTTGAATCATAGGATCACTGTTGTATTATTTAACAGCACTCTGGCAAGTGGAAGTAGAACAAAATTATATATGTATGTATTTGTGTGTGTGTGTGTGTATGTGTGTGTATATATATAAAGAAGATATGTGTGTGTGTGTATGTGTGTGTATAAAAAAAGAAGATAAAATTTTATCACGACCTAAAGGGCTAGAAGATGACCTCTATTATTTTAGTTTTAAGAGCCATTTACTGGAACATTTAGCTTTCTTTGATCTTCTGTGTTTACCCTAAAGGATTCTTAATCTTTGGAAAAGACTGGAAAACAGTTTCATAACTCTTCTTTAATGAGTTGCAAAGAATCTGCTGCCTCATTAGATAAGGGAGTTTTTTTCCTATTCTTCAGAAGGCATGGAAATTTCTTGAAATTACCTGATGGCTAAAAAGCTTATTTCTTGCATCTTAAACTTGTTCTGGATGTAGACTACAAACTCCTCAAACTACATAAAGACTATTAATTAGAGTTAGTTGTATTTTCCTGACAAAATGTATTCATTTCCTACTGCCACTATAACAAATTACCACAAACTTGGCAGTTTAAAACAACAGAAATTTATTCTCTTACAGTTTTGGAAGCCAGAGTCCAAAATCAGTTGAACTAAAGTCAAGGTGTCAGCAGGGCTGATTCCTTCCACAGTCTGTAGAAAAAAAATTTGTTTCCTGCATCATCCAGCTTTTAGAAGTTGCTGGCATTCCTTCAGTTACGGCAGCATTACTCCAATCTCTGCTTTTATCATCTCTTTGCCCTCTCTCTCTCTCTCTGATCTACTGACTCCTTTTTTTATAAGGACTTCTGTGATGATACGGGGCTCACCAAGATAATTTATCTCAAGATCTTTAACTTAATCATGTCTGCAGAGTTCCTTTTGTTACATAAGGTAACATTCATGCATTCTGAGGATTAGGAAGCAGCCATCTCTTGGTGGAGTAATTCTATTCAGCTTTCCACATAAAGAAAATATTACAAATAGGAGAATCAATGGAAGGAGAGATTCTTTTGGTAATTAAGTGAAAACAGAGTAATGAATATTTTTGTCCAAAGCCTTTATAGGGCAATGCCACCCAAGTGACAATGTTCCTTACTTCTTGCTTAAATCTATCATCGTTGTGAACTTGATATTTGCTCTATTACTGATGCTGTCTGCTCAGTTTCTTGCCAGGATGGAGACTAAAGTAGAAGACAACTCCGTAGAGTTATAATTCACAGAAAATGATGGGTGAGTGGGAAGTAATGGTTATCTATGAGTGTGATGAATGGGTAAGAAATTAACCATAAAAGCAAATGTGAGGAGTTCAGCTAACTCTGCCTTTGCAAATCCCAACTGTTTAAAGTATTAACTGTACCAAAATAAATATAAACATGTTGTAAAGTCTCATGCTGCAAATATTGGTTACTCTACATTATTTATTTTGTTGGACTTACGCTAGTGTGAATATTATTAATTTAAAATACTCTGCCATTACAGTTGACTGACATTCATTTTTTTCCCTTTAAATCTACTACAAAGAAGCCTAAAATAAGACTAGCAGTAACCATGGTATAACAGAGAGATGCAGAAATAAAGGTACATCAACTGGAATCTTCTATATATTACGAGGATCTAGTAACTTAGTCAAAAGTTGGCCATCGACTGCCTTATGTATTTTATTTTCTATTTCGCCTGCCTCAGGACTGAACATTTCTACACAAAATCTAAGGATGCTCTATAGCCAAACAATTTGTTGAACATATCATTCCCTGATCCTGACCATTTTTACCTGAGAGACACTTCACAAGACAGCAAGATTTGCTTAGTAAAGAGCTCCTTGCAGAATAAATTTGTCACCTTACAGAATAAATACTGGGAGAAGCAGCAGATTAAAAATAAATGTTTGGAGAATACCTGTAAGTTTAAATTGGTGTGCATTTTTAAAAATTAGTTGACAAGCAGAGAACATGAAGAAAAATCTAATTGTCTTCTCTGAGGACACTGTCTTTTAAAAACTATCCCCATAGCTTATCCTGTCCTCTGTCTGAACTCATTGCTATAATAAATGCATCGCTGTTTCCAATTCAGTGGAGGCTGTTAGTATGCATTATAGTTTCTGTTTTCAAGAACAAAATGTCGATTCTTTAGTTTAAATTAAAATCTTAAAAAAATTTTCTTCAAGCCTTCATCATAAAAAGTGAAAAGTGTTTTTTAATATGTACAGTACCTATGAGAACTATACAGGTTATTCAAATAACATTTTTAAACATAGTCACTCCCCTTTGTGGGTATAGAACAAAAATAATTACATTCGTCAACACAGAAATGAAATAAAGTCCAAGTGCAAAAGAAAAAAAAAAGCAAAATTTTTCTTGAATAAGTAAAAATTATTTTGGAAGAAATGTTATGCTTCTGCCAGCAATTGGGTTTTACAACGGAGACTATAGAATGTAGGATGTATATTTTCATCAATTAGCTAGGTACAATCTTGAGAAAATGGTCTTATTTGATATTACATTTTGCAGAAACTCTTGAAGAAAGGGATATCGTAAATGTCTTGGTTACTTAGCAACCACCGATGCTTGGAGACAAGTTCATTTTTGGCCTTGTGTAGGTCACTAAGTCTTGCTGGGATTGCAGTGAGTATTATAGATGAAATTCTCCAAACATGTTAGATGAGATGTTTTCACCAGTGCATGGTCTGGGACAGGTAAGAGCACAATGCATATTTGGGGGGAACAACTCTTTGTCTTAATGGTTTAATTTCTTACCCTCTCTTATGAGCAACAATGTTTAGACAAAGCAGCTTATTTCAGAATATAGGATCGAGTCGTGCTGTATTTTACAATAGTCAAGAATAGAAAAGTACAGGTTCTTTGTTTTATTTGAACCCTCGTTAACCTTTTAATAACCATGTTGCAGGAGACTGTAGACACCCCACCTCTCGTTAGCCACTGACAGATGAGTTTGCCTATGAATATTAAAATCACTATTCACTGAAGCGATGATCTTCAGGTGATGAGTGATGGTTGATGGCCAAAGTGGTGATTATAGATACTCTGAAGAATCAAAATAAACTTATTTTTACATGTGTATGGAAACATCAGCAGCGGTAGCTAAACAACACAGTAATGAGATGTTGCAGTGTGAGAGGGAAGAGAGTCTGGAGAGGCTGCAGGTAATCGCCAGGAAGGATATAAAAACCCTCAGTCGATAGCCTCACCATCCCTTCAAGGCCATTGCAGAGTGTGCACTCGGGCTCCATGTCTCTTCTAAGCTATCGTGGGGATTGCAATGGCAGCAGCACAGCCTGCAGAACTCACTGTTACATCCCAGTGACTACTTCTGTTGGTTTTTGCTCCAGTGATGTAAGCCCTACATTTGGAGTCTGCTTACCCAGTAGTAGCTACCAAGGAAATCTCTGGCTCCTGGATAACTGCCAAGAAATCTATGGTGGCATCCCAAGCTACGAATCTCCCAGCTGTGAGCCCAAGACCTGCACCGCAAGTTGGGACTCATCATATTGCTCTGTGCCCTGCAACTCTCCAGCAGTGGGCAAGGTATGCATTGCCTGTGAAACTACCAACACCGGACCCAGCCCCAGCTGCAGCCCATGCACTCAGACCAAGGGGTATGTATCCCATTGCTCCACACCCTGCCGACCTGCACAGAAAGCCTGCCAGACCCTCAGCAAAGGCTCCCAATGCCTTGGGCAACTTAACTGCTCACCCAAGAGTTTCCCACCTTCATACCGCTGCAGACTGGGGAGTTTGGGGTATAGAAGATACCAAAATCTTGGCTTCACACCAAGTGGCTTCTCAATATCCTGTTATGCTGCCAGCGGTTGCCCATCCTCAAACTATTTAATGAGAAATTGCCAATATTCTCGTTACAAGCTCATACATAGCCAACCGTTCAGCTGTTTTTCTAGAAACTTCCGGTCTCTGAGCTGCATGCCAAGTACCTTCCCTCCTCTGAGGTATTTATGCAGTGGTTGCAGACCTCTGAATTGCTACTGACGATGTATTGCTTTAAAGCTGCTGGGAATTGCTTAATAGATCAGACTGTGCTAAGTAGTCACCTTTTCTAATATTCTGCTGAATTATTTCATGTGTCTAAAGAATCTGGTTAAATGAACCTCAAATATATCTCCAGGACTTATTAACTACAACACCTGCTAGCTTTTTTTTTTTTCTGTAGCTCCATTAATGGCCTTCAAGTTGAAGGCTGAAAGTCATGTTACTGTTTGAGATTTACTGAGATGAACACACTGAAGAAATTCCACACAGCATACAACCATCACCAGCTAACTAAGTTTTTGCTGTCACTGTCATTTGTCTGCCAATGCAATTATCACCTACCCTTCTTGATGAAGGAGGGCCCGCTTGGTTTGAATGCTGTTTCCAGTACACCTTTTTCAGATCATTTTGCTTCCTGTCAAGTATTGTCAGCTGTTGAACTAGCATCTTGCTAGTACACTAAGAGATGAGATTCTCTTAAACATATCGAATTGAGCTATTTCATCCTTCCCCTACTGGCTGATATGGGATGTGCAAGCAGCAATGTCCGACGGGTTCAAAATCAGAAGAACTTCAGCAAATCTTTTCCTTCAAAGAAGCTCTAAAACAGAACAGCCTGACACTCAGCTTTTGTCTTCAGTGCCTAAGACAGAGCCTTACAAGGAGCAGAAGCACAAAAATTATTTGTTGAAAGAATGACAAAGTACTCTTATAGATTTGTCATGAGCAGTGATAATCTCTGTTCAGGATTCTATAATAATTATCCTCTGCTGAATTGTTGCTTTCTGATTCTGGAAAAGGTCCTGATTCATAGTTAATAAACTAATTTCTATTGATAAAAATGATTTTATTATGTTTTATTTTAGAGTCACTAAAGTTTTATCAATGTTCTGGCCAACATGCATTGCATTGTCAAAGCACTAGTTTCTTGCCATCTAGTTTATATTCTAAATTATAAATATAAAAAAGGTAGAATGTAAATTCCTAAGACTTCGATTTGTTCTATTTTTAATGCATAAAATGGCATCTATCTTAGAGTGGTTGTTATTGATATTTACATAGGAAAATTTGGGGAAATTATCTATAACAAATCAATTTAATAAAAGTTATATAAAGTATTAAATGTATGTATATTTTCCTGCACAATATGTGCATTTATTGATTTTATAGATAAAGTTTGGGTTTTGAAATAGATTTAGTATTGAATCCTCTGAGAAGTGACTTAACCTCTATAAAGTTCTCCTAAATAAATAAATAAATAAATAAATAAATAAATAAATAAACAAACAAACAAATAAATAAATGAAATCATCTAACTCAGGGGTAAAAGTAACATCTATTCTAAAACTTTTTATAATAAAAAGTAAATCATGTTTAAAGTTAGGGAAAATGGTCTCTGGAGATGGCAGAATGGGTAGGATGATTAATATCAATAGTCAGTGACTAAGTTTGAAGTACTCATGAAGCATACAAACAGGGCTACCATTTTATTTATTTACTTAGTAGGCCTACTATGTATAGGAAAGGCTTAGAGAAGAAATATTCATTTACTGCTTCTGCTTGAATATGTCTGAGGACAATTAAGTCATTCTTCTGTGAGTTCATTCAATTTTCAAATAATTCTATTTGTTAAAAATGTCTTCTTTGTATTGAGAAATATTGAATAGTCCTTAGCAATTATCCATTGACCACATAAGACCAGTTTAATTCCTTTAACATAGGGCAGGTGTTCAAGTATTTGAAAATAATTACCATGTGTCCCAGGTGAGTATTCAACTATCCAAACTAAATATACATTTGTTCTCTTTATAAACTTTAATAGAAAATCTATTTTTTGAGGTGTTGAATGAGATTATTTGGAGATATCAAGATTTAAAGATTTTGTTCTCAATAACTAGTCAGAGGACTAAAATCCTGAAACAAACAGAATACTGCTTCAATCATATCAGTCTAATATAAAAGGATCAGAGGGAAGATTTTAACTTGAAAAATGAAAGACTACTTGGTGGAAGAAATGACATTGAAGTGTTGCCTGAATGGAAAAAGTCAGTGGTGTATGAGCATGCAACGCTGGAAAGAGGAGGATGGGGATAATGGATACATTTGAAAAAGGGGTATAGTTCGATTTGACCAAACGAAGTATAAGATCACCGGTAAAACAAAAAGCGGGGAGAGGAGTGAAATTACCTGGTAATACAATGTGTATATTTTAAATACTCACATATACAGTGGTTCTGTCAATTTCTACTACCACTGTGAATGTGTGTGTATGTGTATGTATGTATATGTGTATGTACGTATATGTGTGTACATGTATATATATATGTGTGTATATATACACATATATATTATATTGTGTAAAATATATATTATACACTATATAATATATAAATACATATTATATATATACATACATATACATATATAAATATATATTGTATATATTATTATATTGTATATTGTATATATTGTATATAATATATATTATAGAATAAATAAATAATATATATTATATACTATGTATTTATATAAATAATATATTATATACAGTATATATTTATATAAATAATGTATATTATATACTATATATATATATATATATAGAGAGAGAGAGAGAGAGAACAAAAAACTACAAAAATACAGCCTCAGGTGTGTTAGCTTTGGAGGAGTTTCAGGAAGGGTAGTTAATAATTCTCAAAGTGATCTTTTAAATTTAACAGTTCTAATTTGAGTCCCCAAGTCATTAAAAAAATAAAAGCAAAGCAAAATAACAGTACCGAGAAAGAACCTTGGCCCCACCCTATGACCTTGTAGAATCTATAATCAACAACCTCTCCTATGCTACTCAATAAAAGTCATAAACAGCAAAGGGAACAGGCATCGGTCCTCTAGAGCATAATGGCTTCTAGAAAATCATAGAATATGAAGATTCATATATGTCTGTCCTATTCAGTCTTCATAGGCACAAATATGCTTAATACGTAGCAGACTATGTCCATAGCATGAATGCAGCTAATTTGTAAATTTCAAAATTCACAAAATTTGACAAGAGACCTAGCAGAGGTCTCTTAGGATTTGCCCCTAAAAATACACAAATGAATCACTTCTTTTCCATACAGCTCACTGCACAGCTCATCAGCACTTTCTGCCTCCTAAATAGAAAGAAATCATCAATTTTTCCTTTTTCAAAAATAAAATCTACTGATGGACTTAAATATTACTTTCTACAGCTATGAAACATTTGCAACTTCAAATATAAACAGTAAAGTTTTTTTTTTACACTTATTCTTCTTTTATACATAGTGGAGAAAGGAATACAATGAATTTGCAAGTACGGCTAATATCTTAAATACTATAAATTAAACAAAACTTAACTCTGGAATTTATTTAATGCATAATCTACTAATGGATGAGTAAAGTCTCTATTTTAATTCATATCTTTAAAAGTTTATGTTTAGATGACTAACAATTTACTTTATGATAAAGTTTCAAATAGTCGATAAAACTACTACATTTGGCATGCTATCAAAGGCCTCAATATAATTGCATAATTTTCATGTTTTACTTTCTACCTTGAAATTATGTGATTAGTTAATATCTTTTTGAATCCTTCTTTCATCTACCATATTAATGTAAACATTAATAGATTTTTAAACTTTTGTTCCATTGAGGTTTTTTAATTGTGTCTTTTCTTTTGAGTTCTGCACAAAATATCTGTCAAGGTTCTCAATATGCAGTTAGTGTGCTACACATGATTGGCTTAAGGAAAACGGGTCTTATCATACCAGGAGGCTCTTCATGCACAGCGGTCTCACTTGACAGTTCAATTAACCATACTGTCACTTTCAATATCGTGAGCAAAAGTTTTAAAACCATGTAACTCTATATTTATCATAACCACCAACACTATACTACTACTGTCCATGCTAAAATTTCCACGTACACCGGAGCCTGCTGAAATCATAGTTCCTAGATTCATTTTAGAAGTAAAGCAGAGTGTGAGTCCTGATCAAATGTGAGTACATGCTGTCTCAAAGCTGATAAAATTTTCTGTCCAACCACTCACTGTGCTCACTGTGCTTATTTTATTTGTCTGTTATTTTAACGCGACTGTCAATAGGGACGCAGTAAATCATGAGCTGAGTATCATTGATAGATCGGAGGAGAACCGGAAACAGATTTCACCTTTGTTTTCTGTGCTTTATAGTCTGGAGTCCTGAATACTCCGGATGATGCTATTGTTGACTTCTCTCATTCCAAGGTCTCGGATATTTAAAGAGGATATTATTCAAAAGTATGCAGTGATTCCCTTAATTAAGGAAACATAGACACATGACCTCCAAATTTATATTTAGATTCTGTTACACAAAAGAATGGTATTAAAGTTTCTTCATCTAAAGAGCAAGGATTCTAAATCCAGAATTTTTTTTTTTTTGAAAAAAAGAGAAAGAATAAAGATTTTAGTCTCTTTTGAGAAATAATTATGATAAAGGTCATTATTATTGGCATTATCTGTACTTTTTACTGTGAACCATTTCTCATCTGGAGCACAGAGCACTGAGAATTAAAGATTAAAAATAATACTACCACAGAATCTGCTGTTTCTTACCAAATTATATATTTTCTTAGTCATCTCTTCTAAGTAATAGGCTTTTTGGGGCTCTTTTTTCCCCTCAGATTGAGGAACATATTGGATCTCTACTTGGTTCTATAAGTATGGGGTGCCATACAAATCTTGAGTCGCTTAGGAATATTTTATTGGTCCATGGACTTAAAGAAACATAGTAAATGCTTTCTTGATCATGCATTAATTTTGAGTGGCATCATAATTCGCAAACCATGAGTGTAGCAGAGTGTAGCAGAAGAACTTGAGTTTTAACACTGGATCTAACACTGAAGCTGTCCCCTAACCCTCTGAGTCTTTTTAAAGTGAGGGGCTTTCTGAGACTTCAGTGATATAGTACCTAAAACACACTGACACTGTGCCTGAGAACAGTGACTGACAAATGACAGTGATTTGTATTATGTAAAAAGCAAAGAAAGCCTCCGAATCACCAAAGTACATAGAGGTTTCTTTTGCAGATGCTGTGATTGAGAACCAGAATCGAAGATTCTAGAACTAGATACTTGGGAAGCTGGAACCAGACTCCAGATTTTCCTTGGTTCAGTCCAGACTTGTCTTTTCCTCACTAATTCTTGTGGGGAGTGAATTTCCCCTAACTACCCTTCTGACCACTCTTTCATTTCCTACTTCCTCAACTTCTGGGAAGATGCAGTAACCTTTATGATAAACGTGAGAATACCGGAGTGTATGCTTTTCAACTTTGACCTTCCCTCTCCTGGGAGTTCCTTTTCCTTTGTATACAAACTGCCCAGGGTGAGCATGGTCCCACTGCCTTCCCCATTGTGAGACACATCTCCCAGGCCTATGCCGCCCTGATGTGGTAAGTCTGTCCCACGGTCAGGTTCAGTGCTATCATGGCCGTTTACTTGAACAGACCTAACTGTACAACTTGACTTCTGCCAGTAAAACAGATGATATGTGTGTTCTCGACCTGCAATTTATGGCAATTTCACTTTTTTATGTGTGCAGGACCCATCTAGAAACAAGGAATAGCTCTTGAACCTCAACATAAAGCTTTCCAAGTTGGTCACATAACTTATCACTTAAGGGAAGATAATCTAAACTCTAAGAAATAACTCATTAGTGAAGATAATGTACTATGAAATATAACCAGGATACAATTTTTTCAAAGTTCATCATTCTGTAAAGTAAATCAGATGACAGTGATCCCTTCCATTATGGCTTTTTCCCATCATGGTTATCATATTTAGGAAGCAAATTGAACTTGAAATTGGAAAATGTTTACTTGATAAGAATACAAAAATGCCCTTATATTTTCAAACACAATGTTATGGGTAGAAGCAATAGATGATAAAATAAGAAGTGTATGAGGAGAGTCTAAACTTGAAAACAAATAAAATTATTATAAACTTCTCAATATTGGCACTTCAGCATCGGATTATGTCATTTATACTTTGTTTGATACCTAAAGTGAAGAAACCAAGGAAAAGCCAAGAACAAGTCTCCAGCATATATAACCTTTTGTTCTAGGCTAGGACATTGTCCTGAGGAACAAAATCATCTGACTTTACATACTGTAACACATAGAGCAAGGCAGTACATGGAAATGAATCAAATGGGGTAATACAAAAGAAATATACGTAAAAATTGGATCCAAAACAGAAGTAAAAATCTTTGGAGAGAACTTAGATCTTGTGCTCCTGATATAAATTCGAGGGAACTGATGATAGTGTAGGTTAGGAATAAATACATTTTTAAAGAAAAAGACTTAATCGAGTCAACAGAACTTTTAATATTTGGCTCGGGACACACAGTATGTGCCACCACCATCAACAGCGAGAGAAGGGGGTGGGGAGGCAGGGAAGCAGCGTGGGAAGGGGTAGAAATGGAAGAGGGTGGGTGAAAAAGGAAGACAAGGGAAAAGGTAGAAAAGTAAATAAGCGAAAGAAAGGGGAACGTTTAATTTTTTACAGGAACCCTCCTTTTTGCCTTCATGTGAGAATTATTAACTTGGGCATCCTAATAAATTAGAGAGGACCTCAAACTCAAAACCAATCTATCTTATATTGCCTCTGGCCTCTTTGCCATGGTGAACCATATCTGAAACCTGGAATTTCATATTCTGCAAACTTATTAATGTGGATCACAAATAAAGTTTGAATTCCTACTAAAGCCAATGAAATCTTTGAAAAATTTTCCGAAACCAGAAAAAGGCAATAACTATGCTAACTTTATGAATACTTGTGAATAAATATGTGAGCTTGTAGCTATGTGTATATACATACCAATATATTCCTTTTTATCAAGATTCTCCAACTTGTGTATGAATCTGGAAGCCATAATTCTACTGCTTTTAAATATATATATTTACCACTTCCTCTATTTTAATTATCTGTTTAACACTGGAGCACAATAATCATAAAATGTATGTTATCACCGTAATGTAGAAAACTGTTGATAAAGAAGAGAGAACTTAGCTTGAAGATATTTTCCTTTTCTTCTTGTCTCTTTTGAAATATAGGCAATGTAGGTTTTAAGCATAAGAGTATAATCCAGCTTGAGGCACAGACAATTTACATTTCTCATTGCTTTCAGGTAAAGTATAGTGCTGTTATAAAATATTAATAGAAACATAATAAAAAAGCACAAGGATCCCACTCATCTGGTATGAAAACTCTAGTCAATAGAAATAGTAGAGTTTTCAAGGGAGCTACTTTACTCATTTCAGAAGAAGCGTAAACTCATTAGTCTAACAAGCTTCTAACCAACCAGAATGTAAAGGCGCCATAAAGGTGGCCTCAAGCACCGCTAAACAGAAAAGGAGCAGAAACTCATATACACAATTTCTGGGAGAAATACTCCCAGAAGCCCGTGATGAAACAAGGATTTTAGGGGCTGATAGTTAAACCAGCCCAAATCCTTCTTTTCTAATCTAAATAGGGAACCCTATTTCATTCTCTTGATTCCAATGCAATCCTGTGTCCTATGCTAATCAAGAATGCAAGCAGATCTTCATCTTAATCTCAAGCCCTGAAGATCTACTGTTTTCAGTGGCTACGAAATAATATTTCATTCAATCAATGTCTGTCTGCCAAGTTTTATAATTTTATTCTATACATAAAGATGTGCAGGTATTTACATTGTCTCCTTGTAAGGAACTTGAGAAATGTCAATACAACCTGTTTTAAAATAAACTGTTAAAAGCGGAGGGTTTTTGTGATTACTGTCCAAAAGGGAGGAAGTATGAACAAACAACGTTTTTAGAGATAGGGGGCTGATTTTAAAATGTCTGCGTTTCATCACGTGACGGTTCTTATTTATTTTACATCCTGCAAAGAAACATGAAACCAAAAAGCAATTCCAGCTGTCATTTATGTCCCTGTCTTTAAAATACTATCTATCTATCTATCTATCTATCTACCTACTAATTGAAAGGTTCTTCAGATTTTCTGTATACAATCTAAAGGGCATTTGGATGGCTGCCTGGGAAAGCATGCGTGTTTGTAGGAAGTGGAGAGACTGTGATCTGTCACCACAGCAAAGGCAAACAGATGACTGAGGACACAAGAAAGAGCACATGGTCATACAAGAGAACTGGACTTGGCGCCAGGAGACCATTCTCCAGTTCTGATTTTGCCATTAAAAATGTGTGATTAAGACAAAAACACATTTTCTCTTTGGGCCTCAGTATCCTTACCAATAAAATAAGGAAGTTGAATTTCACGCGCCCTTACACCCCTAAGATATGATGATTTTATCCATTGCAATTCTCAGTGTTTAGTATTTGGCTCTGCTAGCATTAGGTAGACAAACCCTGTTTAATAACGATACAGTCGTCCCTCAGTATCTGTGGGGAATTGGTTCCAAGACTCCCTTCAGATACCAAAATCCACAGATGCTCGTCTCTCATATGAAATGGCATAGTATTAGCATATAACCTAGGCACAAGCTCTTGTATACTTTAAATTATCTCTAGATTACTTATAATACCTAATACAATATAAAGCCTCTGTGAGTAATTGTTATACTGCATCGTTTAGATAATAATGACAAGAAAAGGTCTGTATATATTCAGTATAGATCCAACCACCGTAGGCCTAACTACAGAGTACACATCAGCAACAACGTAACTTTTTTTGTTCCCCCAAATACTTCACTTCCAGGATTTGTTGCATCCTGAACCGGGAACCTGCAGATACAAGGACTGACTGTATAATCTGTGGTAAAATCTTTTATGGTGTTTGACTAGGCTTCCTTCTGTATGTTTCCTTCCCACGGTGATAATCAGGATTCATTCAAGCCTAGCCAATGTGTTTTAATTACATGTGGCAAATAAACCATTAAATCACGAGAGATGCATTTAGTTCCGGGACACCCTAATTATTAAATTGCCAAGAATTACTAGTAGAAGCTTTACACCTAACTTACATTTCCTTCACGCCCTGTTTTTCAGCTAATGCTAGTTTATGCTTGAAGGGAAGGGAAGCAAAGAAAGAGCCAGAGGAGATTTGAATTTCCAACGTGAGCTAATTTTCTGAGAAGGAGCTGCAAACTGTGGTCGTTTTAACTTAGAGACTCCGCCCCTCTTGTAAAACATGTACACTAAGTAAATATCTAGTAAAATCTGCCTCGGCCCCCAGGCCAGTTGTTACAAGGCTTTTCACTAAGCGCCAGTCCCTGATGGCTGAGGGATCAGATTTCACAACTGCAAACACTAATGTCATAATAAAGTAATAATAAGGTACACACTAATGTTGACCATTTATCCTCTGCAACTTATTAACCTTTCAAAAGAGTAAAATAATAATAAAAAAAAGTCTGATGCATTTTCGCAAGCAACACATTAACTTGGGTGCAATTGGGCTGGAACCTGAACTGCTTTCAACAAGTAGTGAAAAACATTGCTAATTCATACATTCTTTCCTCATGTGAAGGAAGATCCAGAGATATTACCTGTTTATCTTTGAAAGCATAAAGTAAAAGGAAAAATACAAAGAAAAGACAGGCGTGCTGATAGATGCAATCATCATACTTTCAAACTCAAGGAATGCTGAAGATGACTATCACTGGACACCAGAGTATAACCCGATTACAGCGACAGACAGGGGAGCAGAGCGAGACAGACTCCAAGAATAGTTTACCTTCAAATGTTGCATTGTTCTACTGGCTAAGAAGCAACATGGATAATTTTTACTTAGTTTCTAAAGCTGTTGTGTGAGTTTCACAGGCAACTCACGCAATAAATAATATTTCAACATAAAGCGAGAAGGAGCAATGTTTCTTTTTTCCTCTCTCTCTAGATTTATTCTTACATGGAGGCAACATTAGCTATAAAATGTATCTGACAAAGAATTTTTACTAGTGCATGATTGCTTTAAGCTAAGTTCTCAGCGACCAGATCTTATTGCCAAGATCCCTGCTTTTGACCCTTGCTCTAATTGCAGACACAAACATTGTGCAATGAATATGCTTGTTATGTTGTTTTTCAAGCATTTTACTTCTAGAAGAATTGCTGAGTACCACTGTGTTCATGCAATTAACTGATTTAACAAATGAACAATGCTGACATGTTCTAGATTTCATTTGGATATTGAATTCATTTTTATCTATCAACTATAGATATAGAAAGGTTGAAGAATGACCACTTGGGAGTTTTTCTTTTTTTGAAATGTATAAGGAGTGACTGGTATTTTGCCGATCGTTTGGGTCCCATGCAGAAAACCTGAAACAACAGTTTAATGTAGGGAAAAGATTAAACAAGTATTAGAGGACTAAAAAAGCAAAGGGAAATGTCAGGCTGACTGCATCAGCGATGGCAGGAAAGAGTCCTAGGGTTGTGGGAAGAAGAGAAGTTGGAATCCTTAGAACCTAATAGCTCTAGCTGAGTGGGACGGCCCTCTGAAGAGGGACGTTTGTCCCCGATGGAACTTGAAGGACCCTGTCGCTCTGGGAATCAGATGTCTGAGGAGGGGATGGTGCTGCTCGGCAGTGTTTGTGTCTCTGGAGGAGTGGGGGGATGGGGTTCAGTGGGGCTAGTTCTCCAGTTCAGGGGGTGGAAGGGAGAGACTAGAATCAACTGTCATTGCCAGGGAGAGGCAAGTCAGGAGATTTTCCTTAAATGAACTCTTGTCACATGGAGACAAACACCAAGAACTGAGGGATAGTAATTTTCCATATCCCCTTAGCTCACTAGACAGTAAATTCTGTGGCAATGGTGACAGTATCTGAATGAGTTGAGAGGATTAAGTGCCATCAAATCTTCAATGTTTGGCAATTAATAATACCTTAAAAAAACACTTGTTGAATGAGTCGAGGTCATTAATTCTTAGATAGAAATTTATACTTAAAAAACTTAAATTCAAATCTTGGTCTGATACTAACTTAGCAGTGCTACTTTTGACAAGTCATTTGACATCTCTAGACTTCAAGCCCTCAACTGTCAGATGGAGTTATAAGTCTAACTATAAATTTAGGTCCATTCCATTTCCATAATTCTATGACTCTTCTCTATCATCACCACTGTGGATAACCTATGGCCAATTTTGTTATCATGGAACGTATAGCATAAGCAAATACTACAATAGATATGTTTAATGGATAACCAGAGACAGGTGGGCTGATTCTATGTCTAGGGTTATCCTTCCCTTTCTAGCCTTTCAGTATTTTATTCTTTATAAAGATAGTACCAGAAATTAGAAAACAGTACTATTAACCTAGATCCTGCCATCTGGGTATCTTCTTTGTGCTTTACTTACATATTGGAAGCTCAGTGCAGTCTCTTGGTAGAGCTATATGACAACTAACATGGAATTCAATAAATGAGTATGATAATGAAGGGAGGTTGTCATAGGAGGCAGTGCTGATTAGAAGACATAGCATAAAAAAGAGACGAGACATCTGAACTCCCCCCAAACCTTGTAAACAACTCTGTGGGAACTAATGGAAGCCACATAAACTCTCAGACACTTAGGTTTCTCATTTTTAAAATAAGAGTACAGCTCTACATTCTCTTTCAAGTCCATCACTCAACGATTCAGGCTAATGCTCTAAAAAATTTGATGTATTTGTATACCTAGAGTTCCGTCAGCAGAAATACAAATTTTAAACCTCGAGATTTTTTCTCCTCTGATTTTATAGACAAAAATAAAAGGACAAAAGTTCTACTTTTATTAGGATTGACTGGAAGTTAAAGTTATAGAGAGCCATTCTCAGGGCAATTCGACATTAGCTGTTAACATTTAGAATATGCAGAGCCTTTGCCCGCACTCCCACACTTGGGTGCACTAAGGAGTAGTAATCTAGGTACGGTCTCTGGTACTAGACTGGCCAGGGCTTGGGGTAGGCCTTCTTCTCCTTGGTCTTGCGCATTGTATTTTATTTCTTTAGCCTCTCCATGATCAGTTTCCTCATTTATAAAATAGAGATTTCAAAAGTATCAACTCTGTTAAGTGAGTGAAAGGGCTAACTGAGTTAATACACATGTTTTAAAGAACTTATAAATGTACCAAGCATAAAATAGCCACTTAATAAATGTTAGCTATTATTGTTATTGATGAATATGTGAACAGGTTCACAAAATACATGTCTAAAGATTTTCATTCAACAGTGCCTTTAAGGCAAATACTAATAAATCAGCTAAAGTAGTGTTAGTAGTGGAATTAAGATAGGAGAATAAGAGAAGATGGATAACTAATATGCTAACTCTTGCAAAGCCAATCATGGGGTCATATCTGGTATGAGAAAGGATGGGAATTCTGATAGAAAAATTATATAGAAACTCTGAGAAATACCTGGGAACAGAAGATGATTCTTTCCTTGATAAGAAAATGTTTGGTGCCAAAAAAAAATAGACAGATGAAAGAGTTAGGGGACATTGATTTATTTGTGCTCTGTTTTAATACTAAATGTCCTGGAAGGATCATTGCCTACCCCATGACAAAAAAAATATACAGCAATACTAGCCCAGTACCTTCACGAAATTGGGGTAGAAAGTAGATAAATCAAATTCAACAAGAGAGGGTCTTGAAAGGACCAATGAGAAAATATGCCATGAACTAAAAAATATAATTTTTCAACTTACTGCTCTATGAAAGAATAAAGCAATAAAGTAATTAATTTGTAATACAGCCATACTATACAATAACAGGCCTCAGTGAGAATATGTGAGGTTCATGCATAATGACAAGGAATGATCTTCAAGGTTTTGTTAGTAGGAAAAAAAAAGTAGCAGAAGAGTGTAGACAATGCACTTTATATGTGAAGAAAAAGGGAAAGGAGAAAAACTCTAACATTTATAATTTTCTAAATAGTCATACATATGTATAAAAGTGTATAGAAAAAGTTCTGGAAGGATACACAGAAAACCAGAGTAGTGTTTACTTCTGGGAATTAGGGATTTGAGCAGAAGTACGTGTAGTGGGAGGTGTGAAGACGTGGGGTATTAATTTATCTGTCTTTATCAGTGTGCGTGAATTTATTTCAATGCAAATGTCTTCTTGAATTATTTATATACTAAAATACATTTCTAAGGAATGATTTTAAATAAAAATCTCGGCTGCCTATGGAATTGAGCTTAAGTTGGTGAGTTTATTCTCCTTTTAGACTTCAGTTAATGAAGAAGTTGATTCATTAAGCACATTCCTTGAGCCACTGCAAATTTCAGCTGATTATGCAAATAGGTCACATTCTGTGCAGGATCCCAGGGACATGGGCTTTAAATATATATATATATATATATATATCCTCTTCAAATTTCAAATTATTATAACTTGTTAAATAAAGTCTGAAAGAGATTAGGAATCATGTTAATCAATGCTAAATGTATGTAGAGCTGTCGTGCCAGTGATTTTTCTGAAGAAAAACATAAAAAGTGAATTCATGCGGCATTCAATCTTTCATCTCTCCATTTTTTTTAAGCACCTACAGCTGGCATAGCAGGCCGACTATGACATCTCCTGTCACAGAGTGGATAACGCTTACATTGCCATAGCAGATCAATATCTGATATCTCAAAGTGCTGCCTATATCCCGGCTACCCAAGAGCTTCATTGTAGATATTGGCTGATATCTCTCGGGTTAATTTCTAACAATAGCTTTCCCTCTGCCAGTGTTCAAAATCTAAGGCAGAGAGAATATCCAAATCAGAGCCAGTAGACACATATTTATTTAAGAAGCTAAAATGTCTGGAAAAAGACTCATTAACCACCAAATTCAAAAGACTTTGGTTACCTACTTCTAATGAGAAGGACAATTCTAGTGTCAGTAAACCATTTATTTGTGCTGTGTGTTGATTTATGGACAGAAACCTTTGGCAATAAATTATTCACTTTTTTTTTTCCTGACAAATTATAGGAAGAAAGCTGATGAGTCTTTTCCTTGCTAAATTATTTCTTTTACCGACTTTCAAGAAGTTAATAAGGTAGAATCATCTTTTTAAAACAATAAGTAATTTTGTAAAATGCCTTAAGTTAATTCACAGTTGTGTCTTAGGTATGACTGCAAAGAAATAATTGGCAGATGGTGGAAGTATGTAGACCTTATATGTAGATAATTAAAAATGAGGAAAGTTACTATATATAACAAATATTGCTTGGATTAAACCCGAGACAGCAACATAGAATTTATACATTATTTGCTTGTTCATTTGTTAGTTTCCTTCTGTATTTCTAGAATTCAAAAAATATCTTTGCTTTTAGACAACTTTGCCTTGAAAACTCAAAGCCTTACATTTATCTGTTCCTTGACCTCGTTTCTTTAGTTTTCCTTTCTCGAACAAATATTTACTGCATACATATATCAGGCACAATAGGATGTGAGGTGAGCAAGGCAGAAGCCTATCATAACTGATAATACATCCTCATATCATTTCTCTCCACCTAACTGGTAAGGGCAGATGTGGCCCTCGTGTTAGTTCAGTACTATAAACATAAAAATAATATAGACGAAGGTCAAATTTTTGAGATATGAAGACCTCCAAAATCTTAACTTTCCTTCGAATATATTTTCAAACAGAGATGCGAGGCCCTTAACATACACACACTCTCTCTCTCACCTCTCTCTCAGAAAACTCTTCTTTTGTTTGAATTCAATAAATATCTGTTAAGATCTACTTTGCACACAAGTCTGTGGGTGTTACAAGGATTATTTGGACCAGATCTTTGCTTTCTAGGATCAATATTGGCCAATTGATACACATGTGTTTTATACTTTTATGAAAAGCATAGAGAACCATTTATTTTTGAGGTATAAATTATTCAGGAATGCTTTGCCCTGATTCACAGTCTTTTCCTTGTAATCTTGTACAATGTTCTGTATTCTTCCCCTAAGTATCACAGTTAGAAAGTCTTTGAGAGTTTTAGTGATTTGCCTAAAGTTTGGACTGAAAGCAAAAACAAGTTAGAAAATCATGAAAACGTACCTTCCACTGTCCTGTTTCTCTATCTTTCTTTGTTTATGGAGCTTTCTCAGAATGGTTTCCCCTTCCCATTTTTCCTTACTCTCAGTTTTTTTTTTTTTTTTTTGTCTTTTAAATTCTGTCTGTTGTCCAAAGACAAACAGAATAAATTTTTTCTTTCTATATGCTCTTATATCAAAAAGTCAGTGTATGGTAGTAGAGTCATTGAAATGAGAAATAGCTAAGTTGAAATTGTGGCTTTCTGACTGATCGTATGAGTTTCAGCATGTTCCCTACCCTCTCTAAACTTTAGTTTGTTTTCATGAAAGATGTGGTTAATAATACCTACCTGGAAGAGTTCTTGTAAGGTTTAGAAATTGAATGCTCAGGCAGATTAGCCATTTAAAATTTTAGTAATTACTTTTACCTAGGTTTTTATCAGCTCCATATATTATTCTACCTTGCATTCTAGCTATTTGTAGGTCCTCTACCTCCATCACTACTGAAACATCCTTGAAATTAAGAGTTATCTTTTTCACTTATTTGATCTTCATAGTAATTAAGATTCATACTTTGTACTTTCAAACATACTTGTAGATGAGTTGTGGCAGGTATCATCAAATTCTATCTTTAACTAGAAAGACTAAGTAACAAACATAAAAATAAGAAAACTATTAAAGATTTAATTTTTCAAATGTCTGTTGAATTTCTGCTCTTTTCAAAGTACACATAAAGCATTATTGGGATATATAATTAAATCAGATATAGATCATGTGTATGCATTCTGAGCCGGAATTTGAAAGATCTAGATACTTGCATAAATTATTCCAATAAAAATAAAGCAATAAATGCTGTGGTAGAGGACTGATTAAGTAGTGGAGTAAGAGAGAAAAAGCGTTAACTCTATATTAGAAAATTTCAGATGACAGCTTAAAAAAAATACAAATATTTACTAAATATCTACTTAAGCCAAATACTGAAATCGTCATAAATTGTATATATATTGCATGCCAAACATTTTTATTTAATATCAAATTAATTCTACATCATGATCCTATGAAATAGCTACCATGATTCTTATTTTATAAATGAGGATATTGAAATTAATTGCTTAAGCTCATCATATTTCTTGAGTGGCCACGTGAAATCGTATCGACCAAGAATAGAACAAAGAACTTAGAGAAAAGGGGCCTAATTTGCCGTGATGTTTACTTGTATTCTGTTTAGTCCAGGGTGACTCAGATTAGAAGAATCCTTAGCCAGATCTCTAGTCCATAAGGATGCTAACTATATATTTGGGACTTAACTTGATATTTTTATTTTCCACTTGTGTTTCCTTCATATAGTCTTTAAAAATAAAATAATAGTTGAGGATTTAGTGGTTTAGAATATGGAAACTTTATCATGTTCCATTGGACACACTACTGTTTAGAGATGTAATCAGGGTAACATAGCAAAGCAACTGGAATATCGCTATTCATTCAGCCATGACACTTGTCATTGATAAGGATACTGAAAAATGGAATAGCCTTGGTTGCTTTAAAAAGTTAGTACTGTTTTTCGAAATCCATAGTAGAGCAAACAATATCAAAGTTCTTCTCTCTCCTTCCATCTCATTTTTTTTTGGCTTCCCTGAGCTTACTTCTGAATATAAGTGTAAATGAAATAAATTAATCGTATACCTTCATATCTCTTTCCAAAAATCTTAGCATCCATACAAGTTTTTATGGTAGAAATCATAATTTCTGCACTTTTGATTATTTAACTCATGGTAAAAACAACAACAACAACAACAACAACAACAATTTACATCCTCAAAATTGTGATCCAAAAGCATGTTTTGACAGACTAGAATAATTTGCTTATTGCTATGTGTCAAAAATCTACTTTACCTAGGTGATATGAACCAGCAAGCATTTTATTTCAGACAAGCCAGATGCTTGGTCTTGAGAAGATGACTTTCAAACATGTTTTAATAATTATCATTTATTTATAACCATTTGAATACTCAGCACAATAAAGTGGAAACAATAATTCTTATTCTAATACCTCCTTTTCTCAGCTCTGGATCCCAAAGCTAAACCAATGAAGCAAGCAACTTGAATAATCAAGGTTAAACTGTTTCTAAGCATTAGCTTATTAAGAAAGGAAAGAAATAAGGGTGCAAGCACATGCACATGTGTGTTTGGGATGTAAATTGATATGAAATATGTGTAAAAGAATAATAAAAGAATGATGCCAGTAAGTCTACTTCCCTTTAACGTAAAAACTATGGATTTCCCCATTGCTGTAATTTGAATTATGCTCAACTACTCATAAAATCATAAAACTAACTGTAGAACTTAATTCAGTTCTCTAATGATTTAATAAATTAAATTAGTTTGTTTTTCCTAAATAAAATTTCTCATAGTATATCATCTCCTTTTGGAGATTAGCTACTGTTAGAGAATACTGCCAAAATATGTGTTTAGTGTCTCCTATATAAATACATTTGCACAAAAAAACATTTTAAAAAATGCTAGAAAACAGGGCTGTTGTACTATATATATGACAAGGCATACATATACCTAGTAAATATGCTTAAACATGTTTATTTAAATTAAAATGGAAAGTTTTCATTTATTTTCTATAGTTGTCATTTTCATAAGACTTCAATCTGTTAATAATGTTCAAGTAGCATTTCATTCCTCTCATGCTATCTTAAATCATAAATATTACTTACAAATATTTTATGCATTAAATGCCCATCGACTTCCAGGATATAAAATATATATATATATATATTTGCTTTAATTTTTAGAAAGTAACCTTAGATAATATAAATCTCTATTCTCTGAAATAGTTGGGGATCTTATGTATCATAATATTAAGACACTATATATACATATATATTACGTATTCCCTGAATGACCAATTATATACTCTATATGTTTGTTTTAGTCAAAGTTAATTTGCTTAAAAGAAAATCCCATGAGACACTTGCAATAAAAGCCATTGAGGCTTGACTAACATTTTCCTGCAGGCCCCTACTTCCAACAGCTGAAAAACAGGCTTAACTATTCATATTCTGAATATCTGAAAATGCTGCTCAGGCAGTCACCACGAGGCAGAAAGCATTCTTCTTTTTAATCATCAACTATCCCGCCCCCACTGCTTAACACCGACTTTGAGCAAACAGCAGATTTTTTCTGCCCATAATAAGCTAGGCCAAACTCTTGGAAACAGAAACAGACGTAGTTACATGTTATTTTCAGGGCTGTCCATCAAGCTCAGAAGGCTGATAACTGCCCCCTGGTGGTAAAATGTGCCTGCTTTTAGGAGAGCAAAGGTTTGGCTAACTTCCTTGGAGAGGTGAAAAATTCCTTCATTCCTTCCTTAAAGAGATTATGGTCACAATAACAAAGTATGTTGCAATTTCTCAGTAAGCCGTTTTGATATTTTAACTTCTCAGTTACTCTCTCCGCTTGGCGTTTTAACTTTAAATTCTGATTTGGTTATTATTCTGATTCCCTTCTTACACAGCTCGGCTGGGTCAGGTTTGGCAGCAAATATGCTTGGGGAAGGGCAATCCTGAAGACATGTTAGCCATGCCTCCTGGATACCAAATGCTAAGATCAAAACCAATTTTTCTGAATTCTAAACTCCAAAGTGTTGTGGCATTAAGAAATATGCAAAAAAAGAAGTTAGATGTTTCCAACAATCCCTAAGCCATACTCAGGGCCCTGCCATCTAAAACTTCCAGACAACACCTAAATAATTCTAAATGGCTTTGATCTTGTCTTCTAAGGTGATGAATTAGAAAGAAAACAGTATCATATCAAGCAGTGGTTCTCAAACACATGGATTTTATATCTCTGGGAACATTTAGCAATGCCTGGAGACATTTTTTCTTTTTCTCACATCTTGTAGGTGGTAGAGGTGTTTTGAGTCACTAGTATCTAGTGGAGAGAGACTAGGGTATACTGCTGAGCATCTCACAGTGCACAGGAAGGCCCCCACCCTCACCCCAAGAAATGATACAGTTCAAAATATCACTAGTTCCAAGGTTGGAAAACCCTGGTGTCAATATTCAGAGGTTCTTGAATCAATCAGCCTGGGTTCATGTTTTAAATCTGTTATTAGGTTCCGTAAAATGTAAATGTCCTTATGAAATAAAATCAGAGTAATAAGAATTCTTACTTTTGGGTTATGGGATGGCTAAATGAGATAATCCATACAAAGCATTTATCACAGTGTCCCCAGAATAAATATCCAACCTGTATGCTATTATTACCATTTTTATTACCGACTTTTAATTCAAGAGGAAAAAAAGAACTTTTGAAGTTAAAGTGGGGGAAAAAGTATTTTTAGGAATACTATAAAGATATACATTTTATACACCATAAGCTTATATACAATTTTAAACATCTTGCATTAGAAGCAGGAGCTTGCTTGCATTGCCATTCATTCGTGCAATTATCTGGCTTCAGCACAGTCTCTCACAACTGAAAATTGCCCTTAAGTCAAGCAAAGGAATGACTCAGTGTATTTGCAAACCAGTCCCTGCAACATAGTTACCGACTATTAACAAACACATCATTTCTCTCCTGTTTCAGCTCTGCTTGGTAAAGAGTCTGTATGTACTCTTGGAGCTGTTGGAAAAACTTTATCCACCATTGCTACAGATGTTGTCTCTTTTGAGATATCTTGTGTCTATGCCAAATTTGCTATCTTTAGGTGCTCAAAATGTCCCTGATGGCTATGGGTCCAGAGTAGGATTCTTCTCCACTGCTGGGTCACCTTTTGTCATGGGCGCCCAAGCATCTCACAGAGGCTACCATGAGAGTAATCTCTCTTATGTCCTCTCTCTAGTTCTCATTTCTCATTTCAAGCAATGTCTTGTGTGCTTGAAAAAAGTTTTCCTTCATAATAAGAAGAAATAATTCAGACATAGCTTTACATCTACATCCCTTTCAAAAATCTCTCCTTAGCAATGTCACGTATTAGTAAAACAATAATTCTAGAGAGATTGTCTGATTAAACATAAGAACTTATATTCTCAGAAAGCAAAAAAAAAAAAAAAAAAAAAAAAAAAAAAAAAAAAACCTACTTTATTTTTACTGCCAAGAAGGTAATAGAAACTTGCTTTATATTTTTGTATCTGAAGGACTTTTCCTGGTGAATTATATAGTATGAAAACACAGACTGCCCTTAAAACTTTTAAAGTCAATGTGTCTGAGGACAGAAAATTGATTACAGTTTCTCTCCTCTCTCTCTATCCTTCCCTAACACCGCCCAATGTCAGAGCCTCATTAGCTAGAACATCTTCTTAGGTACAGCATTTATTCAGAAAACACTCATAGATTTTGTAGGCCGTCCTCACTTTTGACAGGGTGGCAGAAATATCCTACTCCTGCTGATGGAAAGATGGGATCAGAGAATTCTTCGTGGAACAAATCTTGCAGATTAAAGAACACTGAATTGGAATGTGTCCTGTAGTCAGTCTATTGCGTTCTAGATTTAGATACATGGAAAGGAAAGTTAAAGAAATGAGGTGACATAAACGGGGCCCACAGGGAGGGGGTGGGGAATCGGTAATGCCATTCCAGGTCTCCTGTACTGTGCTGCTTCCTCTGCTGGGGAAAAGGGAGGTGCGAGTTACTGAACGAAAACAATGACAACAACTGCAACAACAACAACAACGAAACAACTATGTTATAAACTGGCTTATTCAAGAAAAGAGTTCTATAATATGGACCTTGAACACACCATTATAGAGTCTGGATCATAAACACATACCATCTGGGTTGTTAACGTAAGTACATACCAGCTATTTTAGTCATAAAAAAGGTCTTAAAGGTTATACAACCACCCTCTATTATCCAGTGATTGCATACCCTCTACTATACAAAGAAAGGATAAATGAGGGGGTATTCAGGCACTTTTTTTTAATCACTCTGGGAAAGAATACATTTGGTCAAATATCCAAAACTGGCCCATCCCCTACCTTCTACCTGCTGCTGAAATTCTAATTTTCAAATGGCTCCTTCCCCAGATCTAGCGGGTGAATTGTAGGTGTCTTACTTCTTTTGCCAGCATTGGAGTGAGGCATAGACGTGTAATCGACTAGGTCTAGACAGACTGAATTGAGGCACAGAGCCCCTGTGAGTTTGGGGGAACCTCTCTTCTTTGGTCAACTCTTTTGTTTGTATATAATATTCGACAGTATGACAATCACGTAGAATTTACAAGGAGCAAAGACAGGGAAACCAGCCCAAGCACCAAAGATGGTGAAGATGAACAAAAGCCAAAATCTTGATTCTTAATGATCTTGGAGTGCTGTCAAGTTAATCCTGGAAAATTACTACCACAGAATTCAAATTTTAGTGAAAGAATAAACCCTCATGATTTAAGACACCTTCACTTAGCTATCCTGTTAGTTGTATAGCCATAAACACCTACCTCTGACTCCATGCACTAAAACTGCTTCAGAAAGACTAAAAAATAAATTTTAATAAAATTTTAAACAATAACAAATAAAATATAATTGAGTTACTACATATATGTATTTAATTTACACAAATTCAACTCTTTAACTTCAGCAAAAAAGTTATAAAAATTGAAAAACTGCACATTTTTAATGCCCTACTCTATAATGTATATTAACATGTATATTACATATTTATGAGTACATATCAATGTCCAGGTTGTACGTACACACACAAACTAGTGCATAGTGGCTAGTTTCTAAATAGTCATTAAGGAAAAAAAGGTTGACAGATTTGAAAGTACACAATTTTATATTTCCATGGGATTAAAATAAACAAGTAAAAATTAAGTATCTGACTGTGAAATGCTTATAATTTATTTTAAAAAGGGCATAAAGAGGTTGATATCTTCAATGCATAAAAAGATTACTCAAATGTATGAGGGAAACTGTAAGATTTCAACAGATAAATGAGTAAATAATATGAACGAACAAATTGCTCAGAAGGAAAAGGAAACAATCACTAGGGGAAATTTTTCCTCACTGGTATGCAAATAAAGAAAAATGAAAACAAGTTGGCATTTTACTGTGTAGCTGGTAGAGAAATGAGGACATTTAAACGAGAGTGATAATATTCCAACTTTCTGTTTGGAGCATATGCCTTGCTAATAGCATTATAAACCGACACACACATTTTGGATGGTTGATTGACAGAAACTGTTGAAACTCTAAGTGCCTGTACTACTGGGAGCATTTCTAAGGACAGGAGCCCCCAGCAGTTCTCTCTGCATGCTTGTCACGGTACATGAGCAACTAGTGGCATCATACTAGGTTCTTTGTCCATAACCAAAGTTACGAGCAATCATTGCAAAAGTCAAAGGTGAATACCGTACAGTGAACACGACATCTAACATCTTGGTGAAAACCCCTTTTCCAGTTCAGTGCTCCATATTAGAAAGTGACAATCTGAACAAACGATATTCTTTTTACTTGGAAGTATGAACACTTATGTGATGGTTAATTTGGTGTCAACTTGGCGAGGCCACCAAATACCTACTTATTTAGTCAAATACCAGTCTAAATGCCCCTGTGAACATAATTTTTTAGATGAGATTAACGAGGACATTTAGTTGACTTTGTGTAAGCATATTACCCTTTCTAGTGTGGGTAGACCACATCTAATCAGTCAAAGTACTTAAGAGAAGAAAGAATAGGTCCCCTGTAGAAGAGGAATTCCTCCAGACTGCTTGAATTTCAGCTGCAGTGTCAAATCTTATCCTGGTCTCCAGCCTGCCAGCCTATTCTGCAGGTTTTAGATTTACCAGTCTCCATAATCACATAAGCTGCCAATTCCTTAATTCCTTAACATAAATCCATCCCTCTCTCTCTCCATATATGTGTGTGTGCGCGCATGCATGTGTATGTATATGCATATGCATATATGTGTGTGTGTGTATTTATATATACTATTTGCTTTGTCTCTAGAGAACCCTGACTGAAACAGCTAGCAACTTGAGAGCACATTAACTAATACCATATCCTTCTAATCTTTGATGATATATTAATAATAAAATAGTCTTAAAAGCATAGTGCCAATGAAGTAATTACGGATGAGATACAATGTGTTCTCAATTCCACTATGTTTTTACAACTAAGGTAGAAATCCATGTAATGATCATTCTCACAGATCAAATAATTTCATACCTGGAAATTGTGACTAGATTGCAGGAGTGTTTATTAGCCATACATCCTGTACTGGAAAATTCATTTGAAAGAAATAATTAAGCATCTCATTACCTCATTTCTT
This sequence comes from Rousettus aegyptiacus, assembly GCF_014176215.1. NCBI lineage: Eukaryota > Metazoa > Chordata > Mammalia > Chiroptera > Pteropodidae > Rousettus > Rousettus aegyptiacus. The sequence goes on from NW_023416307.1 coordinate 8,418,032, forward strand.
TTTATGGCCATTCATTAATCAGCTACACTTGGAAACCGGTACCAAAGTGAAATGCCAGTAACTTCCCAGGTTCAGAATATGAATGATATTTCAGACTCAAGTCTAAGTCATAATTTGCTCTAACTTCTGACTTCAAAGTAAAGTCTCCACCAAGCGTGTATTAACATCCTATTGCTACAACAATTTACTACTTCATAGTTTCACACAGATACCATTTTTGTGCATGTTCTGCAAATGTGTCAACTACAATATGGCTTTTTCTTATAGGCTTTTTACAAATATCATTCAGTTTCAGAAATGGATGGCTTCTATTTAATGGTGCATTTTCTCTGTGGTTACTTTCTCCTCTTAGCTCAGTATAAATTCTCTCATCCATCCTCTGCCAACTCTCCATTGTGAACATTTCCTATTGTGCCTTGTTGGACTATTGCTATGTAATCATTCTTCCATGTTTTGCCTATTCATGTTGTTTCTAACATGCCAGTGGCCCCGAATGGTCAGTGAAAATTGTATTTACCAAAGATGAGTTGGCAGACCACACTGGTATGGGGCATGAATTATCTCGATCGCATGGTTATTTTCTAAAGATATAGTAAAATAAATATTTCAATCCTCAGTAAGTCATTTGCCAATGAATTTGTTTTCAAATGTAGCATTTTGTTTCTTGGGTAGCCCTGAATTATATTCCAATCTAATGAAATGCTCCCTATTCTCGAAGGTGTTGCTTAAAGTTGATGCCTTCAAGATAATCCAAAGAACAACTCTAATAAATGAAGATATTGTTATTTTTAAAACTTGTACCTGTCCCATAATTCAAAAATAAAAATTAGGGACATTTGATTTTTTTTTTTTAAATTGTAAACACACAATAGAATATACAGATGTCAAATTATAATGTATACCTGAAAATTATATAATTTTATTAATCAAAGTTACTCCAATAAACTTAATTTAAAAAAGAATTCTGAAATATAATGGGAATGAAATACTCAGGTTTATACTGATTGCAAGAGAAACTGCAGTAAAAGGAACTCCTTATTACAAAAAAAAAAAAAAATTGTACTGTTATACATGCAACTCAGAAAGCAAATGTCATTTCTCCATTGCATCTTTGTAATAGTATACATATAGTGTTTTTTTTTTTTTTTTAAAAAAGACTTCTTAAGATAGATTTTGTTTTTATATTTTGCATTTGTTCAGGGGATAAATGCCTAAAGCTTAAATGGGTGCTATTTTCCTTAGCATCTTCTGTACATTAAAACCTTTAATCGCTGAATTAATTGTACAAGATCTGTATCAGTTGGGACACTATTCAAAAGCAAATTAATGTGAATTCTCATTTTTCTATATAGTCACAAGGAAGCCAAACTTCAGAGTTTCATTAAATCTAACAGACTCATTTTAGCCATTAGTTTCAACCACCTCTTCCTACCAAACCTCTGGCCGGGCTGCTTAATTATCTAATCTGATTCTCCCTTTTTTCCTTTCCGAGCCTCCCTCTGAGGCCAATGAGTAGCCACATATCTAGTAAGTGGACAGCGAGAGGGAGGAAATGGATAATCGGCCTCCCGAAGAGCAGATAGATTCTTTCGCTGTGTTTCTCTTCCACAGACTGGTCAAATGGAGTGAAGGGCTTCAAGTGGCAAAACTTTAGCAATTAATTCAGCTTTTGCAGGAAGTTCCTACCTTTGCAGAGGTGTTGGCCTTAGAAAGTTTCTCAATGCATGCTGCCTATGGTTTATAGTCCTTTTTTCTTTGAGCTGGGAACATACCTGTTTATCTCCACAGTCCTGTCGTCGTGGAAGGCACTAGCTGAGTGTCTCTCCCACACCCTTGTGGAGAGTTAACTCTCCATTTCCCAGTGTCTGTAATGTTCCTTGTGCAGGTTTTCATTTGATAAGAGCAAATTGACTGCTCTCTTCATGGAAGGCAGCATGGCACTTACATTGCAGTTTTAAGTAAATATCTTTACTCGGATATTATATAAAAAGAGAAACATGAAAATCTTAACATTGCAGATTGATGAAGCATCAAAAAGTAAACATACTCACGTAACCAGCACTTGTATTAGCAAAAAGGATATTGTCAGGGTCCCAGAAACTCCCTCCCCAGTCACTAAAAACCTCTTCATCTCAAAGGTAACCACTGCTCTGACTTTTAAAATAAATTACTTTTGACTATTTTTGAACTTACATAAAGTATGGACTCTTTGATGTTTATTTTTTTTTTGCTCAAAATTATGGTCCTAAGATTTACACATATGATTTTTATCATTTTCAGGGCTGAATGTTATATTGTATGGACAATGATTTTACTTATGTATTCTAGAATGACGGGCATTTAGATTGTTTCTATTTTTTTGACTATGACAAACAGTGCTGTTATGAACATTATTGTACCTATTTGTAGGTGCATATATGTTCACATCTCTGCGGGGTATGTACGTAGAAGTAGAATTTCTGGGATATCGGAAATGCTGCCATATACTTTTGCAGAGCGTTGTCTGTCAGTTTATATGACAGACAGTATATGAGAGCTCCGGTTGTCCATATACTCAGCAAACTTGCTCTTCTCACTTAATTTTAGCTGTGTGTGCATGATGTGGTATGTCCCTGTGATTTTGCTTTGCACTCCTGTGGTAACTAATGAGATTAAGGGCTTTTCCTTACGTGCATTGGTCATTTTGTATATTCTCTTTTGCGAAGTGTCTAGTCAAGAGTTTGCTGATTGTTTATCATCTCCTACTCTATCATATGTATAATTTATATACATTTTCATATATATCACAATATCTTTTTATGCTCTGTTTAGCATTTTCATTAATTTACTAGTATTCAAGTTTTTATTTATAATATGGTTAATTTTTTAATTTTCTTTTATTAGTGCTGATTGTAATCCACTTAAGAGTTATCGCTTACCTCTAAAATTATGAATGGATTCCTGTCTTTAACATTCCAAAAGTTTTAATGTTTTACTTTATGCACTTTAATTTAGTGTACATGTGAAATTTACTTTTGTGCATAGTGTGATGTATGAGTCAAGTTCCAATTTTTTTCTATGAATATCCAATTATATTAGCATCATTTACTGAAAGACTATTCTTTCTCTACTACTCTACATTTATCATAAATCAAATATCCAGTCATGTGAGTCTATTTCTGGATTCTCTATTTTTTCCATTGGTTAATTTATCTACTCCTGTACCAATACCCACACCACTCTAACAGCACAACTCTATAAAAGGTATTGATATCTTATTTTGTAAGTCTTCTGGCTTGGTTCTTCTGTAAGTTGTCTTAGCTATATCTTGACTTTTGCATTTCCATACAAATTTTAAAATCCATCAGTTTGGCAATTTCTAAAAAAATCCTTGATAATATTTTGATTCAGATGAACCTGAATCTATAGGTCAATTGGAAAGAATTGGCTTTTTAACAGTATTGCATCTTCCAATCAACACATATGGCATACACCTCCATTTATTTAAATCATCTTTAATTAAATTTATAGCAAGATATTTGTTTAAATGAAATGGTAACATCCATTTTTCTATTTCATTCTTAAAATTTTAATGCTAGTGTAAAGAAATACATTGACTTTGTATTTATTGTATACAATGACCTTGTTTAGTTCATTTATTAATTATAATAGTTTACTTGTAGGATATTTTTAATTACATATATATATTTATATTCTTTTCAATAATGTTTATGTTATTTCTGCTGGATTCTTATACATTTTTTTTCTCCTTCTGCTATTACAGTAGATAGGACTTCCAGTAGAAATTTAAATTACAGTACTGCCTCTAACTTCCTTGACCCATTCTCTGACTTGAGGGGGAAGAATTTCTATATATCACCATTGAACAAAAGCTAAGTGTAGGATTTTTGGTAAATACCCTTTATCAGATTAAGAAAATCCCTTTTTTCCTAGTTTCCAATGTTTTACTTGTTTTTAAATATGAGGGTAGATTTTCATAAAAAGCTTTTACTGCATCTACTAAGAACATCTTAGGCTACTTTCTGTTTTTATAATTCATATAGAGAATTTAAATGATCATTTTTAAAATGTTAAATAAAATGTATATTCCTAGAATAAAATGTTTTGTCGGTGATATATTATCCTTTTAAAACACTGTAAGATTTAAGTTGTTAACATTTGGTTTAAATTTTTTACATCTAAATTCATATAAGGGAGTGGCCTATAGTTTTAATTTTTGTATTGTCATTGTCTAGTTTTTATATCACTATCTGGGACACCTGTGGATGAGTTTCCATTGTCTTTTTTTTTCCTTTGTAATATTTTTTGGACTGCTGGTATTTGTAATTGAATACAAGACTTCGAACTGATGTCGTTTTCTCTCGATGATTCCCTTTAGTTTCTGGGAGGCAGGTGGATGAAGACCAGATAACATTATTTCTCTCAGTGTTTTAGCTGTTTTAAGGGAATGTTACAGTTGTTCGTAATGTTTAATATAGTTATGTTCTGTCTTTACTTCTAGAACGTAGCCTTTTAGGGGTATCAACTGAAAGCCTGGCTTGTTTACCAACAATTATTCACACCAAAATTCAGTTTTGAGTTCTTCAGCATTGAGAACTGCCATCATCTCTGTATTGGCTTTTCAGCCTCTTAAGGAGCAGCAGTTTTGCTAAACTTCCTTATCTCTTGGTCTAAGCCCCTTTGAATGGATGAATCCTTTGAGGAGAAAAATGGCTCAGTTCTCTGCACTTCCTTTCCCTCCAGGATCTGGGCTCCCAATGACTGAGCATGTTAGTAACGCTGAAAACCATCTACTTCTCCAGCCCCAAGACTGTCAGTATCTCTCCTCAGTACTTTTGTCTGTTAGTACCAGCTTTAGCTTGGCTTCTCCACCTTTCTGTCCACCCCTCTTCTGAACCGACAAATATCTTGAGAACTCATTTGAATAACCATCCCTTCTCTCTGGAATACTGTCTGCTCAAGTCTTGGCTACTTTCATAGGTTTCAGATGTCTTTAGACAATTTTTTCCCCCTCAAACCAGCTGATCAAATTCTTTTCAGTGGGAAGATAGCTCTGCTGCAGGCTAGCTCATCATAATCTGAATCAAAATTAGTGAAATAAGAAAATTATTGTGTCACTTATTAACTCCTTTCTTGCCTCTATAAGTTTCTACACTTAAAAGGCTCCATTAAATTTTAGGAATCAGATATCTCTTTCAAGCATACATATGAATGGTCTAGGAGTCCTACTGGACTCTAGAAATTCTAGTCTGTACAAATATCACTCCCCTTATCTCATTTCAGAATGGAGCTCAGCTTTTCTTAAGGATACCTTTATAATCTTGAGTCAGCTTCCTTCAGACAAAAAAAAGTAGGCTCATAGTGCGCGCACACACACACACACACACACACACACACACACACACACTCCTAAGCACCAGACACAGACAGTATCTAAACAGACAGTATCTAAACAACTAAGAACAGCGTGTTTATCAAATAGGAACTGCAAAGCAATACAGCCAATAAACAAAATAGCAGGTCCCAAGGTCCATGTGCCCTGCCTTCCAGGCATCTCCTCTAAACCAGCTCTCTCTTTAAGCTTCAACCTACAGCCCTGTTGCAGTAGCCGGCTCTTCTTCCAAGCCTCTTCGACTTAAAGTGAGGTGCTAATGCCCCTCAGCACCACAGACATGAACAGAACAACTTTCCTCATAGAAAATACATTGAAAAACACAATCTCATCCATCAAGAAGATAACTTTCTACGTGATTATGCTGAGAAGTTTCACTCCTCTGTTCCTGGAATCTTAATTTCATGATGCAGTCTTTAATTTAACTTCCATTCCCATTAAAGTTTTATTGCTTGCCCGCTCCCCTCCAAACAAAGAAGCAGTCTACTCTCTAATGTAAATTCAAATCTCCACTTTCAGGAAAACATTTTTAATATTTAAAGCGTAACTCTCATCCTCATAAAGTTAAAAGGCAATTTTCCCACTGCTGGACATTAGAACGTCAGTATAGCTGGGGTCCAGTCTAAACAAGGGCATCCTACAAGTTTACTAAAAGAATGAAGGAAATAAAATAATCTCATTCGAGACACCAAGAGGCTGCTCATGAATTTCCTTGAGTTTACCTTATACCATCACCACTCAACCTAGACAGAGCCTGGCATTAAATTAGAAATAATCAATGCAAGACCTCGGGTTTATTTCGTAGATTTGTGCTCATCCCGCAGTACCCAGTTATTAACTTTGGACTCTTACCTGTCAAATGAATGTGCTTAGAAAAACACACCCATTCAAAGGACATGAAGGCTGAGTCGTTTTTCAGCGACTTTAATTGTTAATGTTTCCATGAGCAAAGTTGGTTGATTTAATGGATCAAAGTCACATTCCAGAAACATAATTGTTTGACATTAACTATGCGTCAGCATGGGAAAGGGCACTCGGCAGTTTGGTAGCTCATGAATTGACTCTGTTCAATCGAGCTCTAAAATCAAGGAAAAAAACTTTGTAGTTATGTTATTTTCATATGAATTGACAAGGATAAATAATTCCAAGGACATAATTAAGGACTGGGCTTTAAAAAGGTTAAAAAGAGAGACTCCTATGAGGGACTTTAGTGTTGACAAGTAGAAAAACAAAGGGCCTCCATTAAGGAATTGATATAGATATAGCCCAAGTTCTTTCGATATTTTAACAATAAGCAAAACTGAATCTTTATTATAAAAAAAATTTTTTTAGTTGGTCAGAAGTATAAGAAACCAAGCAAAATCATAATAAATTATAAATCAGGGTCATTTTTAGAATCCATCTGCACTGCTTTCCTCTACTTTTTACACAACTTTGGAGTATAATTTATCATTTTAAAGATGTGATTTAACATAATGGGCTCTGGAAACAAGCTGAAAGAAGCATAACTTGGTTAACTTAATTTTCAGCAACTATTAATTAAAAATGGATTAATGTTCTTGCCTTCTTCATTTGATTTTAATATGCTTAAAAATCACAAATTAAGAAGGTTCAGGTGATCTAACCGAATAAGTTCTCTGTTCCTTAAAATCAGTTTAGCCAGTCCTTGTCCTGTATTCCAGAAAGTATCGTCCTGTAAATGATGGATTCTTTATTCTTTGAAGGCGAGAACTGTAATTCTCTGTTTATTAAGCAAAATATCTTCTAAACTATGAATATGACACAATAGATCAAACCAGACAGAGATAGGTTAAACATAACCATCAAAATAACTGGAGGTAATTGATATCTATTTCCTTGTAATAATTTTGATAATTCACCAATTCAAAACGATCAGCGTAGTAAAAAGAAAACAGGCTTTTTTACATAACAATAGTTTCAACAAGAAATGCTGATACCCATGTCTTATGAAATGACAATGGTGCAGATTCTAAGGGCAGCATTACAATTAAAAAAAAAGAGGGCGGGAGGTTCTTTCTTCATATCTCAGTCTGCTTTACAGGGTTAAACTCTGGAACTCTTGGGATTACCCCAATAAATTCTCCGTTTGACATCCAATTACTCCTGCCTCACAGTTTGTAGGTGCTCTTGGCCAAGGAGCTGTCAGGCTCTTCGTCTGACTCTTCCTATGTTTGGGCTGGTGGACCGTGAAAGGCAGATCACAGCCTTCTTAACTTCGTACAGTTAAGATCAGTGATGGCAATTAGATTATAGAACACCAAGCAACCGTTCTCCAGAAAATTATTTTGAAAAGATTCTAAGGCCAAATCTGGGGTCAGTAAGTAAAATCACTTGGCAATGAATTCTGTGGGTATCGAAAAGGAAACTGCCATCATAAATGACATATAATTTCCATCTCACATCTAAAGGGTTCTTTCCAAACAAATATTTGAAGTCACCCAAAGCAGCAAATGGCAAGTTTTTGAACAAGAATAAGCTCAATAAATAATAAATAACAAATAAATTTTTAATCTTTCATTTTAGCTAAAAGATCAAAAGGAGGTAAAACTTTACTACAGTTTTATTGAATGCAGTAAAATCGTAGTAAACATGCTGAGGACAGTTTTAGCAAAAGTGAAAATTGTGATTAAGCATTTCACTATGATAGTCTACTTGTTTTAGTTTAAAATCATTTATGTAAAGTAATATGTATATATTTTATAAGTTTTGAAAGGATCTGTCAGGATTAGTATCTTATAGATAAATGTGTGAAAATCTGTAGGTTTCTGATATATGCCAACTGCTAACTTTTTTTTTTTTTTTTTAATGGGCCCTGCTTATCTGGAATCACTTAAATGAAAAAGATCAATTTGTCTCTCTACAGGTAGCAGTTAAGAGAATAAGCAAATGAATAAACTCTTAGTAGGATATTTATCAGTCATTTAAAGTTTGTGGGTTTCACCTATTGATATTACAGTATTCTGTAATAAATTTGATGATTCTACTTAGTTAAACTAAATCCATATATTCATTTTTATAACCATTTTTAATTCTATTTTTTTAGGTTTTCTTTCTTTTGAAGTCATCTTTCTATGTTATGATTTGAAAAATGAATTACTGTTCTGAATAAGAACTAAGGTGAGGAATAAAATATGTATTAATAATTTGTTATCTAACATAATAAAAGCTAGTATGAAAATACCTCTTTTTAACATGGCTTAAAAATAAGTGACTTCATTAAGGAAAAGCTTAATAATAATTAAACAGAGCAGGCATCACTACTTAATTACAGGAAAAATGAAAGGTATTATAGTACACAGAAAGAGAATATGAACATTTCACAATCGTTATACTTTCTTTGAAGCTATTTTCTGAACAAATATTTAGTATGTGATCTTAAAAAATGTCCTTACAGGACTAAGATGTCTCCATTCTGCCTGTGTACATTTATTACTACTACTACTATTTTATTATTATTATTATTATTTTTTGCATTAGTTGCAACAAGATAGAGTGTAATCCTTGGCACAAATTCTGTATATATTAAGAAAACACGTAGAGATAAGCACGTAATCTCAAAAATTTTAGAATTAACTTGTTATTTTTTAAGGCAGTTAGTTTTAGTGTTTATCTTTGTAGTTAAGGGAACTTTGATAAATTGAGCTTAATTACCACACAGAAAATAAACATTAGCGCTCTCAAAGAGAAGGTAATCATCTGTCAAAATGTCTTTATGACAACACTGCCTTTGCCCTCACTGGAGAGAGTCCTTAAGTATTAACTGACAGTTGGTGCAAAGTGTTTACACATGAGGCTCTTTGACCCCTGTGATCTACATAAAGATATGCATAAACTATGTATTTTATTCTCACGTTATGAACTTTCATAACCAAGTATATGTATTAAGCACAGATATACTAGGCATTGTACAAAATGATATACTAAATACAATCATTATCAGATGCTGTTTTGATTGAAAAAAGTCATGCTGAGTGACTGATACATACAGGGATACCTCATGTCATTGTGCTTCAAAGATTTTGCATTTTTTAAAAAATTGAAGTTTCATGGTAATTCTGTGCCACATCTATAGACAGACTTAGGTGATGCTTAGCATTTTTTAGCCATAAAGTATTTTTTAATTAAGGTATGAACATTGCTTTTTTAGACATAAAGCTATTGCACACATAATAGGCTAGAGTACAGTGTAACTATAACTTTTAAATGCACTGGGAAACTCCAAAACTTTGTGTGGCACTCTTTATTGGGATGGTCTGGAACCGAACCCACAATATCTCCTAGGTATGCCTGTAGAGGTTTGGCCCTGAACTTGTATTTTAATTACCATAGATTTGAAGTTCACTTCTATTGAACAGACACAAAAAAGATGACTCTCTGAGTTAAGAATCAAAAGACTACATGTGAAATCACCTCTTTCTGGTAAATTAGGCTGCCTACTTAAACTTAGTATCAGTTGTCTCATCTTTTAAGTGATAATTATATAATATATCTCAATAGAGATGTGAAAATTACCTGAACGAAAATGTTTTAAAAATTGTTTGCCATACATTAGGGAATTAATAATTTAATTATTTCATTCTTGGCAGAGGCAGTATCATGGCATAGAAAGAACAAAGAGTATCTACCTATTAAGGTCAGGAGTGGGTCATGTGATCAGAAAATCTTATTTGTGTAGGTCATGTGACTACCTTATTATTTGGTCACTAAGAGTTTCTCTAAAAATTAAAAGTATGGTCAGTCTCAAAATAAATACAGTCATCTTCATTTATATAAACACACAGTGGCCTCATCTACTCACGTCTCCTCTCATCTACTATCATTTATTACTGATCAAGCTAGAGCTATCACTCATCTATACTTTGGGGTGGGTCCATTCAGCCTGGATGTAGATCAGTTCTGCTGAGAGGTACAGAGAATCTCTGACAGGGATTCTCATTTTCCAAACCCAGAGTTTCATATAAGTCCAAATATTTTCATGCAGCTACTTGGAGTACAAACATTCTTAAGTTTCAGAATAATTTTGCACTTCATTTACATATCTCAACTATTCTATGGTGCTTTGTCTTCTTGTTGGCCAAAACTGGCTTTCTGTTCGGTTTTTTAAAAAAATATAGTGACATGGAGGCTTCATAATTCAGATATGCTCTTAGGTGTGCATGCGATAGAGACGGTGAATCTTTTTTGAAACTGCACAATAATTTTGTTGTGCAGTTTCTCAAAAGCCATGCCTCCATTAGCTTCTGGGGGTTCATCAGTGGGAAATGAATGAAGGCTCCATTTGCCATCTGTTGTATCTAGTTCGGGTTCTGAAAATTTGGACTTCATGAATAAATTGATAATGATTATTCTTTTTCTTTTCTAGTTTTAAGTGCTGCGTCTTCAGATTCTTCCAACATTAGCTAAAAAGGTAAAGCATTTTGGAGATACTGGTAGCACTTCAAACTTAGATCTCAGAAAATATTTTAAGATAAAAAAAAGATTCCTAAATTGAAAAAGCTACTAATAAAAACTCCCCAGTGATTTTTATGTCATGGCCCACTGACTTCATTAAAAGAAAAGCTCCATATTCTACTTCGAATGTCCCATTTTTTTCCTAAATCAGTGCTTCTCAGCTTCTTTAGTGATAGCCTCCCAAAAACAAAGGCATGCCCTTGGAAGACCAATAGTATATTCAGAGGCAAATCCTCAGTCTGGTCACACTCACAAATTCTCAGAAATCTCATGCGTTAATTTGTTTGAATTAATGCAATATTTTTTGTTCTCTATCATATAATTGTTGAAGTATATTAGTATTTAAAATCAGCAGTTAAGTCACGTAATTTTATTTCTTCTAGAACTTGTGTATCCTGTCTCCTGCCTCCTCCCCAACTTCACGTTCAGCATACCACTGCGTGTGCTTCTAGCCACATGTATAAGCTCATTTTGAGAAGTGAAACCACAAATGTTTGATGTTGATGGCATAAACGTGAAGACTATTTTTCATATTGATTACTTCCTCCTTTTCATCAATGACCTTGATTTACAGAGTTCAGATCATAATCTCTCTTGACTAATGTGATGGAAACAGGCCGATCAATCTTTTTTATGACCTGAATAAATATTTGGAATATTCCGTTTTTTACAAACCCCTGGCTGCATTATATATTTTCAAACTGATGGCAAATTACCTGATCATTTCCGTGTTTTAGACAAATATCTCAACTTTCTTCCTGCAGGTGGTTACTGCTCACCCGTTTGTAAATACTAGTTAATAATTTTTAAAATGTCGTATGAGGTTAGCACTTTCAGATTGAAACAGCAGGCATAATTTGACTGACAGACTAACCATGGGTTGGAAAAAAATAGATTTAAAGTTAGAAGACTCCAGCTTTGACAATTATTAACTGTGATTTTAGGCAAATTATATAATATCTTTGAAATCAATTTCCCCATTCATAAATTTTAGATGATATAACCTACCAGATCTACTCACTTGCTATTATGAGGATTAAAGGGGATATTTACGTTCTTTCTGAAGCCTAAAATATATTTATGTAATATGACATCTATATAGCTATCTGTTAAGATGTGAAGGTGTAATTCAGAGTATTAGTCATTGATTAAGCCATAATGTCTCTGAATTATTTCTAAGTTATTGCTTCCTCTGGAAGAAAACAGTTGGCCATAAAGGGGTGATTCTTGAGTTTAAATCCATGTACACCACTTACAAGCTATGTAGCGTTAAGCAAGTTGCTTAAATTAGCTACAGTTCAATTTCCTCATATGTAAGTGGAGATAATAATGAAAAATACCATCTGGAGGCATGTGTATCAACTATAATGTACACAGTGGCCTATCATAATTGACACATGGTATAATAATATTATATTGAGTATAAGTTCTTAATCAACAGTAGCTGTCAGCAATGAACAGTAGTCATAGTAGTAACAGTAAAACAGCATCTATGTTTTTGATGAACAAATAACTTTTTCCTCCAAAGACCAAGTTTTAAAAAAATGCTATTGTTCATAAGGGTAATTAAATGTTATTCTTGTAATCAAAGAAGAGTGGGAGTCCAGGGAAATAATTGATCCATAAGATTTAACAAGATATAGAAATATGGTGTCTAGGGTAGAGTGATGGAGCAACAAAACTGTACATTTCCAGCCTACATTTACAGTATTTTAGAAGGAAACAAATTTGTATTATAGAAAGTGAACAGAGATAAGTCAACATACAAAGATGGTACTTGTAGCAAAGACTTGGACAAAGTTCAAGATCATGACAACACAAAGTCTTAATTCTTCCGCCCACTCCCTCCTGAGGGTGGTTTACTGTACTCCTGGCTGCGATAAAAGTCGTATATAGTTTATATACTTTTATAGATTATAGCTTTATAGAGGATCCCTAAAAGAACATAGAATCCTCCTTCAATTCCTCCTCCCTAAGGAACTGGCAAGAATCCACAGCAGGTGTAATTAAGCAAACCTTCCTTAGGCCGAATTTCACAATGTTCTCTCTGTTTACTTACTCACTTAGGAGTTTCTGCCACTATCCTTGAGATCTTTATTGCCAAATCTTGGTCTTGGGTTACGTATTTGCTCAGATCTATATTAATTGGGAGATGGAAGACGCAAAAGGATTCTCTTTTCTAATACCTCTTAGAAATTCTCACCTTGCCCAGGGAATGCTATATGACATTCTCAACCGGACTTACTGTTTTAACAGTCTCTGCAGAAATCAATAGTTATCTGTCCCCCACTAGCAAGAAATCGGCTGACATTGTTAAAATCCTTTCACTGGGAAATTTCTTTTGCCCGCTTGGAGGTAAGAAGGACATCGTTTTCCCATTTACACAGTGATAATTTAAATTTTACATTATTAACTATTTTCTTTAAAAAAGCGAGTTGAATTTCAGCGTTAAATTATCTATGTGTAATATCGTTTGCCTTTCGCTAAGGGCACAATAATATTTAAGATTGCACTCAAGAAGATGGCTGTGGGAAAAGTCATAGAGCCCTGAGTGGCCCTAAGGTGAGAGGCGTGCCCCTCTTCACTATGTCCTTGTGTCATTCCTTACCCTTCCCACCACCAGTGGTCTCACTCTCCAGTAAAAGGCAGTCACACACCATAAAAGCCATTAAGCCGGTTTCTATGGCATATAAATCTACTTTCAAGGCCTATTGACTTTTATAAAAAAGTCTCCCTATCGGTCCAAGGGTAGAACATTGCTTTTGTTTTATTGATTGTTTAATGTTACAACAGGTAAATCTTGTCCCACATCTTTATCACAGTTATAAATACAAAAGGACTTGGGTTGCTTCAACATGACTGATTTTGCCATTTGAGATCTACTTTGATTCCCTTTAATCAAGTGACCAGAAACTGCCAGTTGCTCTAAGAAACTTACTTTTTTTTTCTTTTGGTGGACTTGTAGCAATTACTCTCTTTACATATATATATATATGTAGATTTATCTATCTAATCTACCTAACATATATCTATCTATTTATCTATCTATCTATCTATCTATCTATCTATCTATCTATCTATCTATCTATCATCTATTTATCTATCATCTATCTTCTATCTACCTATCAAGCTACATTCATTTTCTCTAGTCATTTATTAGCAAGCCTATCTCCTCTTTCATATTTCGATTTCTTGACATATTGGTAAAAGTCATTCTCCCCTCCACTTCATGTGGTGGGCGTAGCTCATCTTTTCTGACCCTTGACTGCACTTAGCTCTTTTGTGCATATTTAACTGACCATTCATTCAGATTGGCAAGGTATTCTCAACTATGCTCCTTTACGATACTTTATTCCCAGCAAAACTACCAATCGATTTTGCAATGAACTTCAAAAACAAAACAAAGCAAAAGCTATTACCAATGTTTAAATATCCAGCAGGAATCAAGCACACTGTCTAGATTTTATATGAGTAAGATGTGGGTCTCACTAATGGATCCTAATGAATTTGTCCACTAATAAGATATGAGCATTATCATGTTTGAAGAGGACCCACAGAAAATGTAAGGCTAAAGAGCCCTGTGAACAGAGATTAGTTAGTCAACATTTCAAAACTGAATGGGGAACAAACTTGCAGCCCCTTTCAACACTAATATTGAAAACTAAGGGATCATTCTCTTTAATTATTATTATTCCAGTAACTCAACTCTTTCCTGTATTAGTCAGAATTCATGATTGAGACTTACAAATTCACTCTAGTTATAGTTTACAGAGGAGTAGTTCTAAAAAGATAGCTCATAGAATTGTTAGGAAGAGTGAACAAATAGACTGCAACGAGACTTTAGAAGTGATTCCCAAAACCACAAAGCAAATCTGGGCCACCAAGGGAGGTGCTACTTCTGCTATGATGTGAAACTTAAAGTGTCTAGAAGCTCCTTTCCATGTTAACTAGTCACCACTGCAATTGCTGGCTCCAGAAACATATCTTTTCTCTCACTATCAATGCCAAGCAAATGGATATAGTGCAACCTGTAGCTCTCTTCTTATGTAACTCAGGACCCAAATGAGTTTCATGCAAGTTCATCTAAGTTTTGGAGCCTAAGTATTGTTCAGAACAATTCAAAAAGCAGTGTGTAAAATATAATTATTTCGCTCTTTAACCCCTTTAGTACAGGAAAACATGCTGGAACAGGGCTGGAAGGTATTGGATAAACTCCATACCTGCCTTCTTCAGGTCCATGTATGCCTCCCTGGTTCTTCTCTCTCTGCCTCTATCTCACTTTCTCTCTCCTGCCTGTATTTATGTGATTTCTATTCTCAGAGTCTCTCATTTGCTCCTTATTGCTCAATGTTTGTATCTCTTTTATATTTTACTCTACCGACAAAGTTTTCCATATTTTCTCTCCAATTCTGACCATAGTCTAAAATAGGAATATATTTTAGAGATTTTTTAATTCTTATTAATTTTAATTATTCCTTTCTTCAGCTGAAGACATAGTGAGTTGAATGTGTTATATTTATTAAGGAAATATTCCATTCAGATTGCTTTTTTATGATGAACTAGGATTGAAGACTGAGAATAGTGAAGTAGAGAGTATAGAATTTGGAAGAATGAAGACTCAAGTTGGTGTTCCAACTTCACCATATACTATTTTAATTTCAGCTGGCCTCAGTTCTTTAACCAGGAAAGCATAGATAGCAATACCTGAGAGAGATGTCATAGGATTAATACTACAATTTTTTTAAAGCTCCTGGGAAATCAAAGTGTTCAATAGTTGTAAGTGCCATAAAGTAATGATCTCCCATGCTTTTCACCTCTACTCTATGGCCAACCCTTCGTATACCAAACATCTTTGATATTCAGCTTCATTTCCGCGTGGGCCATTCTTTGTTTATTTGTTTAAGTACCAGAGAGAAGATCATGACACCACAATTTTCATTTCATATCATTTAGAAACATTTGAGGCCACAAAAGCAATAGAGTTTCTTAAGGAAATGTCTTGGGCTCCAAGTGGACACCATTGCTTTTCAGTAAGCAGTAGACTTTTCCTTAGGATTTAGACTCGTAAGTTCTACACCCATATTATCAGTTACAAATCAAGGTGTTATCCAAGGTGCAATTTCACAGAGGAGACATAAATTTAAATATTAATCAAATCATGCACCCTAATAATCTTGTGTGTCTTTTTTTAAAAGAATAATAATAGTATACCTGGTATTTGATGAACTTATAAACTAATACCTTTACATGTTAAGTTTTTGTTTCAGAAATGAATATGTAAGTCTGCATTACTTTCCAAATATTGCTAAGAAAGTCAGGAAGAGTATATGAAACTCAACCTGTTGAGTCTCAAAGCCCTCTTTTATCTGTGAGTTCATAGTGTCCTCTTGATGGTCATCATGCCTGAACGGCCACTGTGGAATAAATCAGTCCTGTGAGAATAATTTTATTTGGAGTACATCAGATCTTAAACCTTGATACTGTGTATTGCAATCTTATCCTATGCAATTTTTTTTTATAGGAGAAAAAGTATTTTTTTTCTATTAGCTCCACTTCAAATTTGCATGAGAATTTCAAATTCTTAATGTTTATACATTGATGCCATTTATAAATAGTTCTTAAATCATTTCCAAGACTGGGAGTTTCATAACTTCGGCCATGTGATAAATTCCACTAGAGAGCTTACAGATTTGGGGGGAAGGGTTTGGTCTCTAGTAGAGTGTTTTTTAAATCAGTGATTAATATTATCATCAGTTTTATACAGAAAGTACAGCATACAGAACGTAGCTATATAGTGTGTATGTTCTTATGAGGCAGACACTTGCCACATTGGATATTTCTTTACTTTGGAAAGAGCCTTTATTTCTTCTGTTGATATATATTGGGAAGCAATGTTACATTGTGCTCTTAGATGAAATGCTTAAGAAACCGTGTTTGAATCGAAAATCAACATCTCCTATTGATATAATTTGGATGATGGACAAAATTGTTTCCAATCAGGGCAGAAGCCCCAGCAACCCATTTGAATCAGATATACAGTTAGCTAGATTTAATTAACTCCAAACTATTCATTGGCTGTGTGTGTGTGTGTGTGTGTGTGTGTGTGTGTGTGTGTGTGTGTGTGTTTCTGGGGGAAAGGAGATCTAGATGAATTCGTTGCCCTGATACATACTATTTGAGACAATGTTTTTATAAAATCCCTGGATGATGAATCTGATTGAATTGCATTATTTATTGAACACATACGGTTTTTCCTGTTCAACACTGGGCAGTCTGGATCGCTTTGGAATGTCTCTGTCATGGGGAGTTGTGCAATATTGAAAGGAGCACAGTGAATAAGAAGCTGAGTAACAGAGCACATATCAACCTACCAGCCTAAGCAACACGTGACATTGGCTTCTATTTTCAAAGAGAGGTAGAACCAGAGAAACAAGAGAATGCATACAAAACATTAGCAGAGGTAAATATAGTTTTTTTTTTTTTTTTTTTTCCCTGACCAACGATGGTATCAAAACAGAATTTCTATTACGGAAAAGTGAATGCCAGAAACCAGTTTTGCTATATCTACTTCCTTGTTCTCAAGAATCCTTAAGCAATAAAAGATCAGCAGAGGGGTTCTCATTCACTCTTCCATCTCCACCAGGCAAACCAGTGTCATTTGGGGAGTCAAAAAGCTTGACATCTTGTGTTTCATAAAGGAATTTGAGCACGTACCTCCAATCTTCTTTTCTAATATTTTAATAGTACTTCAAGTTCCCACAATTTCTTTGACACGGAAAAGAATAATACAAGCACTTTGTAAATTATTAAGGTTGCCTTTTAAAATAAAGACTGGTTTAGGTTGACATTAAATAAATCTAACTAACTACTTTCTCCTCCACTATGTGCAACATTTGGAACTGAGGTACCATGTTGGGGACAACTAATGCAAATCTTCAGGGTGAAAGATAATATTAGTGATCATAATGTTTATTTGTCTACTTCCTTTAACCAAGGAGATCTAAGTCTTTTCACAGGGCCACTGATTCTCATAACATTCCAAAGAGGCAGTCAGTCAGCGGGTTCTGCTCCCCTGGTGTTGATATAGAAATTCAAACAGAGACAACTCAAGTAAGGAATTTTCTTGATGGCAGTTGATAACTGGAAGTTTGTTTTGATAAGTGGTTTGAAATTGGCAAAACTTGAACCAAATTTTCCCCACATGTTTTGTTCAACAATTACACTGTTGAAAATGTTAAAAATTAGAGAATTTCACTAAAAAATACCAGGTTTCTGACTTCTTGTTAAAAGCCAAAAGCTCTGGTAACACTAAGGCGCACTCCCATGTGACAAACTTGATTTGGGGAGCTTTAGGTACATTGGAGGAGCACGCACTGTCCTCATCTGTCTTGCTTCATTCCTTTTACTCCCTTCCTGGTGCCTGCAGGCATTTCGGTTTGGGACACCATGTTATAAAGCCTATGATTTTGCCATCAACTGAAAGGGTGATTCTAAATGCTCACAGGAACTGTCCTCCCCCCAATAAGCTCATAAGCAACTTGAGGCAGGGACTGTGCCTCCTTCACGGTTTGGTCTTCAGTGCTTAGAACTGTAGCTATCCTATAATCACTGGGTAATCAACAGTTGATGAATGAATGAAAGGAGAAACAAATGAAGGACTTAAAATGACATTTGAGTCAAGTTATTAATTACTAGGAGTGTTCATGCCAGGGAACTTCCTCTCTAGATGAAAAATGGACATTGAGAGGTTTTCCAAAATTGAACTGTGTTGATTGGTTTAACATTTTCTATAATGATTAGTGCCTGACACCAAGGGCTTATTGTAATTGGGATTTCAAGCCTAGAGTCAAAGATGATAGAGTGTGGCCACAGCATGTAACAAATATGTAGATGACTAAAGTAGGGAGGCGGGGGAATGTCAAAATCCACATGTGCTGCTGCTTTATGCTTCTAGTCTACTCTCTAAGAATAGATCATCACTCACTGTAAGTTTATTCTGTGTTACTCTGAGTGACTTCGGAAAGTCAGTTTTTCAATTTCTCTGTGAGGGGAATGTCTTCTGTGAAACTTGAACCACCAGGGAAACTTTTTTTTAAGGGTCAAAATCTGCTGAAGGGGATTTTCCATCTTCAAATCTCAAGAGAACAGCAAGAGCCACATTTGCATTTAGGTAGATGTTAAACGCAAAAATCATACTTTATTTTTTGTAATACGTGAACATAACTCATGTGCAGAATTCAACCAACATAGAGCCAACAAAGAAGAATCTGAAATTCATTTCTTTATGACCCCACCCATATACATATATGCACATCTGGGTTACTATCTTTAAGAGTCCCTATCCACAATTTGATACACTGAAAGCATATTTAAATAAGTATTTCTGTTTTGCTCTGAAAATTGTTCAAAATAACATAAAATTTGAGACAAAATTTGATTGAAAGATAAGAGAAACACACACAGTGGTAACCCATGTAAGTTTCTTATTATTTTCAAATAAAGTCACTGTTTCAAGTTTAACAGTTAAGTTAGTCTGTTCATTGGAAGATAAGTCTCCAAAGTAGCTCCCTGATAGAAATATCATTCACTTATTTGTAGTGGGGAGTTCTCTCCCTTTCCTTTCTTACTTCAGAGTAAACCACAACAAGTCAAATTGACAAAGGTAGACTGATACAATTGAGATTGCTGCTATTTAAGAAGCTTAATGTTCCCTATAAATGAACCTGTCCTGGTAACACTATCATTAACTCATAAGAATTCCAATTTAAAGATGGTCAAAGAAAACTCAAGTTCCAAAAACATTAGAACAAATCCCAAACAGCAGCAAGGGAATAAATGTTACTTTCCTAAGGAAGGAATGGATAATATACACATGCAAGTTCTTTCTAAAACTAAAAAATCTATGAGGGTATTCTTTTTCTATGAATTACCTAATCTTCTACATTATATTTTTTTCTAGTTTCATTAGTATATTTAGAGAATCATAATTACAAATAATAATTTCCCAGTATATTAAAATTATATATTAACTGAAAATGGTAGCCTAGATTCTTAGTCCACCAATATTTGTCATGATAATTGGAGGAGTATTAGACTAATAACAGTAAGCAGTTAAAAAAATGAATATTTGTGTATGAGAAGAAAGGAGGTAGAATAAATTAAAAAATGGAAGTCTATTTGAAGACAATACTTAAGAAACGTGAAGAAAGCTGAAGCAAAATACGTGGGTCCACTGGGACATTATTTTTACTTCTTAGTGGGTGCAGCTAAAAGTGTGGTCAAGGGCTCATAGAGACAAAGTTGAATATCATTTTAGATTCTTCTCTGCTTAGGTATTGATCTGAAAAAGACCAAAGACGTTATATGGTTTGCTTGTAGGGGAGATTCAGAAAGTTCTATATGCTTAGTTTTTTCCTTAAATTATACCATTTATGTATTTATTAAATATTTCCTGAATTCTTATTATGAATCAGATAATGTTCTAGTAACTGGACACATGTTAGTGAAAAAGACAAAGTCATTTTGCCCATAGCATTTATATTCTATTGGGGAAAACAACAACAACAACAACAATAAACAAAGAGATAAATAAGCAGTGGGTAGTTTTCTTGGCTACAGTGTCCTAGTTACCCAGAGTCGCCAAAGAGATATTGAGAACTAGGGCATACAGATTTTTGCATTGTCTATGTGATGTTAAAGAAACATTGAGCCCTTTCTATGCACCAGGCATCATGCAAGTACAAGGAAGAGTAGAACAGAGATGGCTCCTGCCCCTGTGGAATGTTTGGCCCCCTTATCGATAGAAGGAGGTGTGCACCAGATGATCACTGAGAACCATCCTGGGTCTAATATTTCATCCATCTTGCTGCTGTGTACGAAGACCAAGTACCCTTCCCTGTTCTAGGCTTTTGACCTGGACGGAAGCCTAACTGGGCAGGACCAACCCAGTTTGGTAACAAAGGAATGAGATAAAATGCTGTTGGGGAGTTGAGAGACCAGAAAAAAAACTATGGGGCTGGCTGAAACTATGTCTGAGAGAGACTTCCAGAAGCCAGTCCAATAATCACATACAAGTCCTTGCAACAGGCATTCTAAAGAAGATATCAGGAAGAAGCGTCAGAGAGAAGGGAAGATAAGAACAAGAAATAGCAGACTGAATGAATTGGGAAGTTGTCTACCTCCCAGGGACAGCTGACTTGTTTCTGCTGAATGTTTACCGGCTCCCATAGGTGTCTGTCATGGGTTGTTTGATTTTATTTCAAGGCCTTTAATGCCTTAGAGCTGTTTGCTTGTTTGTTTGTTTGTTTGTTTATTTGTTCTAAATGGGGTAAAGATAGGCTGTTCTTCTCACCTGTTTGTACAGCTACTGTTTTTTCAAGGCGAAAAGAATGGTTTGGATTCTTGGTGCCCCGTCTTATCATGAATTAGGGGATGGGCTTTTCTTATTTTTAAATCATTTTGGGAGAGACAAATTTGGTATTTTTAAAGCCATATCGTCATGGACTGAAATTATTATTTTTTTAATGACTTGGTTTAATATGACAAAGTTAAATGACCCAGCAGTTCTTTCTTCCACTGCCCCCTCAGCATTATGCATATATAAAATCATAAAAAGTAGAGACTGTGACTTATATTTCTTGATCCTCGGAGTCTGTCATTCTGCCCTGTACATAGTGTACTTGCTGGATGGTTGGAAATGTTCAGAAGATAATTTATGAGGCATCGTTTTAAATATCTTACAAAAATTACAAAATCTCTATAAATATTTTAGATAATTTGTACAACTTTACATTTTCTTAAAATTCTTATTGAAAAGATATTAGTCCAGAATGTTGTAATACATTATAATATTTTCTGGGCTTTTTTTTTTTTTTTTTAAATAACAGAGCCAAACATGCTATATGCACTGCTTGTTCCAATAAAATTCTTACCCAGTATGGTCTGAAGTTGATTTTAAGTAAGGCACTTAATGTCTAACCCTATTAAAATTTGCAAACACTGGTTGCCTAAGGCAGACAGAATCTTAATTTGAATTTTAAGTGAAAAGTTAATTGTTTTGTAAATTAATCAGTAACATGGCTTAGCTCTATTTGCCTGGTTAATTACTTTTCCCTGCCCTGTTAACTCCAACTTTACAAGAGAAAGTCATTTTTTGTGCTCCCATATTCATTGTTTGCTCATAAGGATGTGTGCATGTGTGTGTTTTGCCTGTGTGTGGTCTTTGCACTCACACATTTTCATCTTATAATTTCCCATATTGAACAATGGCTTTTGTTGTAGGAAATAGAGACACCTTATTTCTTTCTGTCCTACTCAAAATAGTTCGAATAGCCTTAAGGTGAGGAGCATTAGTTCAGAGAAAGGCAAGATAAAGCTTTAAAGTGATGCAGATCATGGGTTAGATTTAGAGCCAGGTCACAGTAGTGAGTTAACAGTTTGGCCTCAGATGTGGAAGACTTGATTTTCTACACTGGTCTTTCTGTTAGTTGTGAGGCTTCGGGCCAGCTGTTAAAACTTTATGTCTCGGTTTCCTTAATAAAATTGATATTATAATAATAGTACTGTTCTAAGAAAGTGATAGGGGGGATCAAGTCATAGAATCGATTAATTATATCACTTAATCTTAATTTTTAATATAACTTTATTGAATAGTTTTTATAACTAACATAGTAATAGTGATATTTAAAAAACACACCACATTAAACATATGTAGTTGTATTGAAGATATCATCCTACACGCTTTTTCTTTTGCTTTGGATAATTAACCTGACTTAAACTTGATGTGAATTGCTGTGGTTTCAGAATTAAAAATGATGAAAAAAGTGCTCTTTTTTGGTCCTATTCCTTACCAGATGTTACCATTCCCAGTCCTGTAGAAAATCTCTACCTGGCCAGAATTTGTCTCTGTTCTTAAGGAAGATGATGACTTTGTGTCTAAATTTTCTTATAAACCCTTTGTTCTCCTCAAAAGTGCACATTACCTTTACATTTCAATAAAAAGGATTGTTACATGAAATTAAGAGATTTTTTAAAATTTGTCTTTCAAGCAATTCCAAAAATAATCATGTAGGATGTAGTTTGATGCAACTTAAAATGTTTTTATTTTGGCTTTTGGTCAAAGATGGAAAAATTGTTAGTGATAACTGAGAAGACTAATGGTGGACTAATGAAGGTAACTGTCAGACCTCTATCAGTCATTATGCTTTTGTAAAACATGAAGAGAAGTTTTTCTGTATTACAATAGGTGGAGGACACTGATACCTGAAGTTGCTCACCACCATTGTACTGAATTTGTTTAATTCTTCTTTCAGCCAAACACATGTACAGTGGTAGCTAGGTCATTAACTGGCATGACCTAGTCTTTAATTCACAAACTATCAAGATGGAGACAAGAATGGGAGATTGATAAGATAGATGTGCCAATGGTGACATCAGACTGGCTGCCCTCTAAAACTCTAAATAAGGAATCATTGTGATGTAGAAACTTCTCTGAATAAAGTATCTAGAGAATACCTGTCACCTAACTCCTTCTCCCTCTCCCTCTCCCACTCTCTCATATCAGTGAATCAGATATTTCAAAAAAAAAAAAAAAAAGGTCACAAAGCTTGGCCATGCAAATAAATTTCAACAGGTGCAAGCAAATTTTGTTCCTTCGTTAACTTTGACTTTATGTGTCAGTGCGAAACATTCTCTTTCCCTAATTTCCTTCAGGAAATAGTAGACAATACAGGAGAGAACATGAGTTTTAGGTATAAATTTGAGATCCATTTTTGTGGATCCAGCAAGTAATAGCTGTGTGGCCTTAGAAAAAGCACAGTCTCTACTGATTTTTATTTATTCAATTATAAAAGGGGGTTCCTAGGGATATTTTAAATATAGAGTGTAATGCATGCAAGGAAAATGTGCCATAAGGAATATTTAATACTCAGCCGCTATTTTGTTATTACTAGCAAATTCCAACTCCTTAAAAAAAAAAATTCCCAGCTTATTAGAATTAATTTGGTTCATGTCAATTTTGTCCATAGAAATTACTCATTAATTTAGTGAAAAATTTCTTACAGTATATAGCTTAATTGAAAAATGTTTTGCTAGTTTTTCCAGTCCTTTAGTGGAAATATCAAATATACTACACTCAATAAAGCACATGGACCTATCTCCTGAAATATGTCAGAATTCACAATAACTCAAATTTTAATTGTTAAAAATGCAATAAAAAGTAAAAGAAAAAGAAAAGCATTTCAATAATCATTATTTCCATTGTCTATACTATTTTTTTAACTCATGTTCACCTTTTTTTTTTTTTTGAGTCTAGATAAAAAAGAACTCTTAAAACAATAAGAATAAACTTTTCAGAATTATGTGAATTTAATTGCTGGGATTTGTTAGTAGCTAGATGCTATGGATCACATGTTTGTATCTTCCCCAAATTCATATGTTGAGACCCTCCCCCTCAGTGTGGTGATATTTGGAGGTGAGATCTTTGGGAGGTGATTAGGTTTAGATAAGGTCATGTGGGTAGAGCCTTCCTAATGGCATTAGTTTCCTTCTAGGAAGAAAGAGAATAGAGCTCTCTTCCTCTCTGCCCTGTGAGGGTATAGCAAGAAGAAGGCCATCTGTAAATAAGAAGATTCTCACCAGAACTCCATCTGGCTCCCTGATCTCAGATTTCTCAGCCTCCCGAACTGCCAAAAATTAATTTCTTTTGTTTAAGCCCCTCAGTCTGTTGTGTTTCGTTCAAACTGACGAAGATGCTAGACAATTACTACACAAGAAAGAGTTCATTTTTAAGCAGAGCAATTGAATACAAATCATAGTGAGATGGTGAATATAGAGGACTACTAATGGGTCCAGAACTCTGAGAACAGAGGACACGAATAGCTAGTCATCACAAAGGACGAATAGAATAATAGTTCAAGACCATGTAGCAATGCACAGTATTATTTTGGGAACAACAAACAAAGAGATCTATTGATATGTTCACTTGTTTTCTCAGGACAAAGTAGTCAGCCAAGTACAGTTAATTAACAGTGGAAAATAATTAAAAATAAATACAGGTTGAAACTGTCAACACAACAGAAAAAAATACAAAAACAAATCCAGAAAACAATAGAAACTAGCAACTACTTGTCTGGCTGAAGCAAAGATTATTTCAAGCAGTGATAAGAATTAATAGGAGCTTCAAACTAAGGAGTTGGTTAAGGATTAATTGCTATAAGAATAAGAATGACAAAAACCAGGGCAGTCTGACACTAATATTGTGTGTTATCATTTATGAAGAGAAAGCATTTACATGCATTATGTAGTTATCAGGACTGCATTTAATTTAGTAAATTTATTAAATTATGCTTCTGATGATGTTGACAAAAGGGAGATGTCCAGAGAGGGAACGCAGCGGGTCAACATGACTAATGCTTTTCTTTCTTGGATTCTTGGATTTTCCCATAGATTATAGACTGATCTGTGTAGGTTGCTCTGTAGTTCTGAGTTAAAAAACAGTAAAAATGGTATCATTCAGAAATTCTTTAAACATTACTGCTATCTGAATTTTAAAGTCAAATCAAACATTTCAATATTACAGAAAAGTAGATAACCAGTTAACGACTTTTTAATCTCAAAATTTAGGCTTCTCTGTTCCTAGTAAATAATTATGGGGTTAACTGGATCACTATGTACTAAGAAACTTACCTGGATGCCCTGAGTTAGTTCCTACAACAGCAGTTAGCTCTACAATTATTTATTGTGAATTTAAGGGTGGTTTCTCATTCTGATCCTAATCTTTTGGCTGGGCAATTTCAGTAGGGAAGTACTAATATTTTTGAAATGAGGAAAGTATTTTTGTGTGAAATAAGGGCATGGTACAGCTCAGTGCTTAAGAAAGGTTTAGTGGTGGAAAAAGCCAACAGATAAATCACTGCATACCTGGGAGGCAGCTCCCGTAAAGATCCGGACTCTCAAATACTGATATATCCATTTGTCTCAAGTTTTCCCATTTTTATCTGTATATTCAGCAATTTTAAACAGAGCTCCTAAAAAATATGTCACCTACAAATTTGGAAAAGAAATTTTGATGTGATTACCTACAAAGATTTTTTTTTTTTTACGTTTGGCATTATCTCAATCAGTAATGTCATTTCTTTTTCATTTTTAATTCTGTCATTCTCTATCCCCAGGTGGACAATAAAAGATTTTTTTAAAAAAAAATCTGCTGATTTGATTTCAACTCTCCTTGGTGGTTTAGAGATGATTTTTCTAAAATTAACCTGTTTCCTCCATCACCACAAATCTGTAACTTATATAAGCCTGAAAGAGAAGGTGCTAGATATTTTCTGTTAGCATAAGGGATGTAGGTTAATCCTTAACAAGTCAACAAATGAGGAAAATTAATGTAAATATCAAGCTTTATTATTTTTTTCTTTACTTCCAATGTGTCTAGTCTAAGAAAATCAAATATTAACAACTTGGGCTACTATATATTTCTTCCTATTTTTTTTTTTTTTTTGGAGACAGTTGATTTTGGCATCTCCCTCTTTCCCTCCCTATAATGTAACATTTTTGTTTCATAATCTCTAAAAAACACTTAGAATTTTTGAGCCATTAAACTTTCAAAGTTTAATAAGTGAGCAGAAAACACTTTCTCCCATACTCAGATTTAAGGTGGAACAAGGAAGTGGAAGAGAAGTAAAATTTTAAAGAAATAATTTTTATGACGTAAAGTTGAAAGGAATTAAAGTAGAGCTTGAAGGTTGGAAAGACAGGTCAGAGAGCTCAAAGAGATATTCGGAAGATAACTGCTAGAGGAATTTTCTCATATCAACATGAATGTTTATTTTAGTGACACTGGTCATCATCTTAATTTTGAGAAGGAACAGTTCAAATTGTGTTACATTGAAAGGTTTCTGATTTTTCTTTTTTGCAAATGTGGCATTAAAGACAAGTTTAGTTAACACCTAATATAGTTTAGTTCAATGACTATAGTGATCTTGTCCTATAAAATTTCTATTTAGAAACATCAGCCATTCGTATAGACCCACCTGTAGGCTTCTAGTTGCTTTTATCATCTGTAGGTTTCTAGTTACTTCAGTCTAAGAAGACAGAGCAGCAAAAATAGAGCAACAAAATAAGCCAGCTATCTGTAAATCACTTCATCATTTAATTGCTATCATGAGTGCTTGCTACATAAGATCACATAGATTTTTTTTTGCTTTTATTATTTTTTCTTATAAATCAATATTTAAATTTTGATAGTTTTTTTTTTTCTTCTCATACAATTTTTTTTTTTTCTTGTAAATCAAGGTTCAAATACCAAAGGTTGTTTTCCTGACTCAGAAGAAAACAATATGTGTTCGGTGCCATAAAAGGCAACCTTGTGCATTTGGCTTGGTCTGTTCCCTGATTTCTACCTAGCAGAGCCTGCTTTGAAGTTGTAGACAAATTAAATAAACCACTCAGATCCCATGTGTCCCAAAGAATGTAGTTCCCCAGGTATGAGGAATCTATCAATCCCCTACTCTGCTTTCACTTTGGCATTTTGACAAGTCCTAGCAAATTTCTTAGGCAGGTACTTTATTTTATACTTTGGTTACAGCAGTTCTTACTCAGAGTTTCGGAATTGCCTGTATAAGGCGTACCTTTTCACATGACAAGGGATTGGTGCATTTCTTGATGATTGTGCAAACATTCATAATTACAGCTACAGGTAAATGTACTGCTATCTTCTTGGAAAACTGAGAGGTACAAAGAATGTTTATGTGCAGGTCCAACTGTTCCAAGTATCTCTTGTCGGTTTAGACACACCTGGGTTACCATCACCCTCTCATTGGCGAAGAAAGTTGCCCCACCTGATTTGTAAGTTTACCTGTCAATGGAGGGGGTTGGGGAGGCGGGGGTGCTCAGCCGGCCAATACAGGATTTAATCTAGCCAGAAGTAAGCGAAGCAGTTCTCATTTGAAAAACCACTAGGTTCTGAGTTCATTACTACAGAAAAACTGTTCTCTGCTGGGGCAAGCCCTACCAGCTCAGGAGTCCGGTCAGAAAAAGCCCATCCTGGAGGATAATGGCTACCTCTGCTTTGCAGTATGCTGGACTGGTGCTTGGTGGTGTTGGCATGGTGGGCACGGTGGCTGTCACCATCATGCCTCAGTGGAGAGTGTCTGCCTTCATTGGAAGCAACATTGTGGTTTTTGAAAACTTCTGGGAAGGACTGTGGATGAATTGTGTAAGGCAAGCTAACATCAGAATGCAGTGCAAAATCTATGATTCTTTGCTGGCTCTCTCTCCGGATCTCCAGGCATCCAGAGGACTGATGTGTGCTGCTTCCGTGCTGTCCTTCCTGGCTTTCATGACAGCAGTCCTTGGTATGAAGTGTACGAAGTGCACTGGGGACAACGACAAGGCGAAGTGTCATATCCTGCTGACGGCTGGAATCATATTCATTATCACAGGCTTTGTGGTACTCATCCCTGTGAGCTGGGTTGCCAATTCTATTATCAGAGACTTCTACAACCCAATTGTGGAAAATGGCCAAAAACGTGAGCTCGGAGAGGCCCTCTACATAGGCTGGACCACGGCGCTGGTACTGATAGCTGGAGGGGCGATATTCTGTTGTGTTTCTTGTGTCAGCAAAGTGAGCGGTAGCTACAGTTACTCCATACCTTCCCATCGCACAACCCCAAAGAGCTATCACATGGAAAAGAAGTCATCAAGTGTATACTCCAAAAGTCAGTATGTGTAGTTGTGCATGTTTTGACTTTACGTATAAAGCCATGTAAATGACTAAAATGTGCGCTATTTTCTAGAAATGGAATCCAGAAGAACATTGATTTGCCGTTCTTAACTGTTGAACATTAATTACTGAAATTGTGCATCAGCTGTTTATGATTCTATAAGCTATTTCAGCAGAATGAGATACACAGCGCTTTGATGGTTTTAGGAAGTACGGTCAGTTTTCTAAAGTGGCTCATGTATTTTTTTCCTTTTATTAGTTACTTCAAAATGACATTGTTAAATACTATTATTTTGCAATTGTGATTTCTCTGTGACATAGCATTCTGTATGTAGATGAGAGTGACATTGATATCTCACATAAATAGAGACAGGCTTATATGGTTCTATTTTAAATGAAATACTGATCCACTATACTGGATAAATAGAATTCAACTATTGCTTTTCAGGAAACTTGGGGATAAGATTGAAGACGGTTAATATTAATTGTTTAAAAATAGCTTAGCAATTAATGCACTTGATCTGTGATGAAGGTCAAAAAGAAGGCTTTAATCAGCTGTATAAAGGAAACTAAATGGCTTTTTGATATCCCATTTTCCTAACTCCTCTATACTCTTTCCCCAGAGGTCTTTTTTTTTTTCTTGTACATTAAATTAACATCTTCTAAGAGGAAGATATTTTGCCAAGGGGCTTTGCATTCAAACTGCCTTCCAGAGCTACACTAAGAAGAAAGATAAAACTGTAATCTAGGAAACATTAAAGACTTCAGGAAAGATATTTTTTTTTTTCTCTTAAACTTTTGTGGTTGAAGAAGAATGCATTTTGACAAGAAATTATATATACGTGTGAATATTTTAATAACAACTTGAATAAAGCCTTTGGGCTTTTATCAATATAAATAATGGGATAGAAAAATAACATGTCTTGGTTTTTATATGCCCTCTAAAAAATAAAAACGAGTTGTTTTTTGTGAACTCTCTCTTACCTTATATGGATTCTTAAGTCAAAATTGTCATTTCAGTTGTCAAGATACATTTTTTTACTCAATCCATTTTTCTTCACTTTTACTAAGGTATAAAAATACTATGTCTTTGTGTTTCCTCCAATTTGATGCAATTGATCATCCAATTGGAAGTTTGTATCTATAGTTTTTAGCTTAAGTGACTACATATGTTATCTGCTTTATGTCCTTTGTGTTAATAAATTTTCCTTTTATATTAATGTGATTTTCTTTCTCTATTTTTTTTTCTGTTTTAATAAGTTGTAAAGAGCTTTTGAAAACCTTATATTTGGGGATTTCTAATTTGAAAAAGAGTATCAAACCCACGTTTGAAAGATAAAGGTAGATTCAACATTAATTTTTGAGAACATAAAATACTATATATCACTTAATGATAATATGCCTTATAATTATTAAATTCATATACTAATATTTGATGCATATATTTGTAATTTATTAAGATAGTACTCTAGGTCTCAACAAATCTATATACTATAAATAATATATATGTAACAGCCATCTTTGTAAAAACTTTCTATCATTAAATATCTTTCTACCTCTGAGAAGTAGTATTAATTAATAATATTAGTTAATGTTCAGGGATCATATATTACATGCTAGGACTTCTAATACTTTATATGAATTATATCATTAAATCTTTCATGAGACTGATATGATTAGTTAGATTCACAGATGAGGGCACCTCAGAGTAGTTCATTGATTACCCAGGAGAAAAAATACTGACTTCATAGTTTCTGTTCTTCCTCTTCAGAAAAAATATATTTTTCTTCAACAGTGTGTCATTTATAAACTGATCTTTGTATGTGAAAATGACATGCTTAGCTACTGTTAATTGCAAACATTTTAGTTTTTTTTTCTTTCTGGGATTGGAGATTTTTCAATAATTAAGCGCTATTTTAACCTAGGCAATTTTGCCCTCTAGGTCAAGACATTCATGAGAACAGGAAAAAAAAGAGCGCATGCGCGGGAGAGAGAGAGAGAGAGAGAGAGAGAGAGAGAGAGAGAGGAGTGAGAGACAGAGAGAGAGAGAGAGAGAGAGAGAGAGAGAGAGAAAGAACTAACTGAGCACCTTGGAAAAGCAAACCCAGTATTCTAAGTACTGGTCTTTAATCAAACATCCTTTTTTTTTTTTTTTTTTTTAAAAAAAAAAAAAACCTAGAAAGCTATCCTGACTGCACCAAAGCCAATTTATTATTTCCCTCCCTCTTTTTCCCCCTTAAAACAGAATTATAACACTGCTAGTTTTCCTTAAAATATCAACTGTTAAGTATTCCTGAAATCTTTCTCCAGCTTCTATGCTAAACTGTCATCTCATCGCTTTTCTCTGCCTTCTAGACTTGTGTCACTGCCTGTAGAACTTTCTCCCTCCAGCTATCCTCCCTGTTCCCGTCTCAGTTTTCTTAAAAAGGCAAGTCAGGCGCATAACTCCCTGCCTGTGTTTCTTGTGGGGATGCTCCTTTGCTTGCAAAGTAAGTCCAAATGCCTTATCAGATTACCGATAGGAAGGGGAACCTATCTTATAATTATCACAGCTATTTCTATCACACAATAACATCAGAGTGTAACCAGTATGATAACAATTATAAAGTTGCTGTCTAGAAAACAGAATAATTCACATGCCAAAGATTTTCTTTAAAATCCTCAAAGGGATGCACTAGAATTAAGAAATGGTTTGATTGGTGACAAATTATGTACAAGAAGACATTTGATAATGCAGCTTTGTAATGTAGTTTTATGGAGAAACAATGTCATGTGATAGAAACCACTCAGGGAGGCAGAAGACGTGGTTTGTTACTCTCACCTTATAGCCCGTCTCTTCACCTTTTATGCTGTGCTACCTGCTGTCGTCACCATAAGCCCTTTCTGCTGATTGTGTATCCATAATGACTCCTTCATTTTGCAAAAACTGTTATTAAGCTATATTATGCTGACTGCTAAGGACATAGAGTTTTGTGTTCAAGGAATTTATAGTCTGACAGGAAGAGATAACAGTGAGGAATGTAGCCTTTCCTACATGTCTACTGTGTGCTTGGTGCTTTTCCTTAATTCATCAATCCTCTAAGAATTCTACAAATTACATGTGAAATCATGAGAACACTGAGTCTTAAAGAGAAGATATTGATATTGATATAGATAATCAATCCCCTTTATATTTTAATCTCAGAGAGGTTAAATACATGTATATCTTTCCCCTAAATCAAGAATCTGAGATCTTCCTACTGCCAATAATGGCCAAAGGTATCCTTCCCAGAGTTTATTTTCTGAAAAGCAAATGGCATAGCACCATCCCTTCTCCAAGGTTTCCCTGTGACTCACTGGTCACAGCATTCTTTCCCTGAGTCCCAGGGTCAAGGCTTCACTTTAGGTCCCTTCTTTCCCCGCTCCCAACCTCTCCATAATTTACTGCTTTTTAGTTCCTGACATTCATTACCATTTTGTATGGAATGCATTGTATGTTTTTGGACTCCTGTCACAGACCTTCTATTTTAAATTCACCAGCTCCTTCTTTGCCCTGAGAAGGCCTACCAGAGCTGCCTAAACAGAATACCTACAACCCTCTCTTCTCAACCTTGACTTCAGTACACTGTCAGGCAGAGCAGCAACTGGGACCCAGCCAAAAGGCAGAGTCCAGAGGCCGGCAGGCTTAGTGCAAAGTTTCGGGTTCTGCTTGATTCCAAGAATAATGAGAAACAAGGGATTCTTGGGTCAGAGGCCCGAGGCCAGGCCTGAAGCTTTGTGCTGCGGTTGGAGGTGTGGGTTTTACCTGCTTTACAAATAGTCCTGGAAAGAGGGAGACATTTGTACACCTGTGCTGTCTTATGGGGATAATCTCGGGGCTGGAAAAACTGGGAATTTGCAGAGGTTTGGGTTCCTTTTTAATCTGGAGCCTGAGAGAGCTATTAACTGAGAGCTGGGAGTACAGAGATTACTTCCCAGGACCCTAGTAGAGAGATAGCAACTTGCAGATCACTAGATTACCAGCCAACAGAGAGAATTCCCGTCACACTAGGGTTAGCTGTTGCAATGACAATAACTTAACTTCCACAAAAAAAGAGATCCTAGAATCATGTAAGGTAACACCAATGGGACTCGACGGCCAGGAAAAGGAAGTGCAAGCTCAACATCCATAACTGGCAGGCAACTTTTGAAGAACTGGATCTCCTGGGAAAGAGAGAGGACATCTTACACAAACAAGTGTCTGTAAGAGCCGGAAGTAGATAGAATGATAGATCGAAAAGCTTCCTGTAACTAAAACAACATGATTTTCACATTTTAAAAGTTTACAGGAACTGCAAGTTGAGGGAGGTCACTGCTGAGGTAAAAATGAGATGCTTGGAAGATCAAGGGGAAGAAAAGTTCAGAACATATAGCAAACAGAAAAAGATGTAGTTCATGAGGAAAAATATAAAAGGTTTAAAGAATAAATTCAAGAGCCTTAGAAGGATATTTTTAAAAAGATGAAAGCAAGGGCAATTACTTTAAAAAAATGATGCTAAAAAAATGCTCAAACTTGAAGATAAAAAGAGTTCACTGAGGTCTTGGAAAACTTAAGTTTGTACTTAAATTTTTAAATTCCACATGCAAAAAACAAAAAAGTATCTGAGCTTCCACCAATCATAACAAACTACTTAACAAGAAGAACAAAAAAATTATAGTTCCATCAAATATTTTAACCATAAATCTAGAAGCTAGAAGATGGTGAATTAATAAGTGAAAAAGCAAAGACCCTAACCAAATAAATCTATTCTTCCTCCAAATTGCATTTCTCTGTTAGCGAGAAAGAAAGGTATTTTGTGACTAGCCCAGGATCTAGCCACTCTGTCACTCAGATAGCTGATCCAGAGGAAATAAAGCAGTAGGTCACTAACGAGCCTGCAGGATTGGGGACAGGGACAGGAGAGGAACCTTGATTAGCCATGACTCTCTCGAAACAAACAGAAGAGATTGGTTGGATCAGAGTTTGGAGGGGAGATTGGAGGGGTCGGGCTGCCATATTCTGGAACTCTTCACAACATCATGCTGTAGGAAACTACTCTGAACTACTGCCTACCCAGTTTTACAGGTGAGTTTGACATCGTCAACATGAAAAATAAAACATAACAAAACAAAAACGAAAACAAAATCTACCATTCTAGACTCTTTTTCCTTCTGATATTGTGCCACAGGTTTCACAGTACTCATATTTGACTTTGTCAGATAGCACGTCATTTCTTTGCCATCCAGGAATTCTCTCTTCCAGACCTTGATTGTATGCAATGCCCTCATCATCCTCTCTGACTCTGCTTATCCTGGGTTCTTCTGGCTGCACCTACTCACCTCCCCTGTGCTGGATCGAGTTTAATCAGCCCAGTCATACACCAATTGTCAGCAGGCTCCACCTCTCCACTCTTTGGAGCAAGCTCAGTCTTTGTTAGACTAAGAGCTCTGTGAGCTCGCTCCTTGTCTCACAAATCACCGTGGTTGTGAATACTCTCTCTGTCCCATGTTGCTCAACCTGCTGTCTGCCTCCTTTCTGTGACTCCTCTTCAAATGCCAATAAATACATATGAAATTATTGGAAACAAAAACAACCTTTTATAAAAAGACAAAAAAAATCAGAATTGAGCATTTTTCTGAATCAGGAAAAAGTTTATATGATCTTTCTTATCAATGGGTTAAAAAAATTGGCTTTTCCTGTTTTACTGTTATTTTTTTTAAAAGGATAGAATAAACTTTATTAATATAGGCAGCAAAACAAAACAAAATAAATGAAAAATAGGCCATCCATATACTCAGCCTTTTCTTGGTTTTTATTCTGATACCCCATTCTCTTTAACCACTAGCCTCTAAAATCATTAGCTTTGTTGCCTGGGGTCCTCTCTTTGGTTATTTCTGCATTTTGTAATTGATGCACAGGAGGGGTGGTGAGAAGGAATGAAATCTATTGTTGAAGATTATTTGTTTTTGTCTGCAATCTGCGCAACCTAGTAACAATGTATTGTGCAAGCATCATAAATCAATAATCTTTCTCCCTCAAACCAACTTTTCTAAGCTTTTTTATTTTATTTTATTTTTTTAAGTAGAGATATGGGTAGATATCTTTTCATAGCTATGTGAAGATCATCTTTGAAGGATCTAAATTATAGAAATGCTTTGGAAATTAAACTGTCTCTCAGTTTTAAAGCTGAGAAAACCTCTGAGAAAAATGAAGCCCACTTTTATAGCTGAAATCTCAATATGATGCTTTTACTTTTATCAAAAGAAAAATAAAAAGAGAAGAAAAGATTCTGCCTTGAGACCTGTTTCTGCATATTTCTTGCTGTGTAATAAACAATTCCAAAACTTAGTGACTTAAAATAACAACCATGTTCCATGTCATGATTTTGTGGGTTAGGGAATCAGGTTCCGGTGGCTTGTCGCACTGACCAGTTAGTAGCTGGGGTCTAGGGTCAACAACAGTTCCCTTCCCTCTCTGGCACTTGGCAATGATGTCTGAATGTCTGGGTTCAGATGGGCCCCTCTAAACATATATGTGGTCCTAGGACTTCTTCACCACCTCTTTCTAGCCATCTAGTCAGACACCTAGCATGGTGGCTCAGGGCTCTGAAGATCCAAGGGGAAAAAAACACCAATGCTTTTAGAAATCTTGGTTACCCTTCAATCATTTGCAATTGCCCAAAGCCATCCCAGGGTCAGAGAATGGGAAAATAAACTCTACTTAGTGATGGGAGAAGCATCAATTAACCTAAAGCCACATTTAATGACCTCTAGGCCTTGTGAATGGAAATTGCCAATAGAGTCATTTATGTCATGGGAACTAAAAGAAGTGAGAGGCCATAAAAAAGTCTGCCCCGCGCACAGCCCACCATGAACTTTTGAACTTTTAAGTCAACTATGTGACCACATCTTTGACTTTACTTCCTCCTCACCATAGCAACCAGATCATCTGTATTCTTTACTTTGAAAGAAGCCAATACATTTCACCAGCCAGTATCCTTTATTTGCATAGGGGACCTAAATGTAAACTGCCCTTGTGGCTTTGCTTCTATCTACCCTGCCCTTCTTTGCTATGTTTGGAGTACAATTTTGGTTGGAACGCGAATCTGTTCCTCCAGGATTGTATGCCTTCTTTGCTCAAATAAATGATTTTAAGTCTTCACTACAGCCTAATTTTTTGTTGTTGTTGTTAACAGCCCAAAGTAGGTGTTTCAAGAACTTAAAGATAAATTTTTCTTTTAAATGATTTTATGAAACAAAAGCATAGATTTAAAGGTGGCTTAAAAAATTTTTTTTTGAAAAAGAGAACATGAGTTTTCTATTAAATAAGAGCAGTACAAGGAAAAATACAAATTTATATAAGCAGCTTAATTTTCCCTGATGAAAATAAGGGAAGAGATTTCCCTCCCCTGCTATTTTTTAGAATATTTGCTTTCAAAAACTTATAATCGAAAGTGCTTTCTCTTCTCTTTGGAACATACATAAATCCTTTAAAAAACTAGATAAGATTTTGTCAGCTTTATGACTAGGAATGACTTTCTCTTTGTTTAGAATCTGAGAGGCCCTTCTTTGACATGTAAATATTAAGGGAGATAACCTCTCCTTCCCTCATCTCCTGGTTTCTAAAGGCAGAGTTAGAGCCTAAATTCAGTGGCATCTTGCTCCAAGTTTCAAAACAAACAATCATGAAGATATGAGAAGTTTGTTTCTCCTCTGGCTAAAGCCAATTAGCTAACATAGGTGATCACCCTAATTAACAGGTAAATTTAGCATGAACTGTGTTATAAAAATGCTGTCAAGTCCTTTTACTTGAGGAAGAGTTAATTGTTTATCTTGAAAACATGTGTATAATGGGTTGCGTCTCCTTGGCTATATAAAGACCTTAGATTTCTTTCTGTCTTTGCAATCTCTTAGCAGAGTGCACGTGATGCATGTCACATTCTGTTTTAATGCTTATTCGATAATAAAACTGTTGTTTCTCTACTACCTTTGTCGAAAGGTTTTCTCCATTGGAACAGTCTGTTCCCAATTGTATTTACCCAACACAGGAAGAGATAAGAAAAAAAGACAAAAAATATTTTAATAATCTAGAAATTTATGCTTGGCAATAATCAGAGTTATTTTCAAAAGTTTTGTAAATTCATGGTCATCTGAACACTACTTATCATAACGAGAAGTTGTAAACAATCTAAGTGTCCCACAAAGAAAGGAGAAATTAATAATGGTGTGTGTATCCCTTCAGCTGTATATTTTCCTGCTGATGAGGAATTTCTAATGACCTAAATACTGCTACTGCTATAATGTTATGAAAATGGAATAAAAACATTCTAAAAATTTTATATTCGTTATCATCATGATTAAATCTCTCTCTCTCTCTCAAACACACACACACACACACACACACACACACACACACACACATACAGTGACTGTACACACCAACACTCATGCACACACATCCACGTGAAAAAAAATGACGAAAGAAAATCGTCAAAATGTAAACTTATATGTGATTATTGTTTACTTTGAAAACTTTTTGTGCTTTAATTTCTTAACATGCAAATATTTTCATAGTGGGAAGATCAATAAACTTATAAGCAAGTGTATTTTGGGGATAGAAGTATATTAAAAAGAGTAGAAAGCAGAAAATCAAAATAGGTCTGTGGGAGAAAGGGAGGAGAAAAGTTTACCAAATTCTGAGGGGAATAATAAAACTATGAGAAAAAGTGATGATAAATAAAAAAAAAAGAATGAAAAAATGACAAATTAGTAAGAAAATAAGAGGAAGAATCAAAGAATATTTTCAAGATCTGTGGAAATAAAGACTTGTGATTGAAAGAGCTGGTTTTAAGCAAAACTAATGATCTTAAGTGAAGACTAAGAGATAGTTTGATAAAGGTTTTGTATTTTAAATAAAACTAAAGAATTTTGGAAATATCTAAATGAAAAAAAAATAGTCAAATCAAGTAAACAAATATAAGTGGTACTTTGCACTTCTGCCCTTAAAAAATAACACAATGGAGCAAGCCATTTTTTGTTTTATTTTACTCTTTGGCTTTGATTTTTGCATTTATTTCTTTAAACTGTTTTATTCCATAGAGAGATTTCATCCCCCCCCCCTTTTTAAAGCATTTTAACAGGTAAATATAACTTAAAATTTCCCAAGTAGCTAATTTTTTAGCTCCATTTGTTAAATAATTCATTCCTTCTAGTTTGCTGATGCATTATTTATCAAGTAGTAACTGCATACATATCTCACTGTCTCTTTCTGGGCTATATATTCTGCTTCATTGATCTCTGGATCTTTTAAAAGTAGATTATCACTAATTGATGTAAAGGTTGGTGGTTTCATCAAGTCTGTAGATACTTGTCTAGAATATACTTCATATTCTATTGACATTTTAATGAAATTACTCTCAGAGTGCTTGTCCCAATTCACTGAAAAATGAAAACTGAGGAGAAAATATTGTACTAATAATGAGGAAACTCACATAAACTCTTCCTCTTCCTTCCTTCTTTCCTTCCTTCCTTCCTTCCTTCCTTCCTTCCTTCCTTCCTTCCTTCTTTCTTTTCTTCCTTCTTATTTAAGCAACTGTGGCAGGCATACTCAGGTACAATCTTGGTCTCGTGTATTACAAATTTTGAAATCAACT
This sequence comes from Rousettus aegyptiacus, assembly GCF_014176215.1. Taxonomy (NCBI): domain Eukaryota; kingdom Metazoa; phylum Chordata; class Mammalia; order Chiroptera; family Pteropodidae; genus Rousettus; species Rousettus aegyptiacus. Next base: position 8,456,268 of record NW_023416307.1, read on the forward strand.
GTAGCATAAAAGCAATTTTGACTTAGAACAATGGCATTACTCAGTTGGAGGGAGCTTTTATAAATCAATATTTAATCACTATTTAGTTAATTTATTTTTAAATACTTACTTTACCACTAACCTATCAGGCCCGGTGTAGAAGACTGAAACCTCATCCAGGAAGCCAGAATTTTAATACTTTCCCTAAGGTGAACTAAATGATACATTCGAACCCAATCAATTTCTAAAACTCTACATCTGGGGGAGATGGTATCAGGTTCAAATATAAGGATTTCATTTTATTTTTGCCAACTGCCCTAAACAGAAGATCGGTAATGTTATTTTGGAATCAAAATCTTTCGATGTCATCTGTTCTTATTTATGCCTTCTCACAGTGATAATCTGGAGACTTAACTAAAGGCAGATTTATACTAGATTGACCAAGGATTCACGATAGGTAGGTCTGGACTGCTATGACCATACTACATACTTTAGAATACATGCACCTCTGACAACCAATAATTACCTCTTCTGTTTTACCTCCTTAGGTACCTGGAGATTTTTTTCAGGTATCTAGAGAATATTGACAGAAGAGCCAAGTTCATATATGATAGAAGAAATTGTTAGTTTTTGTTTATATAGGTCGAGCAGTAAGTGGTAAACCCAGAAAGCAACAAGTGTTTATTGAAAATATATTTTTCAAGCAATAATCTTTCAGTAGTAAATCTTTTGAAGACCTGATACACTGAGAAACTATTGAGAAGCATCAATTTGTGCCTGCCATGTCTTCGAAATATCCCAAAACACTGGGGTTACTGTGAAGTCTCTTTAAATTAATGTCAATGAAATGGAATTGCTCTGTCATCTCAGTTTATATGACCTTGGCTCTCAAACACATGGCATAACAAATTTCTTAATAATGGAGGGTTGCAGGGACACCAAGTGCTATTTGAAAATGAATCTTAGATTAGCCCAGACCAAAATCCATCCAGTTTTATTTTTATGGTTCATAATCAAAATCAAAATTTTGTGTAACACTCTTCATTTAAAACTTAAACATATAATGTAAAATAATAAAATAATCTGAAACTCTACCTCAAAGAGATAAGATATATTAACAGTTTGATATTTAATTTTATCTTCTTATTCTTCCCAAATATAGTCAGTATGCAAAAAGGGAAATATGAACATATTAAAAATCATGGTAGTTAATCTTTTTGTGAGGCATGCACTCCGTGCTTGGTGTTTGCAAAGATTACCCATAATCATCACATTAACTTTGGAAAGAAGCTTTTCCACCTGAGGAAAACGAAGTTCAGAAAGGTCCAAGAACGTGTCCTGAACAGCATGCGTGGTGAGTGGAGGAGCCCAACACAAATGTAAATATAACTGAATCTAAAACCTATTCTCTTCTCACTATTCTGTGCTTCTCAACACAGTACCACTTTCATTTCTGAGGTGGATGAGGTGAGTTTGCATCCTGGACAGGCTGATAACTTCAGAACCTCGAATAAATATCCTTTAAATATCTATTTGACAGTTATATAGTAGAGGCAGGAAGAACTGATTTATTTTTGGTAAACTTAATATAAATGCAGAAACAAACTCACTTCCAGAAACTAATGTAAAGCCAAGATTCTCTAAAAAAATTAACAAAACATTTCTACCTCCTGGTGTTTGCTTCTTTTTCTCTGGGATTCTTTGGTTGTTTCTCAAACTATGCTGCTTCTTAGGAGACAAATTTAATGGGCTTTAACTTTAGGTGTGAAAGTTATGACTTCTTCCCAGTTAACGATATCTCTCGATGCAATAATACATTTCAGAATTTTAGCAGAATTAGACTTCACATGCAAGTGAGAAAAATATAGAGCAGAGATGAGTATTTTGCAAATTTCTAATCTAAGATAATATTTATTTCTGCAGAATCAGGCCTAATAATGCATATATTTATCAGGCTTAAAAAAATAAATGATGGTTTTGCAATTTTTCTTGCTTGTTCTGGTTGTTTCAACAAGAGAGATAATCTCTAGGGACATTCTAAACTCACAACAGAAGAGGAATCCTACCTATAATTGCTTTAAAAAAATACACACACACATACACACACACACACACACACACACACATATATATATAGTACAAAAAGATAGAATTATGAGAAACACACTCCCTAAACAATGATGAAGCTTTCTCTTCAAGCATCTACAATCTAATTAAAAATGAGAGGTCCATCTAATACTTATTATCAATGCTCGTTTTAATGGACCCCTTCTGTTTCCCACCCCAAGCTTAAGAGCAATCTCCTGAAATTTCCTATTTCTAAAAATTACATAGGTTGCTAATTCAGAAGATCCAATTCTTTATTCATCAAACTTTCCCCGATGGCCTGCGCTAAGCTCAGTGCCAGGGTTTCCTCCTGGACCAGGCTCGAGGGTTTCAACACCACACTCAGTGTCAGTTCTGGGAAAACATACTCAGTGGTCTCTGTGTGAGGAAATTCATCAACTGAAATGCTAGACCCAACAAAAAAATGTCAAACTAATAAATAATAAATTCTGAGTTCTGTATGAGCTGAACTTGACTTGAATTATACAGAATTTAGACAAATAGGACAGTCTTTAAAATCTTTTGGGGTTCCAGATCTGTTATAGAATCTGGGGGGGCATAAAATATAATACTCTACTAAAAAAATTACACATACACACATACACAATTTCTGGAGTTTTATAGACTACTTTGAAAGGATTACATTCATGTGTAATTTATTCATTCAACAAATAATGAGCACCTACTATCTATCTCTACCATTCTAGATCTCAACTTTTAAGGAGACTTGGGTTATTTTGAAAGATCTTTTAAAATTAAATTATTTTTTGCTACATTAACTTTAAGGCAGTTCATTGCTGGATTCTATGATGCTCGAAAGAGCATCAGATCTGAGGCATGTGAGCAAAAGTAAGGAAATTAATGATGAAGGGAATTTAGATTGGACTAACAGGGTTCTTGGACCTAAATAATCGATCTGTTTCATAATTTTTCTTAGAACTAATGAGTCTTTTAGTGTTAGAGCTTTAGTTCTAATTAAGAGGAACAGTTGATCATCTTTAGAGAGCGAGGAACCCATTTTTATGGTATTATGGGGGGAGAACAGCTTTACTCACGAGGAAGACGAGAGTCTGGACAAATCAAAATAAAATATGTAACAATGAGACCATATGGTAGACCAGTTTATCTCCCTAGGCTGCTAAGTTAGAGAGACCCAGCTGTACATTCCACCCTTGTGGCCCACTAGTTGTGAAAACATGGACAAATTAAGTCTCTTTGAGAGTCAGTTTTAACATTTACAAAATTGAAATAACAGAACCTCATATATTAGTTGGGAAGATTCACTATAATGATACCTGTAGAGCACTTAGCTAGTACCAGAAATAGTGCAGGTAGTCCCGGAGTATTGAATTATATATATGATTCTTCAGGAAAGGTAAGTCGATGGCTGTATACTGCATAAAGATTACACACAGATGTTTAAGTATTTTGGAGAAAGACGGTAAGATTTGGAGAAAAAAATATTTGAATTCTGAGCTCAGATGGGAATGAGTGGATCAATGGTGCCCTGAAATCAAAATGATTGGGCCCACCATTTAGCATTGGGTGTCAGAGGTTACAACCTCAAAATCTCTGTCTTGCTCATCTGGATACAGAAACCTTTTAAGTAGTAAATTGAAGGAAAAGCAGTGACGTCACCCAAACACTAGAGGGCGCTCCGGTTTACTCCGTGAGGGAGAAGTAAGTATGCGTCACCCTTGTAAACTGTGAAGATGAAGGGTGTGTGTTAAGACGTGCTAAAATGGTCAGGATGGCCTTTTGGAACAGTTTACTATTATGGTTCATATTTAAAATTCACCACAACGCTGTTTTCTTCCTTAGTTTTTTGCCTTTCGAAAGTGAGCCAAAATAGCAGGAGAAAAACAATGAAAGGCTTTTTCTAATTATTAAGGCCAACTTGCATAATACCACTTGTACCACATGGATTTTTTTCTTTTTCACTCTCTTTAAGGACTCAATAGTTTTAAATGTCATTTCTAAGTCATTTACAGGCAAAAGTTATTTTATCTATACTCACAAAATAGAGATAATATTTGATGAATCTTGGCTTTTTAAATTTAAATAATTCAGCCTCCATTCTCTCCTCCATGTGACTTTTCCTTCATTTAATCATTTATGAAAATAGGTAAGATCATGTCTCCCCCATTTTTATTCTTTTTTTTTTTCAGCAAATATTTATTGAGCATGGACTATGTGCAATGTACTAGGAATAAGGAAATTCATAAACATCAATTCTGGTCTCTCCCATCGTGAGTCATTGACATTGACTCTGACCCGCACTTGCATGATGCTGGGAAGAGATAGACAACAGACATATCAGGAGGCAAATATCTGAGAACCTGAGTGTACAAATGGACACTGGCCAAAACACGTATAAAAAGAGAACTCTGACCTATGATCTGGAGCAACCTGCCAGGAAACCAACCCCCTTATCTATAATAAACCACTGAGGAAGCCAACCTGGTATCAGTCAGACTTTTAGGGAGCCTAATTACTGTCTCTAGCAATCATACAGGAAGCTAGATAATAACTCTGTCTCCATTAGCCCCAGATGATCAAGATATGATTAATAACTGACAGCTCCCCCAAATTTTGTCCCTGTTCCCAACTTAAGACCAACCAGAGAAAGCCAAATGTGCACCCAAACCAATCAGATAGGATGTTCCACTTCTAGGTAGCTCACCTGCAGTCTCCCCGTGACCACAGCCTTCAATCAGCGCGCACCTGGAGCCTTCCCCATTTTTCCGCTATAAAGCTTTTCTACTCCTTTGTTTGCTGAGGGCCTGTCAGAACAAACGACAGTGGTTGACTTCTTTTCTACAGCTAGCTCAGAATAAATAGCTTTGCTTTTCTCCTTCAGTTAGTCTTTATTTATTTCCACATTATAATATGAAAGGTTGGGAGAAGTACTATTAAGAAAATAAACCAGAATTGAGGAATAGGAGTATCTGCAGGGGAGAGGTTTATTTATGTACAATGGACAAGTAAGACTTTTTAAGCAAAGATCTAAAAGTGAGGCCCTGAGCTATGTGGATATCCAGAGAGAGGCATTTCCTACGAAAGGAAGGATGAGTGCAACCTCGAAGGGAAAGATGTTTCTGTGGTTCGAATACCTGCCATTTGAAGCATCGCTTGGGTGATGCAGACAAAAGAGAGTAGCTGGATTTGAGTTCACAGAGGCAACCGGCCATAGGAATATTCTTCCTCCAAGTAAGAAGAGATGCCTTTGGAGCTTTAAGCAGAGGAATGGCAGAATCTGACTTTATTTTAAATGGTCACCCTGGTTGTTGTGTCGATGTAACCTGTAGAAAGCAAGGTTAAAAGCTGGGAGGCTGGACAGTGGTAATGTAAACAAAAGGCGACAGTGGTTTAGATCCGGGGGTAAGGGGCAAAGGTAGCAAAAAGTCATTTGTTTCTGGATACGTTGGAAGGCAAAAACTGATTGATGTTGATAGATGGGACCCGAAGGGTGAAATAAAAAGAGGACGTGAGGATTAAAAACACAAGGCTTTTGGATGCATCAACTCTGAAGGAGAGAGAAATCACTGAGAAGGGGATAAGGAGTTTGGGGTGGTCATTCATACTAAGTAGCAGTTTGGTTCCAGTCATGCTAAATTTGAGATTCCTGTAAGATTTCCAAGGGAAATTACAGAGGGCTTCAGCCTAGGGATAAAATTATGGGACCTGTCAGCACACAATGTAGCATTAAAGCCATTGATGGCTGCCCTGGAACACTGTGGTGTTTAGAGGTCGAATAAGTGAGAGAGAAAGCACTCACAAAGGAGAATGAGGGAAAGTGACCAGAAGTAGGAAAAGAACCAGAGGGTGGCTTCTCTGACAGCCAGTGAAGAAGGCACTGCAACAATAAAGGAGTTGTCAACAGGGACAAACATTGTGATCAGTTAACTAAGAAGAAAACTAAGTACCAAAGGTGACATTAAATAACATGGAGGTCATCGATATCTTTTAAAGTAGTTTTTAATGTAGTTTTTAGGGAAGTAGTGAAGAATGAAGTCTGCTTGAAGAGAATTGAAAGGAGAACGGGAAGGAATAAATTAAAGAACACAAGAAGAGGAGACTTCTTTCAAAGTTTATATTTTATAAAAGGTAAGAAACAGCATTAGTAGGAAAGGATTATAGAGTCAAGCAAAAGTTTTGTTTGTTTGTTTGTTTTTAAATTTGGCCGTATTGCAATCCGTTTGCATTTTTATGGTAGAAAGAATAATGAATAAGAAAGGACAAGAAAGGATATGCTCAATAAGAAAGAACAAGAAAGGACACTTGAAATGTCCACACACTAATCTCCAAGGCCTGTGAAATAAGTCATCTTACATGACAAACAGGATTTTGCAGATCTGACTAAGGATCCTGAGATGAGGGAGATTATCCTGGATTATCCAGGTGGATTCAATGCAGTTAGAAAAGTCAACATAGGAACCAGGGGAGCAGAAGGGTCAGAGGAGGAGATATGATGGAAGCAGAGGTGGGGGTAAGGGCAGGACATTGAAGTTGAGACTGAGATTCAAGACTGCTACTCTGCTGCACTTGAAAGAGGAGAAGGGGCCATGAGCCGAGGATGCAGGTAGCCTCCCGTAACTGGAAAAGACAAACACTGCATTCTCCACTAGAGCCCTCAGAAGAAACAAATCCTTGCAAATCCGTTTTGGAATTCTGACCCCCGGAACTGGTAAGAAAATGAATGAGTTTTCTTTTAAGTCACTTAGTTTCTTGTAACGTGTAAGCAGCAACAGGAAACTAACGCAATGCTGCTGGGGAGGATACGATCAAGAGGGGGAGATGATGATGCGGGAAAGAGATGGTCAACATCTAGGATGATGTCTTTCTACCTGTATCTTTGAGATGTTAAGTGGGATCTGGCGCAAGGGGATGGACATGGTAAAGGGACACTATTAAATTCAGTTGCAGTCGGTTGATAAATTCGGTGGCAGAAAAATTTCCTCAATTTCTTCAGCGAAGTAAAAAAATCAATGCCATCATCTAAAATTAGAGATGTGGAGAGATGTTAAGGAAAAGTATGCAATTGTCCTTTAGAGATGTGGACAAATAATAGACGAGGAGAGTAATATGATTGCATGGCAGAGATAAGGACTCACTGGAGGTTAATGGCAATGCATTGTCTATTTTAATTTTGTCCTCAGTTGATACTTAGCTTCCTGGATTTACTACAGCGCCCATGGGAAGTTGGATTTAACCAAAATGGGGATTTTGCCACAGGAGTAAAACAGAAAATTGGGGTTAGAAATTGAATGTATACAAAGGAATCTAAAATGCCTTAGGGAGGAAGTGAGAACATGATAAAAGTTAGAGATATTGAAAATATGGTGAATCGCTGAACTGTAGAATTCAGCCTGGTCAAAGAGTTATTGGAAATAGTGTAGGAAGGTGGTAAAGGTCAGAAGTGGAAGGTTCCAGAATGATTTTTGGAGGGAGTGAAGTTGATCAGAATAACAATTCTGTAGGCAGTCTTTCTCTGGGGCTGCAAATTGACGCCTCCTGAGAAGTTTAAATCAAAAGTGAATTAAATCGACATCCCTGGGAATGGAACCTAGACGTTAGCATGTCAGATTTCTCTCACACGATTCTATGCAGGTAAGATCTGAAGACTGGGAAAATAGGTGGCTGAGGTGGCATGAAAAACAGGATGGTCAGAGGCAGAGGAGATAGACCGTACATTGAAAAGGTGGATTAGATAACACGTCAGCTGGAATTGACTTCCCTCAAGGAAAAGCAATAAGGAAATCTCAGCTGTCTTATGATATAGTCATGGAAACTTTCATCATAATCATAAATTACATTTTTTTCTTTCTTTCTGAGCACAAGAGCAATTGAATTAATTATTTTTCTAAGAATCTTGGGCAGGATGTTGCCTACTTGTTGTGAAAAACATAAGAAATAGATGAGTTTCTCCTCGCCATCCTCTACAGACTGGTTTACAGAAGTCTAATTTAAAATATTTGACAAGCACATGGGAATAAACTACAAGCACTTGAAACAGTACTTTTGTTTATAGACATAGTTATAACTAATGATCAAACCCAAGGCATCACTGGGCATTTAACCATTGAGTAAGATGTAACTCATGCATGTATTTCTGTGACAGACATTCATAGTTTGTGCTTAGAATCCATTTTTCTCCCTTAATATTGTTTAGAGCAGAAGTATGCTTTGTTGAAAATATGCCCCTCCCAACCCTTCTTTTACCTAATTTTGTCCTGGAACCCACGCTGGCCAATAAGACTACAGTAGGAGTCTCCTAGGTCAAGCTTGAGAGAAAGTTCTATTTTTTTTCCGAGAGAAACTGACTTGGGAACACTGGCTTTTGCCCCTTTGCAAATTTTCCTTCCCTGTTGCCTGGAGGTGACTTGGCAGTTTCAAGACTGAGGACAAATGCCACATGCTTGGTTGCTGTTAACAGAGCTTCTGTTCTCAAGGAATTATCAGAACAGCTGTGCCAGCCTCGAGCTGCCAAACTCTACACTCTTTAAAAAGAGAAAAAAATAAACACCTTACTGGTTTAAGCAACATTAATAGAATATGTGTTATATAAAGCCAAATATAATTGCTAGCCAATATAATTTTCTTCAAAGTTTAAAAAATACCTTCCTTTATCCTTCGCTATAAGTAAAAAAAGAAAAAAAATCAGTAGATGGCATAAATTATGCTTGTGCTCAATCATACAATGGAATACAGCACCATTCCATCATTCTATTTCAAGTATAATGAGATGGGCCAATGTATAAAGACATAAACATGTTCACCCTACCAGATTAGGTGGAGAAAAAGAAGCAACTGAGAAACAGTGTGCACACTAGGTCTTAATCAGACTTATCGTCATCTAAATTTTACCTACTATTTCTTTTCGAGTCTGGTTGTAATCGGGCAGAATTAGAATGAAGGTAGAGCAAAAGAGATGTGCCCTGAGAGCTAGTTTCCTGGACACTGAACAACATGACACCGGCCTATACAGTCTGGGTGGGTGGCTGCCTCATAAGGAAAGCGACATATGCTTATTTTTATTACGCCACCCTAAATGGTTATGAATTCTTGAAAACCTCAAGAAATTAACTCTAAGGAAAGTTTTAAAAATTATATATTTTTTAATTCTTAAGTTTACTGGCTAATGTTTTGCCTTGATACACCTAATTACTGTTAAAAACAAAAAAAAACCTTTCACCTTTAATTTTAGGGAGATCAATTATTGATAGAAACTATTATTTACATAGTACTTAAATTTACTAAATAATGCTTAATGCCTTTTTCTGGTAACTTTTTAGAACCCAGAAGACCTTCCCCATTATTTTTCATGTTGGACTCATTTATTTGCAGTGAAACATCATTTCACAATCTAGTTCTAAATTTACATTTAATGTGCTCCAGTAAAATGCTAGTTAATGGCTATACATTTAATTATAAGGAAAAAGCAAAGTTAAAACTACCCTGAGTGCTTGGACTATGCGTTTGAGCAATTGCATAAATAATTAGCACTTCTATTTCCAAACACGTGTTTAAGGCCAGCAGAGGACCCAGTGAAACGCGAATGTGTTCACTGAAACCTGTCTATAAGCCCAACTCAAAAATTCTTAAGAAACCTCACTAGCTTATTTTCTAACCCTGGATATTGTGTGGGCAAGAGTTATGATTAACGTCACAGCATTTACACATTTTCTCTCTAAAACATTGATTAGTAAATTTACAGTTAGCTAAGAGCTGTATTTCATTGTTATTGTTTTATGGCTGGTAGCTCTGGAATCTTTTTTAGAAAATGCTCTACTCAAGAGGTCACTGTTTGATAGAATTTTTAAGATTTTTCTACTCTGGTGAGCGATGATTTGACATTTCATTCCCTTAGATGTAGGTCACACACCGTAAGGACAACAGAAAGAACAGAAACCATTTCTACTTACCAAGAAAGTCATATCTAAAATAGTAAGGAAGGTGAAAGCTTTTGTGATTAGTAATTCTCATAGGCTTTATGAGTTTTTTTTCCTACGCAATTTTGTACATTTTGTAATAATTATATTCAAAAGTATAGCCGATTTATGTGGCTGTCTGCTATTTTCTTGGCATGACATAGACTTGCCTGGGGGAATAATGACCACCTGTTACTTTAAAAGGACAGAATTTGAAATACCTTAAAAATAGATTCTACTTCTTCTGACAGGTGACAAAACTTACCTTGGACTGTGGATGAAACTTTGTGTGCCTGGTAAATTTAGGCATACTCTTTAGGGGACATTATTTCATGAACTGAGATATAACAACAGAGAAATGAACTAACACACTAGAAAGAAAGGGGTGAAAATCTGGAGGTGAGGATGGAAAAACAAGAGAATGTTTTTATCAATTAGATGGAAATTCAGATAAAATAAAGGATGACTAGTTGGAGGTTTAGTTGAGTGGGGAGGGAGTTGAAAATTTTCAGATAAAATTGAATAATAGGAGAGCTTTGACATGGAGCTGGATGAGAACAGTGAGTGTTTAATTTAGTTGAGAGTAAATAAAGAGAAATGATAGCAAATTTGATATAAAAAGTGGTTCTAATACATAATATGGGTCCAAGACCATGAATGCCCAGTAGAATTACTTCACTAAGCAACACGGGTGACCTCAAAAGCTTTGGGTCAACAGCATACATGATCAGATCTGCTCAGTGTAACAGCAGGCAGCAATGAGGGAGAGTTAGCTTCTCAATCTCTGTTCCTATCGACTTGCATCCTAGGTCCCAATACAATCGAATGACACTTGGTTCCTTACAAAATACTGGTGGATTTGCACACCCATGCCCTTGCTAGTACTGCCTCTTATCTAGGAAATGATTAATTCATTCAATCAATCATGTCACATGTCCTTTGCTTTCCTGGTTCTCCTTCATTGCTAGAGATACTAACCCCAGTTCAGAAGGATTCCTACAGTCGTGGGAGGTGGGAAGAGCACAGGGTCCCTGAATCTCATGATGCCCATTATCCACTTGAAGCCGTAAAAGGGGCATCTAAATCTCCTTTAATCCTCGTGGTCAGGAAGGCAGAGAAGACATATTGTGAGGGTCGCCCTTGGGTGTTTTGCCTGGCAAACTCACAAGTGTCTAGATTTGCCTCAAGCTTTATTTCTTTATAAAAACATTTTTTTTTGTCCCTTTTTTTCTCCACCTGGAAGAATTCCTTATGCCATATATATACATTACAATAATTATTTTTTATTACTTCTAAGTGTTATATGGTGCACAATCCTTATAAGAGAATATAAAATACTGGAAATTAGTTTCCTATTGCTGCTGCACCAAATTACCACCGACTTAATGGCTTAAAACAACACAATATATTCTCTTCAAGTTCTAGAGTATGACAGGGTTAAATCAAGGTGTTGGTAGGTCTACATTTTTTATAAGTTTTCAGCAGGGAAAAAATCTATTTCCTCGCTTTTTCCAGCTCACGTGGGAGAGCTGGATTCCTTGATTCATGGCCCCATTCTCCATCTTCCAACTGCATCACTCCAATCTGTGCTGCCATATCACATCTCCATTTTTTTTTAACTTTGACCCTCTATCTTCCTTCTTATGGGGACCTTTGTGGTTATATTGGACCCTCCTAGATAATCCAGGATAACCTATCCATCTCAAGATCCTTAATTTAATTACATATGTAAAATCTCTTTGCCATGTAAGGTAACATTTTCACAGATTCTGGGGATTAGGATGTGGATTGGGGAGGTCTATCATTCTGTCTACCCAACTTTATAAGGCTGAGGCTATGTTTTATTTACTTCTGAAATCACAAGTAGCACACTGCTTGGTAAATAATAGCTACTGAATGTATATTCGTTACATGTATTCGGGGTATAAAGTGATGGCAATTAGACATAGTTAGGGAGATATTTCTCTGATCTAGAAGAGAAGCTCTCTGTATCTGTCTGTGTCTTCTCTCTCCATCCTGTATCTCCATATCTCCCTTAGAGGCAAAATCTGTCCAGAGTTTTAAAGAAATTATTGCACTGTCTTCTGGCATCATTGTTATTGAAAAGGTAGGTCAGCAAGATAGCAGAATAGTTTTCTACCGTCACGCTCCTTACCCCAGAACATTGGTTTTGACAACCATGCATGGATAAGAGTGTCTTTGTGGGAGTCCAGGAGTCTAGCAGAGAAGTTTCGGCACACAGTTTAACAAAAAAAGAGTAAATGTCTTGAAGAGTATAAAAACAGTTTCAGTTTACCCACACCTTCCCTCCCCCACAGCACACAGTGCCAAAAATCTTGCCACTGACCTGTGATTTCTATCACAGGGGAAAGCGAAAGCATAGTGAGGCATCGTCAGCAATGCGGGATGCTGCTCCAGAAGTCCACTCCATCTCACCCTATCTAAAATACTGACATGATTGGCATAGCTGAGGGCTTAGGAGAGGCTGGGGCTACAGCAATTAGGCTTAGAACTCATCAAAGAGCAGCAGATCCTACTAAGTGCTTTACAGAGTCCAAGAGGAAGTCTGACCACGTGCTGCTTGAGATTAATCACTTGCAGACCCCGTCTACTGTTAGTGGCCCACAGGTACCACTAGCACTTTGCATGCCTCAATCCCCTGGTGGCTGTCACCTCATATGTCCCCACAGACAGAGAGTGTGAGCTTTTGCAGAAGGCTTGTGAGCACATGCAGAAAGGTGGTCCAACTCTAAAAATTTGGGAGAAGGAATACAAACTTGAGCATTTTAGAGCACTATCCTAGAGAAAATAAACAAAAGTCTCTCAGCAGCTGGCACGGCTTTGCAAGACCAAGAGAAAACATGTGACCTTAAGAATTTATTTACTGTCAAGAGGAAACAGGAAATGTGAAGGAGCCACATCCATATACATCTAGAGGAAAGGCTTAGAGAGCTTTGGATTCTGTAGCCAGAATCTGACTAGGGAAGGTATTTCTCTCCTGACAATATATTCAACGTCAGTAGTCATCAGGGAAATACAAATGAAAACTACAAAGAGATTTCACCTCACGCCTGTTATGATGGCTATTATCAAAAAGTCAAAAGATAAGTGTTGGTGAGGACATTGAGAACCCAGAACCCTTGCACACTGTTGGTGGGTATGCATAGTTGTACAACTGTTATGGAAAACAGTATGGGAGTTCCTCAAAAAATTAAAAATAGAACTACCATATGATCTAGAAATCACATTTTTGGGTACATATATCCAAAAAATAAATAAATAAAGTTAGTATCTCAAGAAAACATTTGCACTCCCATGTTCAACGCAGCATCATTCACAGCAACTAAGATATAGAAACAATCGACATGCCTGTCAATGATGAACTGATAAGAAAATCTAAGATGGATACATATATATATATATACGTATATATAAATATACACATATATATATACAGACACACACAATAAGTAAATATGCATACAAAATGAAATATTCAGTCTTAAAAAAAGGAAATCCTGTCATTTATGACAACATGAATGAATTCAGAGTACATTTTGCTAAGTAAAATAAATTAGACACAGAAAGACAAATATTGCATGATCTCATTTATTTGTAGAAGCTAAAAAAGTTAAACCCAGAGTAAAAGAGAACAGGATAGTAGTTACCAGAAAGGTATGCAGTTGGGAAATGGGGAGATATTGGTCAAAGAGTACAAGTTTCAGTTGTCAGATGAATAAATTCTAGAGACCTAATGTACAACATGGTGACTAGAGTTATGAATAATGAACCTTTTACTTGCAATTTGCTAAAAGAGTCAATATCAAGTAAGTGTTCTCAATTACACACATGTCCAAAATAGTACCTAAGTGAGCTGATGGATATGCTAATTAGCTTGATTGTGTTAATCATTTGATAATGTGTATATATTTCAAAACATCACATTGTACACTTTAAATAAATACAATTTTTATTTGTGAATCATATTTCAATTAAACTGGAAAAAAATGCAAAAAAATATTTATCATTCTAATCGTTTCATTGTAAGATCTTTTTTTTTCCCTCTAATTCTGACGATTTGGAAATTTTCATTTGAGAATCTGACTTTCAGAAAAATTTCATTTATTATCACTGATTATAGCCTTTCTCATTCTATTTTTAGCTCTAATTAAAACCAAACTTACATTGGATTTTCTCTGTCCTTAGCAACACTCAATCTTTGTTATTCTCCAACTCTTTCTCTTTGTTACATGTAAGTAATTCTTTAAGTATATCTTTCAAATGATCTAATTTTGTTAAAAGTCTTATGAGATCCATTTTTTAGTTTTTTGTTTTAATTTTTCTTAAATTTCCATTTGCTTTGTTAGGTCTCAACTACACCTCATTTTTGTGATGCATAAGGAGTTTTGAATTGAACTTGAATTGAACTCATGAGTCTACACTTTATTTATTATACATAATTTTATTTTACATCCTGTTCCTAATAATATCAATATCAAACATTTGGAGGTCTGATTCTGCTGCTTTTTCTTCTGCCAGTTCTCAGATTTTGTGATGTTTCCTTGTGTGTTTTGGGATTTCTGATTGTGAGTCCTGATTTTTTGAAAATCTGCCTATGGGAATTTATTGAACTCTTTCAGAGAGTTACATTTGCTTTTGTTAGCACCTTTGGGCACTCCCAACCCAGATTTGCTTTCAATTAAAATCTCCAGCCTGCAAATTTGTGGAACATGCAAACAGTGTTCATCTAGGCTCAAATCTCGATATACCCACCATATTTTAGGCTACTATCAAAATTCTGCTATGACACAAACAAATTTCCTTTTGTCAGACTTACTGGTGAAAATTCTTTCTAGTTTAATCTTCCTCCTTGCTCTTTGAGAATATTAACCTTATCTAAGGTATCTAATCTGAAACCAGGCTTTGCCCCAAGCCCTGTACACCAGCCATTCTAACTGAAACTCCAGGCTATTAGAGAATGGTGGATTCCATTAGGGCATTCATAACGTAACTTCCATTTTTGCTGCTCTTGGAAGAATTAAGTTTTTTTTAATTTTCATTTTTGAAATGGTTCCCTTATTTCATGAAAACTTCTTATGCATTAAATAAAGTGATTTTGTTCTCTCAAGAATTTTAGATTTTTTTAATGAGGAAATTAAAGCATATCAGTTTCCAATAGCAGAAAGCACTAAATATTTATTGAAGAGCTTGAGTGATAGCCTATGCTTAATATCACAAGAATATTCTCTAATTAAGATGAAATGACCATTGATTTAAATTGAACAAAAATATAAAAACTCATTTTTCAGATTTTATGATTCATCATAATACCTTTCTTATCAAGTAAATAATATGCTTAAGAAACTTATAATTGGCCTCAATTTTTTATCTCAAAAAATATAAACTTTGCTTATCTTAGGACCCTTTAATATTTACCTAAACTTTATTTCTTTGCTATATGATTCTTACTAAAAATGTGTAAAATTAAATTTCAATAAGTTAAAAATATAGTTCTTTTGGAAATATAGAAATAAACGTGTTTCAAAGATATATTTAACTTGTTAATGAGAGCCACTAGGTTAGAAAGTTTCGTTGAAAGAATATTTCTGGAAATAAAAAAATATTTCATACTAAAATAAATTTTCTAAGTTAAAGGCAAACCTCTTTAGTGTCCTAAAAGAAATAAAACACAAATAAAACCATTATCTTTTATCATTTAGAAATATTTGCATCTCTATAGAAAAAAATTCTATAAGTTAGCATGTAATTTCACAAACTTGAAGCCGTCAGCAGTAATAAATACTGAGTACAACAAAAGCTCTATCTCCTAAAAACTTGAATAATATTTGCTTGAGTCTGTTAAGCAATGTTCCTGCATGATATTGAAAGGACATGCAGTTCTTATTTTGCCTTATTTCTAAGTAGTGGCTTATTTTCTTCGTTACAAAGTGAAGTTTATGAGAGTAGGGCTTGACAATTCTTGTCCACTCTTCTGTGACTAGTGCACAGTAGAGGGGTCTGGCACATAATAGGTGCTCAGACAATATATTGAAGTAATGAACACACGAATCAATGAAACTATTCTACTCCTTATGCTCTGTATTCATATATCACCACTTTTTTGAACATGAAACCTTTTATGTAAAATATTTGGCAATGTCCTATAGCGTATCGTTATGAAAGTCACAGATGACAAAAAAATAGTCATTGGGAAATACCAACATCTTGTCCTACTTATAGTATAAGGAAAACTTCAACGAAAAATAATTTATTTTAAATAACATTATGTACAAATAACATTATGTACAAATAGGAACATCTACTCTGAAAAATATAGAAAAATAGTTTTTATATCTAGATTTACTGCTTTTATATCTAGATTTACTGACAGAATGAGAGTTACAGAGACAGATTGATAGAGATGTTAGATTTGTGACTCAAATTCCATGACTGTGATTACCATGGATGCCATGACTTTTTAAAATAATGAATAATTTTCTAGTACAAGTTCCAAACAGAACAAAATTCAACCTTTCCTCTGTTTACTGGTTACTGCATTCCTGGATTTTCACTGTGCATTAAAAATTACTTTGGAAATAAATGTAAAATCGAGCAGAGTTCTATGATCATAATCATAATTAGGGTTTTCAGTTACTATCCAGATCATTTGAAAGTTGCGTGAGATTCAGGACCAAGCATCTTTGTGCAGGACTGACTGTCATATATCTTGTCTGTACAAGATGACTAGTAGGCCTCCATTTATTAAATGTCAGTGAAGTTCCCAATCTTTGTGGCAACCAAATTTCACTCTTCCAAACACACATGCATTTTTAAAATGCTCTTACCTGGTATTTCCCCAGTTCAGGGCCCTTCATTGAGGCATATATTACTAATTTTTAAAGGATCAGTTTGAACATTGTAGCTTCATGAGCATTTTCCAGTAATTCCAGTGGACATTATTCTCTTGTTTCTCCAATACTTGACAGATTCAAGTTTATACACAGAGTACAGTGATCAAGAATGTGTGCTCTGTAATCTCCTTGTCTAGGTTACTATATTAGGCACCATCTATGTCCTTGGGCAGCTCATCTAATCTCCTTGTGTTTTAATTTTCCCATCTGTAAAAAGTTGAATGAAATTGGTAGCTATGGCACTGGGTGGCTGCGATAAAAAATTGATTCAGTGCCAAGGTTTAGGAGGTATCCTAGTACATATTAACTATTTTTTCTTATTAGTACCAATTCCTTAAACATGTAGTACTAGTTCTGTTTCTTTCTGTGGATAGTAAGCTCCTTGAAAACTGGGCATTTGAAATGTTGATAATTGATATGTGTTTGTCAGTTATGTATTTTTACTTTGAGCTCTTGCAGAAGCACAATATTCACATAACAAAACCTTTGAAAATGTGTTAGAATTGCAAGCATACTACAAATATCCCAACAAAAGAATTGTTAGATCAAAGATGAGCACTCTAAATCAGAGGAGACTAAAATCATTTTTGCTGTTACCGATTTACAGAATGCGTTTAGCCAACTCACTGAGCTACTCTATATAATGACTTGTCCCACAATCAAGTACAGAATAGCACCTACTTCTTCCCTCTCTTTTGGGAATGTTGAAAGGTTAGATAATGTATGTAAAGCCTTTGTTCCTCGGGCCACAATATAATTATCTGTCCTGTTATTAAAATCTCTCTGTCCTGTGACATTAGCCATTATTAAGGGTCTTCTATGAATTTTCTCTGCTAGAGGAAGTTGAGTCTGTCTCTTTTTTCTTAACCACTAAACAATACAAAATATTTATTACCTTATTATATAGTTGGGCAGTATTACATAAAGCTTCAAGTGTCTCCACCATCAGCTTTTATAATGCCCATAAAAAAAGCTCAGGAGAAAGCACTGGAGTCAGATAGTACAAAGCCTTGGTTTTATATTCTCATCTTTCACAATGAAGCATTAACTTTCAAATTAACTATGGAAGAAACTGACAACTTTTCATCTCTACGCAATTAAATTAGTAATTAAGTGCCAGTTGTTAATGATTTTTAATTTGTTTTTGTAAGGTAAATTCATACATCTTTAAGGTAAGAGCACCCTTAAACTGGAAATTTAATTAAATTCAACCAGCTTAAGGCAGCGTTAGTGTTGTGAAACGTGGCTCTGAGGCTGAATCTTGGCTTTACTCATTAGCTGGATGACACTGAATCTTAGTTTGTCACAGTCAGAAAGATGAAAAGTGCTATGTAAAGGGGCACAGGAGATATAACTAAAAGAATTTCCAATGGTCAAGACTGGAAAAATTTGAGCAACAACAAAAAGTAGTTTTGGATTAAAACTCAAAGTATGAAATAAATCTTTATAAGTCCATATCGATATAAATAAATGATTGAATAAATTAATAAGTGAGTAAGGAAAGATAAATCTATCATGCAGAAGAATTCCCAGAAATTTATGTAAACACTCCACTCCTTAAATATGGGCTGTGTACAATGACTTCTTTTCAAAGTGTACAGTCTGGAAAGCAGATGGAAGTGACTTCACAGGGGAGAAATCTGACAAACCCTGTCCCAGGTGAACAAGGTCAACATCAACAGTCGTAAACAGTGTTCATAGTATGTACTTTTTATATGATATGATGGAATGGCACTTTACCTCTGTGATCTTTTTCCCAAATCCATAACCCTAATCGAATTCTGAGAAAAATATCAGGCAAATTTCAATAGAAGGTCATCCTATAAAATAACTGAGCAGTACGGCTCAACTTGTAAGATTGTCGGATACAAGGAAAGTCTGAGAAACTGTCGCAGCCAAGAGGAGCCTACAGAGACATGACAACTAAAGGTAATGTGGGGTCCTGGATGGAATCCTGGAACAGGAAAGGGTATTAGCTAAAAACTAAGGAAAACAGAATAAACTGTGAGCTTTAGTTAGTAATAATATGTCAGTATTGGTTGATTAATTGTGACAAATGTCCCATACCAATGAATGTTAGTAATAGAGATAACTGGGTGTGAGGTATGAAAACTCTCTGTATTATCTTCTAAATTTTTCTCTAAATCAAAAACTGTTCTGAAAAATAAAGTTCATATAAAATATAACAAAATAGACTATTTATCTCAAAGGAATGTCATAAAATATGATCAATTTTTGATTATAAAATCAGTATATGGAAAACTTATTTACTATACATAACAAGTTAAGAAATTTATGGTATTACAGTGAATCTACTTATATAGAAGAGGAAACCCAAGCTTAGAAAAGTACCTTGTTATTCCTTAAACTGATGATTATAGAAACCTGAAAGTCTTCAAAATATTTGGAGACACATCTGCTTGATGAGAGTTTTTAGTTATGTTAGATTATCTGGGTGACAGTTATATTTGCCTACTGTCTTACGATTGACCCAAGTGATGACCTAAAGTGAAAATGTTGAACATGTAATGCCCTTGATGTGCCCCTGACTTACCTCTGGTTGACTTGTCCAAATTTAAAGTAAGAATATTTGGAGTGCATAATATAGTTACTGGTTGAATTATTTTTACTATTTGTACAAATATACTTCAGTGTTAATTTTCAATTAAAGAAATTCAAAATTAGTCTTTAGCTTTTTAAATCATGCAATAAATAAATTAAGGAACCGATTTGGTGTCATGAAAATTACATTTTTTGCTGGAATAATTTTTTAAATTATTTGAAAATAAAGGTCAAATTTGGTTACAAAACACCTTGCAGGACATTTGATCCTGTCCAAAACATCTATTGAGACATTCTGTCCACACGAAAGGTCCTTGAAATTTGGTCATATTTGGTCCTGTTTAAATTATTAGACTGATAAAATATGATAGTATTTTTTATGCATTAGCCTTGTAAACCAAAGTATCAATAAACGTTATGAGCTATTTGAGCCAAGAGACATTTTTTAAGTGTGGACATTATGGACAGAATCAAATATCAAGGACCATTTAGCATGAACTAAATATGCTCATGAACGTCTTGATAGAATCAAATTTCATAGACCTTTCGGGGTGGAACAAATGCTCCATGGACGTTTTGGGCAGGACCAAAAAATGTCTGCTAATTCATGGCCCACTGTACATGTATAGAGTTCATAACCCCGAAGCAACTAGGGGGATATCGAGCCCTCACAATATCCAGACACTGAGGCAATATTGAATGAAAGATGAAAGAACTCGCTGAACTTTTCTCATATTTGGAGCAAATGGAAAGAGAAGATCTAATCTTTGTAGAGCTCATTAGTAACTATAGAAGTAAATATGCAATACAAAAAAAAAGCACATTTTAATTTGCCGGCATTTTACTTAGGGGCATACTCTCAAGTGTTTTGGTTTATCAGAATATTGGAGAAGATTAAGAACAATCTCATTATTAAAAAGAAAAAAATGGCAATGATAAATGGATGCTTCAAATAATGGTGCAGCACACTTGAAATCCAACAAGTAAAAAATGACAAGCAGAGGACAAATTATAAAAGTGTTTCTTCTAGTAAATCTAACATTCAGAATTTGTTTTCAAAAATATAATATTATCTACTAAATCAAAGTAACACTGATGGTTCAAATTCCATCAATCGTGTAGTTTTGCTTGTATTTAATTTGTTAATTATTTTGGTTTTGTGGCGTATGTAAGAACCATAAGCCTAAAAGTTTATACCACATTTATGTCTGAACATAATTGAAGTAAGAGTATAGTATAAATACGTTTTCTTAAACTTATTTTTCAAAGGTATTTGAATATAATTTACAGTTGAGCAGCACGATGCCAGTACCCAAGGTGAGATGTCTTCAATTATATTTGATAAACATGCCCTTACCCAGCTTTTTAAAAAATAACATTGCCTAATGGCAGGGAGGTAAGAGCAATAAATTCATCACTTTTATTTCAAAGCTTTTTACCACCTATTCACATAAGACTGAGTTTAACCAGCAATGTAAAATACTTACACTCTAGGTTCTTGTCAAGGAGTATAACCTCAAATTCACCCTCATCTCAAAAGCTCTACTAGGAGAAATAATATTAATATAAAATTACCTTAAGGATGTGTGATCCATTCATTTCTATAAATCAGCGGCTCTTAGTCCCAGTGCAGGTTAGAATTACCTAAGATGCTGATACCTGGGTCTCATCTTGAGCTATTTGGATTTAATTGGTTTGATGTGGAACTTGATATGTTCATTAAATTTCCTTATATGATTGTAATTAAAAAGCAAAACGGAGAACCACTGGAAGAGACACTCCAACTAAAGCAGTGTTTCTGATCCCAGTTTGTGTACTAGTATCACAGGGCGTGCTTTTAAAACATTGTTTAATTATAACAAAACAATACAGAAAAAAAGTGCCGAGGCCAGGGCCCCACTCCTGTATTGCGGTTTATTGGGTTTGGGGTGGGGCCCCATGTGCTGGTATGTTTCAAAGCTCCCACAGCCAATTTCAATGTGAAGTCAAGGTTGAGAACCACTGACCTAAGACCTGAACACTTGGACCACATTTTTTAAGCTCCTGTAAAATAAAAACACTGTCTACTATATTTACTATGAGATGTTGTTCATTGTATTCCACAAAAAGGTGTTTTTTGTTTTGTTTTGTTTTGTTTTGTTTTGTTTTGTTTTTTGGTGCCAGAAGCAAGAACAGTGATGCAACTCTTGAAATAATGTGTTTGTTTTTAATGCATGGATACTCTGCATTGCTGTTAAAACGCTTAGAGGCAAATTCATGGCTAATACTTAGCGAACGTAGCACAGATTTTGTGGGTAAAATCATGCCATTTATATCTTCTATTTTCTATTCTTGTTTTACACCGACCCCCAAATCTTCATTTGTTTTTCATTCATCACAAGCCTCTTGCTTTGTTTCCTTTCTTATTCATTCATTCTTTCTTTCTTTATTTAAAACTATTGGGGTGACCTGTTTTCTGTTTTTAAAGGTCTTCTTAAATTATTTCCACAGCCATATGAGATAGAAAAAAGAAAGGAAAGAAGGCAAGTAGAAGGAGAAAGAGAAATTTAATGATTTCTAGAGCCTATACTCAACTTCGTGTGCAGAGGCAAAAACACATCCATTTAACACATGAATGACATGGAATGGACTCTGGGATTTCCCTGATTTATTTCACAAAAAAGTCTGCTTTAAATATTGGCATGTAAGTAGCTTTAACACAGTTTAAATTTAAGGTAAAATGCAAGACAATAGAATAAGTTTTACTGACTAGTTAGTGGTATTAAACATAATTTAAACAATTTTTAGATTACTCCCAAATGCATCCCTAAAATAAAAAACGGTTTTTTTTTAAAATGAGATGTTTAAATTGTTATATAGTCATATAAATCTGGTCTTTATAGAGAAGTTTTCAAACTGTGAATTTATAATTTAGGAAGATATAATTAAATACTGATCCTTAAATTAGAGGATGGCTTAACTAAATGTAACATTGTTGATTAATTCATTATCCATTCAAACAGCATTTTTTGGGCGACTATACTGATGAGTTCTGGGTCAGGCTCTATGCACTGGGAGTTTGATGGTAAACAAAGTGGTAATCACAGTCTCTGTTCTCATAGAATCTACACTGCAGATGGATAAGAGACTTAAATGAACATAATAAATAGAAATGTATGTGTATTTAGATGCAAAAAAAAATGCTATGGAAAAAAAGCATAGTACATAAGACTACAACAATGGCAGAGATTGAGGGTGGTAGTCCGATGTAATCTGATCATCCAGAAAAAGTTTCTCGTGTGACTAAATTTGGATCAAAACCTAAAGGAGAATGAATCATTACTAAATGGGAAATGTATATGCCTTGTCGTGGGTCAGGGACAGAGGGAAAGTTCTTCAGGTAGAAGGAATAGCATGTATAAAAGTAATAAGTAGAAATCTCTATCTATATATATATTCATACACTTTCCTGTCGCTTCAAGTCAATCTAATGGGCATCCATTTAAAACCCTTTCTACTCATTTGTACTTGTTAAAATTTGAACTGCCCACCAAGAGAGACAGGACATTATCTTTCAAAACAGACATACATTAAGTTGAGAGAATGTCTCAACAGTTCAGATGTAGAACTGAAAAGGGAGAAAAGTAAGGCAAGATGAGATTGCTGTGAGTGCCCTAATTTTTTACTCTGCTGCTATACCTCCACTCCAAGTCACTTGAAACTGATGATGCAAGTCAAACTCAAATACATTTTTACAAAGATAAATCAAAAGGCTTTCAACCTAAATTAGCTTCTCTAAGACCTCAGAACAAGTCCCGGGAGGACATGTTGATAGAGTAATTCAGCAGTCTGTATTGTCAGATTCCTCTCACTGACTGTGATCTAATCACAGATAATTTGTGGACAGGATGGACGAGGTTGTGGATTATTATATATGTATACAGTCCAGACCATTTCCGAGAGCTCTAAAAAATCGAATTCCCTTTGCTCTCTACTGGGATGGTTCACAGGCAACTTTGACTTCACACCTGAGCTTAACGTTTAATGTCTTTTTCTAAAAGGTCACCAAACCTTCAGTGTCTCACGCCTCAGTACATGCATCCCCGTGTACAATGATGTTCATGCCAGTGACATAACTCATCTTTGATACATTTCTGTACTGCTAATCCATCACCTACTTTCACTGATTATAATTCCCATACACAACTCTCTCCATCCTCTCCTCTACATTTCTGCTGCTCTAACCTAGCTTCCATGACCTCTCATTTGGACTATTGCAATAAATTTCTAACTGATTTCTTCATATTCAATTTTGTATCATTCCAATCCTTTCCCCTACAACAGCAATGTTTTTTTTTTTAATGCCGACTTCATTATGTCGGCTCCATGCTTAAAATCTTTACATAGTTTTGCATTGATCTTAAGAGAAAATTATTAAATGGTACACATCACCTTGCATATCTGGATTTTGCCTACACTTGCAGCCTCATCTGCCCCTTATCACAGTTCTCATTTCCCTCTTGCTCAAGGCCTTCCATGTGCATTAGCTCCATACTCTCTTTGGGCTCAGTGCCTTAACCCAGACAGTCTCCCACATCCAGAATTCTTTTTATTCTACTTTTTATCTGATGCTCTGGCTAATTCCTACTGAAGCTTCAGGTTATGGCTTAAATACTATATTGTCATGGGTGTTTCCTTCACCTCATAATTAAAATTAAGGTATCAAGTTATATTTTCTATACCCTATATATATTTTTTTATCTATAGCTATACCTGAATCTGTTGTTTAATATTTAATTCAATTGCTATTTAATATTTACTTCTCTCACTAAAATGTAAGCATGTTGAAGATATGGAATGGAGTCATAGTCAGAAGGTAAGTTTTAAGATTGAGCAGGAACTAATTCAAGAATTGGTCTTTCGTGCCAAGCTAAGAGCTTTGGGTTTTATCTTGGAGGCAATTGAGAATTATTGAAAAAATTAAAGCAAGGTGGTGACATGTTTAGAATTTGATGCAGCAAGGTCTTTATGGACTCCAGTGGAGCATGGATGAGATAAGTGTAAGACCAGAAGCAAGGAGACTAGGTAATAAATTATTGAAATGATTCAGATGAGGATGGTGAAGTGATGAACTAAGGCATAGCAAGCTTAGAACAGGCAACATATTTAATAAATTAGAATAAGATGTCAATCAATAGTTGAGTTTCCTGGGAAGAAGACTCTAAGGTGGAGATCAATGCGTATTATTAAGTCTATTACAGAGTGCTCTTAGAATCAACACCTGAAGGGGGAAAAAGTTAAGGAAGAGGACTGGATATAAGAAGTCAAGTTGTGGTGCAGACTCATTGAAACCCTAAGCTAACCCCACAGGGAGCTCTGGAGCTGAGATGGCTCCTTAGAGTTCACCCCTGGTTGGAGCTAGCAGACTGGACCTTCACACTCCTATATTGATCAGTTGTCACTAGATATAGGTCATGAATGGTGAATGACTTGGGTGAGATGGCTGTTTTTAGGCAATACCTGAATGGGGCTGGCAGGAGGGGGCTTTCTGACATGACATTGGCACTCCCAGCAGTTGGAAGGTGCATCTGGATGGATAAGCTCTTATTGATTGAGAGGCTGAGAGGAAAAAAAAGAAAGAAAAAAGAACAAAGAAAGAAAGAGCCTGGGACCTGGGTGATAAACAGAAAGAGGCCTGGGCTGAAAAGAACATTTAGAATGTGTAGTCTGACATGAAGCAGTAGAAGTTATAGCCATGGATTAGACTCCCTAGAGAGAATAAGTTAAGTGACAGTATCGAGTTATATATGGGAGCCTGAAACAAACAAACAGATAAAACGAATATGGGCAAGATCATCTATAGAAAGAAAAGTCTGAGAACGGACAGGTGGAGTAGTAGTAAGGAGGATAATATAATGAAGGCAAAAAGAGCAAACATTATAGCAAACCTTCCCTGGGTGCTTGCTCTGGGTCAAGTTCCTTGTACACATTTCACAAACGTAACCCTTTGGAGCAGCTCTATGACATTGGTACTATTGTTATTCTCGTCTGGTAGAATAGCAATTTTTAAATATTCAAAAATATGCCCCAAATTGATGGCGAAGGCTTCGAGTCAAAACTGAAACAAGTCTCCCTCCAAAGCACATGCTCTTTACTGCCTCAATCAGAAGATGGTAGTTTCTTTTTACCTTTACAGAAAGGTCAATTAAACAAGGATATAGAAATTTTCTTTGGAGATAGCAGTTAGAATATCCAGAAAGTCTGTCACATTTCTAGCTAGGTTTTAGTAGGCAGCGTGGTGACGGAAGGCTTCAGTGTTGGAGCAGTGGAAAATGGGGGAGTGGATGTAAAGCTGTATATAAATAAGTAGTCAGGAATACAGATCGGGCTAGATGGAATTTTAATATGGAAGCAAATCGAGGATGATTCTATTCTAAAGAACAACTTAGAGAGAGAAAGAGGGTGTAGATATGATGAAGAAAGGGAATTATCAATGAACAAGGGCCTCTGAAGAGGTGGAAAAGGATAAGATTCACAGAAAAGTTGGAGAGGAAATCACTATCTCCCCTTAAATGTAAAGGAGAAAGAGTAAAAATAGTGTTGACAATTGGTTTTGGCTATGAGGAGGCAAAAACAAAAGCGCCTTATATTATTTATGTTTCTCAGATAATTCTTATATTTAATATGTACCTCCATATTCTAAATAAACATGCTCTCACTTGTGTTTATTTGTAATAAGACCAAATGTTCTATGTGATGAAAACCAAGCAGTTGGAAAAGAAGATAAGTTGGACACTCCCAGGAGATGAAGATAGAATTAAAAATGAGATAGAATGAGGAAGAGGAAGTAGAATGCAGAAGAGGAGCTGGAAGTAACGAGCCAGAGTGATATTGGCAAATCTCTTCAGGGTGGGAATGGTTAAACTCATGCGTCAGTAACCTAGAACAAAAGGCTGAGAAAATGCTTCATCCTGAGCTGTAGGAAACTGTAAACTACACAGGATTTATCTATTTCCTCAATGGTTCTCATTTCTTAAAGGGAGTTCTCATTTGGTCTGGAATAGTACTAAGGAAGCAACAACAAAGATAGATGGTAGATAGACAGATGATAGATCATAGACAGATGATGGATGGATAGATTAGATGACAGATGATAGATGATAGATAGGCAGGCAGGCAGGCAGATGATAGGTAAATAGACCACCCATCTTGAAAACTTAATGATTTCCATATTTCCTAGTTAAATTAATGAGCTCTTTAAATCTGAATGGTATTGGATCACTCATTAGCTCCTGGTCTGTGGTTGACTAAAACAGAGGAATTTTGCAAACTGTAATGTATGCCAGCCGGAGTATGCTTGCTGTGCTTCCTTTCAAGTAGTTTTCATCTTGGAAATGGATTCATTACACTAAGATGTGAAAAAAAAAAGGGGATGGTCTGTTTCCCATATAAAGCACTTTCCCATCTCTGGGCATTGGCAAGGTAGTGGCAGTCAAGAATGACTATTTGGCTCAACCTTCAAAACAGTCTCAATTAAATTTTCTTTGGAAACTATTTGAAAAACTATTGAAGGCATAGCATTAAATTTCAGGTTTAGTCTCATTCACAGGAGAAGATTTGAAAAAGCATCTCTACCTTCTGTTTTTGCCTCAGACTAGAAAGATGAGGTTAAGTACAGTAAATCAGAGATTAGATTTATTCTTGGATCAATTCCTTAATAGCTAGCCTAGCCAAGAACTCTGAAGACCTCACTGCATCTGGCAAATAAGGGACTTAAACCTGATGATTCTGAAAATAGCTTCCATCTCTAAAAAGTTTTCTATTCTCTGAATTTAAGTAATTGCATAGCTGATCCAAAGGACCATTTTCATATTGTTCCATAAAAATGGAATATACATTTTTGGCTTTAATAGATGTGTGATATTTCAAGCTACTATTACACAAATCTAATAAAGTTTATACATTAAATATTTCACCAGAGAGCAGGGTATTACTTAAGAAATAATATAATAATTACCAGTAAATTCAATTATGAGGAGTGTTTCTCTCTGTTCTTTCTTTCTGGATCTTAAGAATAAACTGCGAAATTTGAATTTCTTGCTTGGAACTCCATCTTTTATAAAATGTCATTAATTTTAGTAGAAGTCTTGAAACTATACCGAAACATTTCTCTATATCCAGAAGTCTGTATTAAAACTAGAACTGATTAACTATATTAAAGAAAGATGGGTTAGATTGGAAGAAAGTAATAGATCATCTAAAGTCCAAAGCGTTTTCCAATTGCTCTCCAAAGAACACTGCCCAGGTTTTGGCATTGTCTTCAGCTGTGGCTTAACACATATATTTATACTTTTATATCAAAGTAATTTTTAGACAGGAAGTTTTCAGCTCTGTAATTAACATTCCACAATGGAAGCTTTGACACTTAATTACAGCATTGCTAAGACGATAATAATGTGAGAAATACTGAAGTTGAATGCAGTATTTCTTGACAC
Organism: Rousettus aegyptiacus; assembly: GCF_014176215.1. NCBI lineage: Eukaryota > Metazoa > Chordata > Mammalia > Chiroptera > Pteropodidae > Rousettus > Rousettus aegyptiacus. The sequence continues at coordinate 8,484,231 of NW_023416307.1, forward strand.
ACCTCTGCCTACCTTCTTATTGGCTGGGAAACAATTATATATGACTAGTAAATAATCCATACAGAAATGAATGTGTGTGTACAAAGGCTGCATGTGTTTACAACAGGTACTTCTCGTTAGGCCAAGTTCTGTCACTGCTGCTGATTTGGATTAAAACGTTATGGGCAGTAACAGTGGGAAACATCATCAGAGGCTGCTATAGACTCAAAGAGGCCTCCACCTTCTGGATCTTGAGCAGCTTCCATTCGAGATTTGGTCAGTCTTCAAAGCAAAGACGATGGCATTTTATCCCCTGCAAATCGCCGGACTGGTTCTTGGGTTTTTCGGCATGTTGGGGACTCTTGGCACAACCCTTCTGCCTCAGTGGAGAGTATCAGCTTTTGTTGGCAGCAACATTATTGTCTTTGAAAGGCTCTGGGAAGGGCTCTGGATGAACTGTATTCGACAAGCCAAGGTCACATTGCAGTGCAAGTTCTATAATTCTTTGTTGGCTCTCCCACCCTTCCTAGAAGCAGCCCGGGCCCTCATGTGTGTGGCCGTGGCTCTCTCCTTGATTGCTCTGCTTGTTGGCATCTGTGGTATGAAGCAGATCCAGTGCACGGGAGCTAATGAGAGAGCCAAGGCATACCTTCTGGGGACTTCTGGAGTTCTCTTCATCCTGACAGGTATCTTCGTTCTGATTCCGGTGTGCTGGACGGCCAATATCATCATCAGGGATTTCTACAATCCAGCCATCCACATAGGTCAGAAAAGAGAGCTGGGAGCAGCACTTTTCCTCGGCTGGGCCAGCGCCGCTGTCCTCTTCATCGGAGGGGGTCTGCTGTGTGGATTCTGCTGCTGCAACAGGAAGGAGCGAAGTCACAGATATCCAACTCCTGGATACCGTGTGCCATGCGCAGAGGGGCGGAGGAACGTGACGACGCTGGATAGGACCTGCACCAGTTATGTCTAAAACCTGCTTTCGGCTCAAACTATGGATTATGGCCAATGTGTTTCATAAAGTCCTGCCAGAAACTGTAAGTACATCAGGCAGGAGAACTTGCTTTATGACTGCGTTCAAATTGAGATGAAAAATATAAAGGGCATATAGATTGTAATTTGTCACCTGTGGTAGGAAGAGAAATGACTCATTTTGGACATTCTGACATCACGTATGAAATGTATTTACTATCATTGGACTCAAATAATCTCTATTCCAATTTGTGTAGTCTAAAATCAAGCGGATTCATAATCTTAATATAATGGCAGACTACTCTTTTTCGACAGTCATATATTATTTATTAAGAAAGCCAAATTACATTGCAATGGATAATGCATAACAATAAAATATATTCTAAAACATAACCTGTTATTTTCCTCCAAATTATTTCTTATACTAACAAATGAAATCGTATATTTTTCCCTTTAAAACAATTAACCTGAAAAATAACAGATATAAAATAAGGATTTTAATTGAATTTATTAAAATATGGAAATGTTCATCCAATGAAAAGATTTATTATTTCTTTAGGAAACTCAAATGGGCTAACAATTAAACTATTCTGGGGAAAAAGGAGTTCTGATTTATCTTAGGGTATTTGAAAAGATAGCCTTTAATCATCTAATTATATAGTTAAACTTAGAATTATATATTTAATAATAATTTATAAATGTGAAGTCATATGCTTTCATAACCTATGATTTGCAAACAGAACTATCTATCTCGATAAGACACATCGATAGAAGGTTGTAAACACTCAATTCTCATCAAGAGGAAATATGGTCTTAATTAGGGAATTGAGGTTTGGGTGTTGGAGGCAGTGGTTTCTGTTCCTTGTTTTATTCTTTAGTCATTGTACAGGCTTACACATACGAAGTAAAATGAAGAATCAAGGTAATGATTCAGGCAATTAGTCAGGCTAAAATAAGTACCTTCTTTTTTGTTTTCTAATAAATAGGAATAGCTAAAGCATTTTGTTTTACTTGAATTATGTGCACTATTTTCTCAGTGTTTTACTTCCCATGTATGCAAGCCAACATCAGGATTAAATATGTGTTTGGGGTTGAGTGACGATGGGTAGAGAGAGTTTGGGGGGTAAGACCACTCCTATAAGTTCCTTCTAAGTATTTCCGCTATGTTTTGAACCAATCAATGTTTATAGATTCAATTTTAACTTTCCAAATATTGCATTTATTTTGTAATAAAGTTGTATTGAATTTACAGTACATAATTGCGATGAACAAATTAAATGTGTTCACCAAATATTGATTGCCTGTCCATTCTTATTATAATAAAATAAATAGTTAGCCATTTTTAATGATGTTAATATATTGAACTGTGGGGTCAATTTAAGAATGAATTTCCATCCTCGAAAGATCACCTTATAAATCAGAAACATTAGATCAGAGATAACTCAAAGCTGTGTTAATGCTAGGTCCTCACTCTGTTCTACAAACTATCAGCAAGGCTTCAATAAGTCAAACTCTTCATAATATAAAACCATATTGAAAACGTTCATAGTACATTAATAATAAAGGCTACAAAAATGTAAATATCATCAAGAAAAACAATGAGTTATTTGATTTTTCCTGATTTTTTTTCCCCTTCAGATTCAATTCATAAAGGCCTACATATTGAATGTATTGAAAAAAAGTCATTTATCTTATACAGGCAAAACATCAAGACAAATAGGATGTATGCTTAAGCTGTCATGGAATCATTTGTCTTACCCTTTGGCTCACTAGAAGAATTAATTAGCCTTGCAGGATGGGTTCCAGAGTCTAAATGAGGCATGTTATCCTACTAGCCAGAGGATAAAAGAGTAAAAAGATGTAACGCTGGGTAGAATCATAATATTACTAAAGATAACATTAGCTACTGAATGTGGGGCGAAATTTCAGGAACTGATAATTCTTTTACTTGCTCTTTCATCAATCAAGGTATACTTTTAGGGAAAAATAAAATATCTATTGCCCCTCTCTGCTGCAATATTTTCTCTATTACAGCGAGAAGAAACTTTAAACAAATTTCAAGATGCAGTATGGTTGCAAAATACATATCACAAACCAAGTGTGCGAGAAATGCATCTTTATTGTCTAAAATTTAATTTAAACTCAACTTCTCAGGTATTTTACCACAGATTCCATAGTTCTTGGGGTCTTTTGCCAGGGATAAGCAGTATTTAGGATAATGGTTTCAAGGTAGCAGTCCATGATCATCAGTCCATTCAGATTATTGAGAAAATGTCTATTGGTAAAGATTTTGATCATCTTGATCAGTTATTACTTCAAATGAAGATTGTAGCCAAGAAATTAAGAGAAACCTGACACTCAAAAGTGGCAAAGGGATCATTAAGATCATCAAGAGCAAGCATATGTCCTGAGAGACCAAGGCTAAGATCATTCACACTCTCATAGTCCTATAATTACTATGTATGAATGCAAAAATTGAACAGTGAAGAAGGCTGATAGGAAAACATTGATTCATATGATATTGGAGGAGAGCTCTACGAATATCCTGGACCACCAGAAGGGCCTGAAACATTGCTGGAAGCGAAAAAGACAAAACTGAAGCTGTCCTATTTCGGGCACATCATGAGAAGGCAAAGTTCTTTGGAAAAGACAAGAATGCTGAGAAAAATTGAAGGCATCAGGAAAAGGTGTAAACCAACATGAGATGGAATGACTCCATGAAAGAAGCTGTAGGCATGAGTCTACAGAAATGAGCAGGGCCACTGAGGACTGGACATTGTGCATCGCAGTCACTCGTAGGATGGCCAGGAGTCAGAGCCAACTCAATGGCACAAAACATGCACTATTATACCTGACCACGTGGTCTCTTTAGGCTTCTTTGCCCTGTCAATTCTCTGTCACGTGTGGCAATTTTTTTGAGGCTTTCTTGTTCTGAGTCGTTTGTATCAGTAGATTTTAACTCTGGCTGCATATTAGAATTGCTAGAGGAACTTCAAAATCTCCCAGGGCAGCCAGTTGCAAGATGATCTATGTCACTATTTCCCAGAGTCACAGCAGGAACCTCACGCGCTGACTCAGTTACCAGCTGTCTACAAGCGGTGTTGAAGGAGACCGTTTCTTCTCCCCTAAGATGATTTCTTCTTTTAAATATCCTTCCTTCTTCTTCTTCATTGTCAAAATTATATACGATTTCATAGAGGTTTAGGCTTTCAAAAGCAAAGATGCATACATAAAGGCTAAAACTCTCCTAGGCTACTTTGCCTTAAGTTTTGCTACATAGTTCACTGAACCAGTAAAATACAATGCTGGCAACCTTCTAGAATGGAGACCACGGAAAGAGGAGAAATATAATTTATCCAGCCACACATGGTTGAAATGTTTTAAAAGATTAACCCTTCGTCGTTCACAAATTTAATTAAATGCACACTAATAATTATTTTTTTCTAAAAATTTTTTCATTTGAAAAAAAAAATTCTTACTCTATTAAAAACACTTTGTTGGACTCACTTGTTCTTCACAATCACCATACAATGTAGACTGTAGAGATATTATCAATACATTTCAATGAAGAGAACTGAAAGTCATGAGGTTATGTAACTTGGTCAAAGTCACATAGCAAATATGAAGAAATCAAGGAGTTAACAATAGTACTAAGTAGAGACTTAATAAATATTTAAGAACTAATCAAGAAATATTATACATATGGTATAATAGTGTCAGATTTTAGCTAATATGAAGTTCTTCCTCCCATAGAAAAGAGATGAAACTATAGAACTTGGAAATTTAAAAACAGTTTTTGTTTTTCTGTCTGAAAGACCTAAATTTTGAGGAGCTTGTGGGCAAAGAATACAATAACTCAGGCAGAACCAGGATGTCCTCACTCTTACGGTCATACAAAGATTTCTTTGGACAAAGGTAAATTTTAAAAAACAGAGTTAAGAAGGTCTAGATATTAATATTTCTCGGGGAAGGACCCTGCGGCCTCTTCCTTGTCAAATTCCTGAGGAATGAGCACAGAGAAATTATAATATCTCAGATGGGTTTGAGAATTTGGGAACAGAAATGATCTGAGCCCTGACCTAGGTGAAGTCAAAGGTGTTGACAGTTTTTCTTGTTCCCTCACAGTGCTGGGGGATTAAAAACAAGTATGTGGTGTATTTAGTCAGCCAGGTTAAGAGCTAATCTTGCCAAGTTTATTAACAACTAGAACTGTGTAACAGAAGAATATCTCCCACTCACCCAAAAGTGGCACAGAGTATTCAAAAAGTCCCAGTCATCAGGACTGAGAACAGTGACACTCATAGATGGACAAGTAGGCTCGTCCATGGCCTATTTATCCTTGGGTCCTTTTTTTAGCCTTACTAATCTCTAATCTGGCTCCTAAGGAGATGAATTCCAATGGGCTATGCTGTGGTGCACCAAGCGCCAGGTACAAGCAATAAAAGGTAACTCTATCTGTAGAGAATTTAAAAACAATAATGAAACCAGCTAAATATTGGGTCTGTTTATTATCTTCACATGCTGGACTTTCTCAACAATGTCAGTGATAAAGTACTTTTGCACAATAAAAATTGTGTTGGTCTAAATCCTGAACAATCCACGGCAGTTAATGTTCAGATAGATGGATAAGTAGGTATTTAGATGATGATGATGATGATGATGATGATAATAATAATAATAATAATAATAATAAATAGATGATAGATGGTAGATAGTTATATAAATGATAAATGTATATAATAGATGATGGATAGATGATAGTAAGAGAGAGAGAGAGAGAGAGAAAGAGGCAGATATATTCCAGTGAGCCCTGACACTCAACATGCACTATTTCAAGAGTAAATATGGGAATTTTTCTCTAGATTCAGATTCATCAAGGCATGATTTTCAAATCATCACTCTCCAGCTACCCTGTTTTATTATTCTAAATTGTTAATAGAATAAAAACACCTAGTCACCATAAAATAACAGCATTAAGTAACTCAAGTTCTGTTTCTGTCTTGACAGAGTCTATCTTACAGAGGCACAAACTATACTACACTAGCTAGCTCGAATAAGTCTCGCCTGTTACGGACTTCATAAACTTCCTTCAGAGCAATGGTTACAAAGAATATGATGTCTATTAAAGAGTAAATATTAAAAATGTGCTAATTTGAAGCTTGAAAACTATTTCTCTTACGTAGGAGTAGTACTGTAAAAAACAAACAAACAAACAAACAAACAAAGCCTAATAATCTGAATCTGAGAGTCTGGTATGCTGGGTAGAGCACTACAGCTATCTGGAGCGATGCCTCCAGAGATGACTGCATCCTCCGCTCAGCTTCGCTAGAAGGACACCCTTTGGTCCAGCCTCAGCCAATGAACCTCTTCTCTTGCTCCAGCAATGCTACTTCTCTTTTTGTTCCCCTATCTTCGGGGAAGTAGCAGCTTCATGGACGTGGGAGGGCCGCATGTGTCTGGGAGGCTGTGTGATCCTCCGCTTGGTTTTTTTAACTCTCCCTGTAATCTGTGTAACAAAATCTGTCTATTCAGTATGAATATTTAGAATGATTTTACTTTTCCTGGTTGGATCTGACAGATACAACAACTGAGAATTATCCTGATACGGGAGCATCTCAGTAGAATCCGAGGTGAACAACCAAAGGTCTTAAATATCAGATCGATGACTGGGTTTCACATGAGCCCAAAGAATTTAGAGACAATCCTGGGGAAATTAGAGACTCTCACTGAATAATGCTAAGTTTGTATTCCATAGGGGCTTGAAACAGAAATTAAGTTCAGTTTTTAAAAATATTTAAAATTTGCATGTGAAAACAACTGGCCTATAGGAGATGGCAAATGTTTTGCCAAGAAAATAAATGATGAATTAATAAAGGAAGAAAATAATAAACAAACTATAATGTAAAGCACCTTATCTAGGAATAGTCAAAAGCTTAGTTCCTATATAGATCTAGAGGAGTTTTGTGTTTTTGGTACTCAGAGTGGGATAATATTTATTTAATGGACTACCTGTTCAAGAAGAAAATAAGATGGGAAAAGGTATAATCTGAATTCAGATTGCAATTTAGCAAAGCTCAGAATTTGCCAGTAGAAATGACTAATAAAATATTTGGTAAGAAGCAAATCATAAGGCAGACATGACTATAGCCAAATGACTAAAACTTTTATTGCAGTAAAGTGGTACCAGACATTTACTGCAGTAAAGAGGTACCAGACATTTTCTCACAGCTGGGCTTCCAGTGGGACAAAGAATGTTTTCTTCAACTGGGCAAATACCCACATACACTCTCAATAACAAGGTTGATTTCGAACATGGAATCAGCAGAAATGAATTTGCCCACTAGATTCTGAAGAAAAGAGAAAAACCAATAGGATATAATAATGGAGAACTAGAAGTATGAAAGACAGCTGATAACAAAGACAGGACATAACTAGAAAGCAGTGCAAACAAGTGGGAGGGTCTAAGATGATTGAAAGGGAAGGAAGAATTTCAATAGGTATAGAAGGGGAAAAGGTACATTTAGTTTCACCACCAGGAAAATAATTCTTAGAGCTCTAGCATTTGGTAGGTGACGAAGGTTCTCAGAAGCATTGGAAACACAACTGCTATTTATACAGCCCTTTTCCATCTTCTCCCAGAGCTGGTATAAGATGGAAAAGGATCATGGAAGGAATTAAGGCCAAGAGAGGTGAGCCTCTCTCGCTGACTCCTCGCCTCAGTCTGCTGTGACTCAGGGCCTCAGTACATTCCATCAGTAATTCCCCAGACTTCGATCTGCTTGCCTCAGGAAAGACCTGCCATTCATTCAACTTCCCACTCACCTTCTCTGACATCACCTCTTTCTCTTTCTCTTCTACTCCATCACCCTCAACTTGACCTTAGACCTGTCTGAGCATTGAGTTTTGCATTTGTATTGCATTTCACACCTCATGAAATGTCTTCTGACTAAAGAAGTTGGACTCATTAAGATTGCCAAATCTCTTTCAATAAGCCTGTCACTTTTTTTCAAATCTTTCCTGACTTAATTTTTTTTTTCTTGAATTATCATTGAAAACTTTTGTTGAGGATTTTTAAAGACACACTGCTTTTATCTTCCTTCCCTAGATCCTCAATATATTTACCTCCTTTGAAAACCCATTTCTTCCTGTTACTTCAGCTGCAAGTCAATGGCAAATGTTTTAGCAGAAAAGATACTGGACTAGATCTGAGTCATAACCTGGTTCTTCCATACAAATTGGGCCTCTGTTTTCTCATTTATAAAAAGTAGAGAAAGAATAAGCAATTTTTAGCATGTACGATGTGCTTATAAGTAGACAAAAGACATATTTATTTAAATTTAATTCTTCTTACTATTTTTCTTTTACAGATTAAAAAAACTGGTGCACAAAGAGAGCTACATAAGCTTTCCAAGAACACAACAAGGTCACTGCCCCAAATCAATGCATCTTGAAAGAGTGCACTTTCTTCTGTGGTACAAGGCCTTCCTCCTCATCGTCCCATACCAGGAAAATAATAACCACCCTTTCTACCTGGAAGGGCTACTTTGCAGAGAAAATGAGGCAATGCCTGTGAAAGCATTTTAATCATAAAGCATTATGTAAATGTAATACATAATTACTGTTATTATCTCCCAGCAATCCAAGTCTTAAGCTCTTTATAGTTCGCTTGCTTTCTCTGCCCATAAAGCAATTCACTTTTTATGTCCTGTTGGCCTTAAACTTAGGCAAAAATAATATTCATTATGCTTTCCTGAACCTCATGTTTCATCAATTTCCCTTAACCTTCATAAGTGTCACAATTCATTTAGTCTCCTAAGACGTCGATGACTGTTACAACGTGGTTTAATCCCTGCTGTTCTGGAGTAATAATAGCACCTGCTTTTTCTCTCAAAAGACTCCCGTTTGGTTGATTTCCTTGGAGGCCTCCTGCTGTGGTCCCTACCTTCACCATTCTTGCTCTTTGTGCTATAAAACATTACTGAACAGCACCCTGTCTCTTCTCTATTTATACTCACTAATGTGACTCCTGATTGCTACTTGCTCAGCTTATGTGGATAGACTTTTTGTCCCCCTGCTCATCTCAAATTCTTCCCTTCCACATTTCCTGCACACAAAAGGACAGATTTTTACCTCCAAACATGGCTATTATTATTTCACTTTCATCATTAGAGCTCACAGGCATTTAAATTTTTTTATCCTAAACTTTATTGTCTATTTTCAATCATCCTTTATCATCTTTACTTTTCTTTCCTGAGCTTTCTCTCTCTACAACTATGAATTACTACCTATAGTACATATAATTGGGTTCAACCTGTCTCGTATTTCACTAATCATAACATATGTTTGCTCCAAATCTAGATTATATTCTCTGTTACTTCTTTAAGCCCTGCCTTCTCCACACCCCTCTCCTTCATCTTTGTTTTGTCTAGATTGAAAATGGACATCAATCCTTTACACTGCTTTCCAATGAGAGATAGAGTCTACTTTCCCAGCGCTAAAATCAGGGCTGGCTCATGACTTGCTCTCAGTAACAGAGTGCAATGGAAGTGACATTAAACAAGTTCTGAGTTTAGAGAGAAGAAGTCTTGCCCTCCTGGAATGCTCCTACCATGTTATTGGTCAAGACCACCTTGACGGAAGAAGGGAAGCCAGGTAGAGAGGAGATTCCAACCTTCTGAGACATCTCAGTAATTCCAACAATCCCATCTGAGGTCCCCGACATCCGAGTGAGCCCCAGTAAGCCATGTGGAGCAGAGAAGACTCATGCCAGCTGAGGGTAGTTCAAACTGATGTTTCATACAACTGTGGGCAAGTGATATTTGAAACTTTTTAAACAAGTTTCTCACTTCGGTTCATTCATTTCCTTAATATTAGTATCTATGTATCAATGTAATTTGTTTTGTTTTCTATATTCTTTATTTCTTTTCATCTAAAGGGAAATATTTGATATTTTAAGGAAAATTTTTAATGTAAGTGCTTTTCACACATGATCTCATTTAATTTTTGCATCAACTCTGCAATGTAGATGTTGCCTACTTTATTTTATGGATAAGCATACCCATCACAAGGGATGTCAAGTAACTTAACCTTTTTCAACCCATAATTAATTTAAATTGCAACTGAAATCATTCATTTTGTCACTTCAACAATGTTTATGATAAATATATCTTTCATTGGGTACAATGAAATCTGTAAGTTATTCCAATAAAACATATAAACAAAATAAACAAAGAAACAAAAAAATACAGTGCAATCTGTGATAACTGCCACCAGAGAAGCAAAGTGGTTTGGAAGTACAGGGGAGAAGGACAGCAGAGAATAAGAGTTTGGATAAGCAGAGAACACTTGGGTAATCCAGAGGAGAGAGATTGACATGGGCCTTGAAGAAAAATGAGATTTCCAAGGGTGGCATTAAGTGAAAGAAGGATTGAAAAGATGACAAAGTGGAACTGTAAATACGGAAACATTCTAGGTATGACCAGGGAAATAGAATAAGAACACAAGCATACGCAACAGGGAGTAATCCTGAGATATGTTGGAAAAGTCAGCATATGGGTGACCTTGAAAACTAGGATTTAGAGTTCTTTGTTTTGTAAACTCTCAAAGGACTTTGCACATCATGGTCTTATGGTCACATTGTTCTTAGATAGCTTTCTCTATCTTATTTTAATTGACGGTGTGTCAATCTGCCTCACTGATTAGTAAGCTCTTCAAAGTCATCAACACAGAACAAATACTTAGTGAAAACACACTATTCCAGGACCTGGGTTTGATGTCATGAGACATTTAAAAATAAAACCACTGTGATCAACAATAAATATCTACTCTCAAGAAATTTACAGTCCTGTTAGTCTTCTAAAACAGATGCTATAGTAAAAAGATAACTATCGATGATAAAAATTGTGACTCTCACTTTAGAATAATTTTCTGGATATAATCAAGATTGCATATATTGCCTGACCAAAGCGTGAGGCAAGAAGCACTCATGAGAGATACCGCATGGCGATGTAAGGAAGCACATGGCATACTTGTCTCGCATTTTTTTACTAAAACAAGTTTTCTCACATCCTAACGTTCTTTTATTCTAGACATTATGGTTCGAGAATTTTTTTCAGTGCCAGTTGTTACAAAAGCAGTATGATGGTTAATTTTATGTGTCAAATTGACTGTGTCACAGGATTCCCAGATACGTGGCTAAACTTATTCCTGAGTGTGTATGGATGAGATTAGCATTTCAACTGGTAGATTTCATAAAGAAGTAGATTGTTCTCCCATATGCGGTGGGCATGATCCTACCCATGAAGGGCCTGACTACAGCAAAATGTGGAGAAAGAAAAAATTCATTTCTTTTTTAAAAATTCTTCTTGACTGATTGAACTGGGACATTGATCTCCTGCTCTCAGACTAGTATTTATACCATCTGCACTCCTGGTTCTCAGGATTTTAAACTTGGACTGAATCATACCACTGCTCTCCTGGGTCTCCAGCTTGCAGATGGCAGGTCGTGGAACTTCTCCCCTTCCGTAAGTGCCTGAGCCAATTCCTTATAATAGATTACTCTCTCATATATGTAAGCTATATGTGAGATAGAAATGAGATAAATACATGGATATATGTCCATGAGCTATGTATGATACATTCATATATATCATATATCATATATCTATTGGTCCTATTTCTCTGGAGAACCCTAACTAATACAGTCTTCTTATTTTCGGAGAAGAGACGTTCTCTACAACCTCCAAACATAGGCTCACAACAGGATACTATGAGACATTTATATTGCATTAGATCAGGGAATTACTAGACAGAGCTTTATCTCTAAATGTGGATTAACAGAATCTGCCAGCGTTTTCCTAATATGACCATGTCAGAAACACCAGAGATTCTTGTCAATACACATTTCTGCACTCCATCCCAGATATACTTAATAAAATTATCTGTGATGGAGTCCAGCATCTTATATCTTATACATACCTCAGAATAATCTTCTACACACAGCTTAGAGTATAGGAAGCATTTGCCTAAGGCAACAGGTAGGGCAAGCCTGTGTTCTCCCTCACTTTGTAATTACTTGAAAGCAAATGGAGTAGGCCTTATACATGTTGTCAAAGGTATTAGCTGAATTTAAGATCCACTCTGAGTTTCGGGGAGTTCCTTAGAACCAGACTCGTTATTGCTTCTTCTTGCTATTGGTGGATTTGCTATGACATTTTAAATGCCATCTCAAGTATAAAACCAGAGTCCAAATGTCTTTAAAAACTACTTATGGTAATTAGTAGAGCATCTTTAAATGGATGTTTTCAGGTGTCTGTCCATGAAGACTGCTATTACATCACTTCTGTTGGAGTTATTATAACTTAAATAGGAGTCTAGCTTAGAGGAGTGGTTGAAATGTGCAGAACTTCGGGGGGTGGGGGAAGGATACAGCAATTACTCCTGGATTATGCCTGAACAGGACTGGATCCTCGAATCCTGGTTTCTTAGGTGGAGCCTTGCCTACCGCAGAGTTGTAATTATGCCTGCATTTTGGCAGCAAGTATGAATCTATGTGAACTTGAACAGAACTTACTATATAAATTGCCATCCTTTATCAAATCAACCACTTATGCTCAACACTGACATGCATTACACATACATACAAACACACACAGCATCATACATATTACAGCAAGATACAATCATTTACCTAAAGGAACAACCAAGACATATACCTTAAATATTAGTTAAAATTGATTTGTCCAGTGAGAATGAAATATTCTTGAAAAGAAATTCCTAGCACATTTTTTGAACGAGGGAGAGCTCATCACCCTCCAAAGGATGTTTGCAAATTTGGAGATTAACTTTTTATTAGACACCTGTAACTCTGGATCTTATGTCTAACCCTTGCAGCTGATTGTCTTCTGTCTCCTGCTAACTCCAATGTGGATTACAATCCCTCACTTCCATTAAAATCTCTCACAAAGAAATCTATATGTAGCAGATTTTATCAGAGGTTTAATAGGGAAGGCTTGACTAACAAAAAATGTAAACAAAAATCAACTTTAAAAATTAACCGATATCTGCTATCCCTGATTGTAGAAGTTCTTAACTTGAACAGTAGAAATTTCTCACCAGCCACTTTTCTTGAATTTAGCCTCAGTTTTCTATATTCATTTCTATCCCATTTTTTAGATGAGCTGTAGTTCTGTTTTTTTTTTTTTTTTAATTCCTAGGGTCACTTCTCATTTTTTATGAATTTTTCTACACAGAGCAACTTAGTCTCTATTCCTCAGTTTGAGCCTTCACTTTATATTTGCAAAGATTTTTTTCAGTCTTTTGTCTCTGGTCTCCGTGAGAAAGAGTTTAGGGTTTAAATAATAACTTTTACCACAATATAGGTAAATAAAATGATACATAGGAAGGTGACTGAAGCATAGATGGATAAATAGATGGATTGATGAATAGATGGATAGAGATAGATGACCAGAGTAGGGGACATAGTTGGTGATTAAACATATTTATTTAATAAACAAAATGTTATTTAATAAACAAAAATGTTGTCTCCTTAACTGATCACTAATTCATCCGCCCATACATTCATTTAACAAATATTTTATTAAACTTCTTTTAGATGTCAGGTCTTTTCTAGACCCTGAAGATAGAGCAGTGAATAAAATGCCAAAAACTCCATACTCATGGAGTTTTCATTCTAATGGACTTCCTGTTAATGTTTTCTCCTGAATAACTCTAGAATCCTTTTTTTATTGTTCTTTGCAGCCGAATCTTCATCATCGTCTTCTTCTTAACTGGATGAATAAAATAGCCTACTGATAATTACTTTTTAATTTTTTTTATTGTCTTGATCCTTTACAATTCACCATTCTCATTTCAACCACAATTTTTTTCCAAGACCAAAATCTGATTATGTCTCTACTTTGTGCTATTCACTGGTTTTCTATCCATTACAGAACAAAACTTGAGTTCCAGAGCTTGGCACCCAGGCAGGGCTCTTGATGAGTTGATCCTTTTAGAATGTTACTTCACGGCGTTTTGAAACACACGCCAAACTTAAAACCATGCTGACTTACTTGCAGTTCTTGAAATTTGCCTCAACACTTCATGCTTCCAGCCCTCTGTACATACTATTCCCTTCATCGCCCTCACCATTCCTCCAGCGAGGTCCAATTCATCCATTGGTGTTAAACACAAATATTTCCTTTCTCAGGTTCTTCCTGGACATTCTCAGTTAAGAATTTCTTCTATTATGTTCTTGAATGATATAAATGACTTTATTATAGTTCTGACCTCACAGCTTTCTCTTTGACCCCTCCTATTCATAGAACAGAAAATAAACTGCTTTTTTCATTTTTTTTTTTAATTAAAATGTCATTGTGTCAGTCTTTTTGCTCTATGCTTTCCCACACATGTTCCTCCTCCCTGCTTTTCCAGTCTCATTTCCCCTTGTTCTTCTCTTAGTTCATTTCACGTAGCTCCACCTCCCTTCTAGGGTGTGTTTTTTGAACACACCCTTATCAGCTCTGCCTGGAAAGCCCTTCCTGTGGCTCATCTCAAGCCTCTTGCTTTAGGTCTCACCTCAGCGGTCACCTGATCAGAAATGTTTCCCAGCATTGCCTCCTCCAATTACTCTCTATCCTAACGCCCTGTTTGGATATTTCTTAGCACTATCCATAATATAGATAGATCTCAATTATTTGTTTAAGGGTCTCTGCTGATTCTTTGGAATGCAAGTTCTTTGAAAATGAGAATCCTGTCTACTTTTCTCACTCCTCTGGCTCAAAAGCCCAGCAGAGTAGTTAAAAAATGTATTGACTGACTTAATAAATAGTACTGATCACATGATACTATTTGCTTCTTTCTCTCCTATGAGACTGAAAATCTTAGGGGACCTAAGTTTTATATCATCCACTATAGTGCCACCAGGAAGAATCACCTTATAGATTGAATATTGAATATTAAAACAACCAGCAAAAACCATACCTAGTGCTATAAAGATAAAAAAAAATGTTTTAAATGGTGTTAAGAAAAAGATAAATAATAAGATTTACTTTTCGATACCTAAGACTGATTAACCCTGAGGCTATACATACTACCCATCAAAGTGAAATAAGAGTGGGGACAAAAGTCCTGCCTGAGGTTTAGCATCAGTAAACCTGAGTCCTTCTGCATTTGAATGATGCTGCACAGGGAGCTGGCCTTAGGATCACTGGCCTCACTTCTACTATTCAAGATGGATGTAAAAGGAGATGATGACCTATGATGACCTATAGGGCGGTGCCAAGTGGAGCAACTGCTCTGAACAACACAGGAACACGATAAATGTTAACCATCATTTTTCAGAAATGAGTGAAACGATTTCTAATATACACTAATTCACTTTTGAAGATTTAGTCTTTTCATGGTTAACATTTAAATATTTTCAGATTCCAGAAATAATATGATATTGTTTTTCGCAGCACATGATCACTATAAAAAGATGATGAAAGTAATGACTAGGTAGAAACATCTTTGGGGTAGAAGAAAATACATTTTTATGTATTTTATTTTTTAGTATTGGTTATTGGTCAGGTTTCAAATGATGTTTATGAGAAAACTGTTTTGTGGGGCAGGGTATATTTTATTGCTGATATCACAGAAGAGGCACATGCTTCTTAATAACTAACTTTTATATCAGTGCGATAAGTTTAAATGGATTTCTGATCTCCTGATATAGTCAAAATCATCATCGTTTTATTCGGTTTTGGGGTAGCTGGCCTCAAGGATGGCCTCCACCAGTCCTTTATCTCTTGTTATACACACCCTTGTGTGGTTTTCTTCCACATGTCTCAGAGTTGGTCCATGTAACCAGTAATGACAGATAATGTCACATCACTTTGGAGATTAGGTTTATAGAAGCTTGTGCCTTCCATTTTGACCACTTTTGGAGAAATAAATTGACATTTTGTGAGCCACTGTAAAGAAGCCCAAGTGGAAACCTTTTCCAGCCAACAGCCATCGAGAGTCTGAAGTCTGCAAATAAACATGCCATTGAGCTTGGAAACGGTTTCTCAAGTCATCATGGAGGCTCAAGATAAGGCTATAGCTGATGCACCTTGAACCTCACTAGAGCTACTGAGTTAGAACTGCCCAGCTAAGCTGCACCTGGATTCCCGATTCACAGAAACTGTGAGATAATAAATGTCTGTTGCTTTAAGCTGCTAATTTTGGGGAGTAATTTTTTAAAGGTAATTAATACAAGTGTCAAATCTGATTTATGTGGTATACTGCATATTTGAAACATAGTATCCTTAAAAAAAAAACCTGAATCTTATGCATAGTATGATATTTATAAAGGGCAAAAAGTAAGACACGAAGAAATTGGATGATGAAAAGAAAAAGAAAAGAGAAAAGCAGATGGCCTCGCTGCAGTACATGTTTTGGTCATATGTTTGTAGCTTTGATAGAGTTTAGAGATAATGGCAGAATGGACTGCAATAGAGAAGAAGCTTGAGCTATAACCTTTGAGTTTTATCTACTATAACTTTAAGGTAGTTACATCATGTTTATTTAACTAATGTTTTCAGTTGTAAGTCTTTTTTAATATTTTCCTCAATTTCCAAGCTTTCTTCTATGAGTCTGTATTAATTTTATAATCAGAAGCTATTCTTTTTTTAAATCAAATTTGGGTATACTCAAAGATCCAAGTTATTTAGCACTTCTGGAGCTAGCAATTGAAAATAAATGATTTAATTCAATTGTGTATGAGAGATTTTACCCAAATGTCACACCTTAAGTCTGGTTCTAAGGTCTGTATATTTGAGAAAAGTTTAGTACAGTTGAGAATGCTTATTTTGGAGGAGAGATAATTTGAGGAATCTGAAAGTTGCTTCCCAAAATTTTACTTTTTATATGTTAGAAGAAATAGATTCTGTAACAGAATTCGAATAGTTCTACATTGACCCCATGAATAGATTTTGCATCAAGTCAACACGTTCAGTTCAGCTTAGGTAGGAAATTTTTGACCTAATTGAAATATTCTGCCTTGTGAGATTGTGAGTTACATACCACTAAGGTGGGTGGACATTCATTCACTCCTTACTGGATATATTTCATGAGTGCCTGAAGTAACCTGTCAGTGATCAAAGGGATGTCTTACTGGTCCCAGATTCTATAATTGTATTGAATCAACAATCAATATATTAATATAATTAAATGGACTAGCAATGCACATATCAGAGGAATTTTTGTTTTAGATATCATTGTTGCATTACTTTGTTGACAACATTACCTAAATATATGATGTGTAAATATTCTCCCATATCTGCTTTTTGGATCCTAGCTTACTGCCTTGGCTTCAGTAGCTGAGAAAGTTTCTGGAGTAAATAGAAGTCAAGGAAGATCTTCAATCAGCCAGAGATTCAAGGACAGGCGAGGCGGGACCTTCGGGCTGCGGGTTTCTCTTCATTCTCATTTTGGCATGTTTTTGCTTGTCCTTTGTTCTTCTCAACATGGTCCCAACTCCTCTTCTAGTTAGCCCAGCAG
Source organism: Rousettus aegyptiacus (assembly GCF_014176215.1). Classification (NCBI taxonomy): domain Eukaryota; kingdom Metazoa; phylum Chordata; class Mammalia; order Chiroptera; family Pteropodidae; genus Rousettus; species Rousettus aegyptiacus. The sequence continues at coordinate 8,501,703 of NW_023416307.1, forward strand.
TTCCAGAAGGAACACTCACATCACCTGAAGCTCTGGATCAGTACATCTGGCTTGGTTCAAATACCCAGTCCTAAGCCAAATCTATGCCCAGGGAAATGGGAAAAAAACTTATGATTGGCCTTGGTTATGTATCCTTACTATAGTTGAAGCACAAGGGACAGAATATCAGAAGTTACAAAAAATACATGGCAAGTCAAACCATTCCTATTTCAAATGTGATCACCTTTTATCTCTTTCTCTACTCTTTAATGATTTTTAAACTTGTATAATTTTATGTAGTTATAAAAGTTATAGACAAATATATCGGAGGTAAACATAATTGGAAAAAAACACATATTTGTTTTCTCTACAAAAATCATTGAGGTGATTCTGCTATATAATGGATTTTGAGGTTATACTTGCTTTAGGGGGATATAAATCTCTTTATCACAAGATGCCCAGAGTCAGTCTCTTTTAGTTACCTGAGTAGTTTTTTTAACAAAGACAACAGAATCACTCTGACTGAAAAATTCAGTAATTAAGAAGCACTGCCCCAAATCTTAAAGCATCTCCATTGGCAGGAGACGTCAATTACATCCTCTGCCTCAGACATCCGTGCAGAGGCTCCAACAGATACTTCCATGAAACTGGCGTCTCTTTAGCGGGGCCTACCTTCTGTGAAGAAGACCTTAACTCAGCACGGTGTACGTTGATTTTTTAAAAACTTTACCATGACCATACTGTTTTACAAATAGTTTTTCAAAATGGAGATTCTTCTCAGTGTCACATTAGGCTAATTGATCTACTGAAGCCAAAATGTAGGTTTATTTTTATTTACACCCTACATTTAATTGGAATTAGAACTAGATAAATACGAAACAATTGTAGTAAACGCATAGATACAATTATTTCCTTTAGTACTCAAATTTAATGAAGATAATAGTTGTAAAGTACAGATCACTGTCCATCTTTACAACACTAAGAATTTATGAGCTAAAACATAAGCTATTTTTGATAAAAACTTAAAACATGAACTATGACAATATTAACTCCATGAGTTAGAACATGAAGGGTTTGGCCTATTCCTTCTGCTGAGTTATTGTGCCAGTGGAATTTGCCTGAACCAAGAATAATAGCATTACTGGAACAGCCTAATTGTATGTCTGGCTACAGTTCAAACTTCCTGGTGTATATGATGATGCAAGCTCTCCCTCGGGCAATCCTGGTTTCCTGGTTAACCTGGGCAATGAATGGAGATGACTTAATAGATAATTAACTTTTTGTAGGAGGCTTTCCCAGCCAGTTGTTTTTAAACATTGTGGGAGGATTTATTCATTGTATCAGTTTTTACTATTAAGAAAATTTTTGTGTGACACCAACTGCCATTTGTCAAAGTTTTTCATTTATGTACACAATTGTGCATGTTTTAAAGATAATATACAACTAACTTTAAGATATTAGGATTGAGCTGGACATTTGTGAAATATCTAAAGTTATGTATAAATTTACAAATGTATATGTTCATAGCAATCCAAAATCTTGACTTCTACTTAAAGCACGAAAGTGAAATATAATGAAAGGCTTCCACTTGAGTTAACTACTTTTCATAGATCTTTATTATTTTACTAATACTTTATCTAGTATTTTAGGTTATTAGTTAAATTAGAATAATTTAGATTATTTAATATTTTTATTTGAATTTGCAGTTGAAAATTATGTTAAACATTATTAATAAATACAGAGTAATATTCTTATTCATTCATTAACAAACTTTTTGATATTTTCAAAGAAAATTATAAAATATAAACTCAATTTATGTTTGTTTTCTGAAAAAGTAAACAGTACATTTATAGCAACTATACTGTTAAAATATCTTATACATTCCACTAGCTTAGCTAAAAATATAATTTAATTTTAAAACGCTGTTAGGAAGTAGCTGATGGCTTCAAGGTAGGTAGAAAGATATTTTCAAATTCTTGGGCCGACTCTTTAAAAAATAGAGTGAGAAACTTTATTCATGAAATTTAATATTATTTAATGACACTTCTGATGACTCTATCCTTGCTTTTTACTTCTATTTCTCATTTATTGTCTTATTTATTTACCCTTTTATGTTGAGGGCTCATGCATGTCACAATGAGCTGGTCTGAGGTTACAAGGACCAATGAGATAGAGCTCAGGGTCTGAATCTCTCAGGTTGAAAGGATATAAAGGTTATTGGGGATCAAGAGGTCAAAGTCATATGAGGACAAATGTTGACAGGGCAATCACAATTACAGTGATGTCAAAACGTCGCTAGATAGTTGAATGTGGAAAACATATGTATTGTTACAGCTGTTACTTGCCGACTCCTTATTTTTTTTGCTTCTGCCCTCATCCCGTTTCTGCATTTCTCCCTTGACCCCCAGACTGTTTTTACGTCCTTATCCTCCCATCCCTCGGTTCGCATTATCAGCTTTCTCCCTCTCCTTAAAGTCTTTTCTGTATCCATACTCATTATGACAATATTAACTCCATGAGTTAGAACATGAAGGGTTGGCCTATTCCTCCTGCTGATAAAGAGAATCACTTCTTACCTCAAATAAAGAGAATCACTTCTCCTGTTCATGGCGAATCTCTCTCTGCATATCTTACCTCCTCTCTCTGTATATCTTACAGATCTTACCTCCTCCCCACTTTACCCAGGCCTCATCCACTAATTACTCCTCTCACGTTATGAAAATTTCATTTCTCTTTCTCTTTTCTTTGTGAGATACACATATATGCAACTCTATTTTATCATTAAAAAAAATTTCTTGATTGTTTTCTCACCATATTTTTCTTTTCTTCAGAGTCAAAATTATTCTAAATTTATTATCGTTCTTCGTTTTTACCTTCCCATTCGCTCTTTTACTTACTGCAAACTGACTGTCGCTCTTCACTCCACCCCTATCAGTGAATCTACTCCATGACAAAATTCAAAAAACACCTTTCGGTCTTTATTTGGTACCATTGCCAGGCTGTGCTTGACACTTACAGATAATAATGCTCCTTAAAATGCCTCTTAATTTTTTTTTTCATCTCGCCATTTCTCCCTGATTATCTTCAATCGGCTTCTTTTCCTTCAACAGTTTCTTAGTCCTATGTTCACCAAAATTTGCTTTTATCATCTCTTTGCATTCTATTCTCTTTCTGTAGGTATTTTATCTACGCCAATTATTTCAAATGCACCAATGAATTAATAACTCCCGTTTTTCTTCACCCAGACTATTCAGATCCTTATTGTTATTTGCCTACAAGATGTATTCATCTATATATTCTTTGTGAACTATCAACTAAATCTACACATAACTGAAGTTATTATTATTATCCTCCATCTTGCTCTGCTTACTGTATCTCCTAACTTGTTCGATGGCGCCGCTGTCCCCTGAGTCACACAGGACTGATAGCCAAGAACTTTCTGATCCCTCTCCTTCCATAATCTCTAGTTCAATCAATCAGTAGTCCCCGTCATGCCTTCATCCTCACTATGTTTCGAAGCTGTTTCTACCTCTAGCCTCACTGCCCTTCTCTTAGGTGAGTCCCTTAAATTTTTTGCATGTACTAGTGAGTTACCACTTCAAATTCATTTCATTAATTTGAAACTTTTTGTTTTTTAAAACATTTTTTTCATGGTAGATTCATCTTTTCTTTAAAAAATAAAAAACGAATAATGTCATCCCCCAGCTTGAAATCTTCCAATTTTCTTCTTGGACGGCAGGATAAAGTGCAAGCTATTGTCAAATGGCAGTCAGTTCTTAGTTATCTGGCCACTGCTTACCTATCTAACTTAATTTCTTTAAGGTTTCCTTATGTGAACTTTTTACTCTGGCCAATAACAACATGTTCTCACCTAATATAATGCTACTTGGCCTATCATGACAATTGAAGATCCAGAGACTTACTACCTTCTTATCATGGTGATATTTATTTATCCTTAGCTGGGTCACAATCCCATCTTGGTCTCACATAACATTTGAACTAAATTATGAAGCTAATCATCATCATCTTTTTCCATCTTTACTCTCAGCTGAGAGTAAAAAGATAACAGAAAATAATCTCCACAAACTCCCGTAGACCACTGTCAGCTTCTATGTGTACATGTCCAGATAAAAGTCCAAATAAGTTCCTTTGTATTTATTTTAAACTGTGTGTTTTTCTAAGGGCCTCTATATTTGGTTTCTACATCTTATCCTTTCTTGCCTACTTAATAAAATGGCTAAAAAAAATTTTCTGTTTCCCTTACATTATTGTTTTTACCTTCTGTATTGAATCATTGCCATCAGTGTACAAACATGTAAAAAAAAATCTATTCTGTGTATAAATGTAAAAATATAGTCCTTTCGATCTGATAGTGCATCTTAGCTTCTTATTTACTTTTCTGCAAATACCTAAAAAAATTGCCTTCTGCCTCCTATCTCTAATTTGATTCCTATCATTCCCTCCTACACCTACTGCAAGCAGGCTTTTATTTCCACCACTTCAAAAAACAGCTTTTATAAAGATCGCTAATATTGCTTAATCCAAGGATGAATTCTCAGTCGCCAACTATCCAGTTTATCAGTATGTAGGTTGCAGTCACTCACTCACTTTTACTTTATGCATTCCTTCATTTGACTTTCTCTACTCAACTCTCTCTTGGCTTTTCTCCTACCTTCCAGGTTGTACCTTCTTATTTACAACACTATCCTACTCTGAAAACCTAAATATATATTCCAGACCTCTCCCCTGAACTCCACGTACATATATACAACTGTTTTCTTTACTGAGCATCTAATAAGCATCTCATACTTAACATTCCTAACATCCAACTCTTGACTGTCCTACCTCATCTTTCCCTATAAGCTTTTCCCTTCACCTCTCCACTTAGTTTTTCTCATTTCAATATATGGTAATTCTTTTCTTTTGGTCATTTAGCTCAAAAACCTTGGAAATATTATTGAATCTTCTCCTTCCTCTCATCTAATACTCCAGTAATTTCTGTCAGGTCCACTTTAAAAATGCATGCTGAATCTGGCCACCATGATTCTTATCGCCACTAACATCTTATCCATATCACTATTTTCTCTTGCATACATTTTATCAATAGCCTCTTAACTGATCTCCTTCCTTCATATCTGTTACTCTACAAATTATTTTGACTCAGCAGTGAGAATTGCTTATCTAAACTCTACGTCAAGGTCAGACAGGCACTGTGGCCAACAGTGTGGACTCTGACATAGACATTCTGGGCTTGACTCTTACAAGCCATGTGACTTTGCATGGGTCACTTAATTTCTACATGCCTCTGTTTCTTTATCTATAAAATAGAAATAAAAATGTGATCAACATATAGAGTTGAAACGAAGATTAAGTTACTTTGTTACTTATAAAAAGGATAATGTCTGGCATATAAGGATTAGTTAAATAAAATTAATAAATATCACTTCTCTGCCATAAAGCCTTCACTGACTTCTCTTTTCATTTTTACAGTAAGTTTTCAGATCTTTTATCATCTCGATCTCCTTAAATGTCTCTGACATTACCTGCTGACAATTTTATGTAATCATATAACTAGAACCAGGAATCTTGCTTGATTTGGAAACAATATTTGATGTCCACTCAGCCTGGAATGCTGCCTCCCTAACCCCGCCCTTCCCAGGTAGCTCTACAGATCACTCCCTCGGTTCCTTTACCCAAATGTCTTGTTCTCGAATATCACCTTCTATTCTACCCTATATAAAAATATGTCACTTATCTCTACTTTGGAAGTTGCTTCTCCAGTACTCTGCTTTATTTATCATTAAAGCATTTATTGAAAGCTAGTATATTATTCACAAATATCCCTTATTGTCCAAAAACATTTATTAATCTAAATATGTTTAATTTTTGACTTTGGATACAAATAGTATAGATTACTGTGCTTTGGCTAGTGCCTAACAAAATTTTAGTTAGTGAGGGAATTATCTGATATTTAAAAAATGAAATTAGATAATTGCAGTGCCTAAATTTAGAAAAGAAAGGTTTGGAAATAGAGAATATCATGAGTTTAGATAGTGAGAAATATTTGTATTTCCTAAGTGAATCACAAGTTCCAAAATGCAGTAACTGTATGGTTTTCTGTTGTATCCCAGGGCCAAGAATGAGACTTAAGAAAAAATAGAACTCCATTAATTGTTTGTCTATTTAAACTAATAAATAAAATATTTGTAAACAAAACTGTTTTTTCTGTGGTTGACTGGTCACAGAAAATTCTGAGATCACAGATACTGGCTGAGGAAATAAGGCTAGGCTGCAGAAGTATTAGTAACACTAGCAAGATGAATCTTTTAGTGACTTGAATTACTTGTGTTCTCAGGAAATACTTGAACCTTTTCTTATTTAATTATTTTTGCTTGATGATGGGATGATATCAGAACATCCGATTTCATGTGTTGATGGATCAAATTACTTAGTATTGTTTGCAATCTCTCCTTTAGCAACCAGGGGTTATCTCTCTAAAACAGAGTAATTAGTCTCTGACAAGGGAATGAATGATTTATATCTAATTCTGAGGTTTTCCACTCCTGTTCTCCTTTCAAGGCTTTCTATGAACTTTACATAACATCTAATCCACTTACTCTTAAAGGCTATGTGCTATAGCAAGTAGCAAGTTTTTCCTGCTCATCTGATCCAATCAGCTGATGTTATCAGTTTAATGGGTCTGCATGGTATTTTATGGAAAAATGAGATAAATTTCCTAAGGAATAATTGGGCAGAGCTCAAGATTTCACATACCATTGAAGAAAGGTCCTGATGATGTTTTACTTTCCGTTACTAGTAAAAGCAAATATCTTCAGTCATTTACTAAGTGCCAAAGGCTCTGCTTAATTGTTCTAGAAAAGAGACACTGCAAAATCTGCAGCTTCAGAGGAGTTATCCTTGTTTAAGGTTATGATAACTCATTTTCACCTCTTAAAATTTGATTTTTATAAGAGCCAAACAAGTGCAATAGTGGAGAGCTGATCAAAATTACCAACTCTGTATATCTTTTGTGTCTTTTAATCTTGTTATCTTTGTGATGTCCTCAGCAATGTGCTGTCACTTTAACTTAACTATTTTCACAGCACGACCATCCAAAGTTACTAATTAATCTCTTTTATCATATTACTCTTATTTCCTGTGTTAGAGAATCAATGTAAGAATAATGACAGTGGTCATATATGTCTATTGTGAATATATTCTCCAAATTTTAGAGAATAATAATTTGAGTTTTAGGATATCCTCCTGCTTTCCCTTGGGCCCACTGTGAAATAGATTTAAAACAAATCTTCATTTATCACCTGACTTTCATAAGTCCTCACCCTACATGGCATTCTGAGTCCCCAGAGTTCAGTTTTAGCTCATACACACTATAACAATTTATAAACGGTCTAGGTATTTCTATTTTGTCAGTACATTTTTACATTGGTAAATGGTCACAGAATCCTTTTAGGAAGGCTAGAAAGAAGATTTTCAATACATGCCTATTGCAATAGCACTGTTTTTCCATATGGTGCGTAGCCTTTCATAATTAGGGGATTAAAGTTTTCAAATTAACTCAAGTGAGATTAAATAAAAGGCCATAATTCTATCATGTTGAATCAGTCCTCTCTTTGCAATGATAGATTTTCCTTTCTGCAGCATAATTATATACTTACACCCTTAGTGAACTGGCTTCTACTTTAGTTCCAGGGGTCCTGTGATCAACTAACTACTTCCAAAGTTCCTATCAGGTCAAACCATTCTGGTTCTCACTGCAGCCTTGCTGTCTCCAGTATGATTAAAATATATTATTTGGCTCAGGCCACCCTGGGAACTCATTGGCCAACTTCTCTCCTTAATCTCTGGGCCAAAAAAAGGGCAAGCATCACATACCTTTCCAAAGATACCAGGGCTGCTCTTTCACGTTGCAGCTTTCAATCTAGTGGTGAAAGGGGCTCCCTCTTAAAGCTCTCAGAAAACATAGTTAAGAAGATTATTCATGTCAAATTCACTGTGACATTCCCCCAAAACATCACAAGATCCAGGTTTTAGGCAGAAGAAAAAAAAAAAGAATAAGCAATAAGAACCCTTCTCAGATGCCAAAGCCAGTACCTTGCATCCACAGCTGTGGGTAAGTGAACCATTTTAGTAAGTTCAACAATGCAAAATTTTATTTCTCCATTCTAGTCTAACACTTAGACTCCATTCTTATCCATATCACTCAGGTTTATTTGCTTGCTTGTTTGTTTGTTTGTTACCTGACATAAACTTTAAAAAAAATCCTACAAATATTGTGGTACCAAGAGCTATATCTCTAGGGTTGAATTTTTATTTCTCTCAGAGTCTGCTCACCTAGATCTGGGAACGATGGCAGGGTTGAAGCAGGAAGGAAAATGACGTCCTCTTGCAAGATACTCTTCCAGATGAGCTTGTAAATAGGCCTTTACAAAGAACAGGACCAGTCCCTGCACAAATGACAAGCTCAGTGTCTGTTGGCAGGCTCACTAGGATTCAGGTTACCCAGGTACTACTAAGTCATCTAAATATTCCCTATAAATAATCTAACAAAATGAATTCAATCTCTGGTGTGATAAGTAATAAATAGGATCAGATTTTTAAGCTAATTTTTGCTATATAAGCCTTGAGACCAAAGAAGTTGAAATAATCTTTAAGCTAGTCTTTAAAAACATTAAATTTATCTGATAATCTTTGAGTCAAAAATTTAAAATGTCAACCCTTATACTTTCAAACTTTAAGTTCTCTATCTCATCCTGCAAGCCTTCTATCTCTTTGGACTCCAGTAATGGCCTGTCTTAATAGTGACTTTATTTACCAATACCTTGTCTTTATTTGGCATTACATACCAGTCCTGTTTTTAATGCTAAGTGGTTTCTCACTACCTTAAGATCCCAATCACTAATGTAGACATTTCTAAGTTCCCTTTTTCCTGAAGGTCTATTGCATTTAACCAATTCTGCTGTTAATTACATGGGTCAGTGTTGAGTTTTTCACAATAAAAATCTATGTTAGTTGGTTTACATGATAGACACACATTTGATACGAAAATAAGGGCATCAATGACGTTGCTGAAAGGACTAGAGGAGGAATCAGATGAGTTTCTAGAAACAACATCTCATTCACCAATGATTCATTTTCTGCTCTCCCCTCTGCTTTGTACAAAACTGACAATCAGGAAGCTGCTACATCTCCTGCTGACTGTTAAGCCATACTATGTCTTCCGTGTTTGGCAAAACTGTTGCTCTTCCTACAGCTGATTGATGAATCAAAAAGCTGCTAAATATACCTCCTCTACTATGATATGAGTCAACAAAATGGATATATCATACCGTGCCTGTCTCAGTGACCAGTTCCTAATTCATGTCTCATGGGAGTGTGTTTGAAAGGTAGACTCAAAATCAGATCTCGAATCTTGTCTACCAGTGAAAGAAGGAATTGTTAGATTGGTTTTCTACTACCTTCTACACTCTGTAAACGGCTGGAGTGGGCAGGAGCAGGGCCAATCCAAGAATCTATAACAACTTTTAACATAATTTTTGGCCATTGCTTACTGTTATGAAGGCAACATTATAGCCCCTACTCTTTCCATGTCTTTGCTTCCAATTACTTTAATGAAATAGCCCAGTTCCTGACATTTACTCCTACTCTGCATTACAGCTTTTACATCTCACGTGGTACATCAAATGGTACCCAATAATATTATACTGGATCAGCTCATTCTTATGGATGTAAGGATTAGCTCTATCGTCCTAGCAGTCATTCTCTATTTTCCAACATCAGCCATGAATGTTCCTGGTTCTAAACTCTCTGTAAACTGAAGGAATGCCGTGGATGCCAGAAGAGAAGAAAGGATGAGTGAATATGCAGAGGAATGTGTAGTGGAAGGGAATATGGTGGCATCTGTTGTTTAGCATTTGTTTGCCAAATAAAGTGGAAAAGACATTTTTTTTGCTGAGAGTGAGAAAAATGCAAATGAGTCCTAGGGTTTGGAGAGAATGAAAAGAGGCAGGACATTGTGAAAAATATTTCTAATGACCACAAAAATGTTTCTGTTCTTCTGACTCATACTTCTCTCTCACTTTCTCTGATGTACAGAACTCCAGTCTCATGGTAAAAACACCATCAAAGGGCAGCGACTTTATCAGTCTGGTCAGCAAAGCCACCTCCTACCCACATTAACTAACACAAATATCTAATAGCATTTGTTATTTTAAGCCAATAATGTTTTGGGATTATTCGTTTCTGGAGTAAAACAAAGCCTATTCTGTCTTTTTAGAACAATAACCCACCTAACTGTCACAGAGATGCAATAGGATTCCTAAGAAAAGTAGAAAATCCTGCGATAGTTTTAAAAATTATAATAGTTGATATTGTTAGTTGCTTCTTGATGGCTTATTTACTTTTTTTTCCCTCACAGTAATGCTTGATGAATGAAGTATGTAGAGAAAGAATATATCTAAGATTGTACATATATTTATAAAATATTTCAGAAAGCTAAAGAGGCAAGGAATTTTAAGTCCTTAGTGAAATCATTGTTGAAATAATTCTAAAACTGAGGATATAAAGCAGAAATTTGGGGAGGAGTTAAAAGATGGGAAAAAATATATTTATAAAAGAAGTGAAAATAATATCTGGTTCAATAGAGGAAAAGGAATGATTTGACTATATAATATTTCATTATAAAAAATGTAGCATAGATACGAAATGAAAGTAGTTTAAATGATGGTGATATTTAAGAAATGACTATACAAGAACAATAAAATGGAACAGAGTGAAAGTTATTGAAATGCAAGAACTGGGTGAAATTTGAGGAGTTATGGATAGGGAAGAACATTAATATGAACATCAATATTATAGCAGAAAACACTTTAAGGAGTGTTTATATATGACACTATGTAATATGTTATATTTTTCATTCAATACCAAATATTTTAATTTGGCTTCTAAGAAAAATGAGAGCAAAACCTTATAATCAATATTTTGATCATGAGATTCTCTCACTAAAGTATCCATGTAACAAAAAATGTAGAAAAGAGAATATTTCTATACTTTTCTTTCTTTCTCGAAACTCTTTCTTAACTTTTAAAGATAGCTCAATGTTTCACCAAGATATTTAAAGCATGTATATATTTTTTTAAATGTCAGAAAAGACAATATCCCTTCACTCCGATACAATCCTCAGACATGTCCACACACCTCGAATACAGTATTTAAAGCCTATGATGAATATTTCTAGCAGTTATATAGCCCACTACTTGATATTAATAATGATTATTTTGTATTTGAGTAGATCCATGTCAGAATATGTGACAACTCTTTAATAGAATAATCGTAGACATCTGCCAACACAAATCTGAATTAGGATAAAAATAGGATAACTAAAAATGAGTCCAACTGAAAATAATTGCTAATAGAATTATTAACTTATTCATCAATTCCAAAATACTACTCAGCTTTTTTTTTTTTAACCAGCAGGTCCTTTACAGGATTTGAAATCACTCTATTATTAATCTGTTACAGTTTTTAACTTTTAATAAAGGAGAAAGATGATGCTATAACTCAAATTATGAGATTTTTATCTCTGAATCCCTATTATGTAAGTTCAGACACTAAAATTTTTATCTTTGCTAATAAATTGGAATGGGTTTACATCTATGTTTATTTGTAATCCAGTTCATAAAATAGGGACAAGATAAAATCATTTTAGTTTTTCGTCTGGAAACGGAAATAGATAATCACTCAATTAGAAAACTGAACTTCAATTCCTCTCACTCACTTCTCATCAGTGGAATTTAATCTCTAAAGTCCAAGTGGAAATAACACATAGTGAAAAAGTGATAACAATTTAATTTATGCAATGGTGGGCTAGTTAATAGAAATAAGTCTATGGCCTATTGTACTTGTTGGAATGGAAACACAACTATACAACTTCCTTTCTAGATGAGAGAGAGGGAGAGAGAGAAGAGAGAATGAAACATTTCAAACTCTGATACATGCTATATATGTGAGTTATTTGAGGATGGTGATCCACTAAACTGGTCGTCTTAGCCCTTTGGTCCTTATGAGAGGGCACACTGCACAGTAACTTTCTAAATCGAATTGTTCTGCTTTCTAAACTAAGATGGTTATAGATTTCTATTACAGCACAGTATGCCTTGTAACTAATTTTTTTGCACTTGAAGTGATGGAAAGGGAAGATCTTAGTGGTAAAAAATATATATATGTTAAGATAAACTCACTTGAATGTGTAAGAACAAAGTAGTATAAATTGAAGAATAATGAAAATGTCAACAATTTGACAAACATGGAGATTTTTAACACAGAAATATAGGCAGGTTGAAGCACACTTTTCTCAGTTTAGTTTATAAGAATGGTAAGAAAGAAACGAACTATAAAGTCTATGCCAGTATTTGTGTTAAAACATTCCATCAATCAGTTTGCTGCTTCAGTCAATCAGTGAAATAAATAGCTCATTTATGGAGATTCATTTTAACAGTGAAATCAACAAATATTTGATTGAATGCTTTTACCCGTTAAATGTCATATAATACATCCTATAAGAAATTGGTAGAACAGAAAAATGTCATACAGGGAGAGAATTAACATAACATGATGAAAATCACCAACAACATGAAGTAACTAACAAAGCTTTCTGTCCTAAAGGAAGAGAAAAAGAATGAGTTCCAACACTGTTGTTTATTAAGAAACATTGAACAGTAATATCCAGTTTAACACATTAATTATAGCTAATGTCAAACAATGCAACTGGAAAACCTAATTAAACGAAATATGTCATTCATTTCAGAAAGACATGTCAGTATAACTTAGTCTTTTATTCACTTAGGATGTGCAGAGGAAACAGACTAAGTTCTAGCTGACATGAAGGCATAAAACATTATGCATTGCTTTTGTCTTTTCAAGAGTAGATTCCCCCTAAATTTCAAAATATGAAACAGTCAAACAAAAGTGGAAGCTTGGAAGAGTGAAATGTTATGTCACCCTATGCATAAAAGGAAAATTCAAGCTGATAATTACATACATTACGAATAATGCACTCTTTCTGAAATATAGATTACTGAGGGGGGTGGGGGCTAACAGGTTGTTTATGCTCATGGCTGACTCTCTAAGCTTTAAAGAAAAATAATGTGTCATACTGTTAAGCTAGCCATGATACAATTTATCTCATACACTCTGGAAGAGTGTTTTTCTAACTTTAACACGCAAACTAGGTCTGAGCTAGGGTCTGAGATGAAAGTCCGTATTTTCAACAAGCTTTCAGGTGACATCACTGCTGTCGGTCTGTGACTATACTTCAAGTGTCAGGCTCTAATGTAAACTATGGAAGATAGAAGAATACTAAACCTAGAAGCCACTTTAGGTGAAAACTGCTCATTTTACAAGTGAAGAAATAAAATCAGAGCAATACGATGACATAATTCTCACAGTTCCTTATTAACTGATTTGATATTAAACTCAAAACTCCTGACTCCCAGTTAAATGTTATATCCCATAAGCAATTAATAGAAACCACCTAGAATTACAGTCCTAATCTCTGTGTGAAAGAACCCATATCGGACACCTTTTAATTTAAATGCTAGTTTTGAAAGTAAATTAGAAACATCATTCAAAGTAGCATTTCTCTTGTATTTTAAAATTCTTGTCACCCTAGTATCAGCTCCCTGTTTGACTTTTGTCTATTAAATGTTTATATACAACAGACAAAATTTTAGAAAAAAATTTGTCTAAAATAGCAATTAATCTTTTACCAGAACATATGTCTTTGTAAAACATGTAGGCCACATGTGAAACATTTTAAAAACATTTCTGTTCAAATAAGTTGAAGCCATAAAACTGCAAAAGTAGCATTCAACCTTCGCTCATCACACTCACTTAACAAGCAATTACTGAGCAATTAGTTAGGCGATATTTCCAAAGAAGAATAAAGCATGACACCTGCTCGCACAGAGAATTTCACCAGTGGAGGAGACAAAACATAAATGTAGGAAAGAGTTAAATAATATATGATATATTCCAAAATTCAGAGAAGATAGAAAAAAAGAGTGGATTGGAAAGATTTTGGACAGTAGACTAAGTTAAATTTAAACTGGATCATGATGAAAAGAGTAGACATATAGGACAAAACATTATAGAGAAAAGAAATTCGCCTTGCAAAGGAAGCCCATGAAATTCAGGATTAAATGGAGAAAAACTGAAATGGAGCGTGTGGAAGAAGAGGCGGAACACTTGAGCTCTGTGTGCCCGTTCCCCTTACTGTTATTTTCCATACAGACACTTGGAAGGAGAGATGCAAAGGTGTCTTACTTCCTGAGGCATCTACAAGGTGTCTGAGCAAGGAGGACAGTTGATGAGGGCACCTCACCACGCCGCGTTGTGACCCAGCGTATGATCTATTTTGATGAATGTTTCCATGTGCTCTAGAGAAGATTGTGCATTCTGCATTTGTTGGGTATGCTACTATATAAATGGAAATTTAAATATTCAATCACATCAAGCTGGTTGATGATATTACCTAAATTTTCTATATTCGCACTGTTTTATAGTGTATTTGTGCAATCAATTACTGAAAGAGTGCTAAAATCTCTCATTTATTTTAAGCAGATTTTGCTTCATTTATTTTGTAACTCTGCTAATGAGGGCCTGCATATTTAGGGCTTTTATGCCTTTTGGGGAATTGATTATTTTTATTGTTATGAAATGACTATTTCTGGTAATACTTTGTCTTTAAAATCACTTTGTTAGATAGTAATATAGCCATTTCATATTTCTTATGATTAGTACTTTTACGATATATTTCTCCATTTTGTCACTTCTAGCCAATGTATCTATATTTAAACAGTATTGTTCATTACCCACAAACATAATTTTCATTTGAAGATCAAAACAAATTTTATCTACAGCTATAAGCCTTCCTGGGTTAGTTAGTTCAGCCTATATGAGTTGTTACTAGGACTGCCTTTGAAGAGAATTTTGAGAATTATTCTTAAGCCATCACCTGTCAGAGTATATTTTTACATAGTTTATTTTTTCTGGATAAAACTTTGATGATCAATGATAAATAGATGTTTTTCTTTATCTAGAGTTATGTGGCAAGCATCTGCGTATATGTGGATTCTCTTTCTCTATACTTTCAGACATTAAAGGCAAAATCTTGTTTCGTGTGTGTGTGTGTGTGTGTGTGTGTGTGTGTGTGTGTAGTTTAGTCCAAAACCTACTTCAATAAGTGTCCTCAAAATATATGCCAAATAAATGTGTTACATGCATGGTATTGACAATAGGAAAATAATTCATTTGATTAATTTGACATTTTTGTAAATATAAGTGACCTTGGGAATTTCAGAAAAAAGAAATCAAGGCCTTATAAAAGAATACTTGAATTTCATCTACAATTTTTTCAGATTTTCTACCTTTATCATCTAATCTTTGTCTCTGCAATACAAAACTGATTCATTTCCCTTCTCTTTAATTAGCCTCTCCCTTCCTGGATTTTCTCAGTGACTCATATAATATCTAAATCCCTTCCCAAAATGTCAGCCCTCCCTAAATTCTTCTCTCTCCACCTTTGTTGATACTCCCAATGTGAATTATTAGTCAATTAGACTTGAGGTGGCCAAACTTGGCTTGCTCCCCAGCCCAGTGGGTCACTCTGCTCCTTTAGCAGGACTACAACCAATTGTATTTAGTAAAAGTTTTGTGTGTGTGTGTGTGTGTGTGTGTGTATGTGTTTTCCTTTCCAGCTTTAAAACTAAATATATAGAGAAAAAAATTCTAGGACCTTGCTAAAGAGACTTTTATAAATATGGCCTTAAAACTCTGTTCTTATGAACAGATAAGTAAGATAAGGGTCGTTCCTGTGGTTAAAATTGAGGAATTGACAATTCTGAGTGACTAAATTACTTACATTCTACAATTAGGCTAATCATGCCCAAGAATTACATACCTCTGGGTTCAAATTTTCATGCAATAAACTTGGGAAAATTATTTAACCAATTATTTCTGTGACTCATCAGCTTATTTAAAAAAATGAGAATGAGCATAACTATCTTAAAGATATGTTGTTAGGCTTAAATTTGACAATTACGTGTGTATCAACATTACTATAGGAGCAGAGGAAGTGGAAGCAATAGTTGCATTAATAATGAACCCAATTTTTTTCCTAGTTAGCAGGCATATCCAAGCATGTCTAGAGAGAGAGCCGAGCAGCTCTCCTAGGTGACAATAGCAGGATGGGCCCCAAAGAAGTGAACTCACTCCAGGAAATGGTGGAAGGTCCTCATGACCTCTGTCCAAATGTTAGGTGGTTAGGTGGCCATGAGCGATGGGAGCGAAGGCCTGGCTCCATAACCATAGAAATGACAACACAGATAGCTCAACCCAAGAGGCTGCCCCCCAGCCTTCCCAGAGAAAACCTCATTTTTCAAATAACAATTCCCCTACATCCTGGAGTACGAGGAAATAAATGACCACGGCATAGCAACTGGCTTAGGGCAACAACAAACGCTGGCGCAGTAAGAAGTACTGTGACCTTCTTGTCACCTCAGTCTCATTATACCATCATTATAATGTCATGCATATTCCAAGAATCTAATTATAACTGACTGAATTCTGGGAGGAACATAGGCAGTTAACAATAGGTTATATAATAGTCAACTGTCAATCAAAATGACCTCACACATCAATCAGCTAGCACCACCCTTGTCACCACCCATGATGGCCCAGATATAAGACACACCTCCCCACCTCTGTGAGGCTACAGCCCTCTCTGGTGTAGCCCATTTCTCTCTTGAAATGTACTTCAACAAATCGTACTTTGCTGATCTGTAATTCTTTACTGCATTAGTGGAAAGGACCGAGGCCCCCCAGGGTGGCTGGGGCAACGAGGGACTTAGGTCACCCCCAGCGGTGACACGAAGGAAAGGACCCACATCTCCTTACCAGTCCTGTTTTTGTTCACGTCAGTTGACAAGGGAGAGAATTCTGTATCTCCATGGGCATAGGCAGGTTTGGAAACAAAACTAAAGATAAAGCTTGCTCAGATAGGAGTCTCTAGCAGCCCAGTCAGTGAGCCAACCCTCACTATTCTACAGAGTTTTTACATTTATGGGGCACACGTGGCATTTCTGAAAACTCAGATTTGTGGGCTATGCTGTAGACCTGATAGAGCAGAACCGCGAGGTGGGGCCTTCTCACACCTACGTTAAACCATTGGTGGAAGGAAAAGCAGGTATAATGTTTGCAGTAAAGTGGTAGCTAAAAGGGCTTCTGAGTCTGGCAAATTTGGAGAATCCATACACAAGCTTCCCTAAATCTGTGATTTGGTACTTAACGAAATAAATAGTTTATGTATTAGTAATATTGTTGTAATTTTAACACAGAATGACTTGAACAAACAGGTTACACAGTGTCTGGAAATTGTCCATGGCCTATTATTTTAAAAATATAAGATAGTGAATAATTTACATTATTGATTGTAAACAGGGCAAATAAACACAAAGCGTTTACAACTTCTAAATTCACTGAGTAAATTCTTTAAGAAAGCAGACCAGAACATATACATGTAAGTTGAATCTTGAGCTTGACAAATATCAAATGCTCCCATTTTTAAATTCTTACTAATAGGAAAATTACAGTGTAGTTTTATTTCTAAGAAATATTATTACATATCATAACATCATTTAAGCTTACTTTATTAGGCCTTGTCTCTTTTAATTCACTTCGGTTGACATGATTATATTATACATTTCCCAAAATGTGTCCCAATAAACATTATTCTGAAAAAAATATATTTAAAATGGTTTTATGGTCAAATAAGTTTGGGAAATTTACATTATACTCATGTCTTATACTTGGTAATTTGGGGTATCCATTAATATATTAAAAGCCCAAAGAATTACTGCAGCTAAGAAAATTTAATAGGTTTAACTTAAAATTTCCCAAACCCACCAGCCATGGTATTCATTTATTTGAATAACACTTTTTAAAAATCTGGGAAACTCAAGTTTGGAAAATTTTAATATCGGTGTTTTTTTGTTTTGTTTTGTTTTATTTTGTTTTTTCAACATCTCAAGTTCTAATCCATTGTGTTTCCATATTTTATTAATTTTGTAACAAGGGCTTAATTTTAGCTATCATCTCACAGAGTTATCAGAACTGATAATAGATAAAAATATGAAAGAATCCAGACATTACTTAGTGTATAGTTATCCCTCAGTATAAAAGAGTTCACCTAATTTAACACAACTAATAATAATAAAGAACTGAGTTGGATATTGCCATTGCAACTGGCACTCACACACACACAGGAAGGCTTCAGAAAACACACTTATTATTCCTCCTCACACTATATTCTATATTATATTTTATAAAGTTCTAGTCTACATCTTAATTTTAAATCTGATTTTGTTCCAATAAACTGATTTTGTAAACACTAATAATTTGAAAAATTCAGATCTAAAAGAGTTTAACATCTACAGCAAAACTGTGTTACCTAAATACTAAACAAAATTATCTGTGTTTATTTCATAAACCTGCAAGTGGCTATTGTGGCACTGGAGGATGGTTTGTTCCACACCCACAAACCACAAATTCTTATTAGGAAATCCATACATGAGATTGGCATTCAGGATTTGCTTCTGAAAATGAGAAGTAGTTAAGAAATCTAGCTTATATACAGAATTATATAGACCAGCAAATGTATCTAAGAGACTATAGATCCTATTAGATATAAAAATTCCAATAGACATACTACTTAGTAAAAAATTTTTTAAACTTTTTTAAAAAAAATAGGCCCAATTGCTTTAAGAGTCATAAATTCTTCCATATATTTGTGTCATAGATAATTACATTAAACTCTCTAAATCATGTCTGAGATACAGATCCTTAATTTCTGATCTTTGTGTTACTAGAAAGTAAAACTGCAAAATTTTCATATGTCAAAGATGATGGTTAATTAGCATTTTTCTTCTGTTGTAAGATTTTTGATTGATAAATTGATAAAAAATGTTTAGTCATAAAAAAGTTATACTGAATTTCCAGACAGTGTCTATATATATAATTCATTTTATATATATGGTTCTAAATAAATATTTACCTTCTGTGAATACCTTTTCACATTTCCGGGGGTTGGGGGTTGGATAACCAGGAACAACAGAAAAACATAAATCAAAGGAAAAGAATTCAAACATTCAAAGAAAAATTTATTAAATAAATGCATTTTAAAAACTCTCCAATTTGGGGTGCCAAAATTGATTTATAATCTCTAATTTGTTATGCTTTCTGCAGGGCAGAGCATATAAGTCTATGAAGCTTGCTCAGCATTTATAATTATGTAGCTGTGCGAGGCTGAATACAAACCATGTATGTACTTCTGGACAAAATAAAAATATATGTATCACCCAGACTTCATAAGCATACCCATTGTTTATCTGTGCAGTCACATTCATAGCTGGAGTTTCGTGGGATGCTCCTATTAAATACTCAGGCTCCATTACTTGCCTCATGAGAGCCTGGTGGCATGTTTCCAAGTGTGTGATCACACAGCTTCGGACTGTAGAAGCAGGCTCAATTTCAGGCAGGTCCTGCTGATAAGGAGCCAGTGAATGTTGCCATTTGAATGCTTCTATGGTGATCACTATTCATCAATTTGCATGTTGCAAAATTTTGAATGAGATCAGCACTGATATTTTGGTTATGCTATTCACTAACAGCTGTAAGAAATTATCCCTTTTATCTAGGGGGGGAAAAAACTCTAAAAATTTTTTTTAAAATATAGAATATCCAAGGAAAGGAAAGACCTAGGTTTGAACCTAGAAATTCTTATTGTCAGGATTCTTCCACATGTCAGATAAATACTAGACAATGGAAACTTGCGCCCAGAAGGCTTTTTAGAAACTACTAACTCTAACTCTAAACTAGGCTCACAGAACTCTTTCTAGACAAATGAATAACTATCCAGTTTTCAAATACTTCTCAGATTTCATGGGCTTCTAGGCAACTCATTCTAACACTTCAAAAGATTTCTAGACCTGCCTTTAACCCCAAGGAGATACACAGAGAGATTATACTTTAACTATGAGAAAAGGTGGGCAATGCATTATGTGTTAGAATATAAGTGAAAGATATCAATGCAGAAATAATCATGTTTTGGATTAACTATGTCACTAGCCATATAATTCATTAATAATGTCTTGCAACAAATGTATCTGTCATTTGTCTTCTGTGGTTCGTCTCATTGATCCATGATTTAAATGCAATATCTCCTCATAAACCTCAGTAGTAGTTATGGAAGTTGCACTTTGTCTAGATTAAGACAAAAATCACAGCTCATAAGTGAAAGACAATTCCATGTCCTTGTAGTGATAATTTTTTTAATTATGAAATTCTAGGAAAAAAATCATTAAAATTGACTTAATTTAAAGCTGTACCACATTAAAAATAGGAAAATCCAAGTAAGATTTTGGGGAAAATATTTCCAAATCATGAACAAGATGGCTATATTTACGAAGGAAGAGTAAGCAGATTCTTATTCAAGGAATAATTGTACAAATTAATAAGTAATGATAATTTAGATGTTGAACTTTCAGGGAAAAAAAAGATTAAGAGTAATGAGATGTTATTAGTTAAAATATTAATAAAATGAAAGCTAGAATAGATCAAAATAAAATGTCAGAAAACAGCAGATAAGATTTTTCTTTGAGTAGGAAACAGTACATTTTAGAGAATAGCTCAAGGAATATTGATACTAGAATTCACAAGAAGCTTATTATCACATAAAATAACAGAAAATTAGGGTATAATTAAAAAATTAAACATTCGGTTTCCTAAAAGTACCAACAGTTATGGGTCACCCCATCCTTAAATTATAAAAGAAGAGTTCGGTAGCAAGGAATTATCAATGAAAGCCATTCTGACACTAATACTACTACCAATATAAAAGAGTGAAATAACCTTGAAATCAGGGCAGATGAACTGATGGAGGGCATGCTGCAGACTGAGAGGGTAGAGATCGTGCTTTACATTTTCTTTGTTTACTCCCAGCACTTAGCATCATGTTGGGCACACAATAGAGAATCAATAAATACTTAGAGAGGAATTGATCCAGCCACAAATCAGTGCATTAGGTGGATAATTAGTTGCCCTGGGGAAACCCATCTCCCAGTGTTGGTTTTCTACTCTGATTGAAATCAAGAGGGGATGAAAGGAACTCCTCAGCCTTTACAGGTTTTCCTTTGAAGAAACTCAACCATCATAGTGATCACAGTTATGCCAGTGACAAATTCAATATTTCTTCTTACCATGCTATATGATGAGTTCTGATTTTGATAATACCTACATTTGTGAAAAGTAGATTCCTATCGTTACAGACAATAGAATCAACTCATATTGAGATACACACACACACACACACATATACACACATATATACACACACACACATATATACACACACACACATATATACAAACACACACATATACATAGATATATATATATATATATATTTTTTTTGAAATTGATTTTTCGCTTATCTTCTCCTGAATTCCTTTATTCCACTCACTGTGACTTTACCAAAACACTTAGTATTTCAAACTTCCCATTCACACAGATCATCTACTCTGTTTCATTGTAATGGGTGTCTTTCAGTCCAATTTTAGTCTTGATTATAAAAGTGCTGACTTCACAGTCATCTTCATCTCTACCCTAGACACACTCACTCACACATACCACCCTAAACATTGAACAAATTTTGAACCCCAGGCTTCTACTATTCAAATAATGAGCTCTTTCTTTGAAGTACAAAGACCTCTAGAGAAAAATGCAGAAGTCAATGTTTGGTTTTAACCTGGCTCCCTTACTTTCTCAACAATCCTTTTCCTTCTTAATGACCTTTAAGGCTACTCCAGATCTTTATTTTTCCTCTTATTTTTTCACATTTCCCTGGGGCCAAACCCTCATTCTGAGTAGATGTTCTTATCTCGTACTTCCATGAAGGGCATTCATACCTGAATTTCCCCATTTATATTGACATAACTGCATCTAAGCTATTCATTTCTTTATGGACTCAATGAGTAGTCACCAAGCACCTATGCTGTGCTGGCCTCTGTTTTGACAGATACAATGGTAAACAAAACAAATAATAACCTCAGAGAACGTACCTTCTATTGGGGTAGACAAGAGATTACAATAAAGAGTTATAAATGCCATAAGTAGCATATACAGGATAGTATGGAAGCACTTAGCATTGGCACCCAAATTGGAATTGGTTGTGTGATTAGAGATAGCTTCCTAGAGTGACATTCAAGTTAAGACATAAAATAGCAGAAGGAATTAACCAGCAAAATGAGGTGAGATGGAATAAGTCTGAGGCTTGAAAAAGGCATGTTCATAAGAGACAGCACATACGGAAAACAGTAAGAGATTCAATCTGGCTGAAGAACAAGATGTGAAGGTGGAGTGGTAATAGATATTTCTGGAGAAGTCAGCAAGGATTTACCATGAAAGGCACAGGAAGCAGTTAAACACACTGTTTATGAAGAGACCCTAGAGCAACACAGATCTGGTTTAAATCATTCATAGTTATCCTAAGGGTTCAGTGAGGTAACGTTTGGCAGACAGTTAGGTATTTAATACGTTTTTAAAAGCTAACATTGGACCCATTAAAAAGCTTGTTTGTCATCCAGAGCCCAGTGGGGAGCTACGGAAGGATCTTATCTGGAGGAATAACATGACTTCACTCATGTCTTTGGGCTGCCTGTGAAATGGATAAGAGCTATAAAGAGAGAAAGGGACCAAATTAGTACTGAAGACACTAGTTATGTAACTTTCTGCATCAATCCGGGCAAATATTACAGTGGCCAGAGTAAGTCTAGTGGCAGTAGAGGTGAGAAGATGGATTTAGTAAATAAATAGGAAACAGAAAAAAATTTTAATCATTTCTTCAATTAAAAAATAATAGATAAAAGAAAAATACATATATTTCTTTTATATATAATATATAATAATTATATATAATTATATATTACATATAAAATGAATATATATACTATTATATGTGTGTGTGTATATATATATTTTATTTATATATATATACACACACACATAATAGTATATATATCAATATTTTATTTATATATATATAAATAAAATATATATATAAAAAATATAAGAAATAAAACCAAAAGGAGTTGCTAATAGATAAAACACAGAAAAAGAAGGAAAAACAGGAGCAAGGACTACGATGAAATTCCTGCTTTGCCTAACTGGGTACAGAGTCGGCTATAAATGAGATAACACTGGGGAAAAGCAGGACTGGGAATATTGGGACTGAATGGTTCTAGTGATTGATACTTTGAGTTTCATGCTTCTATGGGATTTAATATCGAACCTGCAAGTCAAGAGAGAATTCTAGGTTGGTATCCAGAATCGAGATTCACATGTTTCAGGATGGCAGCTGAAGCCATGGGAGCAAGGCACGCGAGTATAGACTGAACAGGAAGAGGAGAAAGAAAGAGTAAACAAAGGAACCAGAGAGAGTAGAAGAAAGCCAGGAGTGCGGTGTCAAGAAAGCCAAAAGAAATGCTGCAAGAGAGAGAAACAATGTCAGCAATCTGATTTGGTAACAAAAGGGCTTTAATAACCTTTGACAAGAGCTGTGTGTTTGGAGCCAAGGGGCAGGGAGGGTGTGGTGGATCTGTGAATGAGAAGGAAGATGTAGTAAGAGCGAGGGAGAAAAATTCTATGGAAAAGTTTGGTTTTGAAGAGGAAAAGAGAGATAACTTGTGTAGTTGACAGGTATAGCACACTTAAGAGAAAATACTTTGTGGCTGAGGAGACCAGAGAATGAATGTTTGCAGGGACAGACAAGGAGCCAGTGCAGAGAGGTGCTTGAGAATGCAAATACCAAAGGCAGTAGTTGAGTTCACAGGTTTAGGAAGAGATGAAAAAAGGATGCACTAAGGGATACAGAAAAACAAATTATGCTGACAAAGGGGAAGGGACACACCCTATCCCTCCAACTGTGCTTTAAATCCTTCGATCTTCTCAGGGACCCTACCATTTGGATATTTGACTTACAAATACGTAGAGAAATTTGCTCATTTAGGGAGAAGAAGTCAACTCATTGTTCTCCATCTTATCTAGTTACTGACTCCACATCTTTTATATATTGCTTCAAATATGTTTGTTGTCTCCATCCACTACCTTCATTTCCTCACCTTATCTTTTTTCCGTTCATACTGCAATTAGGGTTCTGTTTCTAGGACTAAACTAATTATCTGTACTAAAAGTCAACAGTTATCCTTGTTTCAAAGGACATTTCATCTTCTTCCTGATTACACTTTACATTTAAAAGGCCATTGCTTTTAACCAAACATTCTTTTTTATAATTCCAACTTTGACTTCCATGATGCTGTTTTGGAACAACCCCGACTTCTCCGACAGTCCTGCTTCTATGTGCCATCTGTGTATCATTCACTGACCACTCTCTGCTTTTCTCTCTCTACCCTATTTTCATTGGTAAGCTTGTTGACGTAGGCATTTAAGTTTGTGATGCTCTCTCACAAATCAAGATCACCATCCTAACTTCATTTTGATTTGTAATTGAAATCATTTTTATGGCATTCCCCTCAACTGTCCCCAATTATTAGGCCAGGCACAGACTTCATTGTCATTCTCTCTTAGCAATCTCTTCCCCAGTTTCCCCACTTCTGTTGCTGGAAACACTGTACTACAGTCACAAAATATGGAAGCCATAGTAGACTCTGCGGTCTTTCATTTCTATTATTTAAGCTATCACCAAATCCTAATAACTTCTCCACTGCTTGACTCTTTCTTCATATTCTCCATGCTTTCACCCGAGTCCTGGCTCTAACGAACTCCCCTACAGAGTGTTTGCAAAAACCCCTACATTTTGAGTTTCTAAAGTCAAGTCATCTTGCATATCATCATCATATTTGATTTTCATAAAACCCATTTTTGACCATGCCATCTTCTTTATCAAGAACCCTATTACATACTGAATCAAGGTCTATGTTCCCACGCCCTACATGATTCATCAGGCTTCATGGTTTATTTTGTTTCATTTACTTCTCTAAACTCTTCTCCTCAGCTTTGGCCTCACTCCAGACTAGCTTATTTCCAAGAGACACATGACTCATATGCGTCCATGTTGCTAAGCCTTTGCTAGTGTTTGCCTTCTCTATTTAGGACTCCTTACTTATCTCAAGTCCAACCTCTTCTTTGAAAAGGAATGCTATTTGTTTCTTTTAATTTACGTATTTTCTTATTTCAAAAAAGTAGGGAGTAAAAAGAGAGTCATTATTTCACATACTTCTATCTCTATCGAGGACAGTTTGGAAAATAACATAGTTGTTTAATAAATACTTGTTGAAAGGGTTGGATGAAATAAAGAATTTATTAGGATAGTATCATAAGACCTGGTAATTATGCATAATTCTAGAACTATGTAGATAGATGTATGTGAGTTCTTAAAATATCAGAAGCTAGGCTTTTCAGTATTATCCTTGGTGTCAAAGGCCTTTGGAATTTTTTCTCACGACATAAAATTTATCATCAGGACCTGGCCAGAAACATATGAGATGGGATATTTTCTTCCCACATCAGAGAATTCTAAGCAATAGAATAAACAACATGCCTTTTTATGAGAAACACACACATACACCAACACGCGCGCGCGCGCGCAAGTTAGAGCAATGAAAAGAATTTAAATCATTGTATTTCTCTGGCATTTACTCAATTGAAGTAGCTTAAGAAATAGTCAGGTGATTCATTTAAAATAAAAATCCCATCTTGGAAAAAACCATGTGTAGTGCTTATCAATGCATACACAAATTTTTAATGGGGTTTCTAAAATATAATTATTACATTTTAGTTTGAAAATATATTTAATGTGAAAAATATTGAACTGTGGGTGTGGCTCCACATTTTACAAAAGTAAACAGGGTCCTTAGCAATTTGGGAAAGAGTTAAATTTCTGACAGTTTTTTACAGGAATAGCAAGAAGGACTCACAAAGGTGCTGTCACACAATACTGTACACTATAAAATATCTGAGGAGTTTAATAGGCTTGATTTTCCCAAGTGAATTATGTTCTGCCTTTATAAGCTACCATAAGGGACAAGCCACCTCTTTCCACATTGGGAGGCACAACAGTAAAAGTTGCCAGTTTGCTGCACGTCTCTGCTCTCAATAACACATTTCCCAAAACATCTAAATTTTAAGGAAAGCATTAGAACATCTGATGAAAAGACTAAATATAAAATTCAACTCATCAAGCTTTTATCTAAACACCTACTATTACATGCAAATCACCAAGCTAGGTTCTGTATTCCATTGTAGTTTTAACAGAATTTGTGAATTTCACCATTTGTTTAGAAATCTACTGCCTTAAAAGCATAAGAAAATTCATAAATTTGGCACATTTTTATGGTACCTCAGGCACCAGTATCCCTGTATTTGGCATTAATGTTTCTAAAATAGGTTAATATCCACGGCTCACCCAAATGTTGGAACGCAGGTCTCTGACAATTATTCTTGGTGAGGTGGGTCTTGCGAAGGTTTCTACAAGTTAGAACTGTGCACAGTATGCAGAGCATGTCCCCACACTCCCCTAGGTCTCCCTTGGAGGCTGTCCTCATGTCATCAAACTAATTCATATCCCCATGGGCTGCTTGGGCTATATTATGTCAGTTAATTCTGTTCCAGTTCTAACACACCCACCTCTAGCATCTCATCACCATGGAGCCTGTTTTCAGCTAAATTGTGTCTCCCTCAAAATTCATATGTCAAAGACCTAACCTTCAGTACCTCAGAATGTGACTGTATTTGGACACAGGGTCTTTTAAGAGGTAATTCAGGTTAAATGAGTCTTTTGTGGGTGGACTCTAATCCAATATGACTGGAGATAGAGCAAGATCTGTCAAGATGGAAGATTATGTGAAGACAGAGGGTAAAGATCATGGAGAAGAGCAAAAAAGAAAGAGAGAGAGGAAGGGAGGGAGGGAGGGAGGAAGAGAGAGAGAGAGAGAGAGAGAGAGAGAGAGGAGAAGGAGGAGGAGGAGGAGGAGGAGAGGGAGGGAGGGAGGGAGGGAGGGAGGGAGGGAGGAAGGAAGGAAGGAAGGAAGGAAGGAAGGAAGGAAGGAAGGAAGGAAGGAAGGAACGAACCTGCCCCAACACCTTAATCTTGGACTGCTAGCCTTCAGAATTGAGAGAAAACACATTCTGTTTGTTAAGATCCCTCATCTGTGGTAATTTGTTATGGAGGCCCTAATAAACTAATACAGCCTCTTTTCTGACTCACATTTACAGGCTGAGAACTAATTTAGTCTTCAAAGGACCTGCACAAAAAGTCTAACTAGGGATTAATGTGGAAACCCTTTTTTTTTTTATTGGTCTATTTCACTGAGTTCTCAGAGTGAATAAACAAAATAATGTATATTGCTCACTCTAGGCATAAAATAATAAAGCAATTATAACTAACATTCGGTGAGCATTTTTCTACATGTCAGGCATGCTTCAAAGAACTTTAGAAGCTATTATTCTGAAATAAATCTATTTTATTGCTCAGTCCTCACAATACTCAATGCAATAGATTTTTTTTCATATATATTTACATGTATTGTTATCACTGCCTTGCAAATAGAAACTATCCCAGATGACTGGAAATAGAGCAAGTTAAGGGTAAAATCTGAATAATCATCTTTTAGTTAGTCCTTCTTTAGGAACAAAATCAGAATTGGTCTTCTTAAATCTTGGGTTAACTACAGATTTGAGGGTTGTTCTTTTTTTCTTTTTTCATCCTGTGTGTGTGTTATTTGCCTTGAGTTGGCTCTGAGTCCTGGCAGCTCTGTGAATGAGTGATGTCCACAATGTCCTGTCCCACCAGCCCTGCTCAGCAATGTAGACTCGTGCCTATGGCTTCTCGTGTGGAGTCAATCCATTCCATATTGGTTTTCTTCTTTTACTGCCGTCTTCTATTTTCCTAGCATTACCATCTTTTCCAAAGAATCCTGTCTTCTCATGCCTAGAAGGATAGCTTAAGCTTTGCTATTTTTGCCTTCAGCAATATTTCAGACTTAATTTGTTCTCAAACCCACTTGTTCAACTTGCCGGTGGTCTAGGGTATCCATAGTGATCTCCTCCCATACGCTATTTCAAATGAATCAATTATTTTCTCCTATCAGCCTTTTTCGCTGTCCAACTTTCTTATTCATACATACTACTTGGGAATAAGAGCATATAGATAATCTTAGGCTTGGTCTCAAATGACACATCTTTGCTTTTGATGACTTTCCCTAATTCTTGCATCGCTATCCTTCTGAATCTTAGGCTTGTCTTGATTTCTTGGTGGCAGCTTCCATTTAAATTGATGACTAAAGCAAGGAAAGCAGAATCTTTAACAATTTCAATGTCTTCATTGTCTGTGTGAGAATTGTGTATTTCTCCTGCAGTCACGATATTTTTCTTCTTGCTGTTTTAAATGCAGTCCTACTTCGGCACTTCTTTCATTTTCAGCAGACATCACTTCAAATCACTGTTACTTTCTGTCACTAAGATGGTGTCAGCTGAATATCTTGTTATCGATATTTTATCCACCAATTTTCACTCCTCCTTCTTCTGAGTCTAGCCCAGCTTTTTTAATGATATGTTCTGTGCACAGATTGAACAATTGTGGAGAGAAAATGCACCCTTGTCTGACACCTTTGCTACAGGAAACCATTAAGGCTCTCCACATTCTGTCTCGACAGTGGTTTTTGTCCATAATACAGGTTACACATCAGGACAATCAAGTGCTGAGAAACAACCATTTTTTTTCAGTCTATATCTTTTTCATTTCCTGATATCTGTATTAAAAACAGATATATCTATATTTATGTATGCATTTATTATTTCTGTTGTTAAGTAAAAATAATTCTTAACCCCAGGCTCAATACTCACAAGAATAAAGAAAAATAATTATCAATTAACAAAAAAGAAGAAGGAGGAAAAGGTGGAAGAGGAGTAAAGGAAGAATGGAGAAAGAGTAAAGATAAGAAAAATAACATAAAATATGTAATTATTTTACTTTAAATCAGGCAAAAATAATCTTTATTGCTAATTATAACAAAATAATATTGTTGAGGAATGGGCAATCCCTCTAAGAAAAAATAGGTGGCAGTTGGAATACACCTGCCATACTACAGTGATCTGTATAGTGTCGGTCATACACAGCTTTGGTCTTCCCAGGCTCTGACTGTCTAATGCTAATGCTTAAGGAACACTCTTTATAAGGTTCTCATCAGGTAACTAAGTACTTCATACAATGTCAACTATTCAGTGTCCAATGACACTGAAAATATAGAACATTTTGTTCACCTCTGCAGTTGAAGCCGAAGCACTATCAAACTCCAAAACCACAAAGAATGTCACTTTACACTCTAAGGGCTGGTGGTCATGGGATGGTGCTGAATGGAGGCCAAAAATAATAAAAATGTTTTAGTAATTTGGTTCTAGTTTAAGAAGTGTGACTGGTACACGTCAGTAGAAACCATATATTCAAAAGTTCTAAAATGTGGTACGTCACGTTATGAAATTAGACAAAGGCTTAAAGGTCGCCTGGTCAAAAGCATTATACGGTGTCAGAATCCCTGAACAATATCCAAGGAGGAGAGCCCAGCCTCATTTCTACTTCCTGAGGCAACTATACAACTTCTGAAAAAATTATAAAAATTTTGCCTTTATGTTGAAAAAAATCATTGCCTCATAATTTCTATCCATTAACCATACTTCTGTCTTTTGTTATAAACACAATTCAGTCTTCTGTCTGATAATCTTTTAAAACTTCAAAAGAACTGTCACATTACCCTGAGGTTATCTGTTACATTAATATCCCTCTCAATCCCTTCAACTCTTACTCTACAAAATACTTGCCAGAACTTTTATATTCTGTCGGTTGTTCTTTATAAATATCTATTCTAATTTGTCAATTACTTTAATGCAACATAAATCTAAATCTGATGTGGGATGTCAGAATGTTGGGCTTGTCATCTTTTATAATATACTCATTGTTGCACTGCTGAAAATCCACGATATGTCTTTGTCAATTAACCTCATCCAAATGTGAATGGAATTGGATAGAGGAAGGTAATACTCTAGTAAATTTAATACTTAAAAACATGTATCTGTAAAATAGATACAGATAGAAATAGATACAGATAAAAATATATATGTGTAAATGGCATAATTGATTGATTATTTCCTGTTTTAATGTGTTAACTATTCACTTATTCACCTATATTTCTTAAATGTTTTGTTTACTTATATTTTACGGTCTTTATTCCCACAAAAATAAATATACTATGATCCAGTACCTTGAAAATAAGTTCAAAAAATAACGATTGTCAATATCTTAAAGAATTTTATATTTTTCTTTTAAGAATTTTATATTTTTCTTTTAAGAATAAAGTATTGATAGAGAAAAAATAAATTATGTAGGTCATAAATTTACTAAAACCATCAATTTAAAAAAATAATTTAAAAATTAAAATGAAGTCAAAGAGCAGGGATTCTTTTTGTCTTTTTAATAGAAAAATAAATAAATTGGTTACAAATGCTTTTTAAAAATTAAGTTAACAAAGCTAGACTTTGACATTTTGAAAATAATGTTTTGTCTATTTTAACCCTGTATTGTACAGCAATATAACTGGACTGTAATATTTTCTCTATAATATTGATTAAGCACTGCGAATGGCATAAATAATCTACAGTGGAACTTGGCCAGTATTGAGAAGAAAACTGTACTTTTTACATTCATCCCTTTTAAAGTTCTAGTGATTAATTTACTAAGTAAACATCTATTAAGCATATTTTAATTATGTAGGAAACTATTTGAAAAAAAAGAATGAATAAAACAAGAACCATATGACCAAATCTTCATGACTTTGGTTTTGGCAAAGGATTTTTAGATATGACACCAAAAGCATGATTAACAACAACAAAATTAGATAAATTTGACTTCATCAAAACTAAAATTTTTTTTTTTCTTCAAAGGTCACCACCAAGTGCAAAGACAAACCATGGAATATAGGAAATTATTGAAACCATATATCTGACAAGGGACTTAAGTCTAAAATACATAAAGAACTCTTACAATTCAATAATAAAAAGACAAATGGACTAATTAAAAATGGAGAAAGAATCTGAATAGACATTTCTCCAAGGAAGACAAACATTTACCAATAAGCACATGAATAGATGCTTACTTAACATTATTAGTCATTAGGGAAATGCAAATGGAAACCACAAGATACTACTTCACACAAACTAGAACAGAGAGGATAAAAAAATACAGATAATAACTAGTGCTAGTGAGGATGTGGAGAGACTGGAACCCTCATACACTGCTGGTGGAAAATGAAAATGCAAAACCATCTGGCATTTCCTCACACAATGAAACAGAAGTACTGTATGACCCAGTAATTGCACTCATAAGGATAAACCCAAGAGGAATGAAAACATATATTCACACAAAAATTTGTATACAAATGTTTATAGCAGTATTATTTATAATAGACAAAAGATGAAACAATGGAAATGCTCATCAACTGATGAATTGATACATAAATGTGGTATATCTATACAATGATACATTATTTGGCTATAAAAAGGAATGAAATACTAATACATGCTATAATATGAATGAGCCTTAAAATATGCTAAGTGAAAGCAGTCAGTCACAAAAGGTCACATATTATATGATCACATTTATGTAAAATTCAAGAGTAGAGAAATCTATAGAGACAGAAAGTAGGTCAGAGTTTGTTGGAGCTGGGAGGTGGTGGGGAGATGTGAAGGTAGGGAGTGATACCTAAAGGGTAAGGGTTTCTTGATGAGGTGATGAAAATGTTCTAATAAGAATGGTGATGTTTATACATATCTGTGACTATATTAAAAATCATGTAATTGTATAATTTAAATGAGTGAATTGTATGTTATGTGAATTATATGTCAACGAAGCTGTTAAAAAAACATTCTTAGAAAAGGAAAACAAATTTGTCAAACTTATTCAACAGATATCAAGATCTATAAAGTTACAGTAATAAAGACAGTTCGATAGTGGTACCAGGATGGGTAAATAAACCAATGAAAAAGAACGGAGAATTTAGACATACTTGATTTACAACAAATGTAGAACAGTAGGAAAAGGGTGGCCTTTTAAATAAATAGAGCTGAGTTAATATAGTTTTAAAAAGAGCTAATATGACATAGACCCTATTTCAAGGTTCCTACAGTCTTGTTCCATTATCATACATCAAAAAAGGGAAGCTCTGGTATATAAAGGGAAAATTAGGTCTTGACAAACCAGTTTAGAGTTCTCTGTGCCCTAACCTATGTGGACCTCTCCAAATATTGTGAGAATGTAGAGGGACACTCAAAATCATTTTAGCACAATTGAATAGTTTAGAGAATATTCTATTAATTATTAAAACTATTTTTTTACATTAAAAAAAATGAAATCGTTTTTGAAGGAATAAAGCCCTTTGTGTTAAATTTAGTTTTCAGTTTCATCACTCTTTATCTGCCTCTTTTCTATAGGAAAATGATCTTTGGCATTTAAATTCTCTTACTACCTGCTGTGTTTTATCATAAACTCGGCTGCCTTCGAATCCATACTGTCAACTTTAAATGTGATAAGCAACCTCACAAGCTCGGATGTTGCCTTAATTTCATGCAGTCATTTTTTTATAGTTTTCCAACATGCAGATTAAGTACTTTATTCAGTTGCAGATGGCTCTGGAATGGGTTTTTCAGCAAACCATGAGTGAAAGTCAATAATTCGTAATGAAGTGCTGACATGTTACTACTTATGAGCTTCAAGGGCAGGATTCAACCAAGATTATTGTACAGTTGTACCATATATCAGATTCAGATAGTTTTCTTTTATAGTGACGCGTGTGTGCACGCGTGTATGGGTGTGTGTGTAAACCTTTCGATCCCTCCTCTATAGAGGTTAGAGCAGTCAGCCTCTCTTTAAATGGCCATACATACTATCTCTACTCTCTTCACCGATGTGTTGGGCACTTTGCCCTGCACTGCCTTATTCAAAACGACCTCAGAAAACTGTCTGTAGAATATTTAAGAAGTAATATGCTAATACAAATCGAGACATGTTAATATGTTCCTAACCTATAACATAGTAGTTTTTCTTAGGGCATTTATCATTAAATAATCCAAAAGTAGAAAAATAAGTATAATCGTAAGGACATCTATTATATTATTACTTATATTAACCAACAAAATGGAAATAATTTAAATACCCAATAGTATGATCATGGGCTGAGGCAGAGGGTCTAAATTAATAATGACTTATCTATTTGATACAATTATGCAACCATTAAAGAGGTTGATATGAAGACTATATAAAAATGTGGAAAATGCTAAAGATGTATACTAATTCTTATACTAAAAATTCTTTTAGTCTAATAATAGTCATGCAGACCTTATTTAGTTTATATAGATAAATATAGAATAAATTCTAGGATGCTAGATTAAAAATTGGATATTTAAAAAAAATGATTAATGATATATTTGGTAGGTGTATAATATTTTCCAAGACAAAGTTCAGATGAAATTTGAGACCAATGAGCTTGCCTTCCTTCATGACCTTTTGTCAGTTTTGGGCCATTCATCCCCAAACCTCTTTTATAACATTACCTTGATCTTCCTGTTGGAGGACTCTCTTTCTGTATAGGTTTTGGAAGTAGTGGCCATTTTTTGTACACCCTGGCACTGTCAGGTGGCAGGCATGTGACTGAGGTTCAGGCAATCTCAGGCTTTCTCTTAGGCCTTTGAATTTCGAATAAATCATGTAACGATAATGTGCTAGTTAGAGATAATGTTCACCAGACCTTTTCTTTAGCATAAACTTCATTATAGGTCCTGTTGTTCAACACTCAGGAGCTCTTTATATTTTGCCTGTTTTCCCCCAATTTTTTCCTTTTCTCTCTAAGAAATCTTAAATTGTCTCCTTTACTCATCACCTAGAATTATTTCTGATCTCTAGGCAAAGATTTTACTTTACATATTAAAGTTGTTCTAAACTACATTTTATATGGAGAATAATACGTAGAAACTGAGGAGAATGTTATAGTGGGTTAAGAAGAAAGGTAATCAAAATCAAGGAAACCAGAAAGAGAGAACTAACTTTATAAATTCAGTTTATAAACATGATGCGAGAAATCAGAGTTAGAGTGAACCATTTTAGGTAGCTGAGTTAACCGTGATTGAGTCTAAGCAGAAGCTAGTTCATATTTTTAGAGAATAAACACCTCCTCTTGCCTTAAGATTTTTCTAAATTGTCATGGAGAAGGTCTCTGTTTCATTTTTATTTTGTTTTGTTTGATTTTCTTTAATTAATGTGTGTGTTGTGGGAAATCATGGAAGTGTTTTTTGATAACGACATTGGAAAGCAAAAAAGGTTTTCTGCTTAGGCACCCTGGAAAGAGGCCTGAAAAGAAGAACAGGATGTTCTGTCTTCCATCTAACACAAGAGTTTAGGTATGACTTCTTATAGGAAGAAAGATATTGGATAAAACTAAACAATTTGTCTTGACAGAGGAAATAAAACACAGACCTAGGACTGTGTATTTCTAGAGTCCAGTTGAGAACATTTAAGACAGACGAGCAGTGGGTCATTCCTTACATCCCACAGTAGTTTAGCACAGAATCTTGACTGTCAGAATGTTTTGGACAAGTTATCTCTGATCACCGTTTTTCCCAGTGGAATCAGAAAAATGACTTTTCTGTTGGGAAAGGTAATCATATGTGCACGTCTTTCAACCCCTACCTGGCCTCATAAGAATGAGTGTTGAGCCTGGAACCCTTCTTGACCAAGAGACAAAGAGCCCACGGAGTCTTTGTTCAGCTTATCACTTTGTGTGGGAATACTGTTCCCTGCTTCAGGCTTAATGAATGTTCCTTTGTTCTATAGAAGCATGTGCATCAATGGCCCTTATGTATGCCCCCTCCACCCCCGTTTTCAGTATGTCAGACTCTACAAGAGAGGAATTGGGATCCTTCTATTGCAGCACAAATGGTGTGCTTACAGGCCAACTGCCCTGCATCAGATGCTGGGGACACATGCTGGCCATGAGGAGCTGATGAATTCTACTGGAGCTGATCTTACTATGTCTCTTCCCTATGTGAGTAAAAGCAATGTTACATCCAGTGCTTGACTATTGTGTTATCCTTGGCAGCTCTGCTACCTAGAAACAGCTGGCAGAAGTGCTTGGACTTCTATTCCAGTTGGCAGGCATTGTGATGATCTTTCTATCCTCCATGGAGCTGGGATCCTCCTCCGGCACTGGGCAGTGCACAGTGTTCAGCTCGACACATCCCTTCTGAACCATGGAGGAGCATGCATACGGACTGTGGTCCAACATTTTCAGAAAGTTTCTCATTGGCTTTGGCTTCTAAGAAGAAAATTTAAGAGGTTTTCTCAACTATAAACGAGGGAAACTCTGAGAAAAGAAATTATATACTGAAACAGCTGGAGGAGGGATTTTGAACTAATGAAATTTAGATACTAATATTATGTAACTCTCATTTCCATAAAACATACAATGGGGACGTTTTAGCTTATATTTAGATTAAACTCTGCTATTATTTTGTCATGGTAATTTATGTTTTGCTAGTCCTCACCAGCTTGAAAATCCAACCAAGACTATTTCTCCTTTTCTTATCATACCCTTCCATCCCTCAATATCCAGGCTCATGGAACACCTAGCCTCAGTCAAATAGCCTGCTTATGTCATGATGTCCTCTAAGGGCTCTTATGTCCTCGCAAATTTCGGCCATCTGGCTGCCATGTGTTTTCATGCCAAGTTGAATTCTATAACAGGATTAGATTATAGTCATTGCTGCTACCACACAGTTTCAGAGTCCTCCTTTGACTCACTAGCTAACAGCCAGATCACCAGGGTCTCTGGATGCTTCTTTGTGGCCTGCTGTAAGCTAGCAATACTGTCTTCTCAGGCCTCCACGACTCTTCTCCTCTCTGTAACCCAGTGGGCTTCCATAGTCACTCCTTAAGTCAGGAAACATATTCACTGGCCCCTGTCATCACTCGTTTAAATTCTAGTACTTGTGGTTCAACGTCTTAGGGAGATTTTCACTCTTACAGCAATTAGAGTGTCTTCTCCACAAGATGTTGTGAAATTCTGGCCTGTGACTATCCAGTCTTCGTATCAACAGAGCCTTAATCCACAGTTCCACATTTTCTATTTTTTTCCTGAAAATTTTCTCTTGGGTTCGTAAAAGAAACAAAGTTTCAGAACATTTACGTAAAAAGCATGGTCAAATTCAGAAAATATTTTAGATCAAAATAATATAGTCCCTCTACTGCCATGGAAGACTTTAAAAAATAATTACTCTAAAAGCAAACAGTCAGGAAGAATGAATCCTCTTGTAACTCATTTGACAGAGAGCATGAGGTAGTTAAACTGAAGGTCTTCAATAAAGTTACAATCCCACGGGTATTTCTCTGCCTGCATTGTCCCAGCCAAAACTTTGCTGTTCTTCACTGAGGGTGTAGCATGGGCTTCCCTATCAGTGCAGAGAACAGAGGGAACAAGAGTGCTAGACACAGGTAGCTGAGCTCTCCGATTTGTGAGACATAGAACTGGAGCTCTTCCCAGTGAATCACGAAAGCAGGATGCTATCATTTTGTCAAGGCTGTTGGAGAAAACAAACGCCCTTAACAACAATATAAAAGTCTTGGAGATAAAGGGAAGTGTAAATAATGGCATAAGCACAGCCTGAGAACACAGAACAAATATATTTAGTGAGACCTTGCATAAAAACTAACATCCCAGCATAGATCAGGCTCAGAAAAGACTAGTGTGGGGCATTTACAAAAGCATTCGTGAGGCCTGGATAAAGAGAAATCTAGATGTAAAGTTTTCTACTAATTCAATAATGACAGAAATAGGACTTTATATCTGAACCTTTCCTCTTATCCTTCGTATTATTTTTTGTGGTATAAAAATATGCCTTTACATATATTGTAAAAGAATAGAACTAAAGAATTATCCTCTTGTGGCATCAGCCCCAAGGCTTAGATGGAGATTGAGGAAACCTTGGGAATTTGAAGGAGGCGCTGATCGAATGGATATATAGCTCCTTTATTATTTTGCAAGGTGACAAATTTAAAAAAAAATAAGTCTTGCTACCTTTTTTTTGGTTTTTGAACATATTGCTAAATTCGTTTTAGCCCTTAGAAGGGGTGTGTGTGTGTGTGTGCGCGCGCGCGCGCGTTTTCTAATAGTTTCACTTACCATGGGAAAACTGGATTTCTTCTCTCATTTTTCTCTTGAATGTCTTATTGGACGTGCATAGTTAAAGTTCTTTGTGACCACCAGGCCTAAAACTCACAGGTACATTACAAGCTGGATGGTTCCAACTTTAACGTAGATGGAAAAGGGGGAGGAGTCTTGGGTAAAGGTCTCAAGCTCAGATGCCGACAGGGACCAGATAAACAAGTAAAGCAGTGGCACCATCTACAGGACTCGCTGTTACTTGACTCTAGTAGATTATTGCAGAAGTCTGGATTTACCGGAAGAGTCAGAAATTTGGATTTAATTTAATTTTTTTTTTTTAATTGGAACATGTCAGTTTCTTTTGAAAAACTGCTGTCAGACAAAACATTTGAAATACAAATTCCAGAACAGAGCCCCCAGAGTTCTGATTACTTGTCTGAGTCAAGAGATACTTCCTAATGAAAAAACAATTTTGGAAAGAAAGTGCTAGATATGGGCATAGGCATCCTTGGGGAAAAAAAAAAAAAGGATTTTGGTGAAAATAGTTTTAACTGAAGAGTAAGAGGAGCTACATCTAAAGCTAGAATGTTTACACTGAGGAAGAGGACAAGAGAGAACATTCTTATCCTTAAAAACACACTAGCTTTCCTTTTATAACTAACTCATTTTTTTTTAGTAGGAAGAAAAACATGCATATATCTGCATAAGCTTGTAGGAGATGAACTGGAAGCGTCTCACTCCATTCCATCTTCTTACCAGCTCCTTTCGAGGGCACATGCCAAGGATAATGTTTGAATAAACTGGAATGACCAGTGAGCAGCAGTAAACAGTGTCGCAGAGGAGGGGAAAGATCCAACTAAGCTGAAGGGTGCTTCTGAGAAGATGATTCAGTTGGGTCAGTGATAAAAATTACTGTTTCTAGCTCACATATTATAAGATGCTAACTCTAAAGAGAGCTGATAAATAAACATCCAGAGTGCATGTGCAAGTTACATTGACTATATTCTTCGGATTCTAAGCAGGGATTATTGGATAAAGTTCCCAATCAAAGAGCCCTTTCAAGAACTGTTAGAATGATAGGTAGAAAGATAGATGATGATGATGATGATGATGATGAAGGCTACAACGACGATGACGATAATAGATGATAGATAGATAGATAGATAGATAGATAGATAGATAGAGAGATAGAGCAAAGTCACAGACATAGAATATATATAAACACAGATAGTATCTGACCTTGTCAATCTCAGAATTCATTATTTCCAAGAGAAAGCAAATTAATCTCTTTTATAGGATGTTGAGATATATGTCTGTACTCTGTAACACATACTACCCTTTCATAAGAAGTATGGATGATGCCAACAGCCATTGTCCTACAAGAATATGAATATGTATAAATTAAAATATGTGTGTATGTATGTGTGATTTATCATGTAATGAAAAAGTCCCTTGGAGATACCTAATCTCGGAGGTAGCTTCTGTTAAGAGTGAATATTTCTGATTTGCAAATATTTCCCAGAACTTAGTAAAGGGTATGAAGTCCAGTAAAACTTTGTTAATTTGATTTATTCTATTCCTGGATCTGCTGACTCTAAAAGGATAATTCACTTGGTCAAGACTCAACACCCAACAAGGTGATTTATTGACAGTTTTAATACACAGTAGAACTATGACTAAAAACAGAGAAAACTGTCCTCAGTAACCTCTTAATCAATTGTAGTTTTTAAATAAATTAAATTGATAAATATGTTTTTGACTACAAAGGAAATAAATTTTCATTATAACTGTTCTCAAAATATAAAAAGATACAAAAATAAAAATCCAATGGTAACTATAATCCCTGTACTGAGTGATAATCTTATTCAACTTTTAAACTTCCATTTTTTTCATATTATTTTTCATGTTATTTCATGTTATTCCCAATTATTTTTTAAAATATACAATAAATATGTTTATCTACATTTCCCATCTTTGAGCACATTTCAAGATAAATATATAAAAATTTATAAGACTATGTTTACATAATCTGTTTGATACATTTTTACAGATTTTTCTCAAAAGCGTGTACCAGTTTTACTCTCACCAAAATTATATAAAGATCCCATTAACTCAAATTTTTTAATTTAAAATTTTAGCAGACCTAGTTATTACCATAGTAAGGTGGTGGATATTTTGTAAGGTAACTTTAAAAGCAAGAGAAATTTGTGTGATTTTGCAAATAAATTCTTTACATTGCTTAATTTTATTTATACTATCTTGCAAGATCTTATTTTGATGGTATATGGGTAAGCACAGCTATATTTCAAAGAAGAAAAATATGCAACACGGACTTCAAGTTGTCTATTCATATAACATTTTTTGTCTAAAGCCAAATTCAGAATTTTGAAAAATATAAACTTAGAAGAACTCAAAGGAGTTTAAGAGAACTCAAATAAATATATGTTTTCAAAGCTATAACTCTTATCAAATCTATTGTGTCCACCTGAGGCTCACTCATTGACAAAAGACGGCAGAGCTCTCTAATTTAATCAGAAAAAAGAAAGTGATTATTATTGTAATGCCAGAGGCTTAAGATTTTAAAAAGCTATACTTTCTTCCACTCAAACTGAAAACTAGACTTCAATAATAATTAGTTTATTTTAAATCATGGATTTCATTAAGTCTGAAAAAAAAATGAGAGCTTTCAATTCATTGAAATATTAAAGCAAACATTATCTAGTCAGAGAACAAAATATTCCTGAGTCTCTTATTTAATTCAATTTATGTTAAGTTATGATCAAAGAGCTAAGATTAGAATAAATGACAAAATAGCACAGCAAAAATCAGATCTTGCATTATAACCAGTCTCTGTCACAGAAACTGTGGTTGCCTCAATTCCTTTTACAGCAAGAAGTATTTATTATGTATACTGGGTGTCAAGTAGTTCTTAGGTTTCTGAGAATGCAAGAATTCATACAATAAGACTCTGCCCTAGAGTTCCTCATTGCCTAATGAGAGAGCTGCCCTGGAAACCAACTAGCAATACAGTGTAATGTGGACAAGGCTGATTTCATGGTAGGAACAAGTGGGAGCCCAGAGGAGAGGCTCAGACAGAGAGATTAAAGCCTACTTTCTACAATATATGGCACCTTAGCCAAGTCTTGAAGGATCTCATCACAATAAATTTAATCTGAACATGGGTAGAGAATGAAAAATAGAAAGATACCTACAGCTAGGTCTCAAGTAGAATGCATCTCAGGAATTGAATGTTTTAGACTCCTAACCTTCCAGGGGCAAGGTTACTAGGCAGATAATAAAACATACTGAACACTGGAGAAAAAAAGGGCAAGAAAGGAATTACGTAAGTGATTTCATACTGAATCCTAGATTATCCACTGTGTTAACTTTATTTTCTCTTCTGTATCTCTTATTTTTTTTCCAGTTATTTTTTAAAAATGATTGACATAATTGTACATATTTAAAGTATACAATATGATGATTTGATATACATATACATTGTGAAAAGTTTATCGCAATGAAGTTAATTACTACATTTATCATATCATATAGTTAACTTTTTTTTTTGCACCGAGAGGACTTAGCTTAAGATCGACTCTCAGCAAGTCTCAAGTGCACAATACTATGTTATTAACAATAGTCACTATGCTGCATACTAGATCCTCAGAACTTTTTCACTTATAACTGAAATTTTGTACTCTTTTATCTAAATATTCCTATTTCCCCCACACCTCAGGCCCTAGTAGCCACTATTGTACTCTGTCTATAAGATCAGCGTTTTTTCTTTTTCTTTCTTCTTTCTTTCTTTCTTTCTTTTCTTTCTTTTCTTTCTTTTCTTCTTTCTTTCTTTCTTCCTTCCTTCCTTCCTTCCTTCCTTCCTTCCTTCCTTCCTTCCTTTCTTTTTTTTTAGATGTCACATATAAGGATACTATACAGTATTTGTTTTTCTCTCTGGCTTATTTCACATAGCATAATGCTCTCCAGGTTCACACATGTTGTAGATGATATTTCCATCTTTATTATCGCTAAATAATTCCATTGCAGAGTTTTACCATATAGTCTTTATTCATTCATCCACTGATGGACACACAGGTTGTTTCCATATCTTGGCTACTGTGAATAATGCTGCAGTGAACATGGAAGCACAGATATCTCTTCAAGATATTGATTTTCTTTCCTTTGGACATATATCCAGAAATGGGATTGTTGGATCATATGGTACTTTTTTTAATTTTTGAGGAAACTTTAGAGCTTTTTCCAGAATGGAAAACTACACCAATTTACATTCCTACCAACACTGCACAAGGCACAAGGGTTATCTTTTTTTCACACCAGTCCTACAGTTATTATCTCTTGTCTTTTTGATAATAGTCATCTTAACAGGTATTGATTTTCATCTTCTTGAGAGCTTGTTTGGAGGGGAGTGCAGCTACTCTATACCCTTGACCAAAGAATGGTTCTCTCCTCCATTGGGGAAGGTCGTCCTGTTCCACCGAACGCACATCTTCGAGAGGGATGCACATGGAGCGGCAAGGGAGAAAGGGGACACTTGCCTAGCCAGCCAGATCAGGTGAATCAATCCTGGTGATCAATGGGGTGACAGATGTCACAGCCAAATCACTCTCACATCCATACCATCTTCTTGATTAGTGATGTTGAGCACTCTTTTAATGTACCTATTGGCCATTTGTCTTTATTGGAAAATTTCAATTCAGACCTCTTGCTCAGTTTTTCACTAAGTTTTTTTTAATTTTTTCGTTGTTGTTGTTGTTTGCTATTGAGTGATGTGAGTTTCTTATATTGTTTTGGATACTAACCCTTATTAGATGTATGGTTTTCAAATATTTTCTTCCATTCCACAGTTTCCTTGTTTTTATTGATTATTTCCTTTGCTATGTAAGAAGCCTTTTGCTCTGATGGAGTCTCATTTATTTACTTTTGTTGTTGTTGTCTGTGCTTTTGCATTTATGCCCCCCCAAATTATTACCAAGACCATTATACTGGAGTATCTTCCCCTATGTTTTCTTCTAGGAGTTTTATAATTTTAGGTCTTACATTTAGGTTTTCAATCCATTTGAGTCATTTTTTGTGAGTGTAATAGGGTAGGCATCCACTTTTTTTCCATCGGTTTTTCCATCACCAGTTATTGAAGAGACTATTCTTCCCTTATTGTGTGTTGACTGTTTTTAAGGTTACTTGACTTCATACTAGTTGAGATGAGAGTTAGAATATCACAAATCCTGGTTCCCAGAGAGAATGAAGACAGTTGTATTTAGAAATAGAAAAATTTAGCCCAGAATCTCAAAAGTCAACATGTTAGTATTCCAAAAATTCCCATCTTCCATCTCCACTCAGAGATTATGGGCATCAATTTCAAACAGTATGCCTTATTACTGTTTAGACAGAGGAAGAAAATTAGTCAGTTCCAACTACATACCTTTTTATAATATTTGCCTTTAATGATTTGTTTGAATAAAGGGACTATTTTTTTTATTATGATCATTAGTTAATTTAAATATATTTGTATTTCTCCCAAGTATATTTACATTTCAAAATAGACTCATTACCTTTGTATTCTAATACTACTAATAAATGTATTACAAATAAAAATTTTAAGCCTTAAAACACATGTTTATGACACCAAAACAGATTCACTGTATAATAACTTGAATTTTTGCATGTAAATTAAATAATCTATAGTCATAAAAATGGGTCTGTGGAAAGACACCAGCATAAACATACCAAAAAATAAATATAAGATGGTTTTGTAGAGAAGTGAATTATTGAAAAGAATGGATCTGGGAAAATCAAAGAAAATCAAATCCAGAAGTGGCATTTGCAATACAGAATTAATAAAGAGCCATTGTGCTCAAATCGGAAATGTCAATGCATGTCTTATTTTCCAGCATAGATAGAAATTTTTAGAAATGCCATCACCTCCTACCACAAATGCCACTACGGCTGAAACTCCTGTGGGGACTAGAACAATCTTTGCACAAAGTCAACTGCAGAGAATGAAGAGGTCATTGAGATCAGGAAACTTATGAAAAACAAACAGCCCAAAATAAAAGAAAATAAAATTTCCCAGTCAAAAAAAAAAGGTACATGATTAGAAAATTCTTATAAATTTACTTTTGCTAAGTTTTTTAAAGTAGGCGAGTAGTCCCAATTTTCTTGCTCCTCCCTTTTCAAAGCTTCTGCTCTCTAGATGTCAATCATATAAGTTGACATTCAGCCAACTGCAGCATTCTAGCCCAGCTACATAGCTGAAGAAGTCTTGAAGAAGAAATTGTATTTCACAACATGAATTGTTTCTCTCAGGGGGATTAACTGTTAAAGTAGTCGTTTGGCGTATAACTCATTATATTCTCCTGTCTGTTAACACAGAAAAGCTTATATAACATAATAATAAAGAGTGGGTCCAATGTGATTAAACCAGATGGTTGTAGGTATTGATGTGGAGCTCCAGAGATAGGAGGAATCATGACTGTGTGGGTGTTAGCTCGCCCACGTTGTGGACATTCTGGATGGGTCTCTAAATCTGGAGATGCTTCCTGCACAAAAGCTTAAGCTATTCCTTCTGCCAAGTGCTTCTTTGTTTCACCCCAGTGTGGCCAAGGAATGTGCATGTCACTGAGCATAATCAGATTGTCTCTTGTTAGACTTTGGATATAGAGATGAATGTTATACAAACTGGAAAATAACGATTCAGTTTATTTCTACAAGAGGCAGGGCTCTGATGAGATAACAAGTCAATTCCGATGCTGGTTCTTGGTCTGTTTCTGAGCCTTGTTCTGTAGACCTGGCCTTTCACTCATTCTGTAAGCTACCTGATGGCAGTCTCATCTCATTAGTATCTTTTGCTTATAACCAAAGAAGCCAGATGCAATGAGGAAACTCAGTTCTGGAACAGAAGTGAGAAGGGCCGAGAAAGGATATTGATGAGTTGGAGGATCAGGTTGGAGCCAATATCTCCTAGGCCACATTTTTGTTTTTTTACCAAGTATTTGAACATCACCCCAGGGGTATAAAAGATAGCACACTTGTTCCAGAGTTAACATTAAAGTCACATCCCCAGAGAGGCTTCCCTAGCCTCTGCATCTAAAATTTTGATCCTACTCTCTAATTCTTTTCTATTTCACTTTCCTTTGAATTTATCACTAGCTAATACACTATATATTTCAGTCATTTATTTTGTGTACAGTCTGTCAACTCACTAATGCTCCATGAAGGCAGGGAGTTTTGCTTCCTTTGCTTGAGTCCTATGTCCTCAAGGCCTAGTATATTAGAGGCCTCACTAGATGTTTGTCAAATGATTATATAATCTTGCCCCAGATTTCAAGGGTCCTCTAAAAACTTTCTATGATACAAAGATAATATTATAAGATATTTTGGTTACTACTCATCAAAAATGCCAGAGTTTTCAGTATAAAATTTTTCTCAAGGGTACTGTATAAGTGCTGTTTTTCAGTGCGTGTATCCATTAAAATGACCTGGGGCACTGACTAAAAAACATTTGATTCCAAATTCCACCTCAGACCTACCTACTGAATCCGAATCCTTTATTTTGAAACCCAGACATATGT
The DNA here is from genome assembly GCF_014176215.1 of Rousettus aegyptiacus. Classification (NCBI taxonomy): domain Eukaryota; kingdom Metazoa; phylum Chordata; class Mammalia; order Chiroptera; family Pteropodidae; genus Rousettus; species Rousettus aegyptiacus. Next base: position 8,546,614 of record NW_023416307.1, read on the forward strand.
ATTACAATAGGTTCTCTCAAACAAGTTAGATATATGTATGCTATGTTATAGAAACACTGGCAGATTCAGAATTAAATATACTTAGAATTCTATCTATATGCCATCCAGATATCAGAGAAAAAAAAGTTATATATGAGTATGTACATGCCCAATTTTGTTTTTCTCAGGAAATTTAGACTCAAGATATTGTGTAAAATTCAGATTAACTTTCACTATCACAGTATATGAATCAGAGTCATTCAAATTTCACCTGTAATAGAAATAGAAGATAATGAGTAGGGGGGAAAAAGGCATAGAAATTACTTAAAAGGATCAGAGATAAGTCCAAGTTGCTCAGTTTGGCTATAGAGAAAAATAGAACAGTAGGTAGAAATATTTAAAATATATTAAATCAAGAGTTGATCCCCAAGGAAACAAAACAACTTACCATTTCTACAACAAGATATGTTTTAAAACTGATAAACGAGAGTGAAAACATAGGTAGAAAATATGTAAAATGAAAGAGTGAAAAAAAAAGAGATGAGAATGAAAAAGTCATTAAATTACATATGAGAGAGAATATAAAGGTAGATTTAAGCCCTTGAACTTAGGGGAAGCAGTCTGAAATACTGTTCCCAGAGGAATGTGGTGTAAAGGTTAGCGTAATTTTCTCACTGTGGCAAGCCTCATATCATCAAATGACAGAAGAGTAAGAACAGGGGCAGGTTTTGTCTGTATCAACTGATATACTACACAGAGCTCTTTGACTATATCCATAGTCTAATATTAATATATGTCCCTACTTGTTTATTAATAATAACTATAATCGTATTCTAAGTTTAAGCATATAAATCCCGGCCTACAAGGAACAAAAGTAACTGATTGGCAGATAAAAGAAAGACCCTAAAGTCATTCTACCTCTTGAATTTGCTTTCATTTCTGTCTTGGAATTTCACCTGTTCTTCTTCAGAGAAAAGAGAAACCTCCGAGGCCAAGATATTTCAAGGGTAGCCATCATTGTCTTTCAATTAAGTATGCTGCTTTACTGGTCCATGGGCCCAAAGGGAAAAATGTTTCATTTTAACAGGATAGCAAATCCAGGAGGAGGGGAAAAAATGCTCTTCACAGCATGCCAAAGAGAAATGTCTCTTCCCTCAAGTTTTACTTCTGTAGTCAAGCTATGACTGCTCATTTATACTCAGGTATAGGACATCACCTTCCTTAAGAACTAGATTTTGAACACCACAAAGTTCATCAGTTCAGTTTAACTCAAATACATTCAATATGCAACTGATTATGTGCCAGAAACTCCGCTGGGTTTATGTCTTCTATAAAACGATGTAGAAAACGTAAATTTCTGCCCTCCAGCACTTTATAAAACAGAAGGAGAGATAAAATGTGCACATGGATAATTGTACATTCTAAGGTACTATGAGCATCACTATAAAATACGTCCACATTCCAGAAATTTTCCAAGGATTGTGTTTGTATTAATGAGAGAAACACTACTGAATTTGTTAAAACAGAAGTATTTAATATAGATTGACAAATTGCAGGATTTGGTTTTCTTTTCTAAAGGAACTCAGGTAATTTCTGTTAAAGAGTTATGAGAACCAGTAAAATTATGCACACTCATTAATATACACACACTGATTAGACAGTCAGAGTGGGAGGTAAATTTCAGAAACAGTGAACCTCAAAATCTCCATCATCTGCTTAGCCACAGTCTATCTCGATAAATAGATTAGGTAGCAAGTCAAATAAAAATCAAAACTAAAGGCTATTTTTTAAAAAAAATATAGACAGTTATGATTTATAATAGGTCAACTTAATGATTTTACAATTATGGAAAAATGATATGCATTCAGTAGAAACCATACTTTAAATTTTGAATTTTGATCTTCTCTAGAGGTAGCAATATGCGGAATGATTCTCCTGATACTGGGCATGGGCAGTGAGTGCAAAGTTCCCAGTCAGCTATGTGATCACGAGGGTAAACAACCAATACAATATAATGTCGTGTTAAATGCATTTTTCCTTTACAATATCTTCACCTTACAAATGGGTTTATCAGGACATAACCCCATAATAAGTCTAGAAGCATATGTATAATAAAAGGAAAAGGAAGTAGATGAATTGACCAAAGGCCCTCACCTAAGACTGTGTGAAAGGGTACAAGTGCTACCCAGTCTTCAGTAGAGGAATGAATTGCCAATGGAAATACTCAACACGCATTAAGATTTCTCCTGCCCTCAGCAAGGCTAAATGCCCCTTATCAAGTTTAATATTCTGTCCTCCTTATTTCAAAGTATCTTTGTGAAGGAGAATTTTCTGTTCATACCTTTTTTAAGATACATTAATATTATCAAATAGATTTAACATGCTAACGAATATTTTACCTTTCGTACATCTTATTGGATGTGAAAGGGACTAATAGTTTGTTGGTGGTTTAAATGTTGAGTTAAAATGATGACATAAATGGATACATGTTTACTGTAATCATTTTTCACTCCAGACCTGGAAAAATGCACCATTCATTCATTCATCTTTGGCTGTATGGCCAGGTGAGGATTAGAGCTCCTTTCCTATTTTTCACGTGTACTATATTAATAACATGTCACCTACAATTTCCGGTAATGACTTTTTAAAGTGAATCAAGAACTTAAATACATTTAAAGAAATCTGAATATAAAATTATTCAGAATTTTGTTATCATTTTTTCAATTTTTATAGTCTTTGTTTTTAATTTTACATCCAGTTTAATAATTATTTTAACGATTGCCTTTATAAAAGCTTTTTGAAACATGTTTTAGTTTTCACAGAAGTAACAACTCTTACTCTCAAGCTCCGTTACATTATAATGTTTGTTATTTTATATGATTACAACAAAGAGTTTGGAGGAAAAAACTATGCAACTAACTCTTGGTGAGCAGCAGCTAAGGGTAAAAGCTGCCATACCACAGTCAACTAGCGACAGGTGTGCCAGCTAATCAACTCGTTCACCAAGATAACACATATTATATTATCAAAATATTATAGAAAACTTTGATCAGGATTTGTATATGATAGTTTAGGTTGATAGTTCACAGTCAACCAAATTTTCCTGGTGCGTATTGATGTTATGAGTGGACACTCAGAAGAAAATTTTATTCTATTATTTCTAAATTCTCCAAAATATACAAATTCCATGAAAGTAAAGACACAGGAAAGCTTTTATTTGTTCCAGGACCATCATTAAACTATTTATATAGTGCAAGTGACATTTGAGCTTGACATTGAATAATAGGTAAGATTTCAATATAGAGATGAAGAAAAATATGAAATACAAAGGGAACTTTAGGAGGGTTGCCAGATAAAATACAGAATACTCAGTTAAAATTATATTTCGAAGAATAACAAATGCTGTATTTTATGATAAATATATTCTATGTATGCCTTAGGACAGACTTATACTAAAGAGCAACTATTTGCTATTCCTATGAAATTCAAATATACCTGGGTTTCCTGTGTTTTTGTTTGTTGAGTTTTCGCAGTTCTATTTGTGAGGCACGTAATTAAATCTGAAGTGCTTCATTTTCACTGGGAGATAAAACTTAAATGGTAGGTAGGAATCTATACTTGAAAGGCCTTGAATATCATAGTACAAATTTTAAAAACAACTAAAAAGACGTCACCAATCATATTTCCAATAGAAGCAAGAGCATAACAATGAAGTGGCACGCCTGGAAGAAAGAGGATTATTTCAGTTCTTTCGGGTATTGGGTTGGATGCTCAGTGAATAATATCATGCAATTTTATACCACATATTTTATTTGTTAAGTGGTGAACACATGGATGCCTGACACAACTCCGGGGTATATGTGAAACCAATCAGTTATTCTTTGAAGACCAGTAGCAGGTATATTAATAAAGAGCACATATTAATATATATTTTACTCTCCACTCTTTAGTTACAATTATTGAATTTGGAGATTTAGCATATTCCTAATTTCTTTCCAGTCACTTCACAAATTATTATCACTTTCACTAATGAGCAGGTAGGAAAAGAAACTACGATAGAGATTTAATTATTCCATTTCAGTAAAATTTTTAACTTGTCTATGTCAGGCAGTGTGTTAGACTCAGGAAACACAAGAATGAATAAGACAATTTCTCAACTGTCTGGTAATTGTTTCTTGTAAACTCTACTGAAGATGTTTCATGATAAAGACTATTAAAACTAGATAAAGTAAAGTTCAGGGTATTTTTTCTTAGTGGTTTTATGTACTTCCCATGTACTTTAATTCCAGTGAAAGCAAAGAGTTGCTCTTTTCTTACCCTTATTAAGGTAAGCACTCAGTCAACCAAGTGTTGTAAAATGGACTATGAGCAAACAATGAGCTCATAGTCCTTAAATGATGGTCTTAAGACTACTATATATTCTTCATTTCTAGCTGTCATAGAGTCAGACAGAACAGTTATTAGAGTGATATGGTTCAGTCCTGGAAGAATTCAAGAAGAATGTTGATTTTAAAGAATAAACATTATTTAAGTAGTAATGTACAAGAGAGGGAAAGGTATTTTTGCAGAGGAGGGATATATGTAAAATTGAGGATGAAGGCAGAAGCAATTAAAAAGAAAGTATTTCTTCCTGGCAAGTACATAGCACCCATATGGGCTGAATAATAAAGCAGATTAGAAAGGGTAGGTAAGGCATAATGTGAAGGGCATGAAAGTAGGCAGAGCATTTTAATGTTGAGAAAGTTAGAAATAAGGAGACAAACATAAGTCTTTTAAAAAAGAAATCCGTGTTAGTTGTATATTACAAATGTAGCCTCCTAAAACAATACTTATTTATTATCTCAGAGTTTTTGTGGGTGAGGAATCTGGGCGAGGCTTAGCTCTGGATGGTCTGGCTCAGGATTTCTCAGGTTTTAGCCAAGCTGTCAGCTGGGTTTGCAGTCTCCTCTCAAAGTCTGGCTGGAGTCAAAGAATTTGTTTCCAAGCTCACCCCTGTAGTTTGGAGTAATTTGACACATGGGCCTCCCTCCCTAGGCTACCAGAGCGTCTTCACTACATGGGAGTTGGCTCCTCCCAGAGGAAGCAAAGAGTCAGAGATGGAGAGAAGGATGGAAAGACAGAGACAGAGAGAGTGAAAGAGCTAGCAAGAGATTACACCAGAGAGGGCAACAATAGTCTTTAAAATCTAATCTCATGAACGGTATACAATCATGTCTGTTATATGCTATTGATTATATAGAACAAAACTGATTCAAAGTGAGAAAAGAATACTACATACTACAAGAAAAAGCAACTTCTGGAATAAAGGCATGATTGGAGGACATCTTGGACACTGTGTATCATAAAAACAATGTCTTCTGTTACTTTTTTATATTTTTATTTTTTTTTATGTGAGCATGCAGGGTAGCTTTAAAATGGCAAGTTCAGAACTCAGTAGATAAAGAACTCATAAAATAACATAAAATAGAGATTAAAAAACAACTCTAAGATAGAATCCATATTAATAAATCTAATTCATGAAGCAATAAATCCTACTTTTAACTGGCAAGTTCACAAATTTTGGAAGGAAATTAGACATTTTTTCAGCCTTTTACTTCATCAGGACCATGAATGCTATCACTATACTTAAGCTGAATTAACAAATATTCTTTCTGATTTTATCTGTATGTTCCATAGATTTTTGTTTTAGTGATACTCAGAGTGGCTAAAACTTTATTTCAGGCACCCAGAGCAATCTTTGAAATCCTACTTTTTTGCCTTTTATTTACTTTCTTGAGCCCCAGAGCACTTTTGATACTACTCAGAGCTTTGAAAGAACTGTTTTTATTTTTCCCGAGAGGAAATTTGAAAGTTCACAACAGCTAGTAAAATAGCTCAATTCTTCTTTCTTTTGGAAGATAAAACCAAAGATGAAAGGGTATGATTCTTCTAACTACTGTTTCAATGAGGATTTCCCCACCACCTAAGAGATCAATCACATGGAAAATAAAGTTTTTCAGCACAAGGATAGCTTCTCAATAGAGAATGAAGAAAAAGTGGAGAGATGGAGACGTGTCCACAATGAGAAAAATGGATTCTCAAGAAGAAATAAATAAAAAGAAACTATCTTGCAATTCATTAAATCCAATAAAATGTAAAAGAATAAGCATAGAGTTGCTGATGTAACCTTAAAAGCTTTTTTGGGTGTGACAGAAAATGTTTAATAATAGAAGTCCTGATATCTTCCCATTTTTAGTGATCTTTGATGAGCAAATGTACGCTAAGCTAATTACTTTAGCTGAGTTCCAAACTGAAATATGATTACAGAGTTAAGCAGGCATTAGCAGTGAAAATTTAATTTATGTGTCAATTTGTTACACAACTACGGATTAGTCTAGGTGCAATCGTAGCGATATTTTTGTCTCCGGTGTATTGGGAGCTATATTCACAAGATCTACTTTCATGAATAAAGCATCTCTGAGTCTATTCCAGTAACTAAAGTAAAAATTTTCTCTGGGAGAAAAGAAGGCATTAAAGTGAAAACGCCCTCACCGTGGGCCACGGCATCACTCAAAGCCAGGGACTGGAAAACAAAAACTCTTTATTAAGGTCATTTTTTATATATCACACAAGTTGCTCAAAAGCCCAGAAAAAAAGGGTCAATTCTCCAGTACATTCTTGATGGATGGACAGCTCATCTTTAACAGGTATACAACCAGTAGATACACACACACACACACACACACACACACACAGTTTTTCAAACAGCACATTAGAAAAGATGGGCTGGTCATTAGAAGTGAAAATTTAGAGTTCAAAATATGATTCGATGAAATAATAATGAAACAAAAATGGAATGTAAGTGTTCTAAGGGTTGGGAGAGATTGAATTCAATCATTTGTATTCAAAATGACAATAGTGGGTGACTTTTTTCCCCCCAAAATCTTTCCTTCTTCCATTGATTCATTTACAAATATCTAGCAAGCAGTTTCAGGCTTCAAGAAATGCAAACTAGGTCTTTGACTCCCTGTGACCCCAGCCTGGTACGGTAGTGTCTCAATATCCTCTAAGGACATTAAGATTACATACAATGAACCCTACACATGGAAGCTGAAGTTCAAGAGGTTTGGAGTGTATTTTTTGTATTTTTGTTTAGTTTAATAAAAATGTATTTATCTTGTAATGTATTAAACAAAGAGCTTGTTTTTATACACTAAACTGTATTCTGTTAAATATTCACATAATATTTACCAAACCAATTAATCAAACTTTAGTAATTTAAAAAATTAATTCCCCCAATCCCTAAATGTTGATTGCAAACTTATTAATTAAAATTTTCTTGGACATCTGTTGTGGGTTGAATTGTGTCCCCCAAAAAAGATATGTGAAAATCCTAAACCCTGTTACCTGTGAATGAGACTTTATTTGAAAACAAGGTTTAGAAGATGCAATCAAGTTAAAATGCCATCATACTGGACTAGAGTGAGCTCTAATCCAATGCCATTTGGCGACACAGAAGCATACGGGAGAAAGATGGTCATGTGAAGACAGCTGCAGACATTGGAGTGATGCAGCTGCAAGCCAAGGAATGCCAAGGATTCCAGCAACCACCAGAAGCTGCAAGTGGCAAAGACACATTCTGCCTACAGCCTTCAAGGGAGGAGCAGACCTAGCTAACACTCTGATTTTAGACATCTAACCTCCAGAACTGTAAGAACAAACATTTCTTTTGTGTCAAGCCTCCCAGTTCATGGCCATTTGTTAAGACAGCCATAGGTAATTAATACACATGGTTTCCAAAAAGAAGTCTGAATTAATTCGTGTCTTTGTTTCTTCTACGTGTAATGTTTCTTTTCCTCTGACGCTTTTAGGATTTCTCGTTATCTCTGGTTTTCAGCAGCTTAGGTATGATGCATATAAGTTTGATTTGTTAATATTTATCCCGTTAAGGTTTCTTTAAAATTCATATAACTGTGGTTTTGGGTCTTTAATTTGGGAAAACTCTTGGCTCTCATGTCTTTAAATATTTTTTTGGTCCCATTGGCTCTTTTTTCTCACCCTGGGACTCCAGATATGCATAAATTCGCCCATTTGACATTGTCCCACAGTTTTTGGAATGCTCTGTTATGTTTTGGGTTGTTGTTTTAGTCTTTATTTTTGTCTCATGTTTCAGTCTGGCTAATTTCTACTGACCTCTTAAAATTTGCTTATTTTTCCTTTAGCAGTATCCATTTGGCTAAAGAACCCATCAAAGAAAGTCTTCATTTTGGATACTTAGTTTTTTCCTAGTATTTTCATGTGACTGTAATCTCTATGGTAAAAATTCCTAAGTGCCTATGCATTTTTCTCACCATTTCTACTAGATACCTTAACATATCAATTATAGTTAAAGGCCCGGTCTGATAGGTCTAATATCTCTGACTCTGATATTTTATCTTGTTTTGTGTGTGTGTGTGTGTGTGCGCACGCACGTGCATTCTAATCTTTCATTGAATGCCAAGTTTTGTGTGTAGAACATCAGTACAGACTGAGACAAACAGTATGTCTACTTACAGAAGACATGTCTCTTCTTTTGGGCAGGCTGTTGGATGTGTGCGTGAGGACGGGGAGGAAAGTAAGTCAATCTGTTCAGAGGTTGAGCAAGGTTTAGGTACCGTTACTGTTGTCTTCAGTGCACCATGGACTTCATAGTCCTTGCATGGCGACCTGCTGTTACCTTCTGCTTAAACCAGGACCCAGTGTGCTAGAGGGTTTTCCTTCATGTTCCTATTTCTTCTCAATCTTTAGCAGCCCCTGCATGCCTGCCCACAGGGACTGCCTCTCCATGCTCTTGCCTCTGCCCCATTAATAGACTACCTTTCACTGCTTGTTATCGCATACTAGCCTTGGGATGGAAATGGGAATTCTTGATTTTCCTTGTTCACTTTGTGCACCTGGACCTTGAGGTATGGGTCTTTCTCAGCATTCTTGTATCTTCTCCCCTTGGCACCCAAATTCTTTCTTGTATGGTAGATTTGGGGCAAGAAGCGCTTTCCAGTCACTCCCCAAAGGGATCATAAAACTCTGCCTTGTATTCCTATAGGATCCAGTTTCTGTGAGGGATTCCTTCCTGCCTTCTAGAGGTTTTTACTTCTACCACTTGCACAGAAGTAATGTGATCTGAGTCCTGGAGATAGGAATGTTTCATAAGCTCTTTGGAACTTAGTCCATTTGGATACTATGAAACATCTCATGGATGAGCTCAAAGAAAAAGTTATGTTTAATTGATTATCTGGATTTTTTTCATTATCAGGCCAAGGGTGATGAATTTGGTACTTTCTACATCTTTAACTGAAATAGAACTCAGGGTGTAATTTTTACCTCCACAAGGATGGTATTCTGAGCCACATTTCTCATTAAAAACCATTTTCAGTATAACACATAGTTATTGAAATAGATGCATTAAAAACAGCTTAATATCTCTCAAGGATATATAAAATGTCTATGAGAACATGCCAAAAAAACATAATTAATTCTCTCTGAATTACAGAGCTTAGGCTTCCCTAGAAATTTCTTCTAGAAAAGGTAAATTTGATCTCAAAAGATAAAAATAGGCAGAATAATTTTGATGTAAGTCATGTTTAAGACTATTGACCAAAGTGCATATTCATGAGTAAAATGCACAAAAAGGTGTTACAAAGGGTGTTTTACACAGTTGTTTTTAACAACAACAAAAAATTCTAGAAATTATCCAATATTCAAGAGTATAAAATAATGTTTAAATATTAAACACATTCATAAAATGCAATGCCATGTTGCCATTTGGGTAATGTAAATAATTTTTAAATAAAAATAAAGCATTTACAAAAATACATGAAAGATGAATATGTACAAAATATGCATGATTTAATTATATATATGTATGTATATATACATATTACACACATAAGCAGAAAGGGATACACAATAAAAATGTGGAAATTTTCTGCTACAGATATTTTTAACTTTAAAATTTCAAATTTTTTACTCTAATCGATTTAATTTCTTTTACTCATCTGTATTTTATAAATGTTCTACATATAATTTCTTTACTCTTGGTGCCTAAAAAGTGAAAGTTATTAAAAATATGTGAGAATGATAACACAAATGCTGATGAGAATGTGGAATGTGAAAAATTAACAGAGCCCCTTCAAATGGGGACTGTCCCAATGGAACTGCCTTGAAAATCTTGTCACAACCCTGGAATGTATAAACTAGGCAAAATAAACTTTGAAGTGGGCCAGTGCAACAAACAACTGGAAAGCAGACATTTTGACTACCAGGTGGAAAATTAAAGGCACTTTTTAGAATTAGCACCATCATATACAGTTAAAGAGTAATTTAGCTTACTTGCACCTATAAAAATTTCTTCCTTGACTTATTCTTCCCCAATATAAATTCCTTTCTTCTATTCATGTAATTATTCTGCTTCTCTTTCTCATTAAAACGTCTTGCCTTCACTCCCTAATCAGAACACTATTTGGGTGTCTGTCTGAATCAGTGCTTGCTAAATAGTTATTCTTTTGGATCTCAAATAAATGCTTGTTTCTTCTCGCTTTGATATTTTATTTTTAGGCCGACAGGAGCAACAGAAATTCTCAGTCATTGCTTGCGGAAATGGTAAATGGTGCTGGCACTTTGAAAGACAGTCTGGCAATTTCTTACAAAACTAAATATACTTTTACCATGGGATCCAGCAATCACACTGCTTGACATTTACCCAAAGAAGTTGAAAATTTATGTCTACACCAAAACCTGCACACAAGTGTTTATAGCAACTTTATGTCTAATTGCTGAAACTTGGAAGGAACTAAGGTGTCCTTTAGTAGATGAATGGATAAACTGTGGTCCATCCAGACAATGAAATATTATTCAAAGCTATAAAGATTTAAGCTGTTAAACTATGGAAAGACATGGAGGAAACTTAAATGCATATTACTAAGTAAAATAAGCCAATCTGAAAAGGCTACGTACTATGTGATTCCAATTATACGACATCCTGGAAAAAGGGAAAATGTGGAGTAGGAAGAAAATCAGTAGTTGGCGACTGGGTGGAGAATAGAGGATTTGTAGGGCAATTAAAATAAGCTGTATGACACTATAGTGATAGATACATGTCAATATACATTTGCCTAAACCTACAGAGTGCATACTACCAAGAGTGAAGCCTCATGAAGTTTCATCAGTTATAACAAATGTTGATAATGGGGGAGGCAGTACAATTGTGGGGGCAGGGAAGATCTGTGAAATCTCTGCGGCTTCCTCTTAATTTTGCTGTGAGCCTAAAACTACTTTGAAAAAATTAATATTCAAAAAAAAAACAGGTGAAGAAATTTAAAAGAAAAAGAAAAACCTTCAAAGATATTAGTACAAAAAAAAAAAAAGTATGACTTTAGTGCTGTAGCGAGGCTAAAAGTGATTTTTAACTCTGAGCTAAATTTTGCTCAAATTCTGCAAATTTTGCTCTGAACTGTCCAGCAACCATTGAAGAGATGTAAACATGTCATAAAATCCACAGTATTTAGAAGATAGAAAAAAAAACATAGTTAATCTTAGTATTAGGATACAAGAGAAATCTCTGGCTCTTGGGTAATGGAACTTACAACATCCTCAATAATATCCGATATCCTGGAGGTAAATACAACCATGATTTGCTAACTCTCTTTCTTTGGAAATTATTTGCATAAAGAAAAGAAGAGTAGGATGAGGTTAGGATGCCACTATGAAATGATCCAGATAAACACCAAGTTCTGTACTTTTCTGGCTTATACTGCAGATTGAGTCTGGAGCATGAAGGAATAGAAGGCTAGCAAATCTACCTGGCATTTCTCCACTGACAATGTTTCTCTTGCCTTAGCTTAGGCAAAGTGTGAAGTAATGACAAGCTCTAGGACCTATTCTTATAGAAGAATGTAGATATCCCATATGCAAATCTTCTGAATGGTGAGAAACCTGATGAAGACAGACTCTTAAACAGGTCATCTTGTTTCCAATCGAAGGGATCCTAGGAAGAACTTGTGAACAGGCTCCTAACTGTCACCCAGAACTAATTCTGTCTCCACTCTTAACAAACAAACCAATGACTAATCGAGACCCCCAAACTTTTAGCACCATAGTGCTAGTGGCAATAACGTAACTCCAGGTAATTGTAAAGTTAACATAACCAAACAATTGTCTTAGGTTATTAAAGAAACATACACACACATACACAGCTTATTAACAAAATAGTAAGCAATGTAAATTTAAGATGTTTCTACAAATTAAAAGGTTTACACAACAAATTCAAAGATAAATGAAAGCATTAGTTAGCTGTTTACAGTAGTTAGGTATATAAGTTGGATAAATGTTGTGAAACATCTACCCAAAATGATTAAATTGTTTCTAGAACATTCTATTGTTTTTGTTTGTTTGGTTTTTTTCTGGCAGTAATTGAATAACACGGCTAGTTGTCAATTAAGCTCATTCTACTTTATGACTATAAAGCCACACCACCTGCATATATAACCATGCTTTCTTTCTATGTACCCTGGTAAAGGTGCATGCATGAGCTAAATAAAAATGATCCAGAGTAATTAAGTGAAAAAAAAAAAAAAACCAATATCCCTGTTTTACCTTCCTGGTGAAATTGCCTGAACAATGAAAGTATTGTTTCTACTAAACCTAAACTTCAAAAAGTGTTCTGTTTAAACATTAATATATATGGTTCTATAAGCATGTAGGTTAGCCTTGACGTTATATTAGCGTCTCAGAAAAAGGCTGAAGAGAGGTCACTTAGAGTAACCACATGTTATATTTTATCTGAACAAGGTGATAAGAAATATAGCTACCACAGAAATGAAAAGATTATGAGGAAATTGAAAATTACCTTGAGCCCACTCTCATATATTCTTGGTGGCTTGGACTACTAGAAATTGAAAGGAAGCATCATAATCCTGGGAGAAGATTCTACTTAAAGATAGCAACCTGAATGCACAAATATGTGAGACACCTCTCTTAAGGTTGCCAGAGAAACTTAAGACAGGTACATTTTAATTTCAGATAAATACTTTTTTTCCAGTGTAAGAATAGCCCGCATACTGCATGGAAGATTCTTGTAAAAAAAAGAATAATTGTTTATCTGATATTAAAATGTAACTGGGTGTCCTGTATTTTTAATTGCTTAATTGAACAATGCTATCCCTTTCATGGGGCCCTTTTAGATTTTCAGAAAATACAATAAAAAGGTATAAATGTACGATTGAAAAGAGAACGTGTATTGCCTAGGAGGTTGGTGGAGGCATAAAAAGAAAGTTAAAACTCTGCTCGAAAGAAAATAGGTGGAATGAGGTTGACAAAGCAAATCACAGAGAGCCGTGGCCTAGAATGCCAGAGTTGCCGCATCGAGAGGCAGCCAAGCACTTGACAGCACCCTAGAAAAGTCTGGGCTAAGGAGCATGTCGAGAATTCATAGAAAGTCTCTATCCTGAAGAACCGATGTCCTATACCTCTCAGTACCACTTACAGAACAGAAGGCAGCAAAACATTCACATTTTCTGGCAATTGAACAAAAATAACCATAATCGTAAAAAGCTCTTTCCCAAAGAAATTAAAAGTGTTTGGCAGAAATGAGCAGGTAAGTAGAAGCGATTGCCCTCTACTTGTAACTGATTCCTCAATATCTCACCCAAAAGCAAGGCCTTCAAGTAGCCACGTACTCAGAGATCCACATCAACTTTCATCCCTGGCATGCAGTAAAATTGCTCAGAACAGGTTAGCCATAATTTTGATGAGAAAAAGACTCCTTAATACGAGAGCAGTTAAGTCAGGCCCGAAGGAGACAGTGCTGGCTGAGTGTTTCTAGGTGGTAAGTCAGCAAAGAGAAATGGAGATGGCTCTACAATAAGAGAGCAAGCAGGGATTTAAGACAGAAGTCACACTGGAGAATGTGTGTGTCTTTGGCTGGAATTAGTTCGGTCTTTCTCTCTTGAGAAATTAAAGTTGGAGAATGAGTTTCAAAGGGAGGGGCAAGAAATTCTAATCTGTATTGCAGTTTTCTGTTTTGTTTTGTTTTTTATTGATTAAACACCGTGGAACAGGATTATTGCCTCATAAAAGAACAAGAACCCTTTACTAAAGGGAAATTCAGAAATGAGGATTTGTAAGATTAAGAACTTATATCCAAATTATTCCCATTGGTTAACTGAACCTTTCTGTCTAGTGTATCTATAATTAATCAACATTAAAGAAAAGCCCAGAGGGGCCAATGGCCCTTTACAAGCTATTAACAAGAATGCATTGTAATTAAGTCTGTTCCGGCAGGTTTTTTTTTGGCATAAATATTTGAAAATAAGACTTTAGTAACTATATTTTCTATAGTAACTATGCTTTTTATTTAAAGAAAATATGGAAAAGAAAGAGGACAAATAATGGCTTTATGAAATATTATATTCTTCAAGTGAGATTTTTATCTTATTTTTATACAACAGTTCCTCACTCTGCAGCATATGTGGGCCCCTCACTGAAAGAAGCAGATTTTCTCCTGAGAGGCAAATAACAAATTTCTGGAGAAATGAACATGACAGAGTTACATAGAACTGATTGCTCCTCTACAAATTACACTGAGTCACTTCTGTGACCGCAGAGGCTGGGCACAGAGACTGGTGGCTAATAGACCTAGGTGGGTGTCCTTTTTAAGTGAAGGCGCCCTCAAATAGTGAATGAAAAGTACGTGCCTGGAGTCTCACCTACTCAAAAGGAATAATGGCAATTTCTTTGTGAAATCCTGAAGAGATTGCTGAGTTCTGGAGAGTGGATATTCTAAATAACCTCTCCTGGCCCTGGGGGTGTGGGGAGATTATCCATGATCCCTCTTGCAAAACTCTCTTGCTTTATTAATTGAAGCAGCTTAGGGACTAATATACATGAAACTTCTCCATCGAGAGTAGACCTCTGATGAAAGAACTAATAATAAAGATAATATTAGCAGAAAGCGTGTTGTTGAAACAAATCAAGGAGTATACTTCTTTGCTACTTGGAAGAACCACAGGTTTTGTTTGTTAGTTCTTGTTTTAAAATCTATTTTAAATAAAAGGCACCGAAGAAACAAAGGTATATTCAGACGAACTTGAAGCATTAGAATCCACACACCAGATTTCTTTTGTTATTTTATCTATTTGGGGGCAGCTGATAGACTATATCTGGGGAGAACTTCTAAACAGCAAGAATTAAGTGATGGATCATGTTTTCAAAGATTCATATCTGGATTGTGAAGGTCATTGAGCCAAATCCAGTGTTCGAAGCCAGAGCCCAGGTTTAGGACGGTTTTCTTTGTTAAAGCAGCAACAGGGCATGATGGACCAGCTTTTCCACACAGGGAGTTGTGTTATTTTGATTTTAAAAGTATTCTCAATGATTTACCTCCCCCTCGGGGGCCCTGTGTAGCTCCTTTCAAGAGGTGAAATTGATTTCCCCTGCCTCAGGTTGACCTTGTGACTTGTTTTGACCAGTAGAATGCAGTGAAATAATGATATACCGGGTCCTAGCTAGATGTTGGTGGCCCCCTATATGCTTTCATCGTCTCTCAAAACTCCACCCTGATCATGTGATCAAACCCCAGCTAGCAAGACAAACTGAGAGAGTACAAGGAAGAGAGCCCGGTTATTCAGGCGGAGGCTATCCTAAATCTGTTTGCAGCCAGCTGGTTCTATAACATGTGAGAGAAACAGCCAAGGTCAACCACGCATTCCCCACCATAGCTGACTGCTGATGTGCGTCTGAGCCCAGCAGAGGTCCCAACCATCCAGTCGACCTATAGACTCATGAGCAACGATAAATGATTTTGGTTTTAACTCACTGAAATGTAATGGATTCGTTACACAGCAATGGTTAACTGACATAGGAGAGAAGTAGTAGACCTAAACACAAAACTATTGAAAAACAATTTCTTTCATTTTCTTTAAATTCATGTAGCCAAACACACTGAAAGCTTTCAAAAGTATTAAAAAGTCTATAAAGAGGCAGAATAAAGTCATTCCTGGGCATCAGACGGACCAGAGAGAGCAGTTCTGTGATGAAGATGCATCTCTTAAGGAGAATCGAGGGTGTCTACTGTCATCTTGGGGGTTATGTAATAGAAGGTAAAAGAACAAGGTAAAAATTCAAGAGTAAAGTGATTTAGGGATGAGGGTCCTCTAAGACTTAACTCTTTGTAGGAATGAAGGGGCAATAATTTGGCAAAAGGAAGGCAAAGAAAAGCATTAAAACAAGATTCTATATCAATTTCCTCATGTGTATCAATGTTTCTATCTTAATTTGCATATAGAAGAAAAAAGGTTTTTGTCTTCTGTGACTTCAGCTTCCTTTTCTAGGGTCTTAAAAATTGATTACCTTTAGTTAGTTTGTTTCTATGCACAAGGCCTGGGGTATCTAATTTCTCTCTATGAGAAACTGCTTGTCAGCAAAGAGTTAAAAAAAAAAAAAGGGAACTCATTTACAATGTTACCTTTTTCCCTAGGGACTTAACTCTTGAGGGAAAGCAAAATTGAGCACTAAATGAAATCAATCAGCAAGGAGACGACAGACATGATTTTTTTTTTTGAGAAATGGAAGAATGTAGGTTGCCACTCACTTACATTCTAAGCAAGCCTGGCCTGTGCATGGCAGAGAAGGTTCTGAAGATTGCCTTCCCATAGAGAACACACAGGAGCAGTTAGTTGTCTCATCCTGAGGCTGGTGAAGCAATGAAGCCTTGAGCCATGGGTTGCTCTTTGACCTTTCCAAGGACTTCATTTCTGATGTCATTTCCTGAATTCACCTCAACTCCTCAAACTCAGAGGGATTATTCCTCTCAGAACAGAAATGTAAGAATCCATTTTGTCTTCCCTCTGGAAGACAAAAGGAGGGCCTCCTCTCCCTTTCTAGAAGAATGTCTGTGGCTTCTTGGGGAATGACTTAATTGTCCTTGCCAGCATCATTCTTCCCAGAAGAGCAAGAACATGGGTGTTTTATTTTTCTTATTCTTCCCTTAAAGCAATTCTGGATAGTATTTATACAACTTAAGATTTAATTACACTTGGCATTGAAATAGCTATTTGTACCGAAATTCTTTTTTTTTTTTTTTTAACCAGCAGTGAAGTTTGCCTTTTCTCCCCTAAACTGTCTCTTTGGATTATTTTACCTTTTCATTACAGCTTTTACTCCATCTGGGTCATTTCTTCCTTCCCTTGTTTGCCTCTTCCTTTTTTCTCTTTTTCTTTCTTTCTCTAGTTTCTCTATTATTTTGCACTGAAAAAGCAATGGAATAAAGCCTTTTCCTCCCATTTTACAACAGAGCTTCTAAATATAGACTCACCCTCACAGAAGATACCTAAAACTGAATAACTGAGAAACTGTTATAGAAATTCTAGAATTTTGACAGAAAGGAGTATATTAGTTTCCTCTTCCTGCTGTAAAAACTGATTGCAAAGTAGTGGCTTGAAGCAACATAGATTTATTTCTTCTATTTCTGGAGGTCAGCAATCCAACAGAATGTTACAGGGCTAAAGCCAAGGTGCCAGCAAGGAGTTTCTAGGGGAGAAGGTGCTTCCTTGCTTTTTCCAGTTTCTAATAGTCACCTCATTCTTTGACTTGTGGCCTCTTCCTCTGCCTTCTGAGCCAGTGACAGAAATGTTTTTTCTCTCTGACTCTGCTTGTCTCTGGTTTGTCATCACATGACTTATTTCTGACTCTGATCCTCCTGCCTCCCCCTTATGAGGACCTTGGTGACAACAGCCGCCCTACCCAGATAATCCAAGGTAAACTTTTCATCACAAGATCCTTAACTTAATCACTATCTACAAAATCCCTTCTGCTATATAAGATAATATTCATAGGTTCTAGGAATTAAGTTGTGAACCTCTGAGGGTCCATTATTCTGCCTACCACAAAGGAGTAATGAGCAAAATATTTTTTGAACAATTTTTTTTGAGCATGAACTTTGTATTAGGCAGCATTTTTTCTTACAGAGCTCAGTAAGATATAAATTATTTCCTTTTTTATAGAAAACATTTAGCAGAACTATTCTTATACCTCTATATGTATATAAAGTTTTCAATTAAAAATTAATCACTCATATCTCTTTTTTGAAAAAAAATTTCAAATCTTATGATTTCCAATTATTTGAGCAGCCATTAACATAATAACATCTTTTTCCTACTAACGTTTTCACTTGGGTTGACTCATATCTTAATAAATAATAGTAAAATGCCTTGAGTATCACCCTCAGATAAATGAGTATCTGTGACAAGAGGACATAAATCCAAAAAATATTTTTGACTTCCCATGTATCAGTTGGTCTATAATATAGATTCTGGAATTTTGCTTTAAAAAAATGTCAATTCTCTAATTAACCTATGGTCAATCTATTTCTCCCTTTTAAGAACAAAGCTATTATGTCAGTAAGCCATAAGAAGAAAAGATGTTCTATAAAAACATTTATTCAGAAACCATTACCTCTTCTTGTTTAAGGGGAACATATTATAGATCTTAACTAGTGACTCATTAGACTTCAGACCTTGTATACCTTGTATAGACAAGATACATCCTACATCCGCTAAATTTTCCTTTTTTTTTTTTTTTCTATTCTGTGTCAGAATTAGGGAGTGAGATGATGAGAGAATGAAGTTAGGTAAACACTGTGCTTAAATAGTTTTGCTCCTCTTTAAATTCAAAAGTCCCACTAGGAATATTTAGACACCAGGACTGAAGAGACAGTCTGCCAATACTATTCATTGATCAATTCCATTTATATGTAAATGTAGAGATTGCCTTCAAGCTCTGTGTCTGATATTATTTGAAAGGATCACCAATACTCAGATTGATGTAAAAGGCCTGAGGAGAAGCAGATTCTGAGAGATGGAACAGAAGAATAGAGTTGGCTCTGAGACCTGTCACTGTCCTTGGTGTTTGAAGATGGAATATCTGCCAACAAGGATGATTCTGCCCAACAGCTTCAAGTTGCATCATTTGACAGCGAAAGTATCTGTCACTGGATTGCACGCTGCTGCTACGTAACTTTATAAGAAATGCTTGTTTCCTCTATCTCTAGCCAACTACCATCTTTCCTTACAGGAAAAGCTCTGTTTTTTACACCTCACATTTAACCTGGCATCAATATTGTTTACTCTCTCTGTTTACTTGTTAAGGGTGGAAAATTTTTAAGTGAGGCAACGTCTGCTTCCAAAATCTGCTTGCTTGTTTGATGTTAACCAGGGTGTGGTAATCTGTTCAAAGATATGCTAATGACCAACTTCTGCTTCTGTAATCTGCTTGCTTGTTCCAGGGCGTAGTTCTAGGCTTTATAAACTGCCTCTTTTGGAAGCTTGGGGCTGATCTCCTCTAACCCTACGTTGTACAGAGTCAGTTGCCGGCCAGCCAGCTAATAAAGGCTCACAATTCATCTCAACTGGCTCCGTGGGTCTTAGATTTGATCGAACCACAACATACTGATTAATACTTTCAAGATAAGTGAAGCTCCTTACCTTCTAGAACAATCATTTTGGCTTCTCAGAGTAAGTGACCAGGGACTTTAACCCTTGTCAGCTATATCACACAGATGATTTACTTATCTTATCTTAAAATTTAAGGTAAATTATCTGATAGAGAGACTAAATGGTGATAAGAACAGCTCTTCTATGAAGGCCATTCTAAACCAAGATACCTAAACACGCCAAGATTGTATATTTTGTAGTTTAAAGATAAATTTTTATAATGATTTTTAGATAATTAAATATTAAATTAGCGCTCATTGGAGAGTAAGCAGCCTTTTTCATTGCTGCATCCTATGCCACCACCAAGCTTAGTGCCACACAGCACCACAGTCTGGCCTCTCAATTTCCATGCAGTCCTAAACCAGCATCTCTTTCAGAACCTACGATGAACTTGGTAGTGTGATAAACACAGGGAGGGGACATATGAAAGTATTTACTCCCATCCTTTGAGAAGGGCATATAGACCCTTAATAGCCATACGAATCTTAAGGTATTAAAAGAAGCAAGTAGCCAGTAAGAAATATAAAGAAAGCAGGGCAGGTAAGAGAAAGAGAATCAAAAGGAAAAAGGCAGGGCCAAGGGAGATAATCCCCTGAAAGCAAGAGGCTCAAGATCTAATTGACGAAATAAGACATGTATTAAAGAAAGTGAATAAGTTAAAATAACATAGAACAAAATAAGGTGGTGTAGAAGGAAGTAGAGTAAGGCTGATAGAATTTTGGAATAGCAGCCAAGTCAGTAAGGAGCTGGCCTGACTGATTCACAAAATATATTGGATGAATACACACATCTTTTAAAAGTCAGTTGTCAAGCTGTACTGTTTGAAGCATAGCTCCTGTTTTCTTCCTCTGTCTCGAATTAAATTTACACACTCAACAGACATTCAGCCCACTTTTTCTTACAAAAGGTCCATTTTTTTTAGCAATCCACCATCTATGTGCTTCATTGGGAAGTGGTGATAATCTCCTCTTGCTTGTCAGTGCTAAGTTGAAGAATGAGCACATGAGCAAGGCTGGTCAATAAAAATGGAAAGAAGAATTCTGGAGCATTCTGAAAGACATGTCCTGCCCCTTCCCACCTCCCATTAAAGGAACACTGGATAAAGACATTCTTCTTCTCGTGGAAATTGTCAGGTCTTCATATGACCCAGGAAACTACAGTTGAAATCACAAGGAAAGCTGCCCTGAAAATAAAGTCAATCCATGAAGTATAGTGGAGTAGAAGGACAGAGAGAATTTGGATCCTCAGAAAGTCCATGAGCCACTAAATTTACCCTCTTGATAGCTGCCCTCTTTCAAAAGACCTTCCCAAATGTGCAGTGACAGATTCTCTTCATCATTTAAGATTCTTTGAATTGATTTTTTTTTTTATTGCATGAATCCAAACACATCCACATCTGTATATCCTCTAACTTGTCATTTGGCAACTTCATGTTTTATGAACGTTTTCATATGGTGACACACCAGGGAAATGAAAATCCATGGAAATCAAAATAATACATTTAACTATCAAAATAGTTTATAGACTAGAAGAGTGACACTATCAATCAGAAAGCATTTTAGAATTATATATGGACTGCAAATAGGCATGCTGTATTAGTGCCTTCTTTTGTTATTTTTAAAATTAACAAAAATCCCTTTAACTGGAATGGTATCAGACAATTTAAACATGGCATTTGGCATTTCCCTTACGAGTTAACTAAATCAGATAAATATATTTGATTTTAAAACCTTAGGACATATACATAAAGTTTTTATCATTTGTAAAGCAAAAGAAAACTAAAATTTTCGAATTGCATAAATACTTTAAACTTATATTTTGATGAGGGGATATTTTATATATTTCACCTCAAATTAGATGCGCAATGTTTTTCAGTCTTTAAACATTTCATTGAAAAAGGAGACACATTATTTAGTTGATATTATGTAGATCAGCTATCTAATAGACATTTGATATCCCTTTATAATTGATTCAGTGTCAAATAACCATATCATCAATGATTTGAGAGTTTGCCTACATTTTCTCATTCTGCAAACAGTTTTATGTACTAGATTGCACTTCCTCCCATAGCTTTTGAGTTTCGATATGCACATTTATTCGCATGGCTGTACGCATATCCTGGACAAAAACTAATTAATGAATGAACCTGTTTATAATTTATCAGCTGTTGATTTTCCATTAGCCGCGCCTTCTCTCACTTGCATCCATCTGGAAAGTGCATGTTACTCATTTCACACAGGAAAAAGGTAAAACCGAATCGACTAGATCACTCTAGAATGAATTTGTGGATGAACACAAAAACAAAGCAAAATATTAACTACTTAAAAAGCTATTCAACTCTCTGAGGCTGCATTACAGCCTGTGCAATCACTGCTATTTCCAGAAATATAATGATGATTTTGCCTTTTTATTTGATAGAAAAATAATCAAACTGCTTTTTTCCCTGAGCTGTCAGACAAAATGACATGTGGCATGACCCTTGGAGCTATTATATAAAAGTTAAGCTCACGAGTTCACCAATTTATGAGGGAAATAGAGAAAAACATGTCAGAGTCATAGAGAGAGAGACTTTTAATGGGAAATTTGCACTTAGCACATGAAATTTTAGTCTCCCGAGGTTGTTACTTTCTGAGTGGATGGAGGAAAATAGAGTAATTGAGGGAAAAAAAATGCAACTGGCTGGCTGGCTGCTTTCTGGTCATGTATTAAAGTGGAATAGAACTGGTGAAAGTCAGCAGAGGTACAAAAGTGCCTCTTTTTATTAAATTGATTGAGGTGACGTTTAATAAGATGGCATAAGTTTCAAGTGTACAGTTCCATGATGCATCATCTGTACATCGCTTTTGTGTTCATCACCCAAAGTCTAGTCTCCGTCCACTACCATATATTTGACCCCTTTTACCTTCTTCTATCTCCCCCACACCCCTCTGGTAACCACTGTATTGTTGTCTGTATCTATAAGTTTTTTGCTTTGTTCGTTTCTGTTTTGTATCCCACATGTGAGTGAAGTCATATGGCTCTTGTCCTTTTCCATTTGACTCATTTCATTCAGCATAATAATCTCGAATTCATCCATGTTTTCACAAATGGCAGTATTTCATCTCAAAAAGACCCATTATACCATGATATAAGCATCACACAAATGAGTTGAGCTGATAGATTTTAGTCCCTCATCATTTCCCAAACACACAGTACTGTTAACATTTTGCTCTTCCCCGCTGTTTGATAAAGTGTTATGTCCAACTCCAGCTAGGTTTTTGGCAAAAATTATTTGAATAACTACCTGGATAGTCATTAAATGTTATGTAATCTGACATCTTTGTAACTCTCAAATGAATTGCTTATTTAGAGATTTTTTTAAAAAAAAGAAGAAAAAAGCTGAATATTTTATGGCAAAATGTTAAGAATATGATTTTTTCTTTAGATAGTTCATCATTTCTTATTTATATATTTTTTCATGTTTTAGCATTTCTGAAATTAGGAGGTATCTTATAAGGAACGTTATAAAATATTATAATTGACAGCTTTACTCCCTTACTGAAATATAAAATAATGATGCAAATTACAATTAGTTTTTAAGTTTATATGAAATGCAGCAACTATACTGTGTTAAATGATGTCTGATTCAATCAGGATCTCTCTAAATTCAAGTCATATGATTTTGTAATCTACCTGCTAATTCGCTTGGACTTTGAAACGGGAATTCCTCTTCCCACGTGTCTTTCCCACAGTCTTTCTTTCAAGTTCATACTCCTTGGCCACCCAGCATTCTTAACATTCTGCTCAAGACATATTGCAACTGCTGTCTCCTAGAATTTCTCTTTGGTTGCCCCAGCCAAAAATGTCACCTCTGTTTCAGTAAATTACAACTTCTCTCTTATGAATTACAACTCTAGTACTCTTCACACATTGTCTCGCATTAAATACATGTGTGCATTTGTGTACCTTTTCAACCGGATTGCAAGGTTTTTTATTTCAGGGATAGTGTCTATAAAATGAAAATCCGTAATCCCGTCTTCAAGGTTTTGGATCATCTGGTCCCCAAATAATTGTTCAGTTTCACAGTTCACTAGCCCGTTATTATTTTCTTGGCACTGTTGTCACAGTGAACTAGTTGATGTTCTTTTAACATTCAACACCTCGGTGTCTCCATGATTAGTTCACAATGCTTCCTCGGGCTGTAATATCCTTTCTCATTTCCCTTATCACAGTCATCTTTTAAGATCCTGATCAAAGACTATAGATTAAAAATATCCTTCCAGGCTCTTTGTCAAAACGAAATATTTCTTCTATGTATACATGGTTACCTTGTGTATACCTCTTTACATCAATATTACTCAGATTCTTTTTCTTTCTTTCCTGAAGGATTATAAGCCCACGATTTAAGACACAACTTTTATCTTACGTATTTTTGTTATTTTCAAAAAATCTGGGGTATAAAAAGTGTTGGTGTTTTTTTTCTATCATGTTTTTGTTTTTTATGTGACCATCAAAAAAGAATCTCTATTTTTTATCATGTGTATAAAGTGAGGAGTTCCCCTGTGAAGTGAAGATGGAATGTCTCACACCTAGTTAAGCACCATAAAGTGCCCAAGCATCAAAGATCAATTGTGTGCTTTTCTGCCAATCTTGGGAATGCACTGGGGTCCACCCTCAATAAAACCTGATACAGGAATTTAATTTAGTACTTATTCATCTAACAGTTTAATGATTTTTTTCAAGTCATCCATTTAAGATCTGATACAAACTATCTCTTTTTCTGCAGTTCAAGAGAGAATCAGAAAAACAAACACTTGCATCTACGAGAAAGTGACTCTCAGAGGCATTGATTATTCCTCCAACAGCAAATTCTTCCTCAGTCTTTATTAAGCCAATTCTAATCTTTTGCAGAAAAGAAAGTGTTTATGGAAGTCAGGATCATCTTCTCAACCCAAGGAGGAATCATAATTTGTTAAGAGTGGAATCTGTAATCAAATTCTGGTCAACCACAAGCAAAAAGTAATCCACTAGAATTCCTACTTGATTTAGGTATGAAACCAATCAGGAGTTTCATTTTGGGCAAGTCCTATTAAGTTTCTTCCTCACTGGCTATCCCACAGATAGCAACTATCACTCCAGACAAAATACAAAAAACCACATCACTGGAGAGGAAACACAACAGGCAGGATCTGGAGGTGAATAGACAAAGAGAAAAAGGGAATGACATTGCGTGCATTCCAATTTTAGCCTTTTAGGCCATAGGCAAGCCACAGTTACTCCCCAGGGTGGATAGAACTCTGATAGAAAATTCAGTCTTCCTGGCTTAAAGATTGCAGGTGCTAGAATATGAGGGGGAAATCTAAGAAATAGTGGCATAGAGAGGGAAGTTGACCCCAATTCTACAGTGTTGAAAGTTGTGTTATATATTTGGGCTTTTCGTCCTTCAAGAAGTACTATTTTGCTTTTAGGCTTTATGTCTATGATTTTTCTAGCTTCGGTCAAGTACTGATGTCTTATATCTCAGTTGTAATAACTAACAGGCTAAACTTCTCACACTTTATATCGTAAGAAATCAAGTATTCACTGAATACCAACTATGTATCAGGAATGCAGCTCAATTATTTTTCTCAGAGTCAGGTAGGTTGCATTATTTTCATTTTACAGGTGAAGAAAATGAGGCCCAGATGTGTTGGGTAATTTGCTTGAGAACATTTTTAAATTCATATATTTGACTTCACAACTTACGATCTTTGTAGCACATTCATTCATCCAGTAAGTATCTATTTGTTGAGTATTTAGTATTGCCAGAGAATGTGCTAGGATTATAGATTAATAGTAAGCAAGACAGAAATCGATTCTATCTTCATAGAGCCTACATTATATTAGGAGAGCTGGAAAAAAATTTTAAAGCATCTAATGAATTAATTAGTGACATGTAGGATTAGTGCTTTGAATGAGTTTCAGGATGAAATGACAGTGTCCTACATGGAAACTTGAATTTGTTTGAGGAGCAGAGAAGACTTTCCCGAAATGTCTTCTGAGTTGAAATGTGAATAATGACTAGTAATAACCATGCAAGGTAGCTAAGTATGTGGGGGAAGGGTACCATCTCAGAAAGATGAGCATGTGTAAGTTGCTGGGGCAGAAAGAGGCATCAGTTTACCACTAGAGAGAGAGAGTTTTAAATCTGGAATTCAATTCAAAGTTTGTGGAATAAAATTTCATTTCTGCCACTTGTATGCTTTGAGATTTCTCTGATTTCTAGTTTCCTTTACAAATGGGGATAAAAACTGTAACAATAATAATAATTGTTGTTGTGATTGTTGTTGTTGTGATTGTTGTTAATAATAATAATAATTATTATTATTATATTAACAATAACAACAATCACAACAACAAATCAGCAGTAATACTATCTACTGCAAAGTGGCTAGTACATAACAGATGCTCTATGGATATTCGATACCAATCACTGGCCTATGAATGAGATATTCACGATTAGTTTAGACCAGCAATCTATGGACTCCTGGCTATCTCCAAACCTCTTTTAGGATAATGGCTAAGTCAAAACTAGTATCAAAATAATACTGTGGTGTTTTTTGCCTTTTTTGCTTTGTTAAGGTGTTCACTGATGGTACAGAGACAATGATGAGTAAAATGGCCTGTGCCTTAGCGCCCATCAAGCAGTAGCGCCAAAAACCAGAAATTGCTTCGATAAGGCGACCCAGACTTCTTATTGTGATTGTGTGTTTGGGAGGGGGGTTCCTAGAGAATATAAGATGGCAGTGCTTCTTGAACTTAATGTGCACGAAAATCACCTGGGGATCTTTTTAAAATATAGATTCTGATCCAGTTGGTCTCGATTTGGTCTGAGATTTTTTCCATTTCTAACAAGCTCCAGGCTGATGTCATTGCTGCTGATTCATATAGGTCACATTTAGGATACTGAGGTATTAAAGAATGAGGAGCCTTAGGAAAGTTGGGGAAAATAAAATTTCACCTACTTTCACTACAGTACGAATGGAAATTAGGCAGAGATGAGAAAGAGTTAGGTCTCAACATTTATTTTGACCCCTATCTTTTGACAAGTGATTTTGAGAATGTATTATCCCACATTATTGAACAAGAAATCAAAAATAGAGTCAGTTTTTCACATTCTTTTTTTTTTGTTTTTGAGGTTGAATATAAGACTAGTTCAAATTTAAAGCTACTCAAAATTCAATTCAGTTCAACAAACACTTGCTTATGTATACTGTATGCAAAGGATTATATCAAGCATTAGGGGTTTGCCCCAATAAATTATACAAGGTCACCAATCTCTTGTACTTTATCATGGGAGAAGACAGTCATAAACAACCAAGTCTCAAGGAAGACTATGATAAATATGAAATTAAATAGATAAACAAAGTACCATACTATTATGAGAAACAGAGAGTCATGCCCTCATGACGGCTGGGATGAAATTTCTTGGCAGAGGTGGAATTCAAATAGGTCTTCAAAGGACTGAAAGACATGCCACAAAGAGCTTCTGGGTGAAGGATTTAAAAGTGAGAGAACCTACAGTTTATTCACCAGTAGTGGGCGAAAAGTAGGATGTTTGCCAACGAAGGTGGGAGGCAGAGGGACTATAGTAACAAACGAGGCTGGGTTAAAGGAGGAGCCACGTGGAGGCTGGTCTGATTATAAGACCAAGCCGAACATCATCCTGTAGAGTAACATGTGTGTTCACTGACGTGATCGAAAGATAATTAATTGTGCCAATATTGTAAAGGAGAACCGAAGAGACTAGGCTGGTGATTGGCAGGATTATTCAGAGAACTACACTGGCATGGGGGAGGAAGATGGCAAGGTAAAAAAGAAAAAGTCATATGAGATGAGATGAGAGTTTGTACAATTTGATAGGAGTTACGTTTGTACTCTTTTTGGAAATGTGACCACATATTAAAAATATACATTGTAAAATATCGGGAATTACTTTTTTTTTTTTTGTACACCTACAGCACCTGGTTTTCCTAGGTGGTCTCCCATCCAAGTACTAACCAGGCCCCACCCTGCTTAGCTTCTGAGATCAGACAGGACTGGGTGTGTTCAGGGTGGCATGGCTATGGATAGAATATTGGGAATCAGATGGAAGAGTTAATGAGTGTTCAACTAACAGTGCAGCCAACTCATTACAGAGCTTCGTTGGCCCTGAGTAGAACAGTTACTGTCTCCCAGGAATGAGGGAGCTTCGTTGGCCCGGATTTGGACAGTTACTGTCTCCCAAGCACGTCAGAACCTTCAGGGGCCAGGGCATGGCACCAACGGGGTTTACTTATTTTACATTCTTGATAGTCAAGCACAAAAGTAATTTGGCAAAGACTATTGGAGTAATATTTAGTTTTATTTTCTTGCTTTATGTGAGACCAGAAGAACCATATGACATTTTCAGTGGGATTATGTTTTCGTCATTAGAAAGAGAATCAAGAAGTCTTTGAACACATTTTAGTCACAAAGAACAATAACTGATTTCTGAGTTATCATGTCATTTTAGGTCCCATTGTGCTCAAAATATATAGGAGGGGGTTTAGGGAGGGTATTTTAGGGAGAAGAATGAGTTTTGTCTTACTTTAACATTTTGTTAAATATTAAATAGAGGAGTACTATTTTATCTTATAAAATACATGATTTTATAGTATAAATAGGAGAAGTTTAAGGACTGAGAAGGCATAGTAGACTCTCCTGAACCTTCCTAAACTTCAAACTTCCTGATCCGACCTTTTTTCTTAATTGTTTCATTGTTTTATACTTCAAACATCAGACTTTTCCTCTTCAGTGTTCTTAACTGTGACCTATATCAAGAATCTATCAGAAATGATGCTGGCCTCATAGGATTATTCTGAGGAATACAATAGGTAGTCTAGGTAGAGTGCCTGCCATGAAGAGCTTCTGCATGAAGGAATTAAAAGTGAGAGAACCTAGGGTTTATTTGCCAGTAGTAGGTGAAGAGTAGGACATTTGTCAGTGAAAAGCATTCTCCTTTCTCTTTCCAGAACATTGAGAGGTGAGCTTGGAGTTTGACACATTTCTAATACCTTGATTATCACTGTGGTAAATCCCACTAGAAAGGACTGAGGCTAATATAAAGAATTGTCTGTAGCTTTATTTATTAGTTGTCTAGTATAAATCACACCTTCATGGTTGATCACCCAATTTTATCTTTCTGCACATTGGGTTGTTAGATTTTTGTAGAAGGAACTCGAAATGAGAATTAGCAAATAGCTTACTCATGAAATACGAAAGATTATTGAGCTGATCTGGATTCTAATGATCAAACAATTTTCTCATGGGGGGGAGGAGAAAGCCCCTCAAGTATTTAATTTTCCATAGGAAAAAAAAAGGAGTATAGAAAATATCACATTAAGCTTGGAAGTCCTTAGCATTAGCAAATAATATTAAACATGTTAATTTCTTCAAATTTCTATTTTTTAACAGTTAAATGTAATTCTATAATTTTAAAATTATTCTTCTGGAAAATGACTATTCTAGATACTATATTTCTAAAAAATATATAGGTAATAAATAAAAAGGATTTTTTTTTTTTTAGAACCGTGTTGCTACAAAGTATGTTCAAGGATGATTCAGATATTAAGTCTCTAGGTAATTAGAAATGACATTTAATGAGGCATGCTTTAATAACAGAGTTGACTATTACTTTAAAATCATTTTCACTCTCATTTCCACAGAATCATTTTGGCTTCTAAAAAACATAAGAGAAGAAGGCTCATCAATTCTGTGGCATGGTTTACTGATTGCTTTTTTCTTTTTAAGGTAGGAATCAATACTAAAATGATGATTCTAAATGTCATCATTTGCTTGTTTTATAATTTGGGGTATAATTTGACTTCTCGGATATTTTAAATAAATATTTGAAATAAATTACTAGATGTGACAGACAGTTTGGAAGTTGTGATCTACAATATTTTGGCTCAAATGACATTTTCAGCGAAAACACATTTCTCATTCACATACTTGCTTACTTTCACAGTTTGGCTGGGCCTCTTCCAATTTTAATATGTGACAGAAAAAAAAGTACCACATAAAGTGATTGTACTTACTTTCTAAGTTAACTCCCTCGTAGAAAAAGAGTAGAGTACTTAGCATGTTCGGGAAGGGAATACCTAAATAACTATGAGTTAGTTTCGTGAAAACTATTTTATAGGTCTGTAATTTTTATTTTTACACTGACATATTTAATTTGTTCAGTGGAAAGAGCATGGTGCCCTCTAAAGAAACTCTAGCCAGCTGGGTGTTATAAATGGGACCATCTGCTCAAATAAGCTCCATTTGTAAACTTCAAAATAACTATCATTTTTTTTTTCTTACATAATATTGATGGAAAAAACATACAAATCTTGACATTTTTCTCTTGCTAGTTACTGGATCAGCTTTCTTCCACTCATAATGTGACCCCAGCCAAGTGGAAAACATAGAAATATATCTTAATACCAGTTGGATGGTTTTAATTATAAGTAATAAGGAATCAAAGAGGAAATCTACTAAATTCCAAAGCAAGTACAGAGATTGAATGACTGGGGTTAGTCATTTCAGTGGCTTCATGGTCATCAAGAATCAAGGTTCTTTCTGCATTTTAAACTCTGCCATTCTCTCTATGATGACTTTATCACAGCCTAGCTTAGTTTATTCCATAATTGGGAGATGGCTGCCACAATTTAAGATGCCACATACAGATGTGACCAGATTCAAAGGAAGAAGAGGGCCACATCTGCCAGTGTGTCCTTCTGTGAGCAAGATCGTTCCCAGAAAACTCCAAGCACATGTCTGTTACAGCTCACTGGCAAGGGATGAATCCTATCCAATCACTGGCCTGTGAGTAAACCATTCGCAATTAGCTTAGACCAGTGGTCCATAATGTGTGGTGTATGGACTGATGGCTGTCCCCTTGAATTAAGTTTGGAAAGAGAAGGATGACCAGAGATAGTAAAAGAAAAAATATTTTGTTTTTTTCTTGAGTTTTGTTCTATGTAGCTCTCACTGAATGCATAAAGGTTCTTTTTCTCCTCTCATCTTAAATCAAAGACCCATGAGGGCCATCCACTAGATGAGCATCTAGCCAGTGGGATCCATTTCTGTGTTCTAAGACTTCCTTATTTTATAGTGAGATTTACCATATATATAATATATATATTATATATTTTATATAATATATATACTATATATTATATAAAAATAATATATATTAATCAATATGTATACTGATACTCAAAGAAGAATTGCTATTCAAAACACTCCAGACTACCTTGTTGACGTCGGAATGGCACACTTTTGAATGTCCTGCTTTATCACTGTGACTGCTTTCTGCCACACTATGTTTCAGCAATGTAAAGATGCATGGCTTGTGAAGCGGGGAGGGCAGAAGGGAAGATGTTCAGAACCACACGATTTCCATTACACACCTCCACTATCACCACCACCACCTTTACCACCACAGATAAGTTGAGATAGCTCGGAGGGCATTTTTAAAAATCATTCTATAGCCAAACGTATGCATTTACATTTGTGAACTATTTCTAAAGATTTCACCATTAACCATTAGGCAGAGGATAGCATGGAGTGGTGAAAATAATACACATGGACAATTTGGAGAATTTCAAAAAATGTTGGCTTATCAATAACTTGAAGCTTTTATGGTCCTCAGGTCACAAGCATAAGGTTGTATTCAGAGAGCCCTGCGTTCATATCCCAGTCCTCCAGCTCCTTAGCTTTATGACCTTATACATTAACTTAATATTCTTTTCTCCCAGTTCCTTAACTACGAAATGAAGATAATGTTATTAAGCTTTCAGATGATAGGAGAATTTACTAAGAATATGAACATACAGTATCCAGGATATACTAGGTTTGATTCATGCTATTTTATTTTCAAACAGAGAGTTTAAGTTTATTAAACCTTAAACTAATATAATATTGTATGCCAACTATAATTGAAAAATAAAAAATATATATATTTAAAAAGAGTTAAAGCTTATCAAAAATAGTTTTCTTTTCTGATAGTTCATAAACTTTATTCTCTATTGACACCATGCTCTACAAAGCTTACTCTCAAACACATAAAAGATGAGAAATGTGAATTAGCCAAATCCTTATCCACACCTGTTTTTAAAGAGTTAATTGGCACCGTTATAATTACAAATAGGTCAGATACCGTCTCATTTGCCAGCTACTTAGTAGAGAAAATCCCATCTTATTCACATCTCAAACCTAGTTCTATATCAGAGTCTCCTGGGAAATGTTTAAAAAAATACAGATTCATATACTCATTTGCACCATGTGGCACAAAGCCTAGGAATTTGTATTCTTAGTTATTCCCGAGGGATAATGGTCTAGCCAGATCTTCTTCCAACCTATGACTTCCTTTTGAAACTCTTTGCCTAAGATCTTTGCAACTCAGTGTTGCCCATGGACCAGTACCAGCAGCGGCCGGGACTTTGTTCTAAATTTAGTATCTTAAGTTTCTTCACCTCAGACCAACTCAATCAGAGCCCACATATTAACAAAATCCCCAGGGATTTGTGCACATGGATTTCTGAAATCACTGACTTCGAGTTTGTTCTCTCTCCTTCACCATCCTCAGCCTATGCAACTCTTTTGAGTCACTACTAAGAAGTTCTCGGCCAGTCACCTCAGAAAAGTTGCTAAATCCTGATAAAAAGTCTTGGCTCTACAGATTTTATTTTTATCTATCTATCTATCTATCTATCTATCTATCTATCTATCTATCCATCCATCCATCCATCCATCCATCCATCCATCCATCCATCCATCCATCCATCCATCTATCCATCATCTATCATCTATCATCTATCTATTTGTGTGTGGCTTTACAGTATAGGACTTTCTTTCAAGTACAGGATCTTACCGTTGTGAATTTGCCTACATGGGTTTTCACTATTTCATGGTTGAGCCTTTTAATATCTGCTATTCTGGAGAAGGAATTTATTGATGTTTCTTCTGGGGCTAATATTCTAGTATAAGAGAGCAGAGGTGGGCGAGAAGGACATATTTTGATAGCTTAGAGAGCTGAATGAGACAGCAATAAAAATACTATTTCAAAACAGTTAAGCTGTCACCTTAAGAAACTACATAGTGTGTCAAAGAGGAAAGCACTTTACAAAAGTAATTCGATATTGAATGCATATGTCTGTAATTTGATTTGCGGCAAGCAGAGAATGAAATGTTAAGGAAAGGTTGTTTTCCTACACTTTATAATTATTTCTGGTACATTGGTATTGACTATATTTGAGTCCTCAGTGGGTGAAGGATTTGGCTGTATCCATGGTCTAATTTCTGTAGCTACCTACGACTTTCTGGAGTTCTCATGCAAGTGAGTACAAGAGGTCTAAACCAGCAATACTATTAAAAAACAAAATTCCTCAAGCTCTGACATATGTTTCTATCTTGATTACATTTGGACAATTTGTATACACGTCATCCTCCGAGCTACTGCAGGTAACTGATCTAGAGCTATTCATTCTTTTAAGCAATAATTTTTCCCCCCTACGGCAGTGAATTTGTGCTGATGAAGAAGGAGGTAGCTACCTAACTATATGCATTCTTCTCAATAAAAAGCAAGGCCTAGAGGACAGAAAAACCATGTCTTGTGTTTGTTTTGTAAAAGTGGCTGCCTTAAGGTACCTATAACCATGGACCCAGCTAGGTACGTATCTAAATTGAAATCGCCTCACATTTTCCATTTTGCACACCACTTTCCTATAACCTCCTAAACTACCCTTATTAAATTTGTCCTTGAAGAGAATGGCTTCCTATAAATATAAACAACTGAGGAATTAAAGGGAGGGGCACGGTTTGGTTGATTATGCATGACTAAGTTGCATTTCATTCATCTGGAAATAGAATATGCATATGTTTTCATTCAAATTTATGGAAGATACTTTAGATCGCTAAGATTAGCAAGTACCTTAATATACCTTCTTTTATTGGGAAAGAAAAAAATATCAGCTTGGGTTTGACAGGTGTCATGTTTTGAATTCGAATGAGAGGTAGTTGGATTTGATGGCTGACTCCTTACCAAAGAATAGCTTTGTCAATCTCCAGAAAGAATTGTCATTTTAGATTGCAACGAGTTACCTAAAACTGATAACCTTTAACACTAAATTAACCTCGTGCCCCAGTAGCTTATTCCCACAGCCCTCACCCCCACCCCACATTAAATTTTTTTTCTTATAGTACAACACTGACATCAAATGGTAAGTAAACTTAGCTTCGACGTCCAATTTCCTCTCTATGTATGCTGGACCTTGCAGACATAGAGATAGTATTGAATCCACACTTTTGAGTGGCATGCCTGCATTATTTTTGAGGGAAGGATACAGGGTGTTAAAAAGAAAAAAAAAACATAATTGTGAAAGAATAGTGTTTTCACTAAGTTCTAATTACTTCACTCACTCACACACACACACACACACACACACACACTCCCAAATGTCCTTGAGGTTATTTTGCCCTCTTGTTGATTAATTTCAGAAATGGTTAAGGTATTAAAAATTGCATCCAGAGATATAGAGATTTGAAGATAGGCTTCTTGTTGCCATCCAGCTCCAGATAGTTGTTATATAAATTAAATGTTACTCTATGAAGGGATTCAGGGCGATGCCGTACCCTGAATGGCGTGGAAGTCTTTCGTGTTTCAAACAGCTAGAAATACAACCTCTGCAGGCTTCATAATTGGTTTTTGTGTTTGAGCTTAATGCACAGAATTGGCCAACCTGAAGTAGCAGGTGATTAGCTACCAAGGAGACCATTTAGGTTCACTCCACCTTTCCGGAGACTGCCAGGAAAACTTAAATGGGAAGCACAGATAACTAATAAATGGCAGATGTGAAACAGGTCTTTAGGATTCTAAGAAATAAAATGTGTGATAAAGTAAATATGTACTCTTTTGTCACTGTTTTTCCTACATTTTAATGAAAGTATTCATAAGGAATACATAAGGAAAATATTCGGAAGTATTCATAAGAAAATCCTGCTTTCCTTATTTTTCTGCTTAGAAATTGATATAAAGACATTTAAGTTAATAAAACTCTCAGTTCCGTTGCCCCAAGGGGATATTGAATTTTTAAAAAAATAACAAAGATTAAATTTTCAAAGGCAGGCTATCAAATTATAATGATTTCTAACTCAGGCATGAAAATGTTTCATCTTTTACTAATTGTCTCTATTTGGGAAAAGAATCCTCATTATTAAAATAATAGCTGATTATTTGATAACTTTACTGATTATTGCTACCAATGGTAGCAATTAAAACCATTGTTTTAGAAAGCCACTATCCAATGGCTATGGATCAAGACAGAGGCATTAAATAGAATTTTTAAAAACTCTAAAGAAAAACTAGTAAAGAAAATCTAAAAATTGCATTTGCTTTGCATGAGTATCATGCTGACATTATGATGCTGCCCTTTGTCCCCTGGTGCTTATGGAGTTATCAAACAGCTGTTGATTCCAGTGCTTTCAGAACCGATTCAAATATCAGAGGAACTGACCGCCATCATGACATATGGTTCTCGGGGTGGAAAGCTACAATAGTAATTCTGTGCTTTGACACCCATAGCTCCCTTCGCTTCTGCAGCATTCCTGTAAAACAAGTCATCTTTCTTTTAATCATCAATCCTGGTTATCTTCAACTGAGGCAAAGTCCTTTTCCAACAATGTTTCTAATGTTGTTCAATCCCTTACCAGGCAGGCCAGAAAAATTCCCATAAAGTCAAAACAAACACAGTTTCTGGGATGGCTAAAGTGCGTATGCCTCGCCCCCTCACTACTCATCTCGCCGCCCCACTTCTCCTCACACCAACTTGACCTTACGGGAAAAGACAACTTTAACTGTCTTTGAGTGGATTACCGTTTACTCATCTACATTCCAGTCGTGGCAATATGCTACGATTTAAAAAAGAAAAAAAAAAAGTAACGATGAGTTCATTTCCTTAGGCTTCTGCTATTCTAATGACAGCGAAGCAAATATTTCCTTAACATCTTCTCTACTATTCTGACAAAACTCAGGCATGAGTTTTTATCATTGCTTTATCTCTAATCATCTCAGAAACATATTTCAATTTTTCAGCTTTATTTTGAAAAAATAGATAAGAAAAAGACTTTACCTATTCTATTTAGTTTGAAAATGATCAAA
The DNA here is from genome assembly GCF_014176215.1 of Rousettus aegyptiacus. Taxonomy (NCBI): domain Eukaryota; kingdom Metazoa; phylum Chordata; class Mammalia; order Chiroptera; family Pteropodidae; genus Rousettus; species Rousettus aegyptiacus. The sequence continues at coordinate 8,582,278 of NW_023416307.1, forward strand.
TATCAGTCATATTTGATCAATGCAGAACATATAAGGTTTTTCCCGTGTCTTGTCTTCTTTTCGGAAGTCATATCGATTAGCCATCCAAACCCTTCCAGGGGAAAGCATATAAAATTATCATGGCTATAATATCAGGATATCTCAGTCTTTTTCTTTTCTTTTACTATTCCCAAAACATGTAAATCTTCATCATCATAAGAAATGAATTGTAGTTTTATGTATGTATGTATGTACCATCTTGTTTTTAGTAGAGGCCTTTGGAATAAATCTGCCCTATAGTACAATGTGGTAAACAGATGAGAAAAATAGAAAAACAGATAAAGAAAGCCACTTGAGTGCCCTCTCGTGGAATAAGGGAGCACAGCAATGATTAAAATTGGACAATGACTAGTATTCCTAGGTAGAACTAAGTATCAAAAAGAAAAATAAATAAGACTTGGAAAGAAGAAAGAGGAAAAATGAGGAAAATGAAGAGCATTTTCTCAGGCAACTATTGAAAAATAAAAATGTTCACAGCCTCTATATGGACGATCTAAAAAATAAGGAACAAAAAGCATCCTGGTTTATAATAAGCCCAATGAGCCACATTATTTGTATTTTATTTCTAGATTCTGATATCGCTTAAACCTTTGCCTATTTGTTAAAAAAATAGTTTACCTTGATTAACTTCTGTCAATAATAAATATACCTGGGAAGTATATTCTTTTGTAAATTAGCAGTAATGGTCATTTTTATTGATATGGAAAAATGATGAAGCTCTCTCTGCAGTGTGACTTGTAGCACATATATCTGAAATGTAGCTTACATTAAAAAATGTAACTGCTAATAAAGAAGGCAAAAATTTGTATTAAAAAAAATACGAGTATTTTTCTTATTCCCAATAAGATCATGCTATAATCTTGGGTATTACCAGAAAGATAAAGTTGGCTGGTTCAATGAATAATGGAAAAAATAAGAATCTAAACCCTTCATGGTTGTCATTGTGGAAATATATATAGGTTCCAAGCCCCACTGAACCTTGACTAATGAAGTAACTATGCTTATAAAACTAAGCGAGCTGAATGTGGCTAAGGAAAGGAGAAAAATACAAGGAAATAAAGATGAGATAAAGGGTAAATAAATTAATATTTTTATTTTGAAATAATTCAAAACTAGTAGAAAAATTGCATGAAGAATATAGAGAAAGCTCTTCTAGAATGATGGACTAAGACAAAAATCCACTGCACAACAACAAAAATACTGCCCAAAATTATCAAAATTAACTTTTTTGGAACTTTGAAATTATCCATATGTACAACAACATGAGAAGCTTTACTCAAATAAAACAGCTGAATGTCTTAAGGAACAATGAGAATTGTGGGTTTTTATTTGTTTCTGACTCTTTCTCTTAAAAACCAGAAACCCCACGACCATGGTAGCTATGAAAAATAGCAGCCTAGCAGTGACCAGAGAGGGAACAGAATGGCATCGAATCTTCCCCCAAAAGCGCTATCTCCATAGAAGTGACAGAATTTGGAAGATTCTTGCGAAGGTCTCATTCACAGAGCTCGTCTTTATTTGACCTGGCTCAGTTTGTTCAGTGAGAAAAGCACTGTTTGAGGGCATTTGTCCAAGAAAAAAAAAAAATTCAACAGCAATCACTTAACATTGCAGCTGCTAATTGCAGTGATGCCAAGTGGGCAAACCAGAGATTGAACGAAACACTTACAAGAAAAATTTGAGGAATGAGATGCTCATAGGGAATTGTGAAAAGTTCATGCACAATACTGGAAATCTAGAAAGCCATGGGCATGTACAGAGTTGTGCCTATGCCCAAGGAAGACATGAGCAGGTCCTAATCTCTCAGCTCTGGTTGACCTCAAGGCACAGTACAAATAGGAATTGAAGAGTAAGGTGAAGTTGAAAACTAGGAAAGATTTGAAAGTGTATTCAAACACAGTACATGGGTGCCTTGCCAAAGGCTAGAAAATGTATTGATTCAAGGCATTTATGGACTCTATCTAATCATTATCTGACCATCATGCTGTGCTGTATCTTCAGCGGCTACACATAATGTATACAGATTTCACATAATCAAGCCAGTGACTAAACAAACAGCAAAAACAACAAACAGTGGGTGGAGAGGAGAATCAAGTTTCTAGTGTTACCACTTTATATTCTTTAAAATGTCTAGCTTCCAAAGATAATAATAATAACAATAATAATATGAAACTCACTATGAAACAGGAAAGTAGGATCCATATATGAGTGTTTTTTTAAAAAGCAGTCGAAAGAAACTTTACTGAAGACATCCATATTTTGGAATTAGAAAATAAATTCATTAAATCGGATATTATAAATATATTTAAAGCAGTAAAAGAAAAGAATGTCTAAAGAATTAAAGGGAAGTATGAGTATAATATCTACTATGAAGAGAATATTAATAAGGAAGATAAAAAGAACCAAAATAAAATTTTTAAAAAAGAACTAAATAGGAATTCTTGGAGTTGAAAAGTAAAATAACTGAAATGAAGAATTCATTAGAGAGGCCAGCAGCATATTTGAGCTGGCAGAAGAAAGAACCAGAAGATAGGTCAATTAAAAGTTGTCCAAGGGGAAGCACAGAAAAAAACATGAAGAAAAATGAAGAGATTCTTAGAGACCTGTAGGATATTACCAGTTTTAACAAATAACGTATAATGGAAGTCTAAAGAAAACGAGAAAGAGGAAAAGAAAAAATATTTAAATAAAATAATGGCTGATATTTCCCAAATTTGACAAAAACCATTGATTTACATATCCAAGAAGCTCAACAAACTCCAAGTAGGATAAACTCAAACCCAAACATATACACTTCATAGTCAAACTGACAAAGGACAGAGAACTCTGAAAGAAGCAAGACCTGTCAACTGTACTCAGCAAAGCTATCCTTCAAAATGAAGAAGAAAGTAAGACATTCCCAGAAAAACAAAACACGAGAATTTTTGCTGGAAGTCCTAGGCTATAAGAAACATTGAAAGGAGTCTTTCAGGCTGAAATGAAATGATACTGGATAGTAACTTTAATTAAAAAAATAAATAAAAAGCACTGGCAAAGTAAATTTATCAGTAAATTTAAAAGAGTAGAAATGCATGGTTGTAATATCTAGAGAAATCATTCAAAAATAACGCAAACACACATTAAACAAAGGAATTAAAAAAAAAAACACTAGAAATTATCTCCTTAATATGATGAAGGAATAGAGGACTGTAAAATGACTTAAGACATGGACATCAAATAGCAAATATGACAGGTATCAAGACTATAAAACTCTTAAAAGAAAACATCAAGTAAATTTTTGCATTCTTGGTTTCTTAGACAATGACATTAAACCACATGTGACGCTGCTAAATTGGAATTCATCAAAATTAGAAGCATTGTGATTTGAAGGGCACAATCATGAAAGAAAAGACAACCCACAGACTTGGGAGAAAATATTTGCAAATGATATAACTGATAAGGGACTTAAATCCAATATAAAGAACTCTTCTTACACCTCAGCCATAAATGACAACTCAATTTAAAAACTAGCACATTTACTTTATTATTTATTTCTGTATGTATTAAAAATCATGAGTTCACACTGGTAACTCCTATTCCTAATCAACTACAGAGGGTTCATTCTAGCTTGTCTTCTTTTTGTATTTTTAAATCCATTTCTTCCGATAGTGAGAAAATGGCTCCCTTTAATCTCAAAATACTAACTTATTGTGTGAATCAGCTTTGCGTGTAACCATTTTGCCAATAATCTGTCACGTTTTCGCCCCTCTGTAGATGCCCTCTGTTCCTTGCTCAGACCCTGACACCTTGCTATGAACTATCACCAGCTCTCTACCTGGACACCCTCATTACCTACTTAGGTTTCAATATCCTGTGCCCAAGCTCCTACCTACGGCCCCCTCCTGCCAACATAAACCTCTGCCTCCCCCCATTCTGCTTGTGCCAGTCTTCTAAAGATATTCCTTGCTCAAATGTCCTCGTTCTCACGACGGGGCTGAAACAACCCTGTCTGAGTGATTGCCACCCTTCTCAAACTTCTTTGGGTGCTCAACCTACTACTCTGGGCCAAAATGTCTCCTGCCCTCACCTTTCTACAGATGCTCTCTGGTTCCTTCACCTCTCATTAACCACTGCCACTTCCCACACCGGGTACCCCAAGTGTGAAAAGGTGTCCCACTCATGCCCTGATATCCCTGTTTAGTGGCTTTTGTAATAACATCTTAAGGAATAAATACAAGAAGGAAAAGGGAAACGAAAGAAAGAGAAAAAAAGAGAGAGTGAGAAAAGGAAAAGAGAGGAAGAGGAAGAGAGAAGGGATCAATTTAAATCAGTAAGTATTTACAGTAGGATCCTAACCTGATTTCCTCTTCTCTTTCTTCCAGAAGGAAGGGCTCACTCTCTCTCTCTCTCTCTGCCTGTGGGAGCATGACTCCTCGCAACCGAGGTTTTATTATTATCCAAAGAATGTGGACTAACCTTTCTTTTATAAATCAAGGGAACATGTCTCAGCATGTTAAAGAAGAAGCACAATGATATCAAAAACTAAGACGACCTGCGGTAGTTGGAAAATTGAAAATCGAACTATGTATAAATTACATTATCTTTGCTGAAAAAATATTAATTACTTTGCAAAAATTAAATTGCCCTCTCCCTGCTTTGTATTGTAAATTCTGTTGAGTATAGCCTAGGCTGCTTTTTTTCCCCCTCTTTAATTTTGTTTCATAGTAGTATTACTTTCTCCATGTCCAACGGACTAACTCAGTCTCTTAAGGACCAGAGGACAGAAGTACAAGTGCTATATACACACGTGACAAGCAGTGGGAGTTCAGATAACACCTTGTTTCCAAATCATATTTAGAAGTAGGTGGATGGGTCCAGGTAGAAGATTCTAATTATGATTATCTATCAGAAGAAAACAAAGAAAAGTCCATCAACTTCAGCCATCAGTTAATTAAAGCGTATTTTTTGTTCAGCTGCCCTCAACTTTGCATCCCTCATCCCTGCGTTCTTGGGTTTTTGATCTTTTGATTGGTTAGCATGAGATAATTGTCACCTTCTGGTCCAAGTGAGAAAATTTCCAGAAGTCACCTCTATTTGCCTTTTGACCACAGAAGAGTTGATTAATTAAGCATAGGGTGATTTACACATCGAAAGGTTACTTTTGTGAAATACTTGAAAAAGACTTAGCTATATCACGGTTCGTTCGAATCAAAGTAAGCAACAAGACATCAAATGCTGAATTGCATTAGGAAGTTGTTTACAGCTTGTGATTTCTTAAAACAGCCATTCTGCTGAATTCCATGGAAAAGCAAGGTTCATTTGTCGGTTATCTTATATTCACCAGATCTTGAAAAATCACCAAAAGCATTCTTGGGCATAATAGATTTTCAATTTTGTTCATGTGAAAGTGTTTTTTTCCCCTCAAGTGAATGAAATTGTTTTGATATCTCTTATTTTCTGTTCTAACTAGACTGACAAGTGTATCATGTGCTTTCTAGTCTTAGCACTGAATTTAAATAGAAAGGATAAGGATACCAGTATGATGCTGTAGGAACAGGCAGGCTAAAGGTATACGAAGAAATCTGAGTGGTTGCTGATAAGAGAAAAAGTGTTGACCCACCTCGTTTTTCTTTAGAGCAGGTATAAGCAACACGTGGCCGAATACCAACTATCCGTTTCCACCAACACAATCTCTGATACTTAGAGCATGAAATATCAGGAAGCTGCTTCCATATTTCAACGTCTCAAATACACATACTTATTAATCTAGTAGCCAATTTGCAATGTAAATGTTCATTACCAGTTTCAGCTAACGAAGTTCAAATATCTAAGATCAAATATCTATAGAGTGGTAGAATTGCAAATGATGTTTCCTATCCTCACTGTACATTTTCAGTTTTTTTTTTTACCTTTTCATTGTTATTTATAAAGCATCATGTGTATAACAGAAAAGGAAGTCACACTTAACTACAAAGAATCAAAGTATTCTGTAAACCTTTTACAACTTATTCTTTTTGATATTAAGCCTCTAATAAAAAAGGTTGAGCCAGAATCTAAGGGCTGCTGGGCGGGTCTGAAAGAGACCCAGAAATAAAAATGCTGTCACTCAAATATTAGTGATGGCAGTAGCAAAAACTGGACAAAAAGAAGGAATAAAAAGACATTTCACACAGTTTGGAATACGGCCGGCGCGTAATGAATGCTTCCTGAATTCTTTTGACTTGAAGATCTACCGCCATGCCAAGTAGCTACAGGACTGAAGAAACAGTTGGTGATGCCTAGAGCCTGGAAAATAACTATAATGTTTGGGTTACGGGGTGTTTTCTTCACCATTTGTTTGTTTCCTTTGATGAAGATGCCAAGTGCATATCATGGTAACGAGTGGTACAAGGATTCAAACCAAAGTTACGCAAACTATGGCCCTTCGGCCAAATTTGACCCACACACCTGTTTTTGTGAACAGTGGTTTATTGCCACATACAAACATGCTCATTTATTTACTATTTTCTGTGATGGCTCCTGTGCTATCACAACAGTTTTGCAGTCGTGACAGATTGCACGGTCTGCTGAACTTAAGATATTTACTGCCTGTCCTTTTCTAAAAACAAAAACAAACAAACAAACAAAAAACTCTTGTGCTAAGTGAAAGTTATTGACATAATCATAGAGCTCAGTATTATTAAAATCTCTCCTTTAGAATTTTTTCCCCTCATAGTGAGAGGAAATAATGTTTCTCCGTATATTTTTCACATCATCTTTTTCTTGTGGTTAGGTTTAGTAAGGAAAAAAATGCTGGGTGAATTTTCTTAAGAAAGAGAGCATTTAATATACTGTGATTGTTAACATACCGAATGGGTTTAATACTGTTCTTAGGGCAGAACAAATAGTCCAGGTGAGGGGCTGAAACAACATAGACTAGGCTGTAAACCATCCTGGTCGTGAGCCCTTCCATGAATTCTGATTAGCAGAATTCTGTATGCTGGTGACTTTTAGCAAACAAGAACAACAACAAAAAACATATTTTAAGAAATTGAGAAGAAATAAGCATTTGTGCAGAAAAAGAGAAGGCAGGAAAAGGGAGGCAAAGTGTCCTTCAGCTTTCCCTACATTTACTGTTTTTATCCCAGAGCTCATAACAGACATTTACTATATTGAAATCCATTTCTGCCACTTAGGAGATGTGCATTTTCATTTGATAGTTATTGGTTGCTGGTTTTTGTTTTATATATATATATATAATATAGATTTTATTTCTAGAGCACTTACAGGTTTACAGCAAAACTGAACAGAAAGTACAGAGATTTCCCATATATCCCTTCTGCCCCCCGACAAATGCCTAGCTGTTTAAGGCATAGCCTTCCCCAGGATCAACATCTCCCACAAGAATGGTACATTTTTTTTTATAGCTGAGGAACCTATATTAACACATTGTGATCCCCCAAAGTTCATAGTTTACATTGGAATTCACTCTTGGTATTGTACATTCTTTCAGTTTTGACAAATGTCTAATGGCATGTGAAGAGGTTCAGAACAGGTGTCCCCCAGATGTGCCATGTTGACATGTGAATTATTTTGAGCTGAAGGCAAATTATTTTGAGGTCTTGCAGGCTCAGGAAAACTTTTACTTCTCCCTTAAAGAGTTTAAGTGCGAGGCTTTGCCCATAATAAGAGTTATTATCAAAAATAATTTTTTATGACCCAGTTAGAGTTCAGGGCAAACATCTAGTTACTAAACATCTGCTATTCTCACCAGCTTGTCAATCACCTTTCTTCCTTCTGAAGCCCCAAGGTACCTCACTTCATCTTAGCTCAAAATGTCCTATATACCTCATTTTAACTTTCTGTCTCTGAAACCTTTCCTTTATGCAGAGTTCCCATATGTACATATGTAATTAAATTTGCTTATTTTTCTCTTATTAATTCATCTCATGTCGATTTGATTTATTACACCAGCTGGAAGAACCTAGGATACATAAAAATGTTTTCTTCCTACACATGCATCCGCCAAGTAATTGTTTTTGGTTTTGCTCATTTTACCTGTTACACAGCACAATGCCTAGCTGTTTAAGGCAGTTTAATCTAGCTAAGTTTTTAACTTTTTATCTTTTCTTTAGAATTGACTCCATTACTGAGTCAATTCAATAAGGCTGCTAATAAAGAGAACCAGCATTTGTTGAACACCTACAAGGCGTCAGATAGAATAAAAAGGAAGAGTCAGGGAGAATTTGCTCTCCCTGTCTCACTGTTTTTGAGTTGGGACACTGGTCTTCTCCTGCACTCAGTGTGGAACTTACACCACCAACTTTCCTGGTTGTCCAGCTTGCAGACAGTAGATTGTGGGACTTCTCAGCCTCTATAACCATGTGAGACAATTCCCTATAATGAATCTCTATGTATATGTATATGTATGTATATATGTATCATCCTTTGGCATCTGCAAGAGATTGATTCCGAGCCTTCCCATAGGTAACAAAATGAATCTGAAGATGCTCGTATCTCTTAGTGGGCCCTTTATATCTGCAGGTAAGGGTGTAGGATGCAGAGCTCATGGATACAGAAGGCCAACTATATCCATACATAATATATAGCGAGTGCCTATCGGTTCTATATCTCTAGTGAACTCTGATGACTACTGTGTGCATTAACTCAGTTAGTTAGTACTCATGTAACTCCCAAGAGGCAGGCATTATTATCCTTTTCTTACAGATGAAAAACAACAAAAAAAAGAAAAAGAAAATAAAAAAATACTGTGACTCATAGACGTGAAATTTGTTCAGTATATATAATAACTATACAAGTATATATCTGTTTCACAGGGGCCAACATTAAGGTGTCATTTGCCCTGGAGGCCCTAGAGGAGAGTGTATTTCTTTGCCATTTCCAGCTTCTAGAGCTGCATGCTTTGTATTCCATGCCTCATGGATCCTTCTTCCATTTTTAACGGCAATGCCATAGCATCTTACATCGGTTTCGCATTGTCTTCTTACTCTGCTGTGAAACCTCCCTCTGCCTCCTTCTTGTAAAGACAGTGGTGATTACTCTTTTTAAGATCAGCCGGGTAATCCAGGATAATCTCCCTGATTGAAATTCTTAATCACATATGCAAAGTCTCTTTTGCCATGTAAGGTAATATTCCCAGGTTTCAAGGATCCGAATATGGACATCTTTGAGAGCCAATATCCATGCTACTACAGTCAGCCAAGAGAAGTGGAAACCATCTGAGCAGAGCTCCCTTCCTGCATACAAGCTCTTTGTCACCTGATTCTACAGTCATAGCTACCAGGCTCAGGGCCGTCCTGAGAAGAGTACAGGATAGCCTACCAATACCCTCGGTATGCTGGCTACACTGTCTAATTCCCCGATGATAATCACCTTTCTTGAGATCTCCATGTTGTTTTCTGTTTATGTGGGAAGAAGTGTCACACATTTTATTCTGAGGGAACACCTTATCTATCAGCTAGTCCCTTAGCAAGGAATCCTTGAGAGTTAAGAGAGCCAAGACAGAACAAATGACTGACATGGAAACCAGGATGAGAAGATTCTCAAGAACGAAAGAAGGAAACTAGTAGGTGACAAAGACAAACTTGGCCCAACTCACAATTTTATCTGGGGATGGCGATATAACTAAAACCACTACCTCTGCTGAAGACCACCAGGGCTGCGCTCCAGGCAGCACTAGAGAGACCAAACCATAAAAACTGAAGTCACATGTTCAAGCCAGAAGGAATAACTGAGAAACCGTGTGAAAAGTCATTGTACTGCGAGACACATGCAATATTCGTAAATAAAAATGCAAAGACAGGAAGAACGCCACTGGAAAGGCATCAAGTCCTACCAAGAGAGATCTTCTAAGTGATTCTGTGAGAACCGTGAGGACAGTCTCGTGAGGGGATGGAAAGGTGGTCTGGCACCCAGCCCTACCGGCATGCAGTGAATTTATTCATTTTCTTAAGCAATGCAGACAATGGATCGAAAATGTGCTGTCTGGGGTTGTTGGCTAGACAATGGTACAGGCTCCGCAGGTGAGGGCATTATTTTGAGATTGCCCAGCAGATGCTGGTGAGTGAAATCCAGTTAGTCTCGTCAGACAGACATAATACATTAAACGAGAAAGCAGACAGGGCGCTGAGAAATCAGGTGACTGCTGTGTCCATGGATGCTCAGCCTTCTGAGTAGCTAATCTAAAGTAGTACTCCTCAAAGTTTAGTGCATACAGAAGTCTTCTGGATAGCTTATTAAAACCTAGATTCCTGGGTCAACACCCAGAGTCTCAGATTCACTACATATGGGGTACAATGACCTGCTACGCTACCTAGTTTGCCCATCACAAGACGAGTTTTTGAGATTCAGGACTTTTCAGTTTGAAAGCTGTGATAGGTCTGGGAAAGCCAGGACAAATTGTCACTCTAGGACTAGGGCTTATGAATTTGCATCGTTACCACACTCAGGCGACACTGGTGGATACATACTTCCAATAGCAGTGATAGGAAATAAGCAATGATTCAGTGCACTCATTCTAATCTAAGTTAGAAAATGGGGTGACTCTGTGGGCGGAGGTCAAAAGATTGCCATCTACCATGGAATGGGGTTGGGCTCTAGTGGAGTCAACGATTCAAACAAGACAGACAAATCACCGTTAGCATCTCTTATGTCCACTTGTCAGGTATGTCACTGAAATAGACGTTAGGGCTGCTTACATTTCGAAACATTGAGTTTAGAAAAGAACGCAGGACAGGCTTAGGTGTGTGTTTTTTCACGAGGGAACACTGAAATCACTTCTCTTTTATATTCCAGATTGCACTTCCCCCCTTATGTTGACATTATCTTTCTGTTTTCACAAAAGAATTCTGAAGTATTGCTCATGTTCAAACAAAGGCAGAAATGTCTACGGCATTCCCTCTACTCAGCATTCGCTGGCATCATCTAAAGATCACAGTTTCTTCTGATATGCTTCCTTCAGGCTGATTTTCGCCACATGACTTTCAGGAAACACTGAGGCTGGGATTACCAATGGTTCTAGGACCAGATATTATTATTTTCGAGGGAGTGTGACATTTGGGCTGGAGAATAAAAGGGACTGCCCATTAATTTTTGTAACTGTTGTATTACATTTACCTTGTACCAAGCACTACCTTTAACGCTTTACAAAATATCAGCGCATTTTATCCTCATAACAACCCTATCATCCCATTGTGCAATCGAAGACAGAGAGACGTGGAGATTTAGGTAAAATCACACAGCTAGTTGGGAGTGGGGATAGGATTTGAACCTAGGGAGTCTGGCACCAGAGTTCGTATAGTCTTCATCGGGTCATTGGACCTTTTTCAGGATTTCACTATGACGGTCCCACTCCTCAGTTCTGTTACAGTAGCTTGTGATGAGTCTAGAATTACATCTGAAAGTCTAACACAAAAACAGCTCATCTCCTGACCTGATCCAATGACAGCTTTCATTGTTTGCCTGGAGTAGGAATGCCTCGAGTGTTTGCCTATGAATTTGTCTAACTTACTGTATTCATAATAAGCATTTGGCAAAGTGGAGACCAACAGAAAAGAAGGCGGATAAATATTAATGTAGAAATACACTGGTTTTGGTTGGGACTCCTCCAAATGCAGGTAATAAAGTCCCACTGAACTCAGCTTAAGAAAGGAAGAATGGCAGAGAGAAAGGGAGCTGTAGGACCGTATGCCTCCAGAACTCACATACATGTCCACCTGACTCTGCTCCTGATTATTTGTTCCTTCTCTTATACTGTCAATAGATCCTCTCCACAAGGTAAGAGATATCACTGCTGGCAGCCGCATCTCGGAATCTCTAATGAGGAAAGAATAATAGGTCCAGGGAAGACCTCTAATTGGCTCAACATAAGTCACATGATCACACATTGGCCCAGACACTGTTGCCAGAATGATGGAATACAGAGGGAAGCATGCTGAGACCTTGTTCACCTCCTCCCTTAGACTCTGGTCACTAGTTCTAGTGTGTTTATTTTCTACAATGCCAGGCGAGCAATCCTCTGACATCAGCTGAGTGTCTTATCATTCAACTCTACTTTGACACCACCTACCCAGAGATAGCATCAGATTCCAGAGGTTAAGTGCTCAGTCCTACAAGACTACCCTCTACTTCAGACGCCAATGGCAAGTCCACGTTGTTACCTGTACTTCTGACTGACTAAATTAGAGGTTCCCAGGACCTCTTTTTTGGGTTTGATTAATTTGCTAGAGCAGGATGTGGTTCCATACTGTAGCGGTTAGCACGTCTGCTTTACATGCAGAAGGTCGTGGGTTCGCGCCCCAATGGAGCCACAGTCCATGGTTTACGGCCATGCCACCCTGAACAAGCCCAATGTCTGATCTCGGAAGTTAAGCAGGGTTGAGCCTGGTTAGTACTTGGATGGAAGACCACCTAGAAAGACCAGGTGCTGTAGGCATAAATAACAATAATAAATAAGTAAAATATATAATAATTTGCTAGAGCAGCTCACAGAACTCAGGAAAGCAGTTTAATCACTAAAATACCAGTTTATTACAAAGAATATTAAAGAATGCAAATAATAGCCAGATGAAAAGATGCATAAGGAGAGGCCCCAAACATAAAAGCTTCTGTCCCAGTGGAGTTTGGGACCCAGCGTGGTGATATGTGTAAACAGTCTGGTTCACCAACCTGGAAGAGCTCCAAACCCTGTCTTTCGGGGTTTCTATAAAGGCTTTATTATATAGGCATGATTAATTAAATCAACCTCCAGTTCTTCTCTCCTCTCTGGAGGTCAGGGGCATGGGGTTAAAGTTGCAACCCTCTAATCACATGGTCCGTTTCCCTGGCAACCGGCTTCCCCATCCCTAACTGCTTTCCAAACGTCGCCTATTAAATAAACTCAGGTGTGGTTGAAAAAGTTTTGTTATAAATACCAAGATTCTCATCACTTAGGAAATTCCAAGGGTTTTAGGAGCTCAGTGCCAGAAGTGGGACAAAAACCAAGTATATATTTCTTATAAACCCCAATATCTCACTCCCTGAACCTGCGATGAGTAATCAGTGTCTATAACCAGAAAACTTAGAAAGAGTCAGTACGCTGGCAACACTGACAAAAATAATAAACAAAATTACTGCTATAAGAATCATTATATCACCTTATTAAATGGGGGGTGTGGGAAGAAGATCGCTCTGTTATATATGTATACTGAGAGAAAGATTTAGCAAAAGAAATTTGCGAAGTTTTATTTTTCTCCCCAAACCCTCCCAGCAAAGATATTTTAAAACCGATTGTTAATACTTCACTAGATAGTTTTAGAGGCAAAAAAAAAAAAAAAATGTGCTAAGTAAGGCAGGAACAAGTGAAATATCTATCTAGGAAGCAGAGCAGAATAAAGATGGGAAAATTATCTTAGAAATGACCTTATATTATATCATTGCGACTACATTTCTAATGCTTTTCTATATGTCACTGAGTCAGGTAAATGATGCCAAGGAAAATAAAAAGGGGACATCCGCTGTAAAATGGAGGGGCTGGTAAATGGGAGAAGCTCTTCCTGGAAGCAGGGTCAAGATGAGCCTTGCTAAAAGTTCAGCCCTCTCGGTGAAAAGCATATTTGGTTGAGAAATCTGAATGATGGAAGAGAAAAAAAGTGTGCGTGTGGGTGGGTGGGGGGAGGGGGTGGCGCGGTGTGGGAATCTGATCAAACAAGACTGCAGAAATGAATTAGGACAGACCTGGAGACTAAGATAAAGAACTCCTACTCACTGGTAAACTCATGCTGAGATGTTTTGACCTCAGTTTGCTCTTTAAGGGCGGGAAAAATCCTTTTATTGTTTGCTTCAGAATAGATATTCTTCAGCAGAAAAGCTGTTGGAGGTCTGCATGGCGTATGCCGTGGGTTTTGGCACACCTGGGCAGAAATCCATGGAAACCGAAAAGCCACTTGAAATTAGTACAGACACTGAGTATGTCCAATTAAATTTGTGACACCTTTTGCCTGACCCTGCTTTAATGTGCACACTAATTACCTGGGGAAACTGTCAAAATGCAGAATCTGACCCAGTGGGTCTGGAGTGGTTCTCAAGAATCATTTACAATAAACTTTCAAGGGATGCCAATGTTGGTGGTCCCCAGGCTACACTTGGAGTAGTTAGACTCTAAATAGTTTCAGAAAGCCAGTGGATTTTATTACTGATTTTAGGGCCATCACCCCAATTTTGCAAAAAAAGGCTTACATCATAACTAAATACCACATCGCAATGAACTTATCACTGACATCCAATGTCGTGTGAACAATACTCAAGGTTATTTTGAAGTGGCATTTGATTGTGACTGAAAGTTTTCAGGAATTGGGATGACGACCCTCAAATGAATTAAGAGAGTCAATTCACAAAGATACATCAGCAGAGAAAAGTTCTAAGATTCATTTTTTAGTGAAGAAATCATAAAATATTAGGGATGGGGGATGCCTGCAGTGGTTGTGTTCAGTCTTTTCTGGATGTTGGAATCACCTGGGTGGCTTCAAAAATACCGAGGTCTGGACCGCATTCCAGGCACTCTGATTCAATTGCTTCAGAGTTTAGCTTGGACATTTGTGACACCCATGCCTTTTACTTCCTATACTCTGATGTTTTGATCTCATGAGGCCTTGCTGACCTTGTAAGGACTGCTCCTCCCAGGGTTATCTAATTCCTAGGCAGTGGCCCACAGTCCGGGCCACCGTCCACCTGCCCTAATTGCCGTAGGACCGGACACCAGACAACTAGGGACAGCCCCCATGTCCCAAGCATGCCGTGATTATTCAAACTAGCCCGACCTGAACCTGCTCACTTAGCCTTGCTCATTCCATCCCATGGGGATGACAATGAAGGGTCTGGCACACATTCCCCCACTTCCTGTGCCACCTGTCTCGGGACTTACCTCCCCGTGTGGCTTTCCCATGCGGTGCGGCGGTGCCCTTTCTCGTCGGGAGCCGAGTATAACGAACTATCTTTTCAGCAATAATCTCCTTTTCTGTCGATCTTGCCATGCCTAAATAATAGTAAAACCTACATTTAAAAGTGTTAAAATGTTTCAGAATATAATCAGTTGATTTCCATTTTCAACCAACGTTGAGAGCTGCTGGGAAACAAGCCCAGCCTAGTAAGTTGTCTTCAGGTTAGATGAGCAAATTTTTCATTAGAGAGGGACCGTTTTCGAGTAAACAAAGCAAACAAAAACAACATGCTTGAACACCTGTTTTTTTCCCCTCTATTAATGAGATGCTGTGAGTTGAGTGGTTTCAGAGAACTGCTTTATCTTCTTATTTGTGTTTGTTGGTTTGTCTTGGTATTTAAGATAGCGAAGCTGGTTGTGAGTAGAAGGGAAATTAAAATTAGTTTGCCAGAACGAGAACTCTGCCCTCAGTTTCCTCAATCAATTTTCTAATAAAGAGAAGACAGATTACAATTCATTAACAATACCAATTACTACAGGAATAGCAGAGGAAGTTTGGGGTAACAGGCCTCCCTTTTTTCAACCTGTTTCACCCTTCTCCACTCTCATTTGTAAAAACTACACGTCTGGTTTAGAGTGATATGGATTGGATCACTGTGTTTTTGTGTATGGAAATTATTAGATGTAAAGTGGGGCTCTGGTTTTAGCAAGAATAAGTATCATAAGTTCATCTGTGAATAGTATCTAATAAACTAGCAGAAAAAGACTAAAACTCATCAATATAATCTGGGATCTGAAATTATCCCAGACAACAGTCACTAGAATGTAAGCTCCAGAAGGGCAGGAGTTTCCGTAATTCCTTGTTCATCCAGACTTAGAATCACATCTAGCAGCTACTAGTTGTTCAATAAATACTTATTAAATATGGAATAAATGAATAATAAATAGAAAACATCTGTCAAGATAACAGACATATTACAGAGAAAATATATAGATAGATAAGAAATAGGCTCTGAGAACCAAATTTAATAGTTTAGAGACCTGCACTGTGTAATACAGCAGCCAATCAGCCTATGAGGCTGTTGAGTATTTAAAATATGACTAATCTGAATTGAGATATGCTGTAAGTGTAAAGTATATACCAGATTTTGAAGATTTAGTACTAAAATAGAATGTAAATGATCTCATACATATTTTTTATTGTATTGACTTGTTGGAATGATATTTTGGATACAGCGGGTTAAATAAAATATGATTTAAAATGAACTCCAGCTGCTTTTTCTTTTTTTTTCATGTGGCTACTGAAAAATTTAATATTACACGTATTGCATATTACAGATTTATCTCATATTATATTCTATTGTGGAATTCTGATCTGGACTTCTTACTTCAGGAGCTCCTCAACAGAGGGCATACATCTCTAAGCAAGTCACACATTATTCTAACTTCATAATTTTGAAAGCGTGTAATTATAAACAGGGTACATATGAATTTTCTCTGCACATTTTCTTACAGGTGTATTTTCTATGTGTGTATGTTTTCCAGGCATTTGTCAACATATGTATTTTCTATCGCCTCTATTATTTTGCAGGTCTCAGAAAAACAAAGACTTTATTTGTCCATTTCTGCTACCCCTGGTACATAGAATGTTGCCTAGCTCTGGATGGCACTCAAGAAATAAATATCTTTTTATTGAGTGAAGGCATCCATATTTATTCTTATTATTGTTCATTCATCTACCAAGAAAACCTACCTAGACTCATCAAACCATCATTAAGTCATTCTGGGAGTGCCGAGAACACACGAATGGTCTGTAATAATCCCACCCCCCTACCTTCTCTATCTTGAACAGATTCTTTTGGGTAAATAGAAAAATAAAAAGCGTAAATCTTTAAAAAAAAAACTGCTGATCTCTGTTTTTGTTTTTACTTTCTAGGTAGCTTAAGGGTAAAATTTGTGGTTACAAAAGAAATAACAAGGAAACTTAATTAGTTTTTTTGAACTGCAAGCTCATCATAATTAAAAGCTGGAAACTATATCAAAATGTCATTTGTGATACAAGAAGGTATACCAATTTGATTATCAGCATTTCTCCAAATTGGACCACTTGGTTCTCTAATTAATGGTATGTTTAATCTTAAAATTAGCACACTGATAATCAAGTTGGAACATAAAGAAACATAATATGCATATATCAGAAAACACACAAGACTTGATACCAACGCTTATATATGTGTAAAATTAGACTATTTGTGTGACGTCTTCCAGGTGCCAGTTCTGCTTCCCAGCATTTGGACAGATAGAAATTCTCATACGTGTTGAGGTCAGAACACAATGGCATTTGGTCTTCAGTTAAGGGACAAGATCCTTTGTGTCTGGCATGCCTGAATGTAGAGACTAACTTGTTATAGTTAGAATTCGAGTTTTGTTTATAACTGAAGTTTAAATTTTTCCAGACTGAATGACTTGGCTTTACTTTGAAGAAGGTACTTAAGATTTTAGTTGATATGTAAGCACTTGAAATGTTAGGGACAAACCACAAAGTAAACTTTTGCAGATGGAATCAAAATAGTTAATAAATCACGGAGAACAGACAGGGTCTACAGTGCAGGATTTCTCACTGGCTTCACTTCAGGAAAAAAAAAAAGAAAAAGAAAAAAAACCCAGCAAATCGACTATGGAACTTTGCTCAGATCACAGTTAGAATTTCCAATTTCAGCTACAAAGATATGAATGGAGTCAAGAAGATAAGCTCCCAAGCTTTCAAAACAAAATTATGAATTGAGGAAAATGCTGTAATCATACCCAAACAGAACCATTTCCAGGAATGTTTAAACAAACAATCAGGAAGTCACTGTAATTTATTTGAACACCACAATCCACATGTTTGGCCCTAAGAACATAGATATTCCCTTCTCCCGTTCCTGACCTCCATATTAATAGCTTCTCTGTGTCACACGACTTCAAGGTCCTGCTAGTTGACAGCTAGCTCACGTTAATCTGTATTAAAATCTTATCTCACTAGTAACAGAAAAATATTTAATTGATGCCTTGTAGAGGCATGACTTAGCTACCCTGTGCTTGTACAGATGCAGAGGGTTAGAACCATCGGTCTGACAATCCGCAGGGTGAACACGATACATCTCTCTGGAGCATGAATTTAATTTGAATTGTATTCTCTCCTCAAAAGGGCCTACTGGTTTAGGTACCTGGGCTGCCCCAATAAAACACTGGTGAATATCCTCTCCCTTGTAGGGCTCATGTCTAGTTGGGGCTGGAGAGATAATACTAATAACACTAAACACACATAAGCGAGGAAACGCTTTTAATCTAAAAATTATTCAATACAATGTAAAATTTAGATTTATCTAAAAGGATCTTATGCAAAGGTCCCAGTTCATACTACTGGTGGACATGGGGTGTGTACAGGGAAATTTGTTACATAGTACATATTCCTCTGCTTTTAGAAGTGCTTCAGTGAGAATATTTCAGAACTTAATCTTAGTGCAAAGGAATGACATTACTGGTAGAAAAACTGGGTCCTAGAAGCTCTGTCATCCTCTACAATTGTAGCAAGTGGCTTTGATTCACTGCTTGGTCTATGCAACAGTCATCCAGCCCCTGTGAGTTAGCATCTGGAACCATGTCTTAACCCGAAGAGCTATTTCCAAGAGAAATGGGCAAAGGGAAGTATACATAAATACAGTAAGTCAATAGGTATAATTGGTTAAATTTTTCACAATAAATAAAAACATAGACTTATCTGTCATTCCCAAGAATCCTGCTTTTTTGTTTTGTTTTGTTTTGTTTTCATCTGCCCCACTCCCCATCTTCCTTGCATTGAATGTGAAGAAGCGTAAAATCTGTTCATTTAAAACACTTCTCATCAGAGCAAGAGGAGCCCAGGACCCGCTCTTACTCATTGTGATGAAAAGGAAGCAGAGAGGGCGGCAGGGGGTGTGGCATCTTGAAAGAAATGATGCTTTGCTTTGAACCTTGGAACCTGCCGTAACTAGAGCTTTGGTATTCTTTTCCATTCTTGTCACTACAATGTCCTCTGATCTGTCTAATTGGAACTGGGCCGCTCAGTTTATGAGACATCATCTATGTTACTACTCAGATGGAAGTCAAAAACTAAAAGATGAAACAATTTTGAGTAGAGGTGGATACACCATAAAGCCAGTGAGTTTGCAGGGTCCTTCCCTTACACTTACGCTTGCCGGGCCCCAGAGAAGACCTAGCTATGTACTCTTCCGGTCACGGGTGTGTATAATTTGCAAAAGTAAAACGTATGGACTACAATCCCCAAGCCAGCCATTCTCATTTTCTTTTCAACTCTACTCTGTCATGCTCCGCCTTGTGTTTGGTGGCATTGGGAAAGCAATCAATGCTTTTGTATTTAGTCTACAGAAGGATGTTCATTTGGGAACACATTTAGTTTGGGTGAGTGGAATCTATTTTTGTGACTTGCACTTGCATACATATAAAGTTAATTTATTACTAGTGAACTTAGGGCGCAAAAGTTTTCTGGGACAATTTCTACCACTAAGTGTGTTGATTCTCCTAGCATTCCTTCATGAAGGTGAGGGCCAGGAATTGTATTGTGATATGAATGTCTTGTGGCACACACTGCCAGTGACATGTGGCTAAGTAGGGAGAAAGCAAGATTTTGATATGTTCGGAACCAGAAGGTAATCTGTGAACAATTATTCCACATCAGACATATACAATTGTAAATGCAGGATTTGTTTCTTATTGGTATTTAGTCAAAATAGAAATTCTCTTCTATCAGAAATATTCTCAACAAACATGGTAGCATCTACAGCTATTTAGGCACTACACTTTGGTGTTTTTTTTGTTTTGTTTTGTTTTTGATTTTGATTTTGATTTTTTTGACTGAACTGTTAAACTAAAATTTGTCAAAATCTCTAAGTTTGTAAGTTTGGAATTCTAAAAAGCGAACATGCCTATAGGTAAAATCACATAGTTTATGCATCCTAGGAGTTTGGGATTATGTTTTAGAAACTCTGATACATCTTGTCCTGATAAAGTGTGGTGGTTTTTAGTGGAACTGCAGGCAAATTTGCCACTGACACAATAAAACTGGCTGAAGAAACAAACATTAGAGTGACAACATTTCTACCTATATAAATAATTAGCAGTGTAAGTTACAGAGAGAACATAGTGAATACGCCACACTGTATTCCAATATAATATAGTGGCAATTTAAAATCATTTAAATTGCTTTATGTATGATTTACTTTCAGATTTATTTTGTATTTTTTAAGAATCATTGATTTTTTAATTCAAATTTAAATACAGCATAAAGAAAATATCCTTGCGGTAACTAAAAATATAACTTGAAAGAAGAAAGACAAACTTCTACATATCAAAGATCCTTAATACATAAATGCTAAAAGTTAAAACTCTTGTAAAGATCATGAAAATAAGGATAGAATTAAAAAGTAGTCTAGACAATACAGATAATGAACATGACAAGAAGAAATATGGAAAATTAGGAGAATCAAGACACTATCATTAAGACAACTTGTGGAAGAAAAATGAAAGTGTTATAAAATAAATCTGTTTTTATGGGCATCAAACAACAGAGCACTCAAGAATTCAACAGCTCCTTCATTTTGATGGATCCATTGACTTAAGTAAGTATCATGATCTTACATGGTGGCTTGTTACAATGAGAAATAATTTCATTCAATATTGTTTAAAGAAAATCAGAGTTTGTTTTCAAATTCTAGATCCCAATATTTATAGTGAACAAACAGAATTTATAATGGTCAAAAGAGATGCTCTTTAACAAAAAGTTAAGAAAATTAAAAGCGTTCAAACTTGTATATGATCTTCGCTACCATAATCCCAAACTAGAGGTTATATAATGTATGACCTTACTTATAAACTACTCCAGGCAAGATTAATAGATCAATGTTACTTAATAACTCAGGCTTTCTGGATTACTATATTAAAAGCCCTTAAGATTACTCCACAAAGATTAATTAAGCTGCCTATTTACTTAGATTTCAAGTAAATAAATAAAAATATGCCAGAACAATGTTTTAAATATGAGAAAGAACAGGGTCACTTTTAATTGCTTAGTAGCAGTTACTCCACTTTTAAGTGAATTTGTCCTTCAGAGATTATTATGGAAAGTTGCAATCTTAAAATATGAAAACTTCATGGATAACTTTTTCAAATGTATTGCTGAATTGATTCATTTTTGCCCAAGCACTTGGGGAAATGGCAAAATGAACAAAATGAAACTTATTTGCCCAAAAGAATCGATCAAATTGAAAATCCCTATAAATGAAGTAGCAAATAAAATAAATAAGCCAGACATCAAATATCAATGCACTGTAACTTATTCTTCTATAAACACAGATTATTGGCAATTTTAGGGTGTTTTTTGTTATAGCAGAAAACCCTGTAAGAGATTTAAACTTTTTTCACCAACTTCAGATATATATTCAACAAAATGAAACTAGTCTTGGATAATTATAACCAGCCATTGAACATTTTAAAGATTGGAGGACATATCTTTAGAGAAAGATCCTCCCTCACAGAACCTGAAGTGTTTACTTTTTCACTGTTTTGTAACCTTTATACATTTTATCTGCATGTCTGTCTTGTCAATAGCATATTTTAAAATCCTTGCCAGCTTTTGAAGCAGTACTTCTTAAAGAGTCTAAGTGTAATAAGATTGCCTATTCTTTATGAAGCTGTTGTAAAATTAAAGGACTGTAAAATATATTTTGAATAGATGAGAAAAAGTTGAATAAACTAAGATGCAAAAGTTTTTCCAAAGTTAATAAAGCTCAAATACATTATTTACATTTAGAAAGTCATTTTGTAATATTTTGAAAAAATAAGTGAGAAATTATCAACTCCTGAATTAGACACAAACAGTACCTCCTTTTGTCTTTAAATTTGTTTATTAAAATATTGAGGAAATTTTATATAAAATGAATCAAATACAAAGTGAAAGAGGTAAGTTGAGTGATGTAATTAATATAATTTATGTTGATATAGTGAAAAAACTAAGCCAAGAGTGTTGAGATCATATCAAAGTAATTAAGATAATGAAAATTTTTAAACAGAAGTAATGAGTAGCTTTTGAATTGCTTGATAAGCCAATTAATGAAGACTGCTGATTTGACATGAAATATTGACATTGTCAGTGATGCAGTAATGAGGACATTGATGAAAACTATTTCATGTTTTGTCATCAGTTCAAAACATGAGTCAAGGCACAAGAACATAATGCCCTAAATCATACAGCTCATAAAAGAAGAAAGTTTGTCAGAGCTTTTTGCAAACATGACAACAATTCAAAATATTTAAATGTTATCAATAACAAATTATAAAATGAACTAATGCATTCTAAATTATCAATAATAACAAATCCTAATTGATCATGATAAATAGAAAGTTATCTTACTATTTCCTCTATAGAAAATTATATGGCCCCAAAATGGGCAGAGGACCTGAACAGATACTTCTCCCTAGAGGACATACAAATGGCCAACAAATATATGAAAAGATGCTCAACATTGCTAGCCATTAGGGAGCTGCAAGTCAAAACTACAATGAGATACCATCTCACACCTGTTAGAATAGCTATAATCAAAAGGACAAGTAGTAACAAATGCTGAAGAGGATATGAAGAAAAAGGAAACCTCATACATCCTGGTGTATGAGGTTTGATACAGCCGCTATGGAAAACAGTATGGAGGTTCCTCAAAAAGCTAAGAATTGATCTACCATATGATCCGGCAATTGCTCTACCAGGAATTTACCCCAAAGACTTGAAAACCCACATCTGAAAAGATATCTGCACACCGATGTTCACAGTGGCCAGTGGAAGCAACCGAAGTGTCCTATGATAGATGACTGGCTAAGGAAGCTGTGGTACATATATACAATGGAATATTACTCAGCTATAAGAAGAGATGAAATACTGCCATTTGCAACAACATGAATGGACCTCGAGATAATCATGGTAAGCGAAACAAGCCAGACAGAAAAAGTTGAAAAATCACATGATATCACTTATATGTGGGATATAAACCTAAAAACAATAAACAAACAGGACAAACAGAGACTCATGGACATGGACGATGGACTAGTGATTACCAGAGGGTAGAGGGAGGACGGAAGGGTGAAGCAGATGGTATAGAGGGGGTCAACTATATGGTGACAGAAAGAAATCTAACTATGGGAGGAGAACATCCAGTGTAAATATATATCTATATATATACATATATATGTATATATATAGATATATATATGCCTTACTGTTAAAGTGTACAGCTAAAACTTATTGGATTTTGTTAACTAATGTCACCATAAAAAATAAAAAAATAATTAATTTTTAAAAAAGAAAGAAAATGATATGCCAAGATGATAATCATATGAAGAGGGAATCAAAAAGCATAGCAGCCATATTACATAGGAAAAAGTATTAAACAAGTGAGTCAGGAAGTTAATTAATAAAACAGATTGTGTTTTATTGGAAGGGGAGCCTTCTATTATTAGATATTATTAGCTTTCTAAATTTGTAACTTGTTGATTTTATTGTTCTAAGTAAGCACATAACTTTATTCATAATTTTGTATTTTTCTTAAACAGAGATCCTAATATTGTTTAAGTTCTACAAAAACTTGTATCCTATAACAATTCTGAGAGTTTTGGTGGCCTTTGTCCATTTCAGGCCATTGTCTGTTTTAGCCCCAGAATACAGGAAAATCGCTTTCAGGGTGTTCTTTTTTTTTTTCCCAAGGTGCTTCACAAAGCAAAAGGGGAGGGGACTAATTTACAGACCATCCACTCCTTGATTTTCTTCTCCCCCACGTATAACTGAGGCTCTTGATGGCCACTTCTCCACAATGTGTCAGGAGAGGGCATATTTTCTTTTAATAGGAAGTGTGTGATGTTTGCATTTGGATGAAAGCACGCTATTTAATCTGTGTGCCTGCTAAATCTCCACCTCGGTTATGAGATCCTTGACTCTATTTCTTTCTCCTTTCATTATGAGTCAGCCACAGCATTCTTGAGTTTCTTACCTCTAGGGCAAGTGGCTATTATCAGTACAGGAAGCATAATTAGCATGAGCATGAAGTTAGAAAGTAGTAAGAGGACTTTGAAAATCAAACCTTCCTTCATTCACACATGAATTTCTTCACATAGCCAACATGTATATGTTGAAAACCTCTTTGTTCTAGGTCTCACCTAGAACAGATGTGAGCAAACCAAAAAGAGTATTAAGTTTTCAGGAACCAGTAGCTGCAGAGGCTCTGGATTTTGAACAATGAACCTAATGTGACTGGTAAAAGTAAAACCAAAAGTCTGTTTTTTTCTGTTTTTCTCTTCTCATTTACCTGCTTATCTCATCCCTCTAGAAAACAGTATAGCTAATGAATCAGAATTGGAAGAATGTGCTGGATTCTGTTAACGTTAATTTGAGTAATCCTGGAGCTATGCTTTACAATTTCTGCTTCTTCCTTCTGCATTTCATTTTCAGATATTTACCCCCAACTGCTGCTGTCTCAGTTGAATAAATAGCAACCCTGGGGCCACCTTGAAATTTTTGGCTACAAGCTCAGGGCAATAATCATAGACAACATAGACAACGGTTTTCCATAGACCTGGCCATGAGCTTCCCTTTGCAGCTCTACTTTAATCACTGCATACTCTTGGAGTCTTAGGATCCCCTCCAACTTTTCCCATATTCAGACCTTCAAAAGGAATGGCTAGTGACTTCTACCTGGTTCTGCAAATTCCCTTCCTCAACTTTCACTTACCTCTCTGCTTGTAATTGTACAAGGTCTAATTCAGGTAATAAATTTCTATCTCACTACACTAATAATGGCTCTGATTTCTTTATTAAATTCTAACCGATAAAGTGATGGGTTCCAGAAGTCATTCCAGGAGAATAGAACCTTTAAGATAGGAATCTGCAATAAGTTTTCTCATCTGACTGGACATAAATACAATTATTTTATTTCCATGACAAATGGTAAACTAGTAGTCCATAACATGTAGTGGCAAATAATTCACAAATTATGACCATTAGCCACCTAGGATGAAGTGCCTTTAGAAAGAAGGCAAGGCCTATACAACCTCGTAGCTATTGCTGTAGAATATTTTAAAGGAACTAAAGCCTACAAAGATTTGGGATTTGGCTGTTGCTTTTAAACATGCTAGAGACCAAAGACAAAGAAAATAATTAGCTCAGGGCTTTAATTACCCAAATTAAGGTCCCATCATAAACCATAAAGCTTCTGCGACTCCCCTGAAAGAACCCCTTAATCCCTGGAGAGGCAAGATATTTTAAAAGTTAAAAAAAAAAAAAAATCAAAACCTCACAGCCTCTCTTATGTTAAATTTAGGACATTAAAAAAGTAGGGCCATTAAAAAATAGAATGGGACATACTGGTAGTTGCTAATGAGAATGGAAACTTCTTAATCCCCAATTTTGTTGAGCATCTTTCGCCAGTGGAAGCAATTTTTTCTTCCCTATCTGATAAGGTTCATTTCTCCTTGTCTAAAAAATCTATAACATCCCCCATGAGATAGTTTTTTTGCAGGGAAACCTCTTTCTTAAGACTCCCCTTGCCACCTGTTGTGCTTAATAGCTCAATATGATGCAAGTCACTCACTTATTATATATTCATAGTTGTGCCATCACCACAATTGATTTTGGAATGTTCTTGTGACTCCAGAAAGAAACCCTCACTCTTTAGCTATTATTCCTCCAACCTCTCCATTTCTGTGCCGTAGCATTACCCAGCCACCAATCTATCCTCTGTCTCTATAGATAATTTACCTATTCCGGACATTTCATATAAATGGAACCATAGAATACTTGACCCTTTTTTACCGACTTCTTTCACTTACAATGTTTCGAGGCTACTCTATGTTGTCACATGTATCAATATTCATTTCTTTCTGTCACTAATATTTCATTGTACAAATTTAGTATATTATATTTATTATTTATTATTAATGGACATTTGGACATATTTCAACTTATTGGCTACTATGAATAATGCTGCCATAAACATTTGTGTATAAGTTTTTGCATGGATATGTGTTTCCATTTTTGGGGGGTATAGATCTGGGATTAAAGTCGCCAGATCATATGCTATCCATAGGCTTAAGGAAATTAAAATGCTGAAGTTGGTTTATTGTAAAATCTGCTTACTTATCCTATATTCTGTAGGAGAGTCCAGAGGAAATTATCTTTATCATGGCTTTGAGAAATACATTGGTGAGGAGCATCAGCCTCCTTGAAAATTCTGTAGTAATTATTCTCTGCTAGCCAGGAATGAAAGACCTTAATGGTGCCACCAAACTGAGTGTCATAAACTTAATGGGGGTCATGTATCTTTGAGCAATAGGGGCCAAGTGTTGGGACTCAATTGTCAGGGCAAAGTTAGGCATAGTTTATTTATTGCGCAGCAGAGAGAAGTCAGAAAGCAGAATGATCTGACCTGCAAAGAATATTATCGTTAGTTAATTGGCCATTATGTCCTTAAGAATAAAAGAGAAGGGCAGCTTATTTGAAATCTTACTTGATTTGTGTAAGTGGAAAAGCTCTAGATCTGAGAGACAGAAGACTGATTTAAACCAGGAGAGAAAGTTACACGCCCTCAAACAATTCCCGGTGTGAGTCCAGAGCTCCTCTTAAATGAAGAAGACACTGGGTCACCCCAAGGAAGAACCCTTCTACATTAGCAAAATTTTGTGTTACAAATATTTCTCCCAGCATTCCCAAAGGGGAACTGCAGACATTTATCTGGGTGACTGCACAGGGAAAGAGAAAATAACTAGGCTCTCAGTGATGAGTGCACACTGGCTCTGAACCAATTGCAGTAGTTCGTAGAGATCTAAAATGTCATTGTGGTCTACCAAACAGAACGGCAATGTCTGGGAGTGAGTTGATTAATGCTGTTTGGGCTCAGTTATATCTGTCAATAGTCCAAACAGGTCCCCACGCCCAGTGCATGATTATTTCCCAGTTCTGGCGTTCACAGTTGGAATTGACATATTGAGCAACTGACAGAATGCCCAAATTGATTCTTGTCCTATGAAGTGAGGGATATTATAATTAGACAGGCCAAGTGGAAGCCACTGGAACTGTCTCTACCTACCAGGTTAACAAACTGGAAGCAATACTGCATTACTGGAGGGGTAGCCAAGATTATGCCCGCCAATGAGAACTTAAAGGATTGAGGGCTGATGATTCCATCTCTATTCAACTTGCCTGGGTGGAAGACCGACAGATCTTACAGGGTAAAGTGGATCGGTATACATTTTACCACGTGGTGATTCCAATGTGTCCGCTATTCCAGATGTGGTTTCATTAATGGAGCAAATGAACACATCCCTTGGGACCTGATAGGAACCTATGTATCAGGGGAATTCTTTTTCTGTTACTGCAAGATTACCGGAACCAGTTTGCTTTCTTCTAACAGTGCTAGCAGTATACCTCGACAATCTGAACTCAAGGCTATCAACTCTCCAGAGTTCTGTTATAGTTTAGTGTGCAGAGAACTTGATTGCTTTTCTCTTCCACTGGACATCACTCTAGTCCATCACTTTGCCATGCTGATTGGAGCTGATAAACGGAAAGCAGCTATTTCACTGGATAGTTGGTGTGCCTATTGGCCTAGATTCCCCTCCAGTTTGGCAGTGGTTATATTCGGCCAGCTAATTGCTCAGCTCCTCCTCTAGGCTTTACAAGGTTCCATTTCCTATTCCTATCTCTTGCTCTTCAGTTCTGGGGATGATAATGGTTTCTCACTCTTGCTAGCTATGGGACGTGTCACCATCCCTTGATGGGTTTCCCTTAATTTGTTCACACCTTAGAAAAACATTATCTAGATTAAATTCTTTTAAAATTTTTGAGGTATCAATTAATCAATGAGTAATCTAGGCTCTACCATCACATTCTTCCAACCTTTAAGGAAAAGTTTCTACTTTTCCCCATAGGCCAGTATATCCATTTAATTTTACTTTCCTTCATTGTAAGTATATCTCTGTAACTTTAGGAATGACGTATCTTTAATTAATGAACAAATTCTCATTCGACTTTAATGAGAGGCTCTATTTCCGATATTATTTGTATTGATTACTATAATGCTTCTCACAGCTCAAAGGACATCCTTCACTGGTGCTCTGTTTTAGAGATGCATGGAAGCTGAATGTTGGACACAAATTTAGTCAAAATCTGCTCTCAGCTTCAATTTTCTTTTGTCTTTATAAGTTTGAAAATCTGGATGTCTATTGCAATGCTATTTCTAGTGTACCTGAACTGACTTTGCACAATGATCCACAATAGCATACATGAGCACGAAATCTTTATCAGAAAAAGCATCGGTAACATGAACAACGCATTTTATTTAGATTTACTAGTAATTTCTGACTATTCCCACATGAGTTTAGTAAATATTCTAGATATAACATAGACTGAAAAACCTCATTATTTGTTTTTTGTTTGCTGATTTGTTTTTTATTAACAGCCTCACAGTCATAGTTCAAGTATAATGATTATTATTGCATGAGGAAAATTAATGATTTTTGTTAATGCTGCCGTTTGAATAAATAATACTGAATGAGAATATTCAAGTAGTTAAATATGGAAATAAAATAATTATTATAAAAATAAGAGAAACTATACTAGCTAAGTAATTTTAAGAATAATATATTATTTTTGAGCTAACAAATGCATATAAAATCTAATAATACAAAACAATATTAAAGATAAGCTATAAACACATTCTAGTCTTATAAACTTGTTACACTGGTTTTCATAATGTTAGAAAAACAAATGTTATGGATCCTTTTAATTTTCAAATATGTTACATTTATTTTATGTTATCTAGATCATGAATTTTAAAAAATGAAGGAAAAATTTTTACACCCCATCAAGATACCATTAGAAGCAGGATATAAACTTTGCTATCTAAAACTTTACAAGAAAAAAATACAAATGATAACCAAACAATATTCATGATAAATTATCTTTTGTGTAAATGTCACCAAAAAAAGAAAGAGTTTAAATAAGAGAAAGTAGGAGAAAAAAATTGAGGTATCCAAATACATTTTGTTACTGATTCAAATTCTGGTTTTTACTAGATTTTATAAGAGTGATTTAAAAAGAAAATTCCTTATAGTTTAAAGTCTATGGAGGCCAACTGTTTAAACAAAAAAAACCTTTGCCAAAATTATTGCAATCAACTGCCAACAATTCAGTAATTGAAAAATGAAGACTATTTTTTTTACATGTTTCTAAGCTAATAATTATAGGTTAATGTTCTTTCTAAAAAAACATGTTACTGTGTAGAATCTCCTTAAAATTTTGAAGCATTTCAGATTAGCTCTTTGTCTCTGGCTATGGAATTTGGCTATCCAAGTAGCAAGTAGTGACTAAATAAGCTCCTTTATCTGCAATAATAAATACTGAAAGTTTCAGGTCAAGTTCATTGTGTCAACTTCCTTTCTTCTGGAGACACTGTGATTTCCTCCTGCTTCCCCTGAAGGAGTCCAACTCCACACATACCAGTGCCTCTAAATGCCACAGCAGGAGACTTTCATTGTCCTCTTTGGCTCTTGCTGGGAAAATAACCCCTTCACCACAAAGTCCAGCATCAAGACTTGCTGCCATTTCAGAAAAGCCTTTTTCTGTTTGGTTATTTTCCATCTGTCCCAAATAAAATGTTCTTGGCTACATCTCTTGGTGTTAAAAGCTGTCTGCAAGCAAGAAAATAAAAGGCTCACAGAGAATTTGAATTTAATTTTTATATGCATAATAAATTTGCTTGCATTTTGATATTTATTTTTACTTTCATTCATTCAACAGATTTATGGAATATCTATTACACAGGTCTGCTTTCTCCTTTATCACAAATAAAGGAACTGAGAGTCAAAAAACATACCACTAAGTTACTTATTCTAGAGACCAGAATTTAAATTTAGGTCTTGTTTTGTGTGTGTGTGTGTGTGTGTGTGTGTGTGTGTGTGTGTGTGTTGTTGTTGTTGTTTTTTGTTTGTTTTTTATTCAGTTCAATAATCTCTGCCTTTAACTTGGGATGTTTAGTCCATTTGTTTAATATAATTATGATATGGTCGGTCGAAGTCTACCAGAGTTCTATTTTTCTGTTTATCCCATCGGTTCTTCATTCCTTGAATGTTTGTTCTAGGGATTTCAAGACACGACCTCACTTTGTCCTAGCCTACCTTAAATTAATACTCTACCACTTCACATGTAAAATGTTAGCATCTTAGAACTGCGTCATTTCATCCTCCCATCTTTCGTGATTTTGCTCACATATTTCACTTCTATTAACATAACCCCATGCTACATTGCAGTATTTTTAAATGTCAACATTCTTTTAAAGAAGTTAAGAGAGGTAAATCAATTATGTTTGTCCAGATAATTAACATTTTCAATGATATTAGCTCTATCCTATAAATGGATTTAAATCAGGTATAATTTTTATTCACCTTCAAGAACTTTGTTTAGCATTCTTAGGGTGCAGCTATGCTGTCATTTTTGGAGGATTTTTTTTCTGGATATAAGACAAAATTTTATGACAAAAACTTTCCTTTCTTTCCTTCTGTCTTCCTTTCTTCTACTTCAAAACTTTTACTGCCTTGTCTTGCCATTTTTATAATTGCCGATGAGACATTAAAATTAATTTTTGTACTGTTCCGCTATATGTACTTTGATTTTTCTTCCTTTCAGGATGCTTTTAAGATATTCTCTTTATCATTAATTTTTGCATTTTGACTACAATGTTCCCAGTTGTAGTTTTCTTCGTATTTATCCTGATTGATGGTCGATATCTTTCTTGGAACTATAAGTTGATTATGTTTTACTAAATTTAGAAAGAATTTAGCCATAATGTCTTTGCCTATTTTTCTATCTTTTCGCCTCTTTTTCTGTGACTCCAATCACACATATATAGTATCATGTGTATATAGTATCATGGTCACTGAAACCTTGACCATTTTTTCCTGTTTTATTTGTCTTTCTATGTTTCTGAAAAGTGTTTATATCTTTTCAATTTTATTGGTCTCTGTATGCTGCTGTGTGGTATCTGTCTTCGAATTTCCTAATTCTTTCTTCTATAGTGTTTGATTTTATGTTAAGCTTTTTTCCAATATTTTTTACTTCATTTATTACATTTTTCAATTGGCATGTTAAGGAACTGAAGAACTTGAAGCTGTCTGCTTTTGCATAGTGTTTCCCTCCTTAACAAAGTCAGTTTTTAGTAAACAATCAAGTTGTTTAAAATTTCTGGGTCTATAATAGCTCAAAAACATTTAGAAATACCAGTTGATGCTTTCAAACATCGGTTTAAAGTAGAAGAATTGTACTTTGTCTAATTTTTTGTTTTATCTTTTAATTGCATAGGTAAGTTTTCATTTGTCCCCTCTCCCCCCTTTTTTTAGCTAAATATTAGTAATGGTTAACATATCCTTAAATACCTCTCTCTTTTTGCTGCATTATGGTAATGCCTTTTTTGAGTAAATTATTTTCTTCCAAAGTAAATTGAGTCAAACATAAAGACATCAACACAGGGTTTGTTTACACTAGCTTCTCTTTGTGTCAGCTCTTCCTCTGAAAGGGAAACTGAAATCTTATTTGACAGTTCAATGTAGAAAAAAATAAGTTCTTAGTATTCATATTTCACTGGACCATCTGAACAGAAAAAAAAAATTTAGCTTGTAAAAAATTCCAGCTTAAAAAAAGCTGTCTCCTTCTTGACATTTGGTGACTGCTGAATTGTCATTCCTACCTGTCTCTATTTTTCTTTTGAATATGAAGGACTAAAATTATAATAATTATGGGGTTTATTGCAAGTCATAGAGAACCTTAGGGACTTCTGATATTTACTGATGGCTACATAGTGGGCCACAGGCAGAGATTTGCAAAGGGGCAATTCAATCAACAGACATTACGGAGCAGGAGTCAGCTTCTTTATAGGTAGCCTTGAACAACTGAGCTCTTTTTTGATAATGTTTATGAAAAAAGCTCACTTCCAGAGGCCTCTTTACTCTGGTTTAGAGGATGCTGAAGTGAAAGACTCTCATCTCTGCCACAAGAACTCTGCTGGGGAATCTTCTAGTAGAAACATCTTGCCAACACATAGAGAATACAGGATTCTAGAAGAATGGAAATGTGGCAAAAGAGGGTTTGGAAAAGAAGCTTACTATTGAAGAAGAAAGCTGGAATGTATAAAACCCATCCTCTATTATCCGGATGTAAAATTATAGTACATATGTTGAATACAAGTCACAAAAAGTCCTAAGCATAAGATGGAGATGTTGGTTGAAGCAATCTATAGCTGCCTATCCTTTTGAACTTATTTCTAGGTTTGCAAGCTCTTCTGTAGAGGAGTGTTTCCACGAAATAGTGGTTGATGACTCAGAGTTCAATTCAGAGCTAGACATTTTTGACATGAGACCTTGGGCAAGTACTTCATCTCTCTAACCCTCTGTTCCCTCTTCACAGGGCTGTTAGAGTGAATACATCAATATTTGCAAAGTCTTTAAAAGAATGTCTGGCACAGAGCAAGTGCTTAAAACCAATTCCTGTTATTGTGTTAAACTACATATATCTAATTGTGTTAGCACTTTTGTACAACTCTATTATGATTTTTCTCCATGTTTCTTGTTATTCATTTTTGTATTCTTCTCTCCATACTAATATGCTCGGTCCCTGAGTCCAACAATGCCAACTGCACAGCAATTGCCAACCTGTATAAGTGCTTCCTGTTCAGCCCTCCATCACTTCCTCTTATTTGTCTCTATTTGTTTTCAGCTTTTACTTGTTTAGATGCCCTTTTTCACATCCGGGTTTTAAGAATCTTGTGTCTGCACATCAATCTCACTTTTCAGGAGCATTTATAAATCACATGCTAGAAAAATTTAGCAAATAGGAATGCCCCATGAATGTTACTATTTGGAATTCTAAGTCTAATTACATCATCTTATTTTTAATATTTCTGTCCCAAATTATTCATTCTATAGAAGGAGAGGAGAGTTCATTTTTCAAGTTTAGAATTCCATTTAGGAATTGTGGATTTGACTTTTCAGATCAAACCTGAACTAATTGATTTGTATGAACAGTTGCCTTTAGTAAATTTCACTTTCAATTAATTTTAAATGACTTTACTTCAAGAAATTTCTAGACATCAAAGAACTTTTTTTTAATTGATCATTAAAGCCCTTTAAAACTCTATGCACTTGCTGTGAATAGAAGTCTACATGATTGCTTTAAAGAGAAAGCCTTAATGAAGAGCATTTTGGATTTTAGAATGAACCCCTAATGTCAATGGAGTTTGATCCTTGACAGATGCACTTGTGGCAGGATTTGCCAACTCTGATTTGAAAACATCTCATCCCCAAAGAAGTAATCAGAGTTTAATCCTGTCTGTTTCCAGCTTTTCATATCAGAACTGATTTGTGTCCACTGGGGAGGAGACGCTGACCTTCCAGCTATCATCCAATTGTGTGTAGCTGCTCTAAAGAAAAGCAAAGCATTTTGCCCTTCTTATAATTTGTTGTGTAATAAATACAGTCCTCATATTTTGTTGCATTTGTGTTTGATTTTATAATGATTTATGAAAGAATCTGTTGTTAATAAATGGGCTGGGCTATTGATTACTTTCTTAAAAACCATTGTGCTTCTGGTACTTAACTGTGAAAGATAAATTAATTATATTTTTATGAATAACCTTTTATTTCTTTATAAGGAGGAGGAGGAG
The DNA here is from genome assembly GCF_014176215.1 of Rousettus aegyptiacus. NCBI lineage: Eukaryota > Metazoa > Chordata > Mammalia > Chiroptera > Pteropodidae > Rousettus > Rousettus aegyptiacus. The sequence goes on from NW_023416307.1 coordinate 8,615,998, forward strand.
AGAAAAAATGAGAATTTTCTGTAATATACACAATGTTCCATTTTGTTTCCCACTCTCATGCACTTCTATTCACTTTATTGACCATTTTCTTTGTTTTTTTTTTCACACAACAGACCTGAGGGAGTTTGAAATAAGAATAAGTGAATGAATGAATGAATGGATAAACAAATGAATGAATAAGTGAATAAACAGAAAAAATAATTTTAAAATAGACTGTGCAGATTTACAAAAACAAAAGGTTTTGAAATGCCTCACAAATATATTTCTTATTTGCAGAAAAGGTCAGCCTGGAAAGATAGACTTAAAACTCTCTGGAGAATTTGGTCACTTTCATACTGTATAGGTGACTTGTTCTGCTTTAAAATATATATAGAGAGAATTATTCATTATTTTTTATTGTATGCGTTTTGTCTCTTTAGAAAGCGTTTCAATACTATCACTTTATCTGAGATTTTGAAAAAGATGACAGACTATTCATGAAGTCCTAAAGATAGTGCTTGTTGAAATCAGCACCCAAATGAGAAAATACAATAATGTTCCTACAGAATAATGTTTTGGAGCCCAGTATTGGTATCTCAATATATTTCTCGATTGCAGTCGAGCATGACAGAAGATTCAGTGGTGTTATAGTATCATCTGGCCTGTCTCGCCCCTGTCCACGTGTGTGCATGTACGTGTACGCATGTGAAGAAGACAGCTGCTTATTATTGTAGTTATCTTTTTTTGGCTCATAAGAAATTTTTCCTTTGCTATTTTTGTTCTATTTTATTGTAGCATGGCACATATTATTGGATATAAACTATATCGTTCAATCAAATCAAAATACTAAATATGTATCAGAATATGTCTGCATGGAAAACATGACAATGAGCATACTGATTTGACTGTGACCTTTGAGAGTAGGGCTTTACTTTATTCACCAAAATTTCTAGTAATTAGCACAGTGCCTGAATTTGGACAAAGGCTATTCAATAAACATTAGATTAGAGATGAATATTCATTTAGAGATGTTACAGCAAAAAAGGAAGAATACTTTACCCAGTCAGACTTATAAAATTCACAACTGTCTATTTTAAGAATGGGATTTTAACACCTGAATTATTGAATGAGCTGTAAAAATTTAGGACTAGAAAAAGACACTAAAATATATGTATTTTAAAATAAGTTTATGGTTAAAAAGTTCAGATATAAACACAAATTATTCTTGTGGAGGTTTGGCAATAGAAAAGAATATGATGGGTATTTTAAAAATGAGGTTAAACAACTGAGCCATACTTTGTTCTCACAGTCAATTAATAGTTAAGATGGTAGACATTTACATATTCTTCTAGATAGAGATATGTGCTATAAGTCCTAATAATGTGTTCTGAGAAGAGTATTGTAAATTTGCAGTATAAATTACAACAAAAGGTAAAAATAAGTGTAGGATTTTTTTTCCCTAAATACATATAATAAGCACTTAGTGTTATTAAAATTTCATGAATTAGTGCTAATTCACAGATTTATTCTCCACCCACACTTTGGGGAGGATGGGCCAACGTAATGTTAATGTGAATTATTTAATGTCTACATAGGATAAAATGATTGTTGCATTTGTTCCTTTCTACTTATTTGATTTTCTACACTAAAAAAATAATGGAACTTATGTTGATAGCACTGTCCTTTAAGTGCTAGGTATGAAAGGTTTAATATTAAGTTCCATTGTTCATATTTATGACTATGCTAAATGAAGAGTATATAGTCAGACACTAAAAGCTGTTTACCTTGGAGGTATTATTAATAAGCTGGTCCACTCTTCTTCCAGGAAAAGTATCCATCTTAGGTAACACTAAAGCTGTGTTTCAGTAAAACTAAAATGTGTGGGGGAAGACACTTAGAAGTGCATTGGAATCGCAGACATATCTTTATGGCAAACTACTCGGTGTATATTTTATTTAATGGCATATTTTAATGGTCAATGGTTTATATCTTTCTGCTGAAGTCTGAACACAGTGTCCTGTGCAAAAGTAGTCTCTAAGCTTCAAAATTTGTATTCCTCAGTCATCATACAGTTTTACTACTGTTATCATATCTTCATCCTCCTCTCTTTCTAGATCCTTTCCCAGTTTAATCTTTTAATCTTCTTTTTTTTAATTTGCTTCCATCTGCAATTTTCTATAATTCCAAAATAAGCCTAAGTAGATGATTTTATTCAGAAGAGACTTAGGAAATTACTTTGGATAAAGTTGCTTTAAAGAAATGAAACAAATTAAGTTATTTTAAAAAAAGTATTCCATATTGCTTATTTTAAAGCATCTTAATTATAAAAGAAAGCAACATATAATTTTAATAGAAAATATTAAAATAGAAAATATTGTTAAAATAATCATGATCAATGTGATTTAGACCTATGCATTATATAATCTCTTAATCTACTTTGAAGTAGCCATTTCATAACATATGGCCTTAATAACATCAAAAAAAGTTCCCTTTCCTAAAATTAACTGAGAAAACTTGAAATATGTTCTTTTATATAGTTACTAGAGGAAAGAGAACTTGTACTTCCTGTAAAATAATATATTTGAAAAGATATGTACCACTTGGAGATGTATCATGTAAAGGCATTTAACAAAAATTTCACATCAACTACTCTCTGACAGAGTAACAGGAGTTTATTAGAAGAGTTATATGTTAATCATCTAAGTTTAAAAATTGAATCAAGTTTAAAATCCAATTCTTATCTCGACCAATAAACTGCTGTGTTGAAAATCAGGCAATTCTTCCACACTTTTTGTGTTCTAATTTACTTCTTAAAATGAATAAGACTATTTCCTCAACGGCTTGGAAAGGAAAAAAATGGCAACATAATTACTTTTTTACAAAATTTAAAATCATTTTAAAGGGCACTCTGATAACATAATTGATTTCTATTTTAAAGCATTTCATAAAAGGTGGTCTTGAATTTGCTGGAATTAGTTTAAGGTAATGTCTATGAAACAAAGCCAATTTGATTTATTCGGTAAAAACCCGTTCAGACTGGTGGTAAACATTTGCTTCAGAAAACATCTTAAAGGTGTGTATGTTTGTGTGTCTATATATATATATGTATATATATATAGACACACACATATGTATACATACACATACATACACATATGTTTGTATATATAATAAATAGAAATAAATAAAAATTAATAAAATCTTTCTGAGCTCTTTATAAACTTTTGAACAATTATGAGAATATCATATAATAGTATTTTTCATCCGTATCAATATAACCAGAATAATGTGGAGAATTTAACAAGTATATTGACTATTCGGCTTTGAAAATTAAAGTTGTTTCTTTTTATTCTTTTAAATCGATGTGGAAAGATAATCATTTTTATTTTCTATTTTAGTTAGATGGCCTTTATTTTTTTATCATGATTTCTCTTAAAAACAAATGTCTAAGAACTTCCAGAAAATATCCACAAAAGAAAAATCTGAGGCTAAAACGGCAGATATCCATCCCTAGCATGCATATGTGTGTATGTATATATACACACGTACAATTTGTTAAACATTCATCAAATTTCTTATGAGTGTTCATAAAAAATAATTTTGTCATTTAGGGAAAAATGGAAAGCATTTAAATAGGGTTGTTTATGTGTTTTTTTTTCTGCATATGGAAAGGTGTAAAAAGTAAAAGTTATCAGTTGTACAACATTAATAGTAAGTAAGGTTTTTATTGGGAACTTTTTTCATACTTTTGAAAGAATTATTGTGTGGCTGTCAGCAAGTACATTGTATGGAGTGCGAAAGGGTAAAAAACAACAACAAACAGGATAAAGGAAAAGAAAACAATATAAACCTCCAAGTAGAGAGGAAAATAATAAAGGGGAAGTCAAAAAGACAAAGGATAAAAAGGATAAAAAACATACTTTACATAAAATAAATGGGAATGAGTCACTAAGAAATTAAAATTAGTGTACTTTCTAATATCTAAAATATTTAATGTGTAAAAAAGAGGGTAGCAGAACATGAACAAAATCAACAATGAAAGAAACACTAAGAGCAAAGGAGAAACATAATATGTGACTTGAAAAAACAACCACGAGAGTGTGCGGTGTTTATAAGATGGGAGAATGTGGGTGTCTAGGACAATGAGAGCAGGGTTACTGGGCAAGACTCGTGAGAGGTGTGACTGAATGTTGCTGGGAAAATACCTGTGAGAGAGTGAAAACGGGCACAAAGATGTAGAGGAGATAAAGGCAGATGAAGTATAGTCTGCGGGTCATATCTTGCCACCAAGCTAAGACTCTAAAGGCTGTAAAAAAGCAAAACAAAACAAAATAACAAGATAAATAAAAGAATGTGCATGCGACAGAAACATTACGGGATTTGCATAGCTTAACATATTTACTATCTGATTCTACAGAATTGATATCAATCCTTGGATCAGACAATGAAAAAATATAGTGTTACAGTGGGAAAGAATAAAGTAAGGTTTTCGTGACATTATTGCCGTTTATGAGCAGTCAGATAGTGATTACATGTCTGTTTGTCAAATAATGTTTCTGCTTTGTTGGAGAACAATACACTGGTTCAGTTTTGCCTATTTAAAAGCCAACGGGAAATGACTAATACATACTATAGATAGTAGAAAGCATGTTTTTGTTTATGAACAAGACTGTGCTCAGACACTTCCATTAGAGAAACATGCGCGTTCGTGAGACTGAACATTTTTATAAATTTAGTAAATTGTAACTAAATTACTACCCCTCCCTTCATAATTCCCTGGGCATTAGTAAAAAAGTTTCTTTGCTAATATTCCTTCCTTTAAATTTAAACTACAGAAATCTTTTATGGTCCATTCTATTGAAAAATCACTGAACTCTACCATGACATATAAGACATTTAACTATTCTGAATTATAAAAATCTGTCTTTAAAATCAACTCAAATTTCTACATGGGTAGTTGTGTGATACAGCCTCTAAAAGCAAAGAGCTAATCCTCTACGAACACATACCATTTCTCTTTATAAAACTGGTTGTGATTTCTTTGTATAATCAATCAATCACTTGTACATTCTCTGTATTTATTATGAATGGCATAAGTTTGAAAAGTAGCCTAGGAAGTTTGGGTCAGGGCGGCGTCATGTTTATGTTTTAAAAAGCCCTGATTTGGGTTGTTTCCAAGTTCAGTGTTCCCACTATGACCCATTTCAAACTACCAGCATGGCGACACTGAACATGGACTTGGGATGTGCACATCGCTCTTGCATGTCAAGGGAACAAGCCCAGCACAGAACTGGTTTAGAGTCTTAACACTTCCTAAGCATTTTTTTAAAAAAAATCATCTGCTCCTAGAAAGTAGTGGTTTCTGTGGAGTCTATTTGCCCTACGTGATACAGGCTTGAGGCTAACTACATTATATGAAGAAAGCAGGTTAAAATATATATTAGTTTCCAAAAGAAATTTCAGTTTTCTGAGATTAAATTGAGAGTTGAACTTAAAACACAAATAGCAACCTCACTACTGGACTTTCAGATTCTGACAAATTGATCATTGCACCTCGTTATCAATTCCTGTAAAAGCTTCTCTTTGATCTGAAAGAGTAATGCTCATCATAAATATGGATTTTGTGTGTTTCATAAATATTCAATATTAAATTGAATATTTTACAATACTTAGGCTCAATTTCGCAAGTAGCAGGGGAACAACTTTAGAATGACAAAAGGTTGCAATGAGTTTTTTGTTTTCATAAAATATGAAAGTGAATTATAGGCACTATTTTACAGAAAAATATGTAAGTGAAATTTGAACAGTTTAAATAGCCTGTGTTCAAACAGAAACAAAAAAATGATAGTAACAAAGATATTGATATATGCATCAGGTAACTTATGGGGAATCAAAATCATAAGAGAAAAATGAATAAAACCTTATTCTAGACAGTTGAGTAGGCTGCTGTTTTAGTTTTGGATACATAAGATTTTTTATGTAGAAACCATATAATATGATATTTTTATATTTAAATAATAAATGAAAATAATTGAAGCATTAGATGACACATATATAATAGTGATTTCAAATCATCTTCATAAAAGTGAAATCTTTTATCAATATCACATTATTGTACACATCATAAACTTTACATCCAATGGGCAGCTCATGGCCCAGTCAAGTTGACACATAAAATTAACCTTCACGGGTATTATCTTTTTTATGTATTGCTATATGCAATTTTCTAAAATTTTGTTAAGAGCATTTACGTACATGTTCATCAGGAATTGGTCTTTTGACTGTTTTTGATAATAAGGTAATGCTGGCTTTAAAAACAAGTTGGAAATTATTCCCTCTTCTCGTGTGTGGCATCAGTATTATTTCTGACTTAAATGTTAGGTAAGATTCACGTTTTCTACTTTTCTTTGAACATTTTAAACTATGAATTTAACTCCTTTAATTCCTTTAAGGCCATTCAAGTTACCTATAGTGCCTGTGACTTTTTGGTGGCATAAAGTTTGAATTAGTCCTTCTTGAAGCAGACAGTTAGGGTAAATCATGCAAGACAGTTTAAGAAACATGCCTGTGAGCGAAGATGTGGAAGAAACAGAAAGAGCTTGGTAGCCTCTGCTTCTTGCTTCCTAGAATTTACCTGCTATGTAAAACAAAAACAAAAACAAAAACAAAAACAAAAAAACTATCAGGAAACAGTCACACTAAGAAGTCCAAGCCATATGAAGAGCTCTGGGAAGATAATACATCATGTGGATAAAGACCCCAAAGCATAAGACATGTGAGTGAGTGATGGTAACTTAAAAGTGGATCCCCTAGCCCTGGACACTCCAGATGACACCATGAAAATGACAGAACTGGTGAGCTGAGTCCTTCCTGAAATTCCCACCTGCATAATGTAAACAAAATAAAATTGTTTTTTAGACTAGCTAGTTAAGCAGCAATGGATAACGGAAATAGGGGAAGCCAGAGAATCAGAGAAGCTTCCAGCCCATCTGTCTAAAAGCGAAGAACATCTAAATTCTAAAATTGGAATGTAAAGGAGATGCTACTATTCTATGAGAAATTGTTGCCTCGCTGGGTCCTTGTTGAGTATCCAGTAATGTGTCTGGCATCACTGTTTATCAGAGTTATCAGGTAGAAAAAAGAGCTGACACAAAGCATAGGAGATTAAAGACAAATGCTCCATCTCTCCACGGGAATCTTCAGAAAGTAATGGCTGTGGGATTACTTCTTCCTCTCAAATTTTCCACAAGTTCCTCTTTTGGCCAATCTAACATGGGACCATACAAGGAAGGGGCTGCTAGGAAACACTGTTCCCAATGGAAACGATATAATAATGGTGAAATATTACACACACGTAAGTTTTAGAATCATCTTATCTAGTTTTATGGAAAACCTAGTTGAAATTTTGATTGGAATTATGTTAAATCTAAACATATAGTTGTGAAGCCTTGCTCTTTTTATTATTTTAAGTCTTTTTATCCATGAACATGGCAATAAACTTTTCTTAGTATGGCTTAGCACTCAGTGCCAATGACATTTGAGAATTCCAGTGTTTCTTCATTTCAAAAATAAGAAACTAAACTGTTTTTTTTTTGTTTCTGTTTTTGTTTGTTTATTTGCTTAATTTTCAAGCCATCGCCTTCATTTTCTTTTTCTGGAATTTCTCTTGGTACATCTTGTAAACTCTAAATTAATTCTCCATGTTTTTTTCAATTGTTTAATGTATTTTTTTATTTCATTGAAAATTTAAAATTGTTCCTTTTTATGTTGATACGTATTTGTTTCATCACATGTCCCTATGTTTCTTGCATATTTTCTTGACCACTTATATTTTTCCTTCGTTGAGCATCCTAACCAAACTTACTTGAACGTCTATGTCGAAATGTTTCATAAAATTAATTTTGTCTTGAATGAATTCATGTTTTGATTCTTCATTTTATTAGCTGCCATTCTCAGCAACAGATTTTCTTTGGCTTTCGAGATTATTTTTAGTCAAAGTTTTTAGAGCCTGTTGTTTTTTCTTTGGGCTCTCATTAACTTCCTGTTTTGCCTCCAGCTCTATGATGACATTGGTGTTACAACAAATTAAGTCTGTTCCTTGCTGGGAGGCTCTTTATTTGTCCTCCCACTTTCCTAAGCCCAAAGCATCCTGTAACTGTGTCCAGCTAACAGATGCCTCCACTTTCTTTCAGCTTCCTCTCAAGCATAGCAGAGCACTTCCTGGAGCCTGACTTTAGAAAATAATCTTGTCTCTTGTCGCTATCTTGCATGAAATTCTTGTAAGGGACACTTACTACAGGAATTTTCTTCCTAACCACTACTATCTGTTTTGTTGTTGTTTGTGTTTATCTTGGAACACCGCAATCGTGTAGATTCATCCCATTTAATAAAATGTCTGTGCTTTTTATTACAGGTGTCAAAATATGTCCTCCCTCTATATGTCCAATGTTTTCACTGCTCTATTGTTTCTTAGGTTTCAACTCAGAATTACAAATATTTCACTATTTTTTTTTACATATTCATTAATTATCATGCAAAGGGGGAGATTTATGTATACCAATGTTTTCCAATAAGCAGAATGTGTGGTTTCAATTGACACTACGCGCTCTCTCTCTCTTTTAAATATGAATCTGTACTCTTACCTCCTGAGGAGAGCATGTGTATAAAGTACTATGGGAAGAGTAAACCAATTGCCTTGATGAGAAGGGAGGAAGCTTCACTGTCAACTAAGCTTTTATCTAATATGAATCCATGTGGCTGAAATGGTCTTTCATATAAGTAAACTGCAATTTTTAGACTGCATTGTCAAAATTGCTTTAGCATCCCACTCCCACCAACGAGCCTTTATTTTCAGTGTGATGCATGCTACTCTGTTGCAGTCACCCTTCCCCTCCTAACCGCTAACCCTTATTTCTAGCACAGATAATGACCGGAACATGCTGTCTGTGTGAATGAAGAACGATGCTACCGGCGAGAGGACAGGTTCACTCACAACACAGCAGCTACGTAGTCTTGGCATATTGTACAACTTTTTTTGATTCCAAAATAGAGACCAGAGGGAAGAGTAGAATGGATCCTGTCCAATCTCGTGTTTTACATTCATTTTCATTACTTTTAAGTAATTGAGCAATCCATTACCCTTACGTTAATCGAAATTCCTCCCAAATTCTGGCAATGAGTTAATTTACAATCCTGCTTTGTGGTGTTATGCGGTAAATGAGGAGAGCTCCCTATGGATATCTTAAGAATAAGTTGTGGTAGAGTATGCCAGTTACTACTAGTCATTTTAAAATAAAAGTGCCCCCTGATCTCAAGCAGTAATGGACAAAGCCTGACGCACAGTGTTTCATGATGTGAACAAGCTGTTCTGAGGAGGGCACGTTTATAAAGCACTATGGGAAGAGTAAACCAATTGCCTGATGAGAGGAGGAAGCTTCACTGAGCACTGCTATATGCATTCTTGCTTTTCTGGTTCTCTGAGAATCTTAGATTTTCATTCCTCAATTGAATTTCTATTTACTTCAACTCATTCTTCTGACATCTTGTTACATATACTCCTTTGTGAATACTGATAAAAATTTACATCTGTGCTACAAAAATTTCAGCTTTGTACATTTTTATGCTTTGGTCTGCCATAGAGGTTTGGCTTAACTGCTCACTTGTCCTTATTAATTTAATCAATACATTTTATGTTACCTTAATGAAAGACTGGGATGGATTGATGATGTCTGTAAAATAGTCAATATAGCTCAGTAAGTGTACATTTTAAGCTTGTTTTTTTCTCTTTCCTCTGACCTTCCAATTAAACTTAAATTTTTGTATTCTGCCCCAGAATTCAACTGCCTCCTTTAATATATTTAATTTTTTTTATCTTATTCCTGACGTAAGTGTAAAGCAAGCAATTTGCCATATTTTATGGAGAGTTGACACGTCTTTATTTTGGCATTGGCTCAGGCAAGGGTCTGCGGGGTCTGAAACATCAAATACTTTCTGCAAATCTGTGGTCTTTTATGTCACTTAAGAGAGTGGCTTCCAATTTTGTTTTTTAACTTAACTTTTTCCATTATCCTTTGCCCATGTGGTTTTACTCATTTAAAGTTTGTGAAGGTGAATTGAACATTAGCATTGATGGTGATGATGTAACCATTGTAAGGTCTAGACAAGGTTGTAATTCAGCTAGCAAACTTAAACTGTAAGATAGGCAGAGAGGAAAAGTGCCAGTTTCTCAGGCTATATTGTTTATTTGCATTTTTACTACTTTTTAGAAACATCGTTAAGTCCCCTCAAGTCCTACTGCCTAGCACAATAACTTACATAGCACCAAGAAAATTGGCTTTCAGTAATAGTGTTTTTTTACATTGAAATAACTAAAAAATGACTTTTTTTCTTAAAATATTTTCTATATGCTTGAATTCAGTGAAAAGTAAACCAGTTTAAAGATGTGCTGTATCCCTAGTGAGTAAAAATAGATATAAGTGGCATATAGGAGAGGGTAAGTCGGGACACAGAAAATAAGAGTATAGAATATAGAAGAGGGAATGAAATATCACAGTGTCTTTTTCAGGTCCATATAATGATTGCACAAATGTAGTACTCATCAACCCCAGTAAGTGGATATTGGTCATTTATTATTTCTCTTTTTAATTCCTATGTTACTTCCCAACTGTGCCAAGATTTAGCATTTACTCGTTTTAAGAGTTTCGAACTTATATATGCTTTAGTGACTTGCATTCCTTCCTAAGAATGCTAAGAATGCATGACCTACAGTGAAGATACAGAAATGCAGTTTTACTTCCCGCTCCTACTTATTAAAATTTCCTTTGCCTCACTACCTGCCACCTGCCTTTCCTCCAAGCGGGAATCAGGTGCTTCTAGAGGGCACAGCCCCGCCCCTTTGTTCAAAGTGATGGGGACCGGTGGGTGGGGCGGAGGGCGGGGCCTCTTGCACAGTCATTGCCCATTTCTCCGCTTTCGCCCCCTTCCCTTCAGGAGGCTCACAGGCCAGCGTCACTGATCCTGATTGGATCTCTGTATCCTATCCACGCCCCCTCAGCTCCCTGGAATTCTTATTTTAAAATCACCAACCACACAGAGAGGACTCCCTAGAATCTAGTTTTCCTACGAAAATATAAATAAAATATATTCGGAATATCCATGATCTGTCATTACAGCGTGCACTGCCTCCGTCTGTTTTCTAAAGGCTTGTGAGGAGGGAGAGAGGGAGAGGGAGACAGGAAAACAGGAGAGAGGGAAAGAATATTTTTTTGCTTACTTTTATTTTCATAGTAGTAGTTAGATCCCATATGAATCCCCAAGTGACCTACTGCATTTGCTTTAGAGTTTAAAATGCAGGAGAAAACAAAATCTAAGAAACTGTCTACACCATAATAAGCCTAGCAAAGAAAAAAACTGATGGGTCACTGGGTCTGATATTGGGGACGTTTAGTTAAAGGAAGGGAAGGAAAGAGAGAGGATGTTGGAAGGACAGATGATAGAGTGAAAAGGATCTCTGATTTTAGTTGCTTCCCTTAATACATTTAAAAATGTTTTATCTCCATTCCTGATATACATGCAAAGCAAGCAAGTGGCCATATTTTATAAAGAGGTGACATGTCTTTATTTTGGCCTTGGCTCAGGCAAGGGTCTGTGGGGGCTGAAACATCACACGCTTTCTGCAAATCTGCTGTCTTTTATGTCACTTAAGAGAATGGCTTCCAATTTTTTTTTAAGCTTAATTTCTTCCATTATCTTTTGCCCATGTGGCTTTACTCATTTAAAGTTTGTGCAAAGGGCCAAATTTCTTAGTGCTTCTGAACTTGGTTCATTCTCTTTGAGACTAGGGTTGCCAGGTAAAGCACAGAACACTCTGATAAATTTAGGTAAAGAGGTTTTTTTTCCTCTAATTTTAAGTGTTTCTCAAATATTTGGGGGAGCCATAGTTACACCACAACATTATGCGTTGTTTACCTAACATTTAAGTTTAACTCTGGGCATCCTATTCTTTATTGGCTAAATCTGTCCCTCTACCTCTAAGACCTCATCTCTACCGGAGCTGCACTTTACTAGGTAAAATCTATAGTGCTGATTGTTTGGGGGCGGTTTTATGCATTAGATTCTGTCCTTTTAGTTATAATCCTACTAAAAGGCTTATAAGAACCGAAAGTGGTATGATATATAACTCTTTGCCCTTTCTTCCATTTAAAACACATTATCTCAGCTTATGAAGAATAAATGGAAGATCAAAGTAGTAAAAAAGTTTTAGCTTCTGAAACCCTGAGATGAACTCAAAGATTAAATAATTATTTTGAAAGAATATAGATTTTAAAAATTGCCTGATCTGAGTGGCTGAAGAAATCACCACAGAGAAAGAAGGCATTTACATGCTGGTGGCCCTGGAAGGTACACCAACATCTCCCCATTCCATATCAGCAAATAGTATATATGAACCTCAAGGCGTAAATGTATGCAAAAGAATGACTTTTAGGTATAACTCGATTTGATTTTATACGGGGTCTTTATTCTACCAGGCTGGTTAAAACATCAAATTCAGGATAATTAATACTCAGTCAATTTAGGGTCCTGGATTTAATCTATGTTTAGGTGTCATGTCTAGTGTGTCAGCTCTGTAGTGGCAGAGGAATAAAAACGAGTCCCAAATCATCATTATCTATTGCTGTCGGCCTCAACAGTGACACTCTGGGTCCCCACGGATCCCTCCTGTGCTCGCCTCTCACTGACCACAAGGCTGCTTGTTCTTAGCATCTGTTTGCATCTCAGCATCCGCTTACTCTGAGGCCAGGAGCATGCCCTTCTGCATGCTGTGCCGAGTGCTTTAACTCTTTGACTTAGATAGCACCTGGGAACTTCTGGTCTACTGCTCCAGAAGCCCATTGGGTCAGGAAGTTTGCTCCCTTCCCAGATTCCACTCCAAAATCAAGGTGGGACTATTTTCTGTCCTTGGAACCTTAGCCTATCTGAGGGTTCCACAGTGCCTGCCAGGTTCTGCCTTACAGGGGTGGAGCAGGTGCAACATGCTATCTCGGGAACCTACCATCATTCAGCACTCTTCATTCTAGAGCTGATTTTGAGCCCCAGGGAATATTTGGCAATGTCTGGAGACAGTGTTGGTTGTCAAAACTCAACAAGTGTTACTAATTTTTAGCGTATCAATGCCAGGGATGCTGCTAAACATCCTATGATGTGCAGGACAGCCCTCCACAACAAAGAGTTATCCCTTCCAAAATTTTGATAGTGCTGAGGATGAGAAACTCTGCTCTAAAACTGTGTGAAATGATCACATAACATTGATAACATTCTTTGTGATTCCTGTAATATACTACTCATTGTTGAAGTTTACAATTATAAACCTCAAATGTGAGATATGATTATATGGACCAGATACATGATACCATTCCCAGGCAGAATCTAAATGAAATAAATCCTTCTTTAAGGCATTTTATAAGTGCTATTTTGGTTGCAAAGTTTACAAGAGCTCCACAAATTACGACCGTTATTTTATTATGTAAAGAAGGTTATTACCAAAATGAAAGTAAGAAAATATGACAGATAAAACTTTTTTTTCATGGGTGTGAGTTCACTGATGTTTGCTTTTAACGTATGGCCTGATCAGGTAGCTTTTTACTAACATCTCAGTACTGACAGCATTAGTACTATCCCAACTTTAAATTAAAGTAATTGAAGTGTGCAAACAGAAGTCCTAACCAGCCATCTTAAGGCCTTTCCTTAAGTGTATATAAATCCTTCAGCCTTTAAAAAATTAAGTGCCAAAAAATAAAAGAAAACCTGACCTTAAAAAATCCTAATAAGAATTTCCTAGTGATAAGTTACCAACGTATGTGTCTTCATAATGAAAATAAATTTTCCCTGCACATTTAAGATTTTATTACTCTGTTGAGTAACATTTAAATATTTTAGACTTTGTAAAGTTCCCTTTACAACCGTTTACATTAATAAGAGCTGCTGTTCATATTAGAGAGAATAATAAAGATATATCGTTTCCAGAAAATCATTTTAAGTTTTTCATTCATACCTATGAATAAATGATAAATGTTTACTTCATTTAAAAATCCCTTTGGAAGAAATAGATATTTTTTCCTCTGAAGACTGCATTAATGTAATTCAGCGGACTCAGCTGTAAGCTTGTATTCTTTGGGCTCAACGTTTAGTTTCACCGTGCCTCAGTTTCCTTACTGAATAAATGAAAGTAATGGCAGTCGACTATCTCCCAGAAATATTTCAAAAAGCACTACAATGTTTTAAACAAAGTTTATAGCCTAGATTGCCATATAGCGTACTATTAGTGATACGAGAGCCTAGATGGAAATTAGGCTGTGTGAGTTCTGAGCTAACTCAAATTCCTACTGTGAGGGGCAGAGAAAAGGCCGTTCACATCAGTGGCATTGCCAAGGGCTAGCCTGGTTGGCAACATGAAAGAAACAGTTCAACTCAGCCTATCTATACAGCTGAAGCACACATTCCAAATTAATGTGTGTGTGCTTGATCTGCAAATTTGGCTTCCAACCTTTAACATACATTACTCCAGCCACCAAAGGCAACCCCAAATTGCATGCAATTTCAAAGTAATGCTTTCATTAGTTGCTTCTCAAACCAGATTGTCATGCCTAAGTTTTCCCTACATAGAAATTCTAGAACCCTCACTGGTCCTCTAGCAACACAGTTATTTTACCTAATTAAAAGGATACAAAGTAGTTGTGCGGTTGTTAGTGTGTTTTTGCAAACTGTCTGGTTGGCCAAGCTATTTTAAGCCCCTTGAGTAGTACAGAGGAGCTGCACACAGCATCACCTTCATGCCTATGTTGAAGGAAAAGGAAGGGAAGATATGTAAATTCTCAGCTCTGCTCTAACCTTGCTCTCCACCTCATTATCTTTGTCGATGAGATCTTAAGGGGGCTTAATGCCTGTCATTCTTCTATCCTAGCCTCCTCCACTCCCAACAAGAACAGTGAGAGAGTCAAATTCATCACAGAGTTTTCAGAACTGCCTCTTCTTTCGAGGGAAAACTAGTTTGTATTTACTGTGGTCAAAGGAATTACAGAAATTCACAGTGAGAACCACTCATTTTTATTCTTACTTGGCCGAAGGAGAAAGCTGATGACTGTTGATTACACACACACACACACACACACACATTTATACACACACACACACATATATGTATATGTATGTATATATATATGGCAATCTGTTTGCTACAAAAATGTTCATTCTTCAGTTGATGGTCCATATGGTTACGAACTCCAGTAAAAACAAGAGGCTAAACTGAGGTTCTTATGTTTTACCTTAATACTCATTTTGCTGCTTGTTAGGTATCCTTATGGGCTGCCTAAAAATATAAACACCCTTGCACACAAAATTATTCCAACTCTGATGAATCCATTCACCCCAGGTTCAATGTGAAACACTGTACTGTATGTGGGAAAAATCCCAAAAACCAAGGACAGAAAAGGAGCTTTATAATAAAAATACTGTTTTCGAGGCCAGAATAGTCACATTAATTATGCAACCAGTGCTACTTTGCTTAAATTACCTCAGCCTCTGCATTTGAAGAGCCTTATTAAATAGCTATGCCTCTGTATATTTAAAGAGAATTTTATTCATTTAACTATTTTTTATCATGTAAGATTGCCGCATCATAATCCTATGTATTTTACTTCTCTCATCTCTTCTCTGCCTCTCCAGCAAGGTGCACAGGAAAAAAAAAAAAAAAAAAGAATATTACTTCAGTCCCACAATCTTGTCATGCAAAGTAAATACAGGAAATTTCTGGCGGGTTCAAAAAATAAAGAGCAGATTTCACTCATATGTGGGATATAAAACTGAAAGCAACAGACAAACAGAGACTCATGGACACAGACTATGGATTAGTGGTTACCAGAGAGAAAACAGGGAGAAGGAAGGTAGATAAGGGTAAAAGGGGTCAAATACTTGGTGATGGAAGAAAGTCTAACTTTGGAGGTGAATATATAATGCAATATATATATACACATACATATATATATATATCATACTGTTGAATTGTATGCTTAAAACTTATTTGATTTTATTAATCAATGTCACCCCAATAATTTACAAGGAAATAAAATGTAGGGAGGGAATCAGTATTAAATTGCCAACTGCTCTCTGACAAAAGTTTCTCGTAAGCACTGCAGGCTTCCTGTATTCGTTTAAAGCCATTCCGAATACCATTCAATACTTTTCCCTTGCAGTATGAATTAATTTTAGCTGACAAAGTAAAAGTCTCCACTCATCTCCAGTTCTCATCCAGCAAGCCAGTTACCCCTTCCAGAGGAAGAAACTGAAGTTACCCTTTATTCTCCTTTGTTCCTTTGGTAGCTTTAAGGAAAATAATTAGCTGCTTGCCTTGGAACAACTTCTCTTGAGAGAAACACCTCATGTTCCTATAAAGACAGTCACTCTGAAGCATATTACTTGCATTAAAAACAAGGTATTGGAGCCGTGTGGAAAGCTCAGCTAACACCGGCTTTTCATGAACCACTTTTTGTTGTTGTTGTTGGTAGTGTTCTGAAGTTCATTTATTTACAATGTCACCAGTTTCTTTGCTGGGCTTCTCAAGATGTGAGTGTAGAATGCTCCCTGGCCTTTGCAGCTGAAAGAAACTAATTAAAACAGGAGAGGAAGGTGGCAGATCCTCCTTGGAACTTCCTTGGTATAGTCTGACAAAAGAGACCAGGGAGTTATGTTAAAATTTGATGCCTCCTACAAAGAAGCTGGCTAATATTTTTTACTATCACATATTAGGACACATCAACATGAAGCTAATGAAACTAAAGCAATGTGGCCTATTTCTACTGAACATTTAATTAATCATAGGGTCACATCAAAACTAATATATTAGCCTTAGGGGTAAATATTAAGGCATTGTGTGGGAGGTGATAAAATGAGTACTAGGCATTTTTCTCTAGTTATTAAAAAAACGTCTTGAGTCAATTCAACACTCTCCTTTTGATAAGCTACTCGAGAGACAAAGAAGTAATTTATTTTTTTGGAAAAAGAAATCATAATGAGTAAAATTAAAATTTTAGCTTGATGTTCTCCTGCAGACTGACCTAGATTTAGATAACACCAACATTTCAGAGCATAAAAATAATTGTTAATATTTAGGTAAAGAATATATTAAATAATTTTTAAAAATATATTAAATAATTGTTTTCAGCCAAGTGTCACTCAAGTTGTTTTGAATGCTAATTTCAAAATAAATTTGTTTAGCAGTTTTTAAGTATATGCTATGCATTTTAATTCAACATAGGATGAAAGCTAAAAGCACGAGTCTCATCAGAGATGTTATGGACTGAGCAGCTGGTTCAGAAGGAAAACTGTGCCAGAAAATAAAGTTAACAAATTAGGCTATTATAGAAATTTTTTTTCTGTAAAAACCATCCAAATAACCCATTGTTAAGGTCTATGTTTTTGCTTCGATAACCCACTTCCATGTCTTTTGTCCTGTAATTTGTAATTTACTGTAATTTGTAGGAAAGGGAGGCTTTCATGGAATTACTCCCTCTTGGCCAGCACCTAAACCCTCAACCTATTTTTAAAAAGATTTGGTAAATTCCAGAATTATGTGGGAGCACACAGACATGTCCATGGATTAAAAAGTAGATAAAATGTTCTGTTTCAATCACATACTACAGAAGAACATTGGGATATTAACCAATTATGGTTTGAACACTTGCACTTGAGACAATCCAAAGCTTCTTTTTCTTTCTCAGTGGAGAAAATGATTCAGCACCTGAACACTTTTATCATCTACCTTTGAGTTAAGGGGTGATGACCTTCTGTTCGTGGGAAAATACAAGTTCAGTTTTTAAAGTTTACACCAAATTCAACTTAGCGCCCATAATTTTGGCATTTAAAATGCACAGCTTTCTCTTCTGCCCACAATTTAGAACACCTGTACTGAAAGCTCTTGTCAGAATATTCAATTATTAATTAATTATGACCTAGATTTTTCACAGGCTCATGTAAGAAATTAGATACTTAAGAGTTAGTCTAATGGCCATATTAACTACGCATTCTCTTAAATCCCATAAACTTTATTAATGAGTCAGATGTGTATAAGTCAAAATGTTCCTGAACCATATTGTCTCAATTAATGCCAAAAAAAAAAAAATGCTTTGTGTTTTATGTAAAGATGTTTGATACATGCATTATTTATCTGAACAGCATTTGTGTCTTTATTAAATCTGAAATTGAAAACGTTTGCCATTGTGTTATCAAAAGTTTTAGATAACGACCACTTTCCTTGCTTTGGTTTGTTTCTTAGGAAAAAAAAATCTATATCTCAGTAAATGAATTTCCATGATTTCTATTGTTAGACAAAGAAAATAATGTAAGCCAATGTGTGCTCTTTTATCCTGGCTTCCAAAAGAATTATAAATAAATTTAATGCCCTATTGTGGGAATCTGCTCATGCAAAGTATATGTTCACATCTCTTCCTGTTCCCTTTAATGTGACCTCATCTGTTTTTATTTTTGAAATCCAGTGTTAAGGAATAACTTAAATGCAATAAAATATATTCATTTTAAGTGTATACTTTGATATTTTCTGGCAAACATATACAATCACATGATCACAACCAAGATCAATGTTTCCTCAAAAATTTGCTTTGTGCAAATTTTATTTTTAATTGTTCTACCCCAGAAGCAAATATTAATCTGTTTTCTGTCACTAAAATTTACCTTAGGCCATTTTAGAATTTCACATACATAAAAATATAGTATTTTTGTGTGCGTGCCTGGCTTCTTTTGCTTAGAATTTTATTTTTTAAATGTCATCTATACTATTTCTTTCAAATGAAATGTCTGTGGTTATTCTTAAATGTATTCCACCACATATAATGAATCTTTGTTTCTTTGGCTGGTTTTATGATTTTTTTTTCATTAGTGATTTTCAAAATTTAATATGATATGTCTTGGTGTGGTTTTGTCTTTATCCTGCTTGGGTTCATTAAATCTTGGTTCTGTGAGTTTATAGTTTAAAAAAGAAAAAATTCATGACTATTATTTCTTTAAATACAGTTTCGTAAAAGTATGCTGGGGACTCCTATTTTCTGTATGTTATTATCCCACAAGTTACATTACTAAAGCTATATTAAACTTTTTTCTTTCTGTTCTTTAATTTTCCTGTTTTTTATAGCTATGATTGAAAGTTCACGAATCTTTTCTTCTGAACTCTTTAATCTGCCATTAATCCCATCAACAGAAATTTTCGTTTCAGATATTGTAACTTTCTCCTTCAGAAATTTCATTGATCCTCTTTCTCTTCTTTTTGAAGCAATTCTACTTTGCTCTTCATTGTGTTCATATCTTTCTTTAAAATTTTGGCAGCTTACCTGTTCTTACCAGGTAGTCTCATCTCTGCCATTTTTAGGGGTGCATCAACTGACTAATTTTTCTTTTGGCTATAAATCACATTTTTCTATTTCTTGATATATCTGGCAATTTTTATTCCATTCTGAACATTTTATAAGTTAAATTATTGAGTGTCTAAATTTTATTTTCTTCCTTCAAAGAATGTTGATTTTGGGGGGGGGGGTGCGTCAAATTAGTTGAAGTTCATCTGGATCATTTAAAAACTTGTTTTAAGCTTCATTAGGGTAAGGCTAAAATATTCTTTATTCCGGAGCTAGGTGTTACTCCCAAGGTGTTAGGTCCCTTTATCGAATGACCTTTTGTCTTTCATCAAGGTCACCCACTCTGGTCAGAACTCACACATCACTCAGTTCTCTATAAAGTCTGAGGTTTATTCCACTTTGCAGTCTCTGGTAGCTTTTTTGTTGTTGTTGTTCAGTCTCATAGAGTTCAGCTCTACTCTATAGTTAATTAATATGGATTAATATTCAGCAACAGACTCAAAGAGACCCCTCTACAGATTTCTGGAGTGCTATTTCTGAGCAGCTCCCTCTTCTCTGCTACTCTGCACAGCAAATCCCACCTGTATTAGCCCACTACATACTAATTTCTGCCTTCTTGTCTCAGTCAGAATTTATGCGTTGTTTGGGTTCCCTTTTTGCTCTGTGAAGCAAAACGTGCTTCTAGGCAGAAAGTCAAGGTGCTTGCACGGCCCACCTAATTTGTTATTCTTTTCTCAGGGACCAGTCCTGCACTGCCTGTTGATGAGGGCCTTAAGACAGTTGTTTCATACATTTTGTCCAGTTTACTAATTGTTTTTCAGAGGGAGAGCAAGTCAACTACCAGTCACCCTGTCACAAAAGGAGTGGAAGTCAGCAGTCTGTTTTATTATTTCATTTTTTTTAGTTGTACTTTGTTTAATAACATAAGCCAGGCTTTATTCTTTTGGAATACAGGTATATACAGTCTACAAAAATTCATTAAAAACTCTGAGGAAATGAGAAAATGTTTTTTTGTTTTTTTTTTTGACCCAGAGAAGAGCTAAGAAGCCTTTTAATTATCCCTGGACTTTCATAAGTTATTTGGTGACTATTTGTGTTTTAATTCCCTGAAGACTCCAACAGATGAACATAAAAGGAGATTTAAGTTGGACAAAATGACAATTTATCTTTCAGATGAGCAAACACTAAAATTGTCTTCCATGAAAACGTTGGAGTCAGTCTCCCTCAGCACTCTTAAGAAGGAGTTAGACATCGAATGTTTTAGATACTCATTTACCTAAAGACAGGGTGTGTATCTTCAAGCTATATGATGCTTTAATTCTAATGTAGTCGGCACATTTTTAACTTTCTTTGTGATTATATTGCAACAATATGAAATGGCACCTAAAAGTCAAAAACAATATTTTAATTATATAATTCTAAGATAATTAGCATTTATTTTTGTAAAATAATTTTATTGTCTATACGTGAGTACTCACACCCTTTCTCGTATTTCAAACAAGACATGTATGGCAGGACTAAAATAACTGTGAAGGGCCTAAATCTGAAAGCAGGTGTTGCTGTTAAAGAAAGCATTAGGGTCAATTCTACAAATATAAGTCTTCAGTGATATGGCTTTAAAAAAAAAAAAAACATAAATAGGCATACATTTTCAATGCGTTTATCTACTACAGTATTTCATTAACAGCTACATCCAGCATATTACATAGATAATCTTCATATACATCAGCCAGTCTAGCAGAATAACTCTAGTTCATAGTAGTCAAGAAGGAGGTAGATTTGGCGAAGTCTTCCATGAAATTCCCATGAGAAATTTCATTTTCGGAGGTATCTTACACAAAGTTTAAGATGCCTGGTCAGATATTTTTGCCAAATCACTAATATTCTTGCTAAAAATCCAGTGTGCACGTATGGCACTCGAATGCCTGTGATGTTTACACAACTGGCTTCTTTTTGTCATTCGGATATCAGTTTAAATCTAATTTCTTCAGTCAAACCTTTTACAAACTGTCAAACTAAAATAGTCATTCTCTATAACATCTCTTTATGGCAACCTTCTACATAGACCTTATCATCATCCAATATTTTTCTTGTTATTTATTTATTTACTTATGTATAGTCACCAGTCCTTAGCCTCTACCCATACTCAAATGTATTGTCAAATACTTGAAAGCAGGATCTTGTTCTACTGTTTACTTAGATATCCTTGGCAACCAGAACAGCCTTTGATAAGAAGAAATGCCTCAATAACTATTAGAAATGAATAAAAGATAGTTCTCAGGAAGATAATGAAGGAGGTGAGGTCCATCCCATGCACAATGTCTATAAAGGACCAGAACAATGGCAGTAATTGTTATTCTCCTTTTGTATAATCACTATGACGTTCCTGTTACTTTTCCAGTAGCCATTTTATGATCACACATGAAAATTAATTAATCAATTATAGTTGTTCTTATGTTATTATAATGTTTAACTTTACAGTTTGGCCAATGAAGATGGTTGGGGGGAGCAGAGACTGAGTTTAGGCTTAAAAATAAATCTATTTGAGCAATCGGGAAACAGAACTTAGGTTATGTGGGTTCAGAAAATAAGTTGTCGTACCACACAGCATATGCTCTTACGTTGTTCTGATGCAAAGTACTAGGATGAAAATGGAGGACATCGAGAGCACTGAGTGAGTACAGCAACATGTCTGGAGAGGCAGATGGCGAGGAAGCATCAAGGACAGCTCACTGTTGGCCACTTGGCTCTATGCAAAGGAGATGAGCTCTTGGAGGAAGATGAAGAAACAAGACAGGATCCCATTTCTCAGAGTTGAGACAACTTAAGTATTTCCTAAGAAGCTGCAAGCCCCCAAATTTGAGCTGGGGCTCACATGAGATATTTTGAGAACAGGAGTGGCAATCAAATAATAGCTTCTACACTTACTAGCTGGATACTTTTGAGCCATTACTTCAGTTTTCCAAACCTTGGTTTCCTCATTTGTAAAAGAGAGTGACATCTACTTCATTAGGTTGTTGGGACTATTAAGGGTGATCTACGTAAAGGACTCAGCCTAGAGCTTCTTACTTGATGACTAGATGACTGGCATACAAAGTGCTACTTTTATTATTTTTAACCTTATTGCAGGCCATAGTCAGGCCCGAGGCAGACCCTTTGTATCACGTTGGGCAGTGGTGGGAAGTTCAGGCGCGAAGATGGGCTCTTCCCTGACGTTTATTGAGCCCTTCTCTCATTTAAGAACACCCCAAAGACTTTGCCAAGACCTTCGTGCTTCTTGGCGAGAAGGTCCAAAATAAGGTATGAACTCACACATTAGAGCTATTATTTCATTTTTTATTTGTTGGTCTGTGGAAGTTGTAGAAAAAATATAAATGAAGATCAAAATGTAAATTCTACCTAATAAAATAACTTGACATGAAACTGTATATTCACGGGTTCATGAGAAGCCAAGATTTTTAGGCATTGGCAGACCTTGGAAAGAAATCTATTACTTATTAAGAGAAATAATATTGAACTGTTTTGGTTTACCACCAAGATTTCATTATTCTTGGATGTGGGATATAATTATACTTTTCAAAATATATCACTGCATCATTTCTTTTACAAAGGCTACAACCAAAATGATTAAAAGGTAGCTCTATTTCACGCACACACATGCACACACACACAAAATCTTAAAGTAAAAACTGAGATAACTGAATCATGATCAAAAGTCTTTTTTTTTTTTAAACAATGAGTTAGTGCTCAAAATTTTGCTTCAGGGAATTTATGAAAACACAATTTTATATTGTGATTTAAGAAATAATTTCACCCTTATTGAGAATGTTCTAAGCATCAGAATTTTTCACTTCAAATAAGGAGCGAAGAGACATTTTATTGATTTTTAAAAGTGCTATAACTTAAAGGAGGGAAAGGAAAAATAATTAGCAAAATCACCCAGATTCTTCTTTAAAATGTCAAAATAAGCATATTTCTTGCTGACATAAGATCACAAGGACATTTACAACTTCATAAAAAACCACAGAAAGCACAATGAAAGGAAATGTACTCACTGGAAATGATAAAACAGCACTTCATCTTTTTGTTTTGATTATGTCTTATGGTATGAATTAAGGATACTTGATATCAGAGTTTAAGAGAAAACTTAGGCTGCGTATGGAAAGGACGCCTTCTTCTAAGGCTGGTATCTAATTTCTCAGTCCAACTTGCAGTGATAGCAATTGTTCAGGAGCAAATGATTGATTTAGTTATTGCAATAGTTCAGAAGCAATCCAAGGAGTTTCTTGGAGGGTGTGTCAAAGATGACCTCATTAGGATAGATTGGAGAACAGGAATTCCCCCAGCCTTGAAGCACTCCACAGGGTGAACTAAACACGTGGAAGAGATCACAGCTGGAGCCACTACTGTCCTCTCAATGAGGACATTTTCAGTATTTCTCTAAGTGGGTGTTTCAGCAGCTGTGGATGGAAACATGGATTTTCAGACACATTCAGTAGAGGGAAAAGAAAAATGAGATATTTTGACTGAGATATATTACCCTGTCCTGTTTGTAACATAAAAGGCAGAAAAGTGTTTCTGCAGGGTCAAGTAACAGAAAAGTCATCAGCTAGTGGAAGGCAAGGCACTCATGCAGCAACATAATAGAGTGGACAGAATGTGAATTAGGCTGAAGTCAAGGATTACAAAGGGAAAGAAAAAAAATTTAGCGGCGGTCCACAAAACAGAAGGCAGAAGGCGAAGGTTCTGTGCGCGTCGCCCCATTATGAAAGTGACTACAAACATTGATGGACTGGGAACCTAAATCCAGAGTTTCTTGCCAGAGGAGGGCGCTATACCTTAAGTTACTTTCCTTAGGGCCTGATGATTTCTAAATGAACTTTGAAAATGCGAAGGATGTCCTTTGGAATGGCCTCTAGCTCTTGCAAAAAAAGAAATCTATGTTACTGCAAAGAGAGATTCAGAGACAGATACAGCTGGACAATAACATAGCCATTGCTGTAAAGCAAGGATCAGTAAGGAAACGCGGGGAAATGTAGCCGGTGGGGACGTTAGTCTCTACTTTGTTCATTATAATAAAAATTCTTTCATTGGCTGTTTTGTTGTTGTTATGTTTTTCCATGTTTTTGTTTTATTCTCTATGACTTCGCGTTTACACAGCAAACATTTACGGGGTGTCTAATACATGCCAAGATCTATGCTGGGGATTCAGATTGGAAAGACACCTCTCCCCTTAGGAAATTTCAAAGAGACCTGGTAGGAAATGAAGTCATGTTGCTGCTCTCATGTAGATAATGCTCTGGCAACTGCTGACTTAAGATGTAAAGAGAAAAACAGGAAAAAAGAAATAAGCCTGCTTATAGTAAAATTATAATTCTACTGGTGATCCTATTACATATACTATTGCCCTGGTCTTAGATTATTATATTAAAGAAGTGAGGAAGATAGAGACAAGGTTTTTTTTTTTTTTTATTTGTTTTCTAAATCTTCAACACAATAAATGGGGTAGGTAGCCTTTTCTTTCATTTGAAGAAACTCAAATCTTGTATAAAGCCCTTTTTAAGAAAATGGAATGTAATGTAGCTTTTGATTGTAGCATAGACATAATTCATAAAAATATCACTAAAGTGTACTGGGGATAAACTAAAGTGTTCTTTCTTAACTTTTAAAAAGGCATTGCCAAGGTGATTTACATAATTGGAATTCTATATTTATAACTACAGATGTGCCACACAATTCAGGCTAACAGCCAGACTGTCAAAATCCTCACCAGTTTCATGAAAAGGAAGGTTTTGCCCAAATCTTCACTGGTTCCCACATAAACAAAGCTGTTTTGGGAAACAGAGAAGAAATAGATGGAAAATTGTTTTATTTCAAAGCACTATAAAAGAAAAAAAATGGTCAATATAATTCATAAAGACCAAAAAGATTAAATAATCTGATGTTATTAGCTTTTAATATGTATAAACAGTGGAAGATTTGTGTGAAATATTTTGGATTGTCTTATTTAGAGATCTATTTAAGGAGTCATTAAGAACTACAAGCTCTTTAACCTATAACAATTGGATTTTTATCTGTGGCCCTGGGGCTTTAATGTCTGTACATTATGGATATAATTCCATGAGCATAATCTTTTTAAAAAGCATATTGAAGTTCTTTTATATGCCGAATAGAATTTGATCATACAGTGTCCAAAGCATTTTTTTTTTTTTTTGGTGGATTTAGTCTTCAATGCCATTTCTAGAAAAAGAAGAAAGCTTGCAGATAGAGTTCACGGAACTGACATGACAACGGTCTTTTCCAATTTTGGCATGTTTTTGCTTTTATCTTAAAATAAAAACAAGACTGGTTTAATTCTCAATTATGTGTTTTAATAATTATTTTCAATGTGCTATAAAGTCAGATTTTTCAGTTCTTTAATATGTTAAAAATTGACCAGCCTCAGTAGAGTATTATTTTTCATTTTAGAAAATTAAGTCTATATAATGAGAGTTACAAAATGATGTGTTGATGACTTAACTCCAAATACCTCAGACAGTGACCTTACTTGGAAATAGCATAACTGAAGATGCAGTTAGTTAATTTAAGATGAGGCCCTAATGCCGTAAGACTGGCATCCTTATAGGAGACACCCAGGGAAGAGATGCAAAGGGAAGTCAGCCGTATAAGAAAAGGAGAGAGAGAGAGAGAGACATGTGAAAACACATAGACACACAGACAGACATCTAGAGAGGATGGAGGCGTGGACCAAAGTTATACTGCCTTGAGCCACACAATGCCTGGACTGCCAGAGGCTGCAAGAGGCCAGGAAGGAGCCATCTCAAGAGGCTCTGCAGGGAGCACATTCTGTTGACACCTTGATTTTGAATTTCTGGCTTCCAGAGCTGTGTGACAATAAATTTCCGTGGTTTCCTGCCACACGGTTTGAGGTCGTTTTTTTACAGTAACCTAGAAAACATATATAATGACTATGAGAAACTTTTAAATACTGACATAGCTGTTCAGGGTGGAAAATTTTCAAATGGCCAACTTCTGCTTCCATTGTTTAATGTTAAACAGGCCGTAGTTCTAGGAGATATTCTGTGCAAAGATATGCTAATGTTAAGGGTGTAGTCATCCTGTGTAAAGACGTGTTAATGGCCAGCCTCTGTTTCTGTAACCTGCTTGCTTGCTAGAGGGGATTTGGGCTTGCGCCAGGATCCTCGTTTGTAAAACAAGCAGCTCTATAGCTCTACTCTGTTTTCCTTTTGCATTACAGATAATCATATACATTTCCCCCTATTTTTTCTTCTTTTACCTGTCTCTATACTTTTCTTTTTTATCTGCATTATCATTGTCATTATCATCACAATAACTGTGTCTTATCTTTGTCAATTCAGATTGATAATCCAAAATGATGTTGCCATCATGACACTAAATGACATTTGTGGAATGCTAATTTCCCACCTCTACCATGGGAGTATTGGAGTATTTGTAGGTGAGTCCATAAGCATGCAAATGATGTTGATATAAATCATTCCGCTTCTGAAATTTAGCACTCATCTTAAATCACCTTCAAATCAATAAGATTTTCCATTTGGTAGGCAAAAAATATATATATTTATGCTCTCTTCTTAAGTGTCTGCTACCAAAAGTTTAATATTTTCCTTAATAAGCTGTCCCAATAAACCTGAACTGGAAACATTCATTAATCAGCTCTGCTCATGCTTCATTAATCATTAACCTCCTTGGCCTCATAAAGAGAATAAAGTTTCTCTGAGAAAATAAGTGTAATTCCAGGAGATAAAACTTCCCTGCCTATTGAAGAAGGCATTAGTTAGTGTAAAGACTGAGCTTCTATAACAAAGAGGCTCCGAACCACAGAATTAAAAAACTAAAACTAAAACTAAAGCAAAAACTAGACATTTATTTCTCATTCACATAACTTCTGCAGTAAACAGTGTAGTCTGGAAAAAGACTCTGGTCCATGCAGTCAATTAGGGCCCGAATTATTCTTATTTTTTTGGTTTTCTACTTTTTAGGGCACTGTCCTCATCTGAATGTTCAAAGCTGTGTTCCTTACAAGAGGCAGAGGAAAAGAGGAGGAAGAACATATGTCCAATTTTCTAAGATTCAGAACCAGAATTAGAACTCATCTTTTCTGCTCACATTCCCCAGGCAAGAATGTAGTCATATGACCTAAATAAATTAGCCTCAAGAGGTACTAAGTACAGTCTTTCCCTGGACAGGTGTATTTCTTGTTACAAATCTTACTATAGAGAAAGATGAAGAAAAAATATTAATGGACAGTAGCAGTCTGTTCCTTAAAATATTATCGATATAAAGTAAAATATTTGTTTGCTATCAAGAACTTAAATGACTTAGTATACATAGAGCCTACAAAGATATTTAAACAACTTCCAGTTCTAATTATATTGGCATTAAAGATGTCATGCTATCCTTTGTCTATTTATTTGGGTATCTTTTAAGGATTTTCGAAATAAAATTTTATATCCAAGTTTAAGATTAAATCAGCTTTCATTTTAAAAGATCCTAAGAAACCAATCTGGCACATAAATTAGATAACATTTCATAAATTTCTTGAAAGGAGAGAAACAAGAAATACAAAGAATTGTCTATAGATTTTTCCAGATTGTCTCTTCTGAAACAATTGAGAATGTTTAAGATTGCAGGGAAGAAAAAATTCTGTAATAATAGCCTTCTCACTCCCCACTGATTAAAAGGGAAAGAAATGTGTGTGTGTGTGTGTGTGTGTGTGTGTGTGTGTGTGTGTGTGTGAGAGAGAGAGAGAGAGAGAGAGAGAGAGAGAGAGAGAGAGAGAGAGAGGAGGGATTGGGGAGGGAAGGGAGGAAGGGAGGGAAAGAGGGAGAGAGGGAGAGAGAGGAACCTCATCACACACCAAAAAAAATTATTAAGAAATAGAGAGCTACAGGTTACAACAATGAATCTGATTTACTAGAGAAATAAGTTTGGAGGTCATAGAAAATTCCAATTCTTGTGTGCGACAGTTTCTTTACTCACTCTCTGCATTCAGACTTTTTTTTTCTGTTCCAGAAATGACCACTTTTGGTTAGTACATATATTTCCTTTATAATGCTTCTAGTGTCCATGTTTTTAATTCACTCCTGGCTCAATAAAGCAGTTCCTAGCAAGCTTTGCAATCTACCACCTATTATTTGGGTTTTATTTCATTAGATGAACTACTTCCTAAGAAGTGTTCCATGAAATATCTACATTTTGAAAATCAAATTAAATTGGTATCGATTCAGGATCTTGTTAGTTATTGTTTTTATGCCCCCCCCCTCCGAGTAATTTACAGTATCCCCAGGGGTGCTCTGGGAATGTCACAAAAATAGGGCTGGAAACCATTTCTCTAAAAGGATTAAAATTGCAGCAGTGATAGGTGCATTTCTCCAAGCCCAGGTAGAAAAAGATAACTGCCATCATTTGAGCTTCTATATTTCTCCATTGTATGTCCAGAGATTTTGTCATGAAGTATTTCTCTGAGGCACCATGCTATGTGAAACTGTTTTCTCAAGTAAGAAGAAAATACCCCAGCTTTGATGGCAAGAAACTTAAACATCATAGAGATTCAATTGTGTCCTTCACACTCTATTTACTAGGCCAAAGGGGAAGATCATACTCTTTCAGAAAATAAAACTAATTCTACCAGGAAGAACAAAGCTACTAACCAATCAATGTTTTAGGGTAACTCTTGATAAAAGTTAGGTTTGGCAGCATATACCTGTGAAAAACATTCTAGGCATACTTATTTGTCCTTACCCCTTTTGTGTGGAAAGATCTGACTTTCAATGGCCAACAACTGCATTTCTTTGCCTGGGGAGCTTCCTCTGGGCTCCTGTGCCCATTCTGTGTAGAGCCCCTGAGGCAGCATTCACAGATGCGTCCCAAAAGCCACCTTTGCAGGTATGTTACCCCCAGTTGTGTTCTACACTCTTCTCAGAGTTCCCCTTAAGAGGGATTAGGCCACTTGGTTGATCATATACCATACTGTCAATCTACTCCCCCTTCTCACCAATCCACTTTCCTGCTAGTGCATCCTGAGACAAGCTCCTAAACCACTTACATTCTAATCCTTGACTCAGGGTAGGGCTTTATGGAAATGGAAATCAAGACCAGTCCCAACCACTGAACATTCTGGTACATCGATGTTTATTGTTCCATTTCATACAGATATCTATTTCCCTTAGCTCTGTTTATTTCCCTTGGCTTAGAGTACCTACTGTACATGATGACTAAAATATAGAGATCATTAATAACATATGCAACCATAAACATAGACACTAGAACATTACATCTAAAGAGCATGAGCTCATGAGTTAGACTACTTGATTTGAATCCTGGCTTTGAATCTTATTGGACTTGGAGCAATTTGCTTGACCTTTCTGTGCTTCCAAATCCTCTTCTGAAAAATGAGAGTGATGATAATAGAAACTAGCTCAGAGGATTGTTGTGAGGATTAAAAAAGATAATACTTATAAAGTAATCGGTACATACTAAACTCAATAAACTTTAATTTTCGTTATTATTATTGGCAAAGGGGCCACGGTGGAGGAAATTCCAGGTCCAAAACTCTCTCTATCCTGCCTTACACACCATCAGCAGTGGTGGAAAGTAACATTTAAACTGATATCTAACAAATTTAATTTGTTAAATTGTTAAATTTGCAACAAATTAAAAATTCGTTCTTTCCATTGGTACACTAACACATTAGTTCTCAAGCATATTTTTTTCTTATTTAATATGTGATACAATAAACAATTTTTTTTCCTTTTCTGACACAGAGTAGAGCAACTCTTTTATATGTATTTTCTCTGCTAATAAATTGAGCACCTTAATCTTAAATTTACGCCTAATTAGGAGAATCAAAGCTGTGAAACCTGACATACAATAGCAATGCGTAACTTGCAATTTAAATGCACCATGTAGGTTCAGGATATGCTCAGGGCAAACTTTTTTTTTTTTTTTTTAAATAAGAAATGTCAACAAGCAGAGAAGCAGCAGTGAATATAAAAGAAGTGATACAGCTATAGCTCTCATTCCTTAAGTATCCTTTATTCTTGGATTCTCTATTACTTATTCAATGGTCTCAGTTTCCCACACTCAGATTAGACTTGGAATTTTCACTTTTTTGAAATTCAACATAATGTTGTGAACATATTTCCCAAGCAAAAGCTTGCAGTTGAGGCTAGAGATGTATAGAACGCTTCCGCAAAATTATCTTGCCTACGCTTTTAATTGGAACAGGCTCA
This sequence comes from Rousettus aegyptiacus, assembly GCF_014176215.1. Lineage (NCBI taxonomy): Eukaryota > Metazoa > Chordata > Mammalia > Chiroptera > Pteropodidae > Rousettus > Rousettus aegyptiacus. The sequence continues at coordinate 8,646,665 of NW_023416307.1, forward strand.
GGAGAGATATAAAAATAAAATTACTGACTCATCTGAAATTAAAAGATTCTCACTGTGTTTGCTTCAAGAAATGTAGCATGAGTCTTGTTGAATAATGATTTTCCCATTTTAATTACATTCAATTCTACCTTCCTAAATTTCTGCTGTCACTCTAATTAGACATATCTCATTTTTTGTGCAGAAGGCCTGTTTTGGTGCAGTTAAACCATTTCCATATAATTTTCCAGAGGTGCTCTGTACTTTAAAGTTGCTGAAGTGTTTTTTTTTTTTTTTTTTTTTTTTTTTTTGCTGAAAGATTAATAAAATGCTTAAAATTCCTTGCAGGTCATATGTAAGATAAGACATATATACTTGCTATAGCACTTAATCTCATGGATAAAACCCTTAGATGTAGGTATCGCTAAGAGATAAAAATTCTGGCTAGTACAACCAAGTATTAATATTTTAAAATTTACTTGTGAACATATACAATATCTTAAACATGTTCTAGAGAAGATGTAACATCCTATAGGAGTAGATACTATCAGAGAACTTTGCCATAACTTTAACCTGTTCTTCTTTGTTAAAGATATCTCAAATTTTGTTAATTATTTATGAATGCTTATTTTTCAAATTCGAGGATGACATTCTGCAGATGGCAGATTGGATATCCTGTGGGACTGTGATTGTGTGACTTCAATAAATATATTTTAAGCAATTAGCATTAGCAAAATGTGTGTGTAGGATATGAAATAAAAGGATACAAACTAGGAAAATAAATGTTCTCTGCTCTCAGGCAAAATAAAACTGGTGAACACAGCATAAAATGAACAATCAGAATTAGAAGTGTTTTATATAAAGAAAATATGGACATCATCGATAGTACACAGACATAAACCTAGATACTCAACCATGAGTTTGTTCATTCATAACTTCTCGAGTGTACTTAAAAAATACTTTTGAACACCTAACATAGTCAAACCATAGGATAGGTGTTGGTAATACAAAGACTAATAAACTTTGATTAGCACAGTAGAAATATAATATGTATGGAATTAGCTAAATATGATGTAGCAGGTGATAAGTGGAAATTAAATGCCAGAGGTAAAGTCAATTTGCTTTGGAGGTCTACATAGGAGAGGTTATTTTAAACGGGGACATCCAGAAAAGTTTTATTAAAAAGTATAGTTTGAAAATAATTTGTACTGTCCACCTAATATAAATTTAACCTAAGTTCTGACATTATAAAGAAAATTACCTAAGTTCTGGCATTATAAAAAAAAATTATTAAAAAAAATATTGAGAGGTTCAACATTTAATATAGGAATGGTGGAGACTGATATATAATTAATAAGGATATAATGTTCTTATTAATAAAATTGAGATGTGAATGTGATAGGATACACTGAAACTCATCAAGACCAAGATTCGCCAACTTCACGTCCAAGTGAATGAAAGATGCAAAGTTTTGGCATTTTGGAGGATTATAGTTAGAGGAGAAGAGAGCGTTTTTATGAGAGGGACATAAAATGATTAGAAATTGTTACAGGGAGCTAAGATTCAGACAGAATTACATGTAGGGATGATTTTAAGAAATTTTAATATATGATATTCAGTGTAACTCCATTTCCCAGTCTTTCCAATGAAACTTTCATAAAAAATCTACATTGCATTTGAAATTAGTTTTGGATTTGAAATTTTTTTCCAGCTGCCAGGGCATATGGTGAGGTAGGCTTCAATATGTGCTGGGTGAAAGTCACAGCCCTCGAATGTACAGTAAGAGTCAGTGGAAAATATCCCAAAGAGATTTTAAGTCCTCATGTTCAGAATAAAACTTTTATCTCCATTCCCCAAAGCTGATGCTCTTGCTGTGTTCCCCACCTCAGTGAAGGTGCCGATGATGAACAGATTACCTAAACCGAAAGCCTTACTGTTGCCTTTCTCCTCACGTACAAATCTGAATGGGTAGAGCTGCTTTGCCTTGGCTTATCACTGTGTGTGTCTTCGAACTCCATTCATGTCTGTCTATGCCCACCCCGTGAGATCACATCCCCATCAATTTACCCGTGTCATTAGATTCACCTCTTACCCGTATCATCCTCAACCCCATGCTCCCTTCCAAACTATTCTCCATATTTCAATCACAGTGACCTTATAAAAACACAAATTTGATCATGTTACATTCTGATGGGCTGATGAAGAAAATGAGCTAACTTGCAAGGCAGAAGAATGTGGGAACTGGATAGAAAATTAGAAAAAGAAGGATCTTAAAAGAATATTGATCCCAGCTCCTTCATTAACAAAAGAGGAGCCTGAGGTCCTATAAGTCAACAAGAGTGATTTGCTGAAGAGATGCACAGCCACAGACCTAAGGCTTCTCATTCCATATTCAACTTCCTTCCCTTTATTCGGCACCCCTTGGTCTCTAGAACCGTGCTATAACTCTTTAATTCGGACCCTTGAAAAAAATTTCTTTCTTTCTTTATTTTCAAGTTAACAAAAGGTACACTAAACTGACTTGGAAAAAATAACACACTGAAATATTAAGTCTAACAAATGAGCCACCCTACTCAGGGAGGAGAAGCATCTTATACATTCTGAAAACAGTGTCAGTATAGGAACGATTGACTAAGTTTCTGATCACAGATAGATGTGACCAGTTGTTGGACTTTAACCAGAGTATAACACCGGAGGCGGTATTGAAGACTAGTTTTTATTAATTTCATATCAATCATGCTAACCTTGCCTTTCCTGGAGAATACACTGATAGACACTAAGGTTATAGTTTTATCCGCTAAATTTTGGATGGATTATTAGAAATATTATTGGCATAGAGACAGTAAGCTACACCAAACACAGAATTCACTTGCATCCCGCCATTAATGTCATCTGTGTTCTCTGGGAAGGTGAGTCACAAAGTACATGCATGGTAAATGGCCAGAGCCTGAAATGGCTTTTTAGGCACTTTGGGATTTAAAAAAAAAAAAAAAAAGTGTCACATTTCATCTGTCAGACGGAGAGGGAATGTTGCAGGAAAATGCCTGCAGTAATAAAGAAATCCTGAGAAAGAGTCAAAGGGCAAACAGGAATGTGATTTTCTGACAGGTAAAATGAGATTTTTGTAAACTTTATTTTCAAAAATTCTCTCTCAGAGGACTTGAGTCAATGTCTTATTTTATCCAAATTGGCTTTCACTTCTGTAACTATTATTAGAGCTGTTGAATTTTGCTTGTAAGTGTTGTAGATCCTGTGGTTTCCACGTTTGGTCAAAAAACACCTGAAATATTTTTGTTTGAGATGTGCAATGAATTTAGCTGGTGGTTTGAACAATTCCTTGCTTCTGTTAGCTTTTTGTTCTATCTTCTTGCTGGTTTATGTCACTGTTCTCTCTAACTCTGAATGTGGTTAAGGGAAAGAAAGGCAAAATATAAGTCTATTTTGAGCCAAATAACACCATCCATGACTAACTATACAATGTATGTGTGACTTTGGGCACAGTTTTTATCATCGTCAACTTTTATCAACTTCAACTTGCTATTACTAAATAAGAAACTCCCATTTCATATTTTTTGTGGCTTAAATTCATACATCGTTATTTATAATAGTTGTCTTTTCCTGAGCATTTGGATCTCTCTTTTGATGAGGAAAAATGGAGAATAATAGTAAGTAAATAACAATAATTTCTTTTTAGGAATTTTCATTCTATATCTTCCTATACCCAATCAAGATCATTCCTATGAGTAGAATAAGGATGACCTGAAAATCAAACAAGAATAAGACAGGCAGGAATATCTGAAATTACAAGGCAGGATGTGGTTTCAGGAGTCAGAGAGAGAGAAAAGGGAGAACAAGATTGAATTTTCATGAACAAATATAAAGACTATATTATTTTAAATTTTACTTTCTATGTAAATAATATGTATGTGATTTAGCTAAGTAGTGTATGACCTTAACTTTTTGATTCACTTTTGAATTATATACACCTTCTCAAATTCTCAGAAGAATCATCATAAACTGATCGGAATAGAATAAAAATTAGTAAATGAATGGCCTGATGAATAAAACTGTAAGTTGAGAAGCAGCACCATGCAGTTGGTAAAGTAATGTATGGGCAGAGTAAATCTGCTTTGTGATTAAAAGCAAAAATATTGAAGCCTCTGAGTAACTCGGTTTTCTCTAATACCAACTATCAAGAACAAGATCTATTTTAAAAATTGTTTTAAATAATGGTTGAGACCTGTAGTGGTACAACACAGGTTTTATATCACTCGTAGTAGGACTGGGCAGAAGGGTAAAGCCATAGGTATCCGGATCTACCTCTCATTTCCATCTCTTGGTCCCTACCATCGCAGTAGCTACATAAGTCTGTATAGAGGAACTGGCCTCATTCTGTAAGCACAGGCAGAGCTATAAGTAGCATTATCAAGGTGACAGCAAAAGAGAAATGTGAGGCCACAGTGTGTACTCAGTATGCTCCTTCCCCAGCATCCTGGGGAGATTTTCATCTCTGCTGCTGCAGTCTGGGGTGCAGCAACATGTCATGGAGGATTTTCAGTGGCTGTTCTAAGAGACTCTGGAAACTATATTTTAACGTTCTCCACTTTTTCATGGTGTGCACCAGACAGGAACATATGGTTTCAAAGGTCTGTGACAGTTATGTAGAGGACACAACCAAAAGAGTTGTTTTATGTCCAGAATATAAAAAGGAGAAATACAGACTGCACGAAGTGACCACCGGCCAGCAGAGACCATCAGTGCTTCCAATGGCCTATTATGGTCATTAGAGAAGAAAAACATAGAGTTAAAACATTGATAATGTCTACTGTTATGAGGGGGGAAAAATGTTTTCATTGATTATTATAGAACTATTCAATGACAAAAATCAATATTACTCCAAGATTTTCAGTTGCTTTTCTAAGCAATTTTGTAGAATACAGGCACTTTGTAATAGTACTTGACAAAGGGCTTTCTTTACAAGGATTTTAAAAGATAAACAGAGAATCCGTTGATAAAATGGTAGAGTTTCCTGTGAAAATTTTCAGCTCAATAATTTGTGCTGTGCCGGGAGGAAATTTGTGTACTTTGCCGTGGGGTAAATATCAATCAAACTGGGTGCTTATCTGCTCTTTCCTCATTGTGTTAGCAAGCTTTTAGAGATGACTTTAGATGCTCCAAATATCTGAGTTGCTCAGAAGTAATGCATTTCTGTTTTTACACATTTGGAATTTAGTGGCTTTGTATGACTGAGGTGACCCTGCTTTCACCTTGCTATTATAACACGGATGATTCAAAGGCAATTCGTACACAGACTTGGGAATGCTTCTGACATTGACTCGCCACGGACAAACTGAGGACACTTCAATCAAATGATGCTTCCCAACATGCACGACTTCCTAAATAAGGAGAAACATTGCCTTCCTGTCACTGTGGTCCACATGACAGAGATGAGAACAGTAAGGAAAAGATTCATAACCCAACTCTCAAAAGTAGGAATTATCTAATAATTATGAGCCAGCTAAAAAATTACAGGGTAGGTAAAACGTATTTTTAAAAAGTTGAGAGATACGTAGGGAAATATAATTCTAGGTCCCCTCAGAAACAGACAGAGAGAAGAATTCAATTGTCATAAGTTAATTTGAGAGGTGATTTCAGGAAAAAACAGTAAAGGACTGAGGGTATGAGACAGAGAAGGAAAAGAAGCTGATATAAGATGCATTACCCACCAAATTATCACCGCAGGCAACTGGAACCAAACCCCTTAGTGAACCTGGGGAGAATGTGTAGTCCACACTTCAGAGACCCCCAATTCAGGGGCCGCTTCCAAGAACATCGACTGCTACTGAACTCAGGCCGAACCTCCACAGCCAAAAACGAAGCAAAGAAAAAGCCTGCAGGAAGAGTCCCAGATGTTTGCAGGAAGTCAGGTTCACGACAGGTAAATGCTGAGAGCATACGGGCGGGGCACTGAAAGCATCTGCTACTGCGATTTATACCAAAGTTATGAAATACATTCTTCTGGATAAAGCTTGAAGATGAAACACATTTCCTTCAGAAACCCCCCTGAAACTACGGGGCCAGGACTGGAAGGAAATAAAATTATGGAGGAGTGGAAACCTACTTGGCCAACTAGAAAATGCTAACTATTAAATTAGCTCTGCTGAAGTCATGAGCCAACCTACCTTTCAGGGTAAAAACCTCACATGGCTCAGATCTGGCAGCTCGGAACCCCGCTGGGACCAGGGGAATGGAGAGCTAATGGCAAAGGGATTACTGGAAAGCTCTTTAAAAACCAGACAAATCCTCACCACTGGGCAATTTTCTCTCCTCATGACCCTCCCATAAAACCGGCAGCATATTTTCTGGAGAGGATAAAACAAAAGCTCTCTGGACAAGTGGATGTCCCAATGTATTAAGGCCTGAGTAATAGTTTGAACTGGGGGAATGAAGTGAACGCAGACACAGACGGAAGTTGAAGCGGGCCACCTCTTTTCGTTCACGAGCCTCCCAGGTCACTGGTAGTCAGAACTTTATTTCTAAGGAAGGACAACAGAAGAATCTTCTCTTGGGAATGTAATCAGCACAAAACAAAACAAAACAAAACAAAACAAAACAAAACAAAACAAAACAAAATAAAACAAAAAAAAACTCTTAAACATACTCCTAAACTCTTAAAAGTACTGGCGTCAGAGGTTGCCTGATTTTACTCCGCATTATTTTTTAGCAAAGTTTAGGACCCGCCAGCCCTGCCTATTGTACTCAAAGCTCGCAAATGGCATTCTAATCCTCCTTCCTTAAACGTGAACAGACGACAAAGAATTATAGGAAATTTGAGAAATTCCCAACCATAAAAATTGGAGACTAAAACACACACAAAAAAAGGTGTCTTGAAAGTAAAACATACTATTTGGTGTGTGTGTGTGGGGGGGGGTGAATATCCCCATGTAATATCTGTAGAGGGTTACAAATAAAAGATTTTTTATCTATGAAACAAAATGTATATTCTTTGAAATTCAGAGAAAAAATATCTCATAAAATAAAAAACATAATAGCAGGAAAAAAAATCAGAACAGAATTAAAAAGTAAAGTTGAGAAAATGTCTCAGAAAGTTATACAAGTGGACAGAGAGAGAGACACATGCACTAGTTACGATAACTGTGTAAACTGAATTTCAAAACTCAAGTATATATTGAAAGGAAGAGAGAGAGAGACAGAGACAGACAGAAACAGAGAGAAAGAAAAAGGAGTAAGAGAAGGAGGAGGGGAAAAGCTAAAACAAAAACTAAAAAGACCTGAGATAAAACATAGGCAAAAGGAAACGAGAATCCCCAAGATGATGGCGAAGGCAGCATGACAGGAAGGAATCTATGACCTGTGTATAAATGGCCACCAGTTCTGATCGAAGTGGTATTAATTCAAGAAATAGCCGTATAAAGAAGGAGCTGTCACTGTTATCGTTTCTGATAATCTGTTATTCTTAAAAAAAATATATATATATATAGTACATATATAAAAGAGTTTATATATATGTATAAAAGAGTTTATATATATGTGTATATATATACATACATACATATACATACATATATACATATGTATGTATATATATACACATACATACATAAAAGAGTTTTTCAAAAATTGTTCTACCAAAACAAGAAAGTAAGCCAAGAACTTCATGTATGTAGTAAGAATGTGGCCTTGCTCAGAGAAGTCTGGCTTTGCCCTGGGTTTGGGGAGGTAGTCTCTGTCATACCTCCCTGTCTTTATTTAGCTTGAGGACTGACCATACCTGACAGTCTTATGGTAGAGGCTGGCTATGGCAGAAAGACCAATTGTGTGACTTAGGGGTTAAATTGGTCACATGGTATCACTCGACCTGGAGAGAGGTTTAAATCATATGAACGACCAATTATATCTATGTAACAAAGCCCCAATAAAAACCTAACATTGAACCTCGGGTAAATTTCTCTGATTGGCAATATTCTATGCGTATGGCCACATGTCAACACCAAGAGGGTAGCAGGCCCCAACTCCATGGGGAGGTAAAAACAGAAGCTTTGCATTTGGAACCCTCCCAGACTCTGCCCCACGCGTCTCTTTTTTGCTGATTTTAATTTGTATCTCTTCTCTATAATAAACTGTATCCATGAGTATAATAGCTTTTAGTAAGTCCTGTGAGTCATTCTAGCAAATCGTCAAGCTTGAGGGTGGTTTGGGGAATCTCCAAATTTTTCGCTTGGTGTCAGATGTGAGGGAAGTCTTGCAACTCTGGGCACATGAGATTCAACGAAACAAAACAAAAACAGAAATAGCCTAGAGAAACAGGAAATGAAAATGTCTAAATGATAGTTGTGTTCAAGGAGAGAAAGCCCAGTAGACAAGGTGAGAAAATGAAGGTGTCCACCATGACGGATGTCACCAAGGGACAATAAAGTAATGAAGCAAATTTGTGAAAATTAGATAAGAAGTCTACTGGAATCTGTGGAAAATGGGAGACACAATGAATTCAAGCCAATGAAAGAAAACAAGACAAAAATTCAGGGAAAATGAAGAATAAGAGGACAATATAATCACAGCATACCAGTTCACAACTGTGAATCATACTAGCAGACTTCAATATAAACCCTAAATAGTGATTGAGCCTAACATCTTAGTATATTAAGAGAAGAAATGAAAGCCAATGGGATGATGTGTTGAGTTAAAATCTCACGGGTCATGACAGGGAGGTAGATAATACCTCAAAGTGATCGGCCAACAAGAACTATTTATGTATTTGTGTAGAAAGATGGGATGTGTAAATGCTGGACATAGTAGCTGAAAGAACAGGAGAGGAGTAACTGGAGGATTTGCTGTGTTATGTTTTTAACTACCTAACTTTTAAAATTACTTGCATGTATTTCTTTGCTAAATTAAAAAAAAAATAGTTTAAAAAATATACGGCACTTCCAGTAAAATATTATAAGGAAAGAAATTAAACCAAGAAGTAATAATTAGAAACATGGTTTAATTTACATGATTTAAATATGAAGAAGCTTAGTGTGTTTTGTCAGGAGACTTAAATTGGAAATCCATAAGGAAGGTTGAGCTGAATAAAAATTAGAATGTTGTAATGGTTTTTAAAGGCAATTACTCTCTAACAGGTTCTTTAAAGTTTCTGTGCACTTACTTAATCATTCTGAAACTGAAATAATTTTAGCATATATGAGTGTTGCAAATAGTGATTATTAAAAGACTATGCAAAAGCAAACCTTAAGGAAACTTTAACTACATTGGTGATGTACAGAAGAGATGCCATTTTGTACCTCCCTTTCTGAACCGAGCTCTCTTGGTTGTGTCTGAAGGACCTGTTTCGGCCTCTTGACATTCCAAGCATTCAAATCCAACCGGTCTACAACTATGACTTGAGGTTCAACTATGTATCAGGAGTTGAGAAAGGCTTTGAAAGTTCTTAGAGCTCCAATACTGTATGCATAGACCCTGCCCTCCTGGTGCTTGTGATCTAGAAGGGGTGCAAAACACAAACAGATGAATTATGAATTAAAATTGGTGATACTGCTGAGAAGGAAAAGGACAGGGTACAATGGAATAGTAAAACGAGTTGACCTATTTTTCATTGTGGACCCAAGGCGAGCTTGTCTGAGTACTGAGATATGAGGCAGAACTAATCTTTCATTTGCAAAAATGTGAGGGAAAAAAGTATTCACGCGAGCGGCTTAGGGAAATGTCTTGAGACGGGAAGAGTTGAGCATGATCGGGGACCGGAAGAGCACAGTGTGACAGGAGACACATGCGTGGGAAGAAAGCGGATCCGGCGTGATGTGGCTGGAGAGCGGAATGGGCAGGAGCACCAGAAAGACGCAAACGCAAGGAGCAGCTGACGCTGCCGCGTGGCCGGCGGTGATGGCTCTGGCACATGAAGCACGCAGTGGGCGGGCGAACAAAGTGAGATGAGTCTAGGCAGGAAAGATAGAGCCTGGATCAAAGGTCTCACATACTTTTAGAATCGATTCTCAGGTCTTCAGGAAAGCTGATGAGGATTCTGGAGGACCCGGGCCCTGGACACGTTCCCGTCATATCCAGTGCCACCCTCTCTCCAGCTCACGTTAGCCACTCAGGTTTTATTTTAAAATGTTATATGGTTGGGAGCTTCTCAGGGCAGAGCCTTATCTCTCTGCCTGTAATGTTTTTCTTCCCCCTTTAGTTTCCCAACTACCTTTTAGGGCAAGTTATGGAGGCTACTTCTGCAGAATAGTCTTTCTGAAGGTCCTACTTCAGAGCAAGTTCTGCTTTTTAGATCTATCGCATCCTTCTGCTTTCCTTTACGGAGACTGCGTTCTGTTTCTGTGGCTCAGTGTCCTCTCCCGTAAAACAGAGACAGCAATGTTAGTGACAACCTCAGAAGGTCATGGCGACCAACATGTAAAGCACTAAAAATAGTGCCTGGCATGTAGTAAGGGCTCTGTAAACATCAGCTATAATTTAAAGAGGAAAAGCACAAAATGATAAACACACTGTATTTATGTTAAGTCTCAGAGCAGGCAAAACTCTCTGCCATTAAAAGTCAAAGTGGTGGTGATAATGGGGGAGAGGTGGGTAGTGGCTGAGATGGACCTGGTGTCCTGTTTCTTGTGTGGGCTGTCAATTTACGAGAAGGTATAATTCACCCTTGAGCTCTGCCCTTTGGATTTGCACACTTTGCACTTTAAAAAAATTATAAAACTCAGCTATTGTTATCACCAGCAGAACTTGTCTATTTATTTGCAGAAGTTCCATAAGGGCAAGAACTAAAATCTATTCACTGTAGGTTTAATCTCTCACACAGTCCCTGAAACAAAACGTAACAGAATAAAACAAAACATGAGCCTGATCATGTAACTTTTCTATTCAACATTTTCAATGACTTCTCATTCCATCCAGAGTAAAAGCGAAGTCCTCACCGCAGCTCACAAGTTCTCAGTGGGTGTAAGTAGCCACTGTGTCTCTGAGCCTGTCCTTCCTACTTCTGTCTCACTCATGACTTTCCAGACGCGCTGGAATGAGAGTTGGTATTTGCACAACATCGTGAATGTACTACATCCCACTGAATTATTCATTTTTAGATGATTAATTTTATGTTTTATAAATTTCACCTCAATATTTAAAAAAAGTAGCCGCTCCAGAACCAGTCTAAGTTCAAATTCCGAGTCCGTCACTTAGTGGTGCGATTTTTAATGTCACTTCACCTCTCTGTGCCTCAGTTTCCTCAACAGTAACTTGCGTAAGAGCAGTGCTTGCCTCCCAAGGTTGCTATCAATATTAAGTACATTAACACACATAACAGCACTAAAAACAGTACCTGGCATCTATAATAAGCACCGAATAAATGCTGCTTAGCTTAAGGGAAAGCTTATTTATAACCAAAAGAGAACAGAGATGAGCCCTTCCTTAATAAGAATGGCTTTTAGAGCTGAAAGGAGACATGGAGAACACATGTCCCCACTGATTTTTGGACATTATCTAACAGCTCCATGCTCTGGTTGAGGCCTAAAGAGGTTATGTGACTGGTTGTGACAAGACGAGGGTTGGGACCCAGGTTTCTGCCCCCTGAGGGCCCAGCCTGGGTCTTTTTCTTTGTTCTTGGAGGAACCTCACTTATGTATCAAGGTAGCTAAATGCCAACTTGGTTCAGACCTTTCATGTGACTGAATTTCTCTACATTCTCAGGTTGTTACAACAGGATGTAAACATATGAATAAATAAGGCGCTTTTTTTTTCTTTCAAAGATTTTACTACTGGTGCTTTCCATGGTGCTTTAGCAAATGGACCAGTGTTAGTATAAAAATTATACTAAACTTGTGTAATGATAGCCAACAGTGTCGAAAAATGGAGTGTTAAGAGAAACCTCTACTCCATATAGCATTTCATTAAAATGTGCAGAATCACACATAAGATTACACTCCAGTTTTGCTAGATACAGTGCACTCTATTGCTGTCCCGAGTATAACACAAAATATAAACTGATCCATGCTGGAGCTCTGAATAAAATCGAGAGAATGTCAGCTCATTATTTAGTTCCATCTTGAAAATATACACTTGTGAATTATAGGTTTGTGGCTTATGAGATATCATTCATGCATGCATTCATTCATTTAATGAGTATTCATTAGGTTCCCCCTAAGTGCCAGGCACAGTGCTCAGTCCTGAGGTTTCAGGTAATGAGAGAGTAGTCTGACGTCAGAGAGTTGATCACGAACCTGAGGGAACTAAACTGGGCATTCGAGGAAAATTAATGGGAGCAGCTAATTTAGATCAGATGGGCAGAATGGATAGAAAGAGGCAGATAACAGAAGAGGGACAATTAAGAGTCTATTATAATAGACCAGATGGAAGATCGTGGTGACTTGGGCAAGTGCGGTGGTTCTCAACCAGGGGTGATTTTGTACTTCGGAGGACATTTGCCAGTGTCTGCAGACATTTTTTGGATATCACAACGTGGGAGGAAGGTGCTACTGACATCTAGTGGATAGACTCCAGGGAAGTTACTAACATCCTACGACACACAGGACAAATAATTTTCTGAACCAAGATCAAAAGTTTTGAGGGAAAGAACCCTGGGGCTAGCATGATAGCAATGGAGCTGCAGAGGAGTAACTTAAAGATATGTTTTAGAGGTAAAACTAACAGTGTATGAAAATAGACTGCACGTGGGGAAGAAGAAAGGGAGGAAATGAAGCACTGAGTTGCCAGTTTTGGTAGCCGGATGGATGGTGGTACGCATGTTGATATGAGGAGATTTGGAAGAAGGCTTGGGGAGGGGACAGTGATATGGCACAGAATCAAGAGTTTGACCTGTCGAGTCAGTTAGAAATAACAGTTAGAACTGGCTACATGAATCTGGAGTTCGGAGGCAAGTTCTGAGCAAAAGATAAAATTTGGAGCTCCTTGGCTTAAAGGTATGTGACATCTTAAAAATAGGTGGCATCACGTAGGGAAAAAAGTATAGATGAAGAAGTAGTCGAGAAATGAGGATTTTGATCCTAATCACCTGCACATTCTAGAAAGTGCTAAAAGCCTCTTGAACTTTTGCTTTCAATGCCCTGGGTGACATTATACTCAGGTATACTCAGCACATTTTGAAAACATAATTACAAGATTTGGATTACTCTGTTTATTCTAAAGTATTTTTCTTTGTATCTAATTGTCATCTAAAAATTAAGTAATTCTAAATGGATTAGTATCTAAGTAATGTCACCAGTCTCATAGGAAGAAGCACAATGTTCCATGCCACTCTGTTGCTTCATTATTAACCACAGTGTGTCAATTTAAACTTAAGTTTTGGGAAATAGGGAAAAGACAGCATGCATTCAATCAGACATTTTTATTCCGAAGAGGGCACTATGAAAACTGACTCTAGAGTGGTTAACATAGTCAGCTGGGATAAAAAATAACTAGATGCATATGTATACAAAATATAGTCATAAAAAGTGTGGAACAAATTAACAGCAGCTGCTGATCACTCATGAGTAACTCAACACCATGAGCCTGTGTACATAAATGGTGGAGGGAAGCATTTTAACAAGAAAATCATTTTCAGTTTTAAGCTCTACAGAATTCTGCAAATGATACAGAAAAGCAACTTAAGTGCAGCATGTATTTTTTAAGAAACCTGCTTCAAGAAATGCAATCTTTCTAATATTTCTGCCAACCGAAAAGAACTGTTTACTCATAGACCAAAGGTAATACAAGTAAGAAGTAATAGAATTTCCTTAAATAGCTTTGAACTATTTACAATTACTATACAATTAATAGAACCAATATTGTTGACTCATTTCCTATCGAAGTGTTTTAGTCTCTGCTGTCTGAGGCATATTTAAACTAAAATTGCATGTATAGATTTATTTACCCACGAAAATAATTACCACAAATGAAGTCATATATGCTGAGTAACAAGAGCTTCGAAAAATACTTTATATTTATGGAAAATGCCTTTTATATTATATGCTCATATAAACCTTCAGTGGCCTTATTGTGTTATTATTATTCTCATTTTACAGATGAGGATATCAAATCTTAAAGAATTTATCAGTCAGTACAGAGTAGGTTATGCCGCAGTAACAAACACCTCTCGAGATCTAAAACACAAAATTGATTTATCATTGATTTGTCCCCGGTGTTGCTTGTCTGAGACCTATTCAGAACAACTCTTTTCCAAACGGTGACTAAAGGATCAGGCTACTTCTATCTTGATGTCTAGAATTTGTGACTTTCAGGATTTTTCTGACAGGAGAAGAGAGTATTGAAGGGCCATGAGAAATCTTTTCACTGCCTGTCTTTTCATCCAGAATTGGTGCATACCATTTCCACTCACGTTTTCTTGGTTAAAAATAATCAAATAATCTCACCTAACTAAAAAGGTACAAGCTTTAATGTGTCCGGAGAAAGAGAACTGAAGAATGGTAAGCACCAACAATCTCTACTACTGAGAGAGAAAAAAATTTAACCAGGGCTACAAAACTAGAATTAGGTAAACCCAAAATTCAAACACATTTTGTTCAAAAGCTGACCTCATTCTAGACTATGGATTCTCAACATCTAGCCATGCAGTATCTACTATCTGTTGGCCCTGGCCGTATCAAGAAAATATGAACAACTACAGATGCTTAACACAAATCTTTAGGTTTAAAAATAAATCCTCTAATGAGTTTTATATTTATTCTCACTTTAATAAACACTTATTAATCACTTATAAATTACCCATTCTTTGAGTTATGAAGCATCACTCCCTTATCAAGGCCTTCCCAAACTCCTAAATAAGGTAAAATTCCTCCTTTTCTTCATGCCCAAATTACCATTATTTGTTAACTCATCACACTTTTTAAATATCTATTACTTTCATGATGTCAGCAATCATATTCCTCTGTGTCTCCAGGTCTTGGTAGAATGCCTCCCACAAACTAGGCACGCAAATACGCATCGAATGAACCAATGAATACGTGAATGAATAAATGGAAAGCCCGACTCTTTTCCGAAGGTCAAACCTTTGTTTGATACTTTTCCGACTTAGAAATGCTAGCCCCCCAATGAAGTGAAATTTACTCTTCTACAACGTTCATCTAATATTCTTACTTTACTCATTTCCTCAAATTTAACTAAGACCTCTTTCTTTTAACACAAAAGGTCTTCGCATCTCTGAAGATAACCAGCATATGCCCCCAAATCTTCTTGGTTTCCTCAAGCTATATATAAGATGCATTCTTAAATCTAGATAAACCCTTCTTAACTGTGGGTTTTCTGTTTTGTCAACTCTCATCCCAAAGCATCCAGAACTAAGTACACTCCTTGAGGTATGAACTGATCAGCTTCCAGCAGTGTAGTTATGACCTCTCTTGGAGGATGGATGGTGCCTGTTTTCCACTACAGAGTCTAGCACCACATGCAAGACACTCTTAGACATTTGTTAAATGAATGAATGCATGCATGCACCTTAAGATACACTAGACTTATTTGAAAATTGTTTCTTATTCTAGGCTCATATATCTGTGGACACGTTTTTCAGGTGGATTGATTCAGTTTAGGTCAGCTCTCCAAAATCCATACTTAGAAAAAAAAAAAATTCCATGAATGTTAAAGCAGAACCAGCAAACACTTATATAGAACATTCCCCACAAAGCTCAAAGGAAATTAAACCAAAATGATCAAATGCTGATGATTTCCCCAGGGAAGTGTCCTTGTCCTTCTATAGAGAAATAGTCTCCAAACCTACATTGCTAAAATAGCCTATCTTCCAGTATTCAAACGTGACAATCAAAAGAAATCAAGAAAAACAGCGTCGCTGGAAGCCGCCTCTTTCCCAGACCTGCACGTGTGAATGGAAGCAATTTACAAGAGATTATCTCCAGTCCGAATGGGAAAAAAGAGCCGCTCTCATATTTAAGTACTGATGATTTTTCCTGCCTCTCCTTCTCCTCATCTCCATCCTTGTTGGAGTTAAAACAGGAGCTCTGCTATTCTCTGAAATTTTGGGGTCCGAGAAGGCGATTCTCTACCAAGTGATGGGACGAATCCTAGTTGGCCATCTCTAAGACCCCCTAACAGGAGCATAGAAGATCACGGAGGAGGCCCCTCTGCCGCTCACCGCCCACAGCAGAGGCTGCCTCTGCTCTGACCAGTAGGTTAAATTTTCTCTGCTTTGAGGATGCAGCTCTCAATCGACTTTCCAGCAGCACAGCGCAAAGTTGAGGGAGAGCGAGAGAATGTGCGTTCGTTCGTGTGTGTGCGTGTGTGAGCGTCTGATCAGCGCTGTTGGGTGTTGGGGAGGGCAGTAAATAAAGGGTGGGGCCACCGAGGGGAGGAGGAAAGCAAGGACTGAGAGAAGCCAGAGCGTGGCTCCGATGCCAGTGAACCTGCTGGAGCTCATCCTGCTCGCTAGAGCCCCTGCACCGACTCGGCCAGGACCCTCTCTCCTTCCTCCTTCGCCTTCTTTCCCCTTTTCCCCTCCTTTTCTCACTGCGCGCTCCACCTACCCCTTCACTTTCGAGTCCGACCAGAGGACGAATGAGGAAGCCATTCCCGCAAATTGGGGCAGCAACTTTCCTCGGCAGGTCTCTCGGCTGCGGGAGCAGGTGCGCGCGGACCCTGCGCGGTCTGCGGCCCATGGAGGAGGAGGGCGAGCAGCAGTGATGGGCTAGCGGCTGAAGCCAGGAGCCCCCAGCGAGCCCCGCAAAGCCAGCCAGCTCCGCGTTCCCACGCCCGTTCTCTCATCTCTCTCCGAAGGGACCGCTCGGGGTGCAGCCGCCGAGCATCCCAGGAGGATGAGGCGGGACCCGGCCGGAGCGCGCAGCATCTCGCGGGCGTGCGGCAGTGGCTGGGTCATGGCATGAATTAAGAAGCTCGGAAGATGGAGCACCGCACGCTCCTCATCCAGCCCGGGCTCTGGTCCAGGGACACCAGCTGGGCACTCCTCTATTTCCTCTGCTACGTCCTCCCCCAGACCGCCCCGCAAGTACTCAGGATCGGTGAGTGAGCCCCGGGGAGCGCTCCAGGCTGCCCGGCTCGGGTGGACATGGTCGTTCCCCGTGGCCAGCGCGGGCGCGACGGGTCCCGGGCAAGGCAGCGCGCGCCGGCGCGGGGACAGGAGCTGGGGGTGGTGGAGGTCAGCGTGCACCGGAGGCTCCGGGAAAGGGGAAGCCGCGTCACTGCTTCCCTCCTGGCGAGTGCGGGGCTTCCCCGCTAGGTACGGTTGGCGGGTTTTTCAATCTGGGCACCAGGAACGCGGGCAAGAGTACAGGGGTCCAGGCTCGTACCCTACTTGGGAGTGGGGTCGCGGAGCGGCTGCAGCCATTTGGTTTGGATGCGGAGATGCGCTCTCCTGGGCGTTTGGATGGGTATCAGGCGGTCCAGATGCGCAGCTCTAGTCCCTGGCAACCCGGGTTCCAGGTTCTCACAGACATGCCCAAATCTCAAGAATAGAATTAGGGGACCACTAGCGACGTGGGGATTTCCCAGAGCTTGCTAGCCCCAAGCCTCCAAGTTTTCAGCCCTAAGTCGGGTTTTTCCACTCGGAGTTCTAAAGTCTGGAGGGTTCCACTATAGGGCAGAATCTGGATCTGACTTCTGACTGAGGGTTCAGGGACTGAGGAGGATGATCAGTCAGCTTCATGAGCAGGAACCTAAGTTTCCCATTTGCTCCCTGATCTGCCAGCCTGCCTGCCACTGAGCGAGCTCCAGTCCACGGTCAATGGAACTCCCTGGGAGACTCTGGACTTCTATCTCAGGGAGGGTAAAAGAGTCTGGAAAGCTGAATGCAGGAATCCCGGGTCAGCCTAGGCAAGGCTCGACAAGGACAGAGAGAGAGAGAGAGAGAGAGAGAGAGAGAGAGAGAGAGAGAGAGAGTGTGTGTGTGTGTGTGTGTGTGTGTGTGTGTGGTGGGGGGAGGGGAAGTGGTTCCAGTATGTGGATTCCTGGACCTAAATGCACAGCACAAACCACCTAGGTTTGGTCTCCCGAGGCACTGAGCGATTTCCCGGCTGCTTTTATGGGTTGAAAAAGCTCTTCGCCTTCTTTAACGTTCTCCCTTCCAAACTAAACCCAGTTTCTATCCCCTTGGTCGCAGTGTGTCCTCCTCCGTCTCCAGCCTACTGTGCTTCTTAGAGAACTGCAGAGAGCCACAGGTGTTGTAGTGACAGCCCACGGGTCTCTCAGCTTCTCCAGTCTCCCACTTTGGGCAGCAAGCGTGAAGTCCTGAGTTCTGAGGACTTCAAACTCACACCCTTTCCAGGAACTGACGGAATGTGCAAGGGACCATGCTGGGCGCTCCCCTAGGGTTGCCCCTGAGAGGCTGAAATCTCTCAATATCTGTGCTAGGTTTGACCTGCAATTAGCAACCATCTTTGCAAAGATTCAGAACCTTGTTCTTGCCACTGAACATGCTCACTTTTCTAATAATGCAGAAGTTTATTACTTTGAAAATCATTTTAGCTAAGCGTATGGGATCTAATTTTCAAGGAAAGATCTTGAGTACTAATTTTACTATAGACATTTTTTCTAGACTATAGATGATGTGCATTTTATTGGATAATTTAGACAGCTTATTAAGAGTCCCAAATTATTCTTTTTACAAAAAAAGGTCCCACTCATAACTAAAATATCCTTCACCGTAAATGTGTTCTAGCCTTAATGGCTCATTTTTTAATGCAATCAACCCTACAGACTGCAGTAACAAAATTCTTGTGAACAATGCAGAAAAAAATGATGAGTGCTTATTAACTTAATTGGTGTTTTACTTACATCTTAAACATTTTTAAAGAGACAAATCTAGACGTCCTAGATGCAGGGATGCCAGCTAGTAGCCCCACTCCCTAGACAACAAATTTAAAGTACCATTTTCCTCCCCTACATCCCCTAAATCGAAAGGAATCCAGGAGGTGGTGGGAAGGGATGTTTTGAGATGTGTCTGTTCGCAGGTCTGAGAATTTATCCAAACTCCAAGCAATCGCCTTCATTTATTCAAAAATAGTTTTCAAAGTGAAAAAGACCCTTTTTCTAAGTGGAAGCTAAAAGTAAAATTGCATGGCCCAATGTCACCTACATGCAGTACAAACATCTTACTCCTTCTGGTTTTGAGTGACCCGTGGTTGGCATGGTGACCTTCATTCTGTACAGACCTACAGAACATCCTTACTTTTAAATGAACATTTCAGCACCATGGAAAACGGCTTCAGCTCCGCGGAAACCTGCCTCTCTATAGAGAGTTTCTTATGTCAATTAAATTCAACACTGAACACAAAATATCAAAGGAGTTGGGGAATCAAGTGTGTGGAAGAGAGAGAGAGAGAGAGAGAGAGAGAGAGAGAGAGAGAGAGAGAGAGAGAGAGAGAGAGAGAGAGAGAGAGAAGGGATTGGGGAGGGAAGGGAGGAAGGGAGGGAGAGAGGGAGAGAGGAAAAAGAGAGAAAGGGAAGGAAAAAGAAGAATTAAAATGTATTCTTTATCTCTCATTTACTTATCTTTCAAAAAAAACACCAACTCTCCAACTAACTAGCTAACCAACCTCCCCCAAAGAGGTTCTTGATTATTTAACATTTTTTAGTAACTTAAAATATCCTGAACGCCAAGCACTTTGCAATATGCTTATATAGAGAAGGCACTTAAATGCCTGAATGGATTAATTACTTGTCTACTTTTCTTCCCAGAGTGTCTGCTTAAATTTTGTTAATTGAGGAAAGTGAGTGAAAAGTATAAAATTTAAAATAAATTTCCTGCATACTAAATATTAGAAAGGCCACTGAATATGTGCATATGCATGGTTGTTGCACATGCTGTAAATATTTGTTGAAAAGTTTATAAGCTTACAGTGTAGAGATATGAAGAGATAGAGGCACACTAAACATTACTGCTATACTCCAAAGGCTTCCCAGCAGCCTGCATAGAAGAGAAAAATGGCCTGCTCCTGAGAGTTCTCTTCGGGAGATGGAGGTGCCTCTCTGAGTACCCCAGTGTATGTCAACAACCAGTTAATGACACACACACACACACACACACACACACACACACACACCCCTCCGAATTTTAAGAGAAAGACCTTCTCACATGGTGAGCCAATCGATACCTAATATCTAATTATTAGAGAGGATCAGAGTGACCTGAGTAAATAGTGGCCCACCACCATTAGTTGAAAAATTCCATGTGCATATGCAGTTTCTGGGACAGATATCTTATATTTCTAATTTACATAGTATGTCGTTATGCATAACGTCAGCATACACAATCATAGAGGTGCTGGTAAAAGCATAGTCTTAAGAGTTAAGTAGTGGGTAGATTTCAAACACATGATTTGTTGTCATAACATGCAGGTCTGTATCCCATCTCCATATCTTAATAGATCTGTATCTCAGTGGCAGTTATTCAATCTCACCAGGACTTTGTTTTGCATGTAAAAAAATTGAATTAAAACAATTGCAACCTAATATGTCATTGGTAAGAGTACATGAAATAGACTTTGAAACTGCTTTAAGAAATGTGTGAATATATTAGTTGCTTTATACAGTTGCTCCTTGAACACAGGGTTTAAACTGCATGGGTGCACTTACATGCGGACTTTTTTCGATAAATACCTGTATTGTTTTTGGTCTGCAGTGGGGATACTGTGGAGGCAGAGCGCTAACTGTATGCATTGATCTATGCCATTTTGTATAGGGGACTCGAGCATACATGGGTTTTGGTAACTGAGGGGGTTCTGAGAAAGCATCCCTCCCCAGTACTGAGGGACAACTAAGTTTGGGGGGATCAGGAGTAATACGTGGATTTTCGAGTGTACTTTAGTCATCACCAGTAAACCCAGGTTATTCAAGGGCCACCATAATTGTTTTCTACTGTTTTGTTTTTACTTTTTAGAACTATTGACATTTTTTTGTGAACAGGGACTTAATAGTTGCTGTGATATATTTTCATGAGACATTTAATATTTCTGAACCCAAATCTCTTCACTTGTAAAATAGTCATAATGATTTCTTCCTTCCTAGTTCACAGTGGAGGATCAAACAAACTAATTTTTGTGATTGTAAAAAAAAACAAACAATAAATACATATAACACTATTACATAAAAAATATAGCATATAAATATTGTGGAAATTCATATAAATACATGTGTGAAAGTTAAATGACAATGTAATTGTCCAAATGCTTTTATTCCCTTAAAAAGGGTTCAAATATATTTTATTTCAATTTTGAGACTAGCTGTAGTATCATTTTTGAATCTTCAACCCTAAGGACCCTCAAGGTTCCAAGTCATGTTTACTCCATATTTGTTTATATTTTTGCTTGAATGTACCAAAACTCACCACTTTAATCTTTAATCATGAAATTTTATCATAATTTTCATATTTGTTCTTCACTTTACAAATATTTATTAAGTGCTTACTCCCATACCATGAGCCAGAGACATTTCTAGATGCACGACATACAACAGTGTCCAAAACTGGCAAACATGTCTTCCCCTTTGGAACTTATATTCTGGTGGTTTATAAGATATGTTACTACTCACATTTTATACCAGGCCTTTAATGCAGACAATTATTTTTTTATTTTAAATATCATTCTTGGAGAGTTTTCGGTTAATCTTCTGCTATTGATTTATCATATCAATGTCATAGTCAAAAAAGAATGGATTCAGGTCTCTGCATAGAATATAGACAATGAGGTCATGTTGCAAACCTGGAGCTGACTCCTGCCTTAGTTTTGAAATATCTGTCTAACCTGAGGTAAATTCATCCTGAGAGGCCACATTGGTGCTAACTTCAACTGGCCCATGAAAAGTGTGGGAGAGAAGCTCTGACGGTAAGATGAAAAGGGAGGGCCTGGCTAATGTTAACATATTTCTCCATATGGGTAGATTTTGTTGCCTTAATGTTTTACCTGTGTGATTGACCTTTTTCTTTATTTTACAGGCCTAATGTTTATACTACGTAGACCTAAGCTGTAGCTACTTTTCCTATGTGATTTATAATCTGTAGTTTTCATTAAGGAGACCATGACTTGGTGGCTTTGCCTAAGTTCAAGTGCTTAATAGAAATGCTGGAACTTGAAGCTAGCTATTCTCATCTCAAGTTTCAAGTTCCTTGCATAAAATTATGCTGTATTATGCATGAACTTGTAGATGTACCTACCCGGAAATCAAATATAAGAGAAAAGAACTGTTGCTTAGTTATTCAGAGATAGCTACACATATTAAAGTCAGTGTGATTTACATTAAAGTATATATTAGCCAATAGCAAAAAGGACAGTTGGTATTTTCTTTGGAATCTCCAGAATTTCTCCCTAAGAAAGGGTTAAGGAAGAGAATCAACTTTGAGGGGAAGCCTTGTTACTAACACTGTTTTTATTTAATTAGATTGTATATTTAATAGGAATTGTTTTGAGGGAGAATCGATTGATACAGTAGTGGTGGTGATGAATCCCATAGCTTCTCAACCCTCTTTTATTGTTTCACTGACAATGATTCATATAATGTAGAAAATATTATCTATGTCCTACATTTTTTCAGAAGTTATTTTGACTTGAAAAAAAGAGTGACAGAGAGTTGCGGGTAAAAGGGCATTCGCATCTTTAAGTGCCTCTTTCTAATTGACTGAACTTGAGATTACCGATTGTGCATATATGTGTGTACACACACACACACACGCGTGTTTTTGGCCTTAGAGACTAGTTTATTTCACTGGTCAAGTAAATGTGGGGAAATGTTTTCCCTTAAAGATTCATTTGGCAGGTTTGTATATTAAAGGATCTTGGTGATTCTGCATTAAAAAAAAAAAAAAACAACCTATTTCTTTCATTTAATCCATTATCTCCCATACTTTCCCCCCACATTTTAATAATCAGAAGACTCTGACTTGAATTACAAGTATTAATGTCCCACTAAATTAATGTCCCTTGGAATATATTTGAGAAAACACTGGTCAACAAAACCATTGAAATTTTAATACAGACATCAAAATTCACAGGGTCACACATTCTACTGTTTCTCCAGTCTAACTAAAAATCTGTCCGTGCTCCAATTCAGAACTTTTCCATAAAGCTTCAAGAGTAGGTATAAATGCTTAGATATATTTTTGTTCCCTATATGTAGAAAACATTTTTAAAATCACATAACTATTCTGAGGGTATATAATTTTTACTAGCTTAAAATGTTATATCGGGACATTTTCCTGATTTTTTTCACTAGGCTTATTTTTTACCATTATTTTTGACTATTTATTTACTTATTTTAATTTGAAGTTTTCTTTTCTAATTAAATTTATTGGGGTAACATTGGTTAATAAAATTATATAGGTTTCAAGTGTACAATTCAACAATACATCATACGTATATTGCATTGTGTGCTCAACACCTAAAGTCGGTTCTCCCTCTGCCACCATGTATTTGACCCCTTTATTCTTATCTATCGTCCCCTCCCCCCTTTCCCTCTGGTAACAACTAAATTGTTGTTATGTTCATGAGTTTTTGTTTATTTGTTTTGTTCATTTGTTGCTTTTAGTTTTTATATTCTATAGATAAGTGAAATCATATGGTTCTCAGCTTTTTCTGTCTGACTTATTTTGCTTAGTATGATAATCTCAAGACCATCTACATTGTTTTAAAGATAAAAATTATGTTAGATTTATAATATATTTTTCAGGAATATAATTTGCAGTAATTAAAGTTCTATCTATATTTTAAAGTTAAACCTATTTATTTATTTTTAAATGCATGGCTGATTTTCTCAATGATAAAGGTTCATATAGTAATGGAAAGATTTAAATTAAAAGAAATGTGTATCAACTACATGAATTCCTTGCCTTGATTTACTGAGATCAAGTTGTCATAACACATTACAAAAACCAACCATCTTATTACATCAACACTATAATATCAGTAATAATAAGTCAATTGGAAAAATGGTTCATTCTAGAGGAAAAACAAAAAGAGATAAAAAAACATTTGAATTTGTATTTATGTTATTTATGAACTATTAAAAAAATAAAAATCTTTAGGGTGACTTTCCCAAGTCACTTGGACAATATTTCACTTTTTTTGTTCTTATTGAGTATTAAGAGATTTTTTTAAGCATGTAATTTTGTATAATGCTAGGTTACCATATTTATGTTTATTAAATACAAGGTAAAATTAGTTTCAAAGTGGAATTAAGAAACAATGTATTGACTACATGAAGAGTAAACTCCTACTGACCACAAATCAACCACACAGAAACACAATTCAATAGTTAAAATACTTCCTTTAACTCTCTAAATTCTTTAATATTTATTTGGTGTGTTGCTAACTAAATGAATTTAAGCCATTAGACCTTCTTATATTTTTTGATGAATTACTAGTTTACTGCTATTCAGACTGGGGAAAGCAAAACACAAAATAAACAATACAAAAAAGTCTATCAATAGTCTTTAAAATTTCTATCAAATAATGTCTCAAAAGGAGCTCAACAATGTAATTTTCATACTAGAAATGTATGTTTGTTTTTACTTAATAGGCATTCAATGATTAATTGTTATTGTCATCAATCATTAATTTAGAGACTGACAGTTTATTCCTACTTATAATCTTCCTTTGAAAAGGCAAAAAAAAGGAATATATTAAAATTAATTGTTTATTAAATTGAGGATATTCATGATTATAGACTATGTTAAGGCAAAACATCTATTTTATTTGACTGATTAAAACTCAAGCCATAATGGGTTAGTCTACACCTATGATTACTTCCTGGCTCTGTCAGCTGAAAGGGCCCAGAAACAATGACGTCCCAGTAGCAGTGAGCACACACCTGGAACTCAGGCAGTCTTAGAGAAATGGACAATTTGGGGACTGAGGAAGGAAATATACAAGGTGATCCTGGAGCATCCTATTGTGTCAGAAAAGTAAGGAAGAGCTCAAAAAAAAAAATCTCATTGATGAGAATATGTTAAAGAGACAAAGGTACCAAGTACTCACCCTCAATGGCCAAAGCTGGAATAATTTGAGCAGTAAAATTTTAGAAAGGAAATTGCCCATGAGTCCATTCCAATATAGATAGACAGACAGGCAGACAGACAGATAGACAGATAGATAGATATATAGATAGAAAGATTAGACAGATAGATAAAAAGAAAGAAAGATAAAGGGGAAGAGACAAATCTCCCAAGCAGAAGAGCCAGTGATAAATCACGCTGGTAGTATTCACCTTTGACGTGATGGATGCAAATGACACTTTATCCATTTGATTTCCCTCCCCTGAATTCAGATCCCCACTCTAATCACAAGAAAAACATCAAGACCTGATAGGCTGGCATTCTACAAAATATCCGCCAATACTCACCAACACCAACAAGGTAATTAAAAAAAGAAAAGAGCACAAGGAAACTCACATCCAAGAGGAGCCTAAATGGACATGGTGAATAAATGTAATGTGTTTTGAAGGAGACCTTGCAACAGAAAAAGGACATTTGGTAAAAGCTAAGGACATTGAATAAATGTGGATATTAATAACAGTGTATCAATATTGGTTCATTAATTTTAACAAATGCTTCATACTCATATAAAAGGTGTTAATAACAGACAAAACTAGACATGGAGTATATGAGAACTCCCTTTACTACCTTCCCACCCTTTATGTAAATTTTACACTGTTCTAAAAATAAAGAAATAAAGTCTATTCAGAGAAAAACCACCCATATCAAGCTTTCTTCTGCTATCACTATTCTTGCCTACTCTGCAGTACATAAAGCTCTGTAACAAATTGCATCAAGGGAAACAAAAAAGCTATTGTCCATTCCATACTATGCACTACATAAAGAGTTTTCTCAGAGTATCATTAAAATAGAGACAACAGAACACAAGTCAGAAAAATCATTAAGGAGATAAACTTTATATAAAAATTGCTATTGATAAAATGTGATGGTTGTGCATCTTCTTTAGAATTCTGTAATGAGTTTGTAGAAAATCAGACATTAGCTCTTTCTATTCATTAGCATCTAGGTTTTCAACTATTATGTACTTTTTGTACTTAATTAAATATAATTTAACTCTGAATATTGATTCAAGCATCGTAACATACTCTGTTAGTCATGAAGTGCTGATGTCTTTGAATAAATACTCATAGCAAACTATTTGCATGGATTCCTTTTCTTAGTAAAAGTGTCTAAATATGCCTTTAAAAAGTCAATACTTAATTCCCAGAGCCGAAAAGTACTTTAGAATTCAAAATGGGGGAAGAATAGTGAAAATCAAGTTTTCTTGTATTGTGAGGATCCAATTACAACTTTTAAGGGTTTTCTTTTCTTTTTCTTTTCTTTTTTTTTTTAATGTTAAGCTTATAAAATGTTGGATTGCATGCTTTGGTAATCCATAAACAGAAGTTGCATTCTGATGATCTGTCTAAGTCTATATTGTAAAAGATATTATTGTACTTCATCTTCTAATAATGGATTAGTCAGTTAGAGAAATCTTTCAAGTCTAAAGGCAATATGTGCCTTTTCAATTCTGGGCAGTGTGTGTTTCTTTTGTTCTCAGGATATATTTGTACCCTAAGGCTGTTTCTATACACATTCACTGAATTGGCAAGAACTGTTATTAACAATTGTGAATCATCTAAATGTTCCACAGGAGAAAAGAATAGTATAGACTCAGAAAGAAGGATCTATTAAATAGAATCTATATAATGAAATTTATGTGTTAAAATAGAAAACGCTTAGAAAATAGTATAGGCCATACTATATGATTTTCATACTTTGGACTGGGATACAAACATGTCATCCTTGCTGAACAGGTGCATGGCACACCAGTTAATCCTTACAGACCTGGGGTTCCCCCTACAGTGCTGTCTCTGCTTTATTGCCATTGGTTTGAACTGGGATGCTGCATAAAGACATGCAACTGTTATCCACAGTATTACTTGTGTGGAAATGGAACTTTGTTCAATTCTCTGAAATTAAACTTAACTAGCCACACAAGCCCCTACTCCCCCTGGGGCCACATTAAGGTCCTCACTTTTAGTTTAAAATGAAAATTTTTAGGAATCTCTTTCCTCCCTACAGTGACCAAAGACTCTTCCTGTGTTTAAGGGAGAGATATTTGCTGTCATTCCTGCGGGACATTCACATTTGTGGTGTAGCTTGTCCTGTCTCACCCTGGGTATTGGCCTCTCAGTCTGTGGCATCTGCTGATGGGGAAGCCGCTCCACTCACCTGGGGGCTGCTGACTCTTTGAGACTCAGCACATTCTCCATCTGGTCTCTCCAGAGAGCTGTTTATCCAGCACCTCCGCAAGGAGGAGTCCACGATTCACATGACTGCAACTGGCCTTACGATACCTTCGGCCCTGGTTGTCATCTCACACCCTTTCTCTTCAGGCGCACGATGCCCTTGACTCCTTCATGCACCTTGAGAGGCCAAGAGGACAATAGCGCGCTGTCCAGTCCCAGAACATCCAACTGCCTGTGGCCGCCGGCCCTTCCCAAGTCTGGGGGTTCTGTTGAACTCCTCCCTCAATTTCCAAATTGTAAGAAGGGGAAACAGGGTACTGGAACTTTCCAGTATAGCACATTTATGTGAACTCTGAGGCTCAGGCTGTAAACACTGTTGTGGTATTTAAAGTAATGCTTTTGAAATTAAGACAAAAACCACAGAAGCAATAATAAAACATTTTAAATTGCAGTTTCTGGCTTTTGCAACAGACATCTTTGGTTTTTAGGACTAGTGTTTCTCTCGCTCTCTCTCTGTGCACATATATAACACAGAATTATGACATATTACACGTCATAATTATGTTATATAATTAGTATCTATTATATGTACTACACAAATGTATTATTACATATATTATACACATTATGGTATATAGTACTAAATATATATTTCATAATATTATATAAATATACATATTTATATATGAATACATATATATTAAAATTCCAATTTATATTTTTCTCTGCGCTTTATTTATTCTACCTGGGGAAAAAATCATATATAAAACTGTCATTGCATTTTGAATAACTAGGCAAGGGCGATGGGGACAAACACCCTGTCTGAACCTGGTGGTCGTGGGAGGTGGAGGAAAGGTAGAGGGGAGAGACACAGTGACAACGTGCTCTGACTCACACTGTCCTAAGGCCACAGGGACTTCGGAACACCTGTTTTGTGGCCTACGAGACTATTCCTGCTGGCCATACTGAACGACAGGTTACCCAGGGCCTAATTAATATGAAAGGCTTGTGACTTTTTGCTACGTCTACAGAGAATTTGTCTGAAAATCATCAATATTAAACTATAAAGTAAATATCTTAGGGGGAACATAGTATTTTAATAGAAAATATAACAAAATTGTTTTACATAATCATGTATTATGAATGGTAAAGAGAGAGAAATCAGACCCAAGAGTCCTTTGAAATAAGCTATAGAAAGCGTGTAAACGCACGAACAAAAAAATTACATATAATATGTATACAAATAAAATATCATATAAATAAATTAAAAATAATAGTTCTTAAGACAAGGCAAGGCCTTCAAAGGCCTTCATATCCTACTTTCTCATTTGACAGATGAGAAAACTGAGACCACAGAAACCAAACTGATGAGGACACTTAGTGGCCAAGCCACAGTTCCTAACCTGCACCTCGATGTTATTTTCTTGCAACGTTTTTTTTTTTTAATATGACTGAGTTGAGAATAGTTAAAAGTCTATATTCGAATGAGTGAGAAATTGTAATCAACCAATAAAATACAGAAAAGTTCCAGAATACAAGGATCACAGAACTAATCAGTGTGGTTTATTTAAATCTGCTCTTTGTGGAGAAGTTAAGTTTGAGGAGAGAGTAAACATAGAAAATGGACACGAAGCGTGGTTTAGGTGGTGAAAATTATTGAGATTAAAATCCAGGAATTTCTGACATCTAGAAAAAATATCAGTAAAGAAATATTAACAAAAATGTATTAAACTGTATATACTTCGGATTGTTTTGAACTTTGTGTTACCTGGGCATTTCTTGCCAACTTGCTTTACAATTACTTGAGTGTTCGGAAATGTCTTCATAACTGAAAGCACTCTTAGAAAATAATTAAAAATAGCAATTACAAACGAGTGAGATACAGCCTAACAATTTAGAATAATTAGTGGGTACTGACATTATATTTCTTATTACCCTAATTTAATTGGAATGATTCAAGTGAGTGTTGGCCTTGGGTTAGGCTAAATGCATGTGCATACAAGGGAGGAGCACTAAGGAGTGACATCTATCATTTGCTCTTCGAGGATGTCATTAAAAAAAATCTGAAAGGCGGTCCATACTGTGGGCCTTTGAGATCCACCTTCCCACCTCATACAGATACAGAAAAGTGAGATGGGAGGAATGATTAATGTGATACTTGTAAAAAACAAATCGGTAAACAATTCCCGTAGAGCACAGTCATGTGAATCTGCCATCCTAGTTCTGAATTCTATATTGCCTTTTGTTCACATAATCTTTCAAATTAACTTTTGGATTTTGAGAGTAATATTTGGCCTTTTTTTTTCCTTCATAGGAAAAAATACTTTCTATTATTTTTTATTCATTTATCCATTCTCATATTTATAGCTTGTATTATTATAAAAATATTCCAAAGGCTTACATAAATACCTATATTGTGAACTGATACAAATATAACAATGAAAATAGAAGTAAAGGTGAAATAAGATAAAGCCAAGTATGATGTCCTAGAAAAGATATCGAAAGTGGGCCAGAGACTTTTATATGAACTTTCTAGCAGCTGAAGTAAGATGGGAAATGGGACAAATCATAAACTTCAGAGAGTCTAGTAGCTTAGAAAAATTACAGGGTTTTTAGGTTAAAAAAAAACATGAAGGAAATTCATTCTGTGATCTTGATAAAGGGAAATAATGTGATATTGAAGATAACATCCCTCTGATGAAATAAGTAATATGTTCTATACATTCGTTTCCTATTAAGTGCTCAAAATAACTCTACAACAATTTTGCTAAACATCTTCATATGGAACTCTCAAGTAGTTGGGTTTGATCCCAAACTAGAATTTATAATATGTAGGGGAATCTATATATCACTTCGCAATCATGCATCGGTATTGATCCTTGAATCTGAGCTTTATTGAAAGGTAAGCAGAAGAAAGTTAAGGAGTTAGGGGATTGTGTTGAAGTGTGTATTTCTGCTTAAAGACAGATCATAAACCTTAAAAGGTAAGGATGAAGTTCTCCTATGAAATTAAGAAACCTAAACAAGATACCTACTTGAATAGACCACCTCACTTCTGTGTGGATGAAACACTTAGAAATAGGGCCAAAACTTTGCTCAGAAAATCCTTCCGATTTTATCACATTAAAACGCACAAGGGGTGATATACATTTGTCTACGCTGGAAAACAAGGCTGTGAATATCTTCAAATATTAACCATAACCATTAAAAGGAAAATATAGGAGAAAAAAAGAAAAATAAAGTTCCTTGAGACATCAAATTTAATAGCATATCTTTCAGTTAATTTCTAAGATAAGTTGGTAACTATATTCACACTGATCCCCTGTGGGATCATCTGTAAACCCATGACATATCCAGAATAGTCCACCCACCCCTGTGTTGATTTGGGTTTCAGAGCAGTCAATTTTAAGCTCTTCTTTCTTACAGTAAACATAGAATAAAACGTGTTGTCTCATGAAGTCAATGTTTCAACTATATATCTATATATAGTTCAGAAAATAATTTTTGCTATTTTTATACCAACTTGTTTCCTTAGATTTTATATTTGCTTAACTGTTCCATTTGCGATATTGGTTTTTATTTGGAATCTGTTTAGCATATCTTAGCCAGTAATAAAGCTTCCATTTTTTTATTTCTTCACGTAGCCTTTCGAACACACCTTTGTAAGAGGCTATTTCATGGAACAAGATCATTGCCTATACAGAGTAAAGGAGAGTAACTTTAAATTTTATTTTTTAGTCTGTGTCCTGAAAGTCAAATTTGTCCAAAAATCTTTAGATTTTGTATTTTGGAGTTCTACAGTGGTTTTTAGATTTCAAAACAAGCAAATAAAACCCAAAACATTGTGTGTTTTAGTCTCAGATTTTGGGCTTTCTCTGTGGATCCTGCAATAACAACTGTACATTTTATAGGACTTCTTGCCTCTTTTCTTGGAGAAAGAAAACACTCATTAAAAGTTCACAATATATTTCATTTCCAAACCCACTCTTTATAATTTGAGATAAAAATAATTTGATAAAGCTAAAGATTCCTGTCACATCTGTGCAATGACGAGGTGAGCTATAAATTGAATTCTTGATAGCTTTCTTCTATCTTGCATATTTATCACTGCAAATATTTTTTACAATCATTATCATTTCCTCTCTATAGAACATTAATGTGACTTTAGTACATAAAAAATTATGCAGAAGTAGAACTTCCCTATATCGCTGCCCATGAAACACTTAAAACCAGCATTTCCACCAAAAATTAATATGCAAGACAGAGGGCAAAAAGCAATTTCTTCAGAGCTTTTGAAAGAGAGAAAATGTCACATTCCAAATCGATTCATGACCATCCAAATTAGCACTTATATTTTATAATCTATAAACAGCATATATCAAAAAAGTCATAGGCAAAAATTATAAAATTTCTTGTAGACAGACACATTTATACGCACATGTAAACACACCAAAATGGCACAGAATTATACAAATCAGGAGCGCGGAAGTCCAAAAAGTGATCTTTCTGGCACGCGTACATTTGAGAAAACCATCATATGTCATGCAGTCTGATCTTATGTACTGAAGTTCAAGAAAGTGATTTACTTGGGGACAGGCAAATGCAGGACCCAATAATTAAAAGAAAGGTAAAAACAGAAGTGAGGAATACAGCAGCAGAGGTAATGGGTTTGCACCTTAGTTGTTTTTAATCAAAGAGCTGTTTCCACTTATTTTTAAAGAATAACTTAGGTAAATGTGATTTTTATCATGTAGGCATGAAGAACATTGATTAGAAAGGAAAGAAAATGAAAACAAGTATATTTGGGTTTCTCCTAATACTTATTGTGGATTTTTTTTTTCTCTAGGAGATTCATAGCATCCATGTAACATTGCGAAAGCCATAACCATCTCTATAATGAAAATCTACATGTATATTAAACTAGTCAAGCATGTGAAGAACAATAGAAATATATACATCTGTAAGATAATTGTGAAATCAGTTCTATTCAATCCACGGAAACTACTTTTTCCATAGATTTGGAATTTGTTCAAGAAATAAACAGATAGATAGGAAACATTTCAAAATTAAAATATGTTAGTGGTTTTATCAGTTCACTTTAAAATTCAAATATTATGTGTCGGATATGTATCATACGATATTCATGTATATATGCCATATCTTCAATGTTACTCTAACGTAGAAGGTAGTTAACTCTAATATAACCATTTTAGTGATGTGGAAATTGAGACCAGATTTCATGCACAAAATCAAGTCCATGGAGAATGGGCTTGTATTTAACTCAGCAAGAGACAACACATTATATGACTACACTGTCCAATTTAATTGCCAGGATAGTTTATATCTGTATAATTGCCAAACTTTCCATCATTCACTCTGTGTACAGAACAATAGTATCGCCCATCAGGACTATTTTAGCGTTATTATCAGAAGAAAAGATAAATCTACTTACCTTCAAAATCAGTCCCAGCCTACCTTAGGGCAGTAAGCATCTGGTACCTGAAAAAATACAAGAACAGTATTGTGGTTAGCAGCTTTTAAATTAAAATTCTCAACTTACTACAACTAGATTTCTTTTAGAACTTTGCCTAATTCTATTTTCCAGGCTTTCGGTGCACATTGATTTGCATAGCTGTATTAAGGTGAGCTCATATGCTGAGAAACGTAACCAAATTCAAAAGTCTTCATTAAAAGTATAAGGAACCTAAATGAAATTTTAGATATTAGAAGTCTGCTAGACTATTATTTCTTAATTTATTTGATTAACGAAGACTCAACTTTTACTTGAATACCCCTAGGGAATTATTACAGATTAAGATATTTTAAAAACTGTAAAATAAGACCATTAAGAATGGCAGCAGTTTGAATTAATAATGCTCTTGGTGGGCCATGCAGCGGAGACTAGCATGCCAACCATTCATTTTACTGTGAAGTATATCGGAAAAACCAGGATTTTTTGAGCTAGGATTTCAAAGCACTTTTCCATTACCTGTATATATTTATTTGAATCTGTCATTTTTTTTTTTTCCTTCTAGGAGACTGATATTCAACCAGGAATGATTTTTGTCCCCCAGGGGACACTTGGTAATGTCTGGGACATTTTCATTTGTTTCAACTTGGGGTGGGAAAGCTGCTGTTGGTGTCTAGTGCGCAGAGGTCAGGAGTGCTGCTAAACACTCCAAAATGCAGAGGACAGCCCCCACGACAAAAAATTAACCAGCCCGGCATCTCATAGATTTTGTGCAGATGCTTTAGAAATCTTGCTCCAGAAAGAAACAAGTCAAACAGTCAATCACATATTTCCAGATGGTACAGACAGAGGCAACATACTGTGGTACGCGAGTCAGCGACGTAGCTTCTGATAATGCTTCCCCTGTCAGCACCTGTGGTAGCTCTTCCAAGACCGTGTCCATCTGAAACGTAAGCAGACACTGCTGTAAGGTACCAAATTGTGCATAAGAATGCACCTCGCTCAATGGTTCTCCTATCTTTCGAGCTGTCCACTGTGTGTGGGCCACTAAGCATACATGCTATGACAGCCTGTCTTCATGGAGCTCACAGTGTAACAAAGGCCTAGAGACTTGAGTCAATGATTCTACAAACAAATATTTAAATGTAAACTGTAAAAAATATTATGAATGAGAGGGTTGCAGTGCTATGAGCTCACTTTATGGGAAGAACTGGCAAGGTTTAAGAAAGTCTAAGAAATTTTTGCAGAGTAAAAAAAATTGAGCTGAGATCTGTAAGAGAAGTGCAAATTGACTGGGAAACAAGGTGGAGGACTCTGAGAACATCATACGCGGACTCAAGAGTTGGAAAAGAGTGTGCCCTCACAGACAATTTAGATCTTTTACCAACATTTTTTGTTTGACTCGTATTTGTGTGTGTGTGTGTGTGTGTGTGTGTGTGTGTTTGTGTGCAATAATCCTTTTTCTCATAACCCTTTCTAGGCAATGGGGAAAATAATATTATGTCTTAGATTAAAATCGCAATATATGACCAGTTATGTAACCAAGAGCTATTGTCACCAAATACAATTAAAAATTTCTCTTTGAAAACAGAGGAATAAAATAGAATGTTCTGATCATCCCCAGAGGATCTATGAATAAAGGAACAGAATATGGAATTCTTTCCCCCGCCAAAAAATAATAATTAAAAAAAAAATTTCTCTTTGCCTAAATCTTTGTTGACTCTCATCCTTTTATGCATCTGGAAGAGTTTTCTCTTCTTTGTAATATTTTTCTCCCACACTCCACCACCATCCTCAGTCAGAGAACACGGGGAATCAGAGAAGGTCAGATCCAGTAAGGACTCACAACTTTATTTTTTCACAAATTAAGCCAACTGAGATCCTTACTACTCATTATCTACTGTCAAAATAAGTACTGTCCTGCTGAAGATTGACTGTTTTTAATATATTGAACCTTTCAAAACACTACAACCTATGCTTTATAAGAATGCATAAGCCATTTGAGAATATAATTTAAGAACAAGTCAAATGAGACTTTCTTAAATTTACTCAGTGACATTAGGTGGACAACAAGCACTGTGTTCTTGAAAACTCTTGATTCTCCTATAAACTGTACAGGGAGTACTGCCTTTGCTCCATGAAGAATTAACACAAAAAGGGCTCACAATATGTATCTCATATTACTGAGAGAGCATAGCACATCCTGAATTTGTTGTCTAGATGTATATTTATGGAACATACTGGGATTTACCCCTACTTTACAGATTGCTGTAGTACATCTTGTAGAAAGCCTGGAATATATCCTCTGCGTGCATATGTACTAATCTTCCATGATCACTGGAGCCATGCTTTCTCTAATAGGAGCTTCTGTTCTCCAATGGCTATGATGGGTGTGCTCCGTTTGCCTCTCCAAATCCATTCTCCACCATTCTCTAACCTCCTTTGACTTTTAGAAGTTGTAGCAAAAGTATCTCTGGACTCCTGGCTTTGTGTTGCTTTTGGTCATTATAAAACAGCATCAGATGGGAAGACAGTAACAGAATGTGGCTCAGTTAGTTGTCTCCTTGACTCCCTCCCTGCTGATTCCCCTTAAGCCGTCTGTGCCTGAGTTCCTTCTCCACAGGTCTTAGCTGGTTTCGAGTACCTCTCTCCTAAAGTTCTAAGTGTCTCAGTGTTCGCATCCCTTACTCCTTTGGTCCTGGGGTAGGTAGGTTGGTGGTGGTGGTCTACAGCTCGTGTTAAACTAACAAGGTGCCTTACCATCCCTTACCTTTCATTTCACCTATCACACATTTATGAAGAGCACCTTCATTAAACAGTCTTCCGTTACCTCCTGTGAGTGTACCATCTGCTTTCTGTGAGGACATCGACCTAGACAGTTTGATGCAACTGGGCTGAAACATCTCTTGATAGGACAATAAAACCATAAAGATAAAATAATTGTGCTACTTAATATGTATATCAGACATTTCACATTTACATAGAATCATTCCAGCTAGGTTTTCTTTAAAATGCCATTTTAGTAATATGGTGTATGTATTGTTTCTTGACATTTATTTATTCATTTGCTTATTTTTCAGTCAGCTAGCAAGACAGGTGCACTTTAATGAATGTATCTGATAAATAAACATTGACACCCCTCCCCTGAATGATTGCATACTATGAATAAAATGTAGGAGTTAGTTTTTGCCTTCAGTCTTTCAACTTAAATAGAAAACATATATTGGTGAATATGAAGACATAGAAGATGGTGATTATTAGTATTTTGTACATTTAAATCTCAGTTCCATAGCTCACTCTATATGGCAAGTTGGGCAAATTGCATGCCGTCAATTAGTCAGTGATAAACCAAGATTGCTGAATTTTTTGGCGGTTTTCATATTTTAATACAAAAAAGTCACGAAATAAATATAGATGCTGTAAATTCTTGGAAAGTCATTCACATATAGGGTTACAGTCTCTGAATTTCTGATGCTCAGGGAAAAAATATTTATGTTCCTGAGCATCAGAAACTCAGAGACTTGACCTGGCTTCATTAAATCCCTCTTGTGGCAATAAATTTATTAAAAAATTCTTGTTATAACCAATAAAATTATGCCT
Source organism: Rousettus aegyptiacus (assembly GCF_014176215.1). Classification (NCBI taxonomy): domain Eukaryota; kingdom Metazoa; phylum Chordata; class Mammalia; order Chiroptera; family Pteropodidae; genus Rousettus; species Rousettus aegyptiacus. Next base: position 8,682,918 of record NW_023416307.1, read on the forward strand.
AAAAAGGTGAAGGTACATCAAGAAAGATACGGTTCATTTGAAATAGGTATTAAATTTCTGTCAGAGAGATTCCATTTGTTAAATTATTTACTGTAAATTTACTCTTTTTGTTTTCTATAACCTAAAGACGTTCTCTACAGCTCAGAAATGTGACTTCCATTTTAGAAGGTGTTTTATCTTTACAAAAACTAATTCAGAAAGTCGTGAAGCCATTTGGAAATAAAATCACTTTGGATAAGATGGTTTAATCTTAGCTATTTGGAATTTCTACTGACATGGTACATTAGAATAAAAAATACAAGGGAGAGCTGCTGCTTATTTAATCAGTGAAGAAGCTTTTGAGTTGTAAATTACTTTTTTTTAATTTTACTTCCCATATCACTCACAAGGTCAGGAAATACACATTGTGCCTCTGCTCTGTGGCAGCCACAGGCTGTTATAGATTCTCTGAGAAGAATATTGACTTTACTCGGCCAGAGAAAGTTTAGGAAGATACTAATCAACCAAATAGGACTATCTCAACAGAATAAGCCAATGTATTTTTATAAATTAAAAAAAGAAAGTTTCACTTGGATTGACATGAGAAATCCAAAATCAAGAACTGAGTTTAAATCATTAAATGGATTGCTTCACTTTTCATATTCATAAGACATAATAAAAACCCCTACACCATTAAGATGATATAACTGCATAACATATATTAAATTTATATAAAGCTATCTCCATTGTCAATTAGTTTCCAATTTCAATAACTTTTTGTACTGATAAGTACTTCAATTATTTTTTTCAATCATTTCAGTGAGAGTTTCTTTAAAATCATAACAACAAATTTATTATTCTTGGCTTATTTCTTACTCTTTTTTCCCTAATGTTCTATTTCTGATAATTATTTTAGATGGGTGGTATACTATTCAGATTTCCACTTAATATATTAAAAACACTACAGCGTTTTAAATATTTTCTATGCATATTTTAAACATCTTCTGGTGATTTTTAGTTGTGTTCTACCAAGCTTTTATCATTTGTTTGTTTTTGTTTTCTTTTATCTCATCATCTCAGTCTGTTCTGCTTTTACTTCTGTTTGGTCTGATGATTAAATACCCTCTCAACACTATACCATTCTCAGAATTTGAATAGATATGTTTAAATATTTATATACAGTAAACCTTCTCTAACAGCTAAAGACTGATTCTGTACATTCTTATGGAGTTTGGTTATATATCTAAATATACCTGAGAAAATTCTGGGCTATGTTTCAAACCCAGTGCACAGTAAACACCTGCCTAATAAAATGAAAATATGACAGGACCAGAGAAGCTTTATATTTTCAACCAATGAAGAGTTCATTCTTATTGTTTTTGCATTTTTTTTATGCTTTGAGGGCATTTCATTGAGCTGTTTAGTTTGTGGGGTCCAGACACTGAGACAGACCCTGGGAATACCCAGGTTAGAAAGGCAGACAAATTTCCTGCCTGCAAAACGGAACATATTTTTCCATCCTACATTAAAATTCAATCTACGTTTTTGAAATATTTAGGTGTGTAAACAAAAACATGCTAAATGATACAACTAAAACAAAATGTCTAAAATCTTAATTAGGTTGAATATAATGAGAAAATGTCAGACTCATGTTGCTTGGCAGGCAAACACACAGCATCGCTTTTTCTGGGAAGAACTGAGACTGTGATGACGTACAATGCCAGCTTATTTTGTAGAGTGTACACACACAAGCACACGTTTTGTGTTACAAGTAAACCAATCTTTGTGAACATATGTGTAACCCTCCTTTTATTATGCCACTGACTGCAATCATGTCAATTTATTTTACAAGGCTGCAAACCAGGAACATTGGGTTTACGTATATTAAACTCGATGATATTTAAAGTTTGAAATCTTAATCGACTTTGACTTTCTTACTGTGATGTGCACGCGGTGATTTCGTCACACTAAAATGAATTACTATCAAGAGAACTGTTTGTTCCTGGTCTCTTACTCAGTTGCCACTGCTATTCCATTGCTTTTGTTAAATAGTCTTTTTCTTATAGATTCTCTATCTCTCTCTCTCAATGGTCATGGATAAAAGTTTAGGGGAATGTTAGCCTCCATTTTTAAATAAATAGGAGGATATTAATAGTCTTGTCATGTCTGTTACCTAATGAACTAATTTAGGTTATTAAGTTGTCTTATTTATAGCTTTTTTTTTCCCCCAGAAACATGCTTTCTTCTGTATCTCACTTTGAGTTGTTAATGGAAAAAAAAAATAGGCTCCATTTACTTAGTGTCTATTCTATGCCCAAGACTGTACTGCATTGCATGTATAATCTCATTTAATTCTTATAACACTATAATATGGATACTAATACCTTGAAACATCTTTTTTCCTATCCTGAACATTACTTTTCTGTGAAAACATTAGTTTCCAGCTTTTCTACTTCTGAATAACTTCCTATGTACTACATTTATATCCATGTTTTAAAGAGAGGAATCTAGATAACTGATTATAAGAAAATTGCAAAAATAAATATGAAATATAAGGAGGCCTACATGAACTCATTCGTAGTTCACCTGGGCCTTTTTACAGATGTGACAGTAATTTTTAACTTTATCGAATTTATTTTTCAGTTTTAAAATATGAAAGTATAGATTTAGAGTATATTATAAACTCTTAATGAGTGTTTTCTTTCTCTAAGGAAAGAGTAAAATATGATAAAAAGTTGAAAGATGATTTTTGGGATCCACAGAAGAAGAGGGAAACTTTGACTAAGCCTCCATTTCCTGCTAGGTTTTTGGGCCGTGTGTTTGAAAGACATATCATTTAATTGCCACAGACCCTCTGAAGAAAATACTGCAATTCAGAAAGGTTAGTAACTTGCTTATAAGGGACAGATAAACTCATGCAGGTCTAGCTCCAAAGCCTATGGTGGTGGCATTTCTTTTTATTATTATGTTAACTTTATACCACAAGGTGTAAAGTTACACCACAAGGTGCCGGTGTTCTAGCAGTAAATACCAACAATAGCAGGGCTGAGACATTGAACTAGTCATCTTCATCTCCAGTGAATGAATACGTTAACTTTCTGTGGGAGGAAGAGTTAATATTTAAACCTAGGCTAACTGGACAGAATATATAAAAATGTACTTATTACATAGTAAGCATTCAATAAATAATTGTCAAATGACCATATGAATGAATGATTTAGTTATATAAAGTTTAAATTTAACCACTAAATGATTCATGCATATACATTTACAACAACTGTGCATCTTATTTATAAACAAATGACTTATGCTCAAATATTTAAATAGAGAGAGCTCTGGTTGGATATAAAAATGCCAGTCCTAGTGTGTTCTATCAACTATCTGTTGATAGATAAGAGAAACAGATTCTACCTAAATATTTGCACATTTTTATTTTAACTTTCCACCAGGAGGAAGGTATTGGGTGTGTGTGTGTATATGTGCTTCTGAATGCATGTATATAACATAGAAAAGGGTTCACAGAATATATGGATTGAAAATGAGCACATATGCATGCAGAATTTTATATTTCTCTAACATCTTCATTATTTAATTGATAGTCAACTTTTGATACCATTCTGGGTGAACCACCTATATTTCTTTAAGAAATTTAAAAAATAAACAAATATATTGTATTATTTAGGGTTTTCTTAGAATCCTAATTTCTAAAAAATAATCACAAATAGCTTAAAAGACAGATATTTATTTATTTGGCAAGCAATTTAGAGTTAGATGTATCAGTCTGACTGGGTTTAGTAATGCTGCTGTAACAAACAACCTTTAGATCTCAGTAGCTTAAAACCACAAAGGTTTAGCTTTGTATATGCAACATACTCCATGATGATTGTCAGAGTTTCTTATGTGGGTGTGGGGGGTGCTTAAGGACCCAAGCAGGTTTTAGATGCTATCTCAACATGGGAGGAATTGGCTCTCAAAAAATTCTAGCCAAAAGTGGCACACGTAGCACTGGATAAAGCAAGCCACATAAGCACATCTAACTTCCAGGGACCTGGAAGCAGGAAAATGTAATGCTATCATGTTCCCAAAAGGAAGAGACCTAGAGTTTTTGTGTAACAGGTCAATAAGTATGGCGGTTATTTGTCCAGAGTTGGAACAGCAGATCAGTGAAGTTTGAACTTGAAGGTAACATTTCTAAGATTATCTTGTCCATGGTTGACTTAAAAAGTGGATCTCCAATGGGGATGATTTTGTAACCCCATGCCTCCCCAGGGGACATTTGGTGGCTTTTTTGAGTGCCACAACTGGGGGATGAGTGCTATTGAGTAGAAGCCAGGGGTGCTACCTAAATGCCCTGTAACACACCTCCTCCAACAATAAAGAATTATCTTATCTAAAATGTCAGTATCCAAGGTTGAGAAATCCTGCCTTAAATCAAGCAATGTTCATCACTTTAGCCTGTACACTCAGTGCCAGAACAAAATTTGAGTTATTTCAGCAAGAGAGAAAGTAGAAATGGCAAACAGATAGTATTAATAGTGCCTGTTAGTACTTATGAGTATTGAATATATATTTTCATTTGATTGACAGCTATCATTTGTTAGTTCCATGCATATGTATAACTTTAAAACAAAGAAAGAGAATAAATGATGAAAAAAATCATAACCGATATTCTAATATTCAGGCTATTAAAAGATTTAACTGTGTTCAATAATGCCCTAGTTGGAAGCCAAGGCAATTATACCTATGAAAAGCATTTCCATATTTCATTAATTTAAATCTTATGACAGTTTGCATTCTATGTATTCACCTTTTCTAGGTTGTCATGAGGACATTTACTTCTTATTTCAGATCTTCTAAAAACTATCTCATGTCATGCTTAAGTACAAAAAATTATTTTAATTTAAATATTGTTAAGGGTTATTAAACACAGGGGCTAACACTAGCAAAACCATGAATTGTGGATATGTTGTCTATCATCATACTCTCTCTCAAAACTCTTTCTTCTTCTAACTTCTCTGAGAACACATATGCATTTTTAAAAACTGAAAATGTATTGTGCCTTTAATACATACCAAGTACTTTATAGAGTTATTCATTTTGAATTTTCAACAGCACAGCAAGGTAGATTTTCTTTACTCCAATTCATATATGAGGTCGTGAAAATTCAAACGTGAAGTCAGTTTTCATAGTCACATAGCAAGTTAGTGGCAGAGCCAGAGCTTGAACCAAGTCCCCTGAAGCCGGTGCTCTCACCAAACCGCCAGTGCTACATAGGTACCGCGGACTGGAGTTCTAAGTGGAAAGAACAGGAAAATTCACTTTCGTAAAGTAATCTCCATATGTGGTGGCTTTCTGGCATAAAAATATTTATTAAACGTATACATCTATAATTACATGCAAACAAGGGTGTTATTTTTTGATACTTGAGTCACGGGTTAAGTAAAACTAAATCAAGTATCTTAAACAAGTAAATGTGTTTTATGTAGTTTTATATACTAACACGTTTACTTGTTTAAGATACTTGATACAATTTCATTAGCATAGACTAGTGGGTAATACTTGATTTTGCTTTAAATAAAACTTTGGGGTGGACCTTACACATTCTTTCTTAAGGACAATGTGTCATCGACATTTTTCCTTTTTGCTAATGGTTTTTCAGACAGTTCTCAACCTCTGGAACAACTCCGCCTGATAGTCACGATGTAAAAATATCTGCAAGGTATTAAAATCTCAAATAAATCATTTTTATGACCCTCTCAGTATCCAGGGCTTTAGACTGAATATTATATAACTTAATTTATAGACAAAAGTTACGAAAATAGTGGTATGCATCGCTACGTACCTTTTATCAGGTTCGCCAGTAGTTAATATTTTGTCACATTCGCTTTATTATTTACATTCCCTCCATCTGTGTGTGTGTGGGGGGGGTGGGGGTGGGTAGCTGAGGACATCATGTCCCTTTAATTCTAAATAATTTGGTGTTATTTATTAAAGAGAAAGGTTATGCACTTAAATAATCATATTTATTTAAAAAATCAAATAATTTAACACTGTAGAAATGATATTAAATTTATAGATTTTATTCTAATTTCTGTAATTATCCCATTACGATCCTTTTAGTGGTATTTTCCTGGTGCATGACGTCACAGAGGACTCCTCGCTGCAGAGGGTCACCATGTCTTTTAGACTTCTTAAATCTGTAACAGTTCCTCAGACTTCTTTACCATTAACCACAATAATAATTTTGAAGACTATATATCAGCTATTTTGTAGAACAGTCTTTTATTTAGATATGATAAATATGTTGAGCCTACATTTTTAGATAAATAGTGGTTAATGACATTGATTCTGAAATCCTATTGCCTGATCCGAATCCTGGCTTTTTCACACCTTAGCTTCATAAACTTGGGTAAGTTACTCAATCTCCCTATGGTTTAGATTTTTCTCACATATAAAATAGCAGTAACAATCACAGCAACTTCCACAGGATTACAGGAAGGATTTAATGAGTTAGGATATGCCAAGCCCTTAGAACAATATTGACGCAGAAGAAAGTCCTATCTGTGTTAATTATTGTTGTTATCGGTGCCTTGTGTTCACTTGATATGGAGTTTCTACATGATAACTGAAATACTGTAAAAGCTATCTATATTTGGGATATGGAGTTTACTGTTCTGCCAATATAGATCTCTGATAATCTATTCCCAAACAATGAAATCACTTTTACAAGAAAACTTAGATGGCTTCTTTATTCATGCTTTCTCAGGAGCTAAGAGAAAAGCAGTATTCTGCAACAGGTTATAGACACACACTGTCAGGATAAATGGAGCTATACCTAAAATGACTATACCCAGAGATATAATACAAGCTGTCTTGTAATATAATTAGTTGCAAAGAGCCTACTATATGCCAGGCATTTACACATCAAAAAAGGCTAATTCCCACTGAACTGATATTTTGCAGTAATAAATCTTTGTTTCTTCTAGCTCTCAGACACCAACTTCCTCTAATCCCAATTCAATTTTCTGTATTATAGAGTATCAGAAGGTCAAAGAGAAATCTACTAGCACTTTGTTCGATGAGGGGAGAATATCAGCCACCATTCACTCTCAGTTTAGGGAAATTTGTACAGTGGTTATTTCTGCCCTCTTCAGACACCCCAAAATGACAGAAGTCAATTTAAGATTATTTTTACTTCAGGGAGGTTGACTTCCACATAGATGTCAGTGGAAAAACTAGATAGAAAGATTGCCCACATGTTTAGAAACATCTAAAGGGAAAAACCAGGTTTGCCACATGTCACAAAAGTTTATTATAGTTCTCAAGAATCCCTCTCTGAAGTTTAAGCAGTGGATTTGAAAAGTCATCTTTTATTTAAAAAGTCTGTTCAAGGCCAGTATGTATCTTTGGGGTATTTTTGAACAGGTGTTCAACCTGCTACTTTATAGTGTTATTTTCTCTAAGTGCCCGGAAATTAAATGTCTTTTTTTAATGATTCATTTCTGAATCTTTTGAGGGCTAAAAGTTATGCTAGTAGGTCTGTAATCTCCAATTATTTCAATAAAAATATTTAAAAGCTGGCTCCATATTGCTCTTCCCAATCACTTGGGGTCTCCCCACTTTTCTACAGATCGCTTAATAGAATAATAAATGCCTATGTGATTTTTCAGGAAGCAATTTCTTGAGCATTTTGCCCACTCCTCAGAATTTTTAGGCTTATAGAACTAGACTACCTCTAAATTTAACAAAGTAACTGTTAGTTAATTTTTTTCTAAATATAATTGCTTAGCTTAGATTTCAATAAACTAAATGAAAGCTATTTTAATTTCAATGTGTTAGACTGTGTTGATTTTGACAATCATGAAAAAATGTCAATCTCGAATATAGTTTCACCTAATTTGCAGTCATATTTTAGTAACATAAATATGTGTTGATAATTATCAAGTTCTCTCAGAAAATTTACTTTTATTTCTGTTGCACTACCTATTATAAAATCTCATAAAATAGCCAATAATTTGATTAAATATTTTATAAAGTAAAAAAAAAGAGATGAAGCAGCCAATAATGTATCATTTTGAAGTCTTTAAATATCTTTGTAACTTTTAAAGATCATTACTAAGTGTTTAAGAAAATTTGATTTAAAAATTGGTAGCTGTTTATTACTATAGAAATAATTTATTAAAGTCGAATTATTTATTAAAGAAGCATTTCTCTGAAAATGTGTACACAATGTGAAACAAAGTCAGATAAGGGTTTTTTAAATGAAGCTTAATTTTATTTAAAAATTATGTGTTTTTAAAGCATGCTTATAAAGATTTTCTGTACTTAAAATGAAAAGCTTATGTAATTTGTGCATTTAGGGAAAAAAATCCATCTACCAAAAGCATTCTATAGAGAAATATCTTGAAAAGCTTTTGCCACTTCATTGAATAATTTATGAGCAGAGGTCACATCTGCATTAGTCAAATGAAATATAATGTCACTGTTAACAGAGAAATTTTATTCATTGCTTAAGGTTCCATATTATCTTGAGCAAGCAAAAAATCAAATTGTAATTGTTTGTCCTTATTAAATAAATGGATAAATAATACTGGTTACTTAGTTATAACATTCTAGAAAAATATAATTTAATTTTATATCTTAAAGAATCACATTGAATAGACACTATAAAATACAGATGCCTCATAGGTAACAGCTCAATTCGTGAAGTAATGTGATGTTAAAAACACATTTTGGAAGCTTATTTTGAGGACTATACTTTGGTCTCTGATTTGCCTTATGTGGGAAGAGCAGGTAGAAAGTTCCTGAAGCTAATCTTTCTGTTCAGTTTCCTTCCTGTAATATTGCAGATCTTAGCAGACTCTGAGGAGGACACCAGCAGGAATTTAGACTAGGGCAGATTTAGCCAACATGACACAGGAGGAGATAGAAAGAAACTGGTGATTGAGGAGGAGAAATGGGAAAAGAAATAAGTCACAGTAGAAGATGGAAGATGGTGGAAAGGCAGATTGGTATCTAGGAAACGTAGTTATTTGGGATTTAAGGAAATAATAACATTGATTAATTTGATTACATTTTTTATTTCAATAAAAGTATGAGTGAATAAAATCTGCATAAATTCATGAAACGGAAAAATGGAAACAGTTCTTTTTCCTTGTTTTTGTATATAAACTTGATTAGCAAATGTTAATACTTTTTTTTTAATATTTGTAAAACACTTAGAATAGTGTCTGCTGTATTGCAAGTGCCCCGTAAATGTTAACTATTATACTTAACAAGGCCAAAGAGATCATTGCTTAAACTTGTTTAATTTATAGATAAAGATTCTACATCACTGAGAGGTATTTATTTAAATGAATAGAATAATAAAACTTAAATATAATTGTGCATTCACTTAGTTATATCTTACTGGTTTTTGATACAGAATGAACTGGCACCATTTCTAACACTGAAGTAAGAATTTTAAAATTACTACTATCGGATGTTAATTTCCTATTCCCTTTTGAAGCTGTGTTCTCGAATTCAATAACAGATCCTGGACAGAGTGGAAGTCTTTGACACTATGTAGTAGCCATGGGGACAGATTTTCTCCTTCAGCTCCCTGTTCTGTGAGGTTTAGCTCCCATTTTCATTCATATACAATGCATTTTGATTATTTATTTTTATAAATAATGAATTTTAAAAATTTAAAAGTTCGTTTAATTGATTTAAAATGCATTAGCTAAATTTAAATTCTCAATTATTTTTCATTGCAAAATTTTTATATTTGCAAATTATATAGTCTGAGCTACTAAAAGTAATAATTATAAAATACATTGAAAGAGAGAGTCTGCCTTGGATTATGATTTATAGAACATATCTGTTACTTCCTTTAATATGATAAGCAGTCGATTTTCACGTAATGAGTTGAATACTCTTATATAATCTAGAACATAGTAGATTCTGTTATAAAATCTAGAAATTTTAACTGGTACTTTCTTGGAGTGGAACTCACTTGAGTTTTCAAGATTTACGTAATTAAACAAAAAAGATAGAAAATAGAGCAATGAAAATTTTACAGAACTTTGAATTTTATTTTTAATTCTTGTTCCTCCACTAAGATGGATTTTATTGAATCACTTTTTTAAATATAAAAGTAGTAAAAAATTTCAGGAATTATCAAATTTCAGTGATGCAAACTTATAGCAAATAGATTGTTAAAATGTGCATGCTGTGTGCTTTGCAGAAATTCCAGATCTCATTTATTTTGCTTTGCTTTTATTTTATAATTATTATTTTCATTCTTGATTCTTTTCTAAAGGAGAAGCAAAGGATTTCCAGGTTTCTAATAAGTCACTTATTAGGAATACACCAAATCTTATTCTTTGCTCTATTTTAATTGTAGTAAGCACCTTATAATATTAAATAGGTTTCAGTCAAAACTTTAATATGGACTAGTGAGCCAGTCCTGAGGAAGTTTTACATCAGAAATAACAAGTAGTCTAGTGGAATACCTGGGAGAAAGACAGAATATCCTTCAGATAATCCCAGACTATAAGATTATCAAACACAACATCTAGAGATAAATTAATTTGTAAAGACTTATTTTCCCTAAATATTATTTAACCTTTTGTCTGAACTATATGAACCATTGTCTTTTTATTTTCCCTTTTAAATCATCTTTGTCTTCTTTGTCTTTTACCTATAATCATTTTTATACTTTGTAAGCCTATAGCCTGGAGCCTATGTGAGTAAATATATAATGTAACATCAAGATAAAATAAAGGTAAACAAGAAATTGAATACAACTTAGTCAAAAGAAAAAATAACAAGTGTCATTCTACCTTAAAAAAAATATTAAATACTGCCCATACTGGAAAACAAAACAACTTATGAAAAAATTTTAAATAAAATATGTTGTTATTTTTTGAAACATTAAGCTATGATTGCACCTTAAAATAATTTAAAAAGTTATTTTCTATCATCTAACTGGATTTGTACATGTATTCAATATAAAATATATCATTTTCTCAGATAGTCTCACTGCTGTCTGAGGACTATACTTCATTAGGACAAAGCCTGATGTAGCACTCAGCAATAAGTTGTAGAATGAGAAGAACCTGAAATATATAGCATGAACTGAAATTACCTTCCTTTGTTACATCTTTCCAATGATGCTCCATAGCATTGATGAAAAATAATTGGCTTTATTTCCTATCGCGTATATTTTTCAGTTGCTATTCCTCTAAATTGCTTTATTTCTAGAGAATTTGTTATTTTTTGATTCCAGAAAGATGCTCACGTGTGTTTACACACACACGACTATATAAGAAAAGGTATATTTCTTTAAAGTTCATTTTGAAAAGTCCTTTGTTTAAGCCATCTTGCCATCTCTGCATTTTATAGCTCTGCAATGACCCTGTCCTTCTCATTCTTAGTGAATCTGGAACAGGAGAGTGTAATTTAACTTAAGTTGCTCTTTAATCCATAAATGGAAATGTTGGTGTGTGATAACAGATGATTTCAGGTTTGAGTTCCCAAGCGCTCTGCCCTGATTAAGTAAGAAAAGAGCCAAAATTTAGTCCCACTCAGTAAGCAAATAACCATGTCCCAAATTGTTTGGTCCACTGGCATTGATCAGGTTTAAAGGTTTAAAACAGCACGCTGACTCTCTGCCTGAATTTCCACTATGTCTCACTTCCTAGGACCATGAGAATGCTGGGATGCTGGGAGGGGACCTCCAGGAGCCCCACAATTGCAGCAGCAGTTGCTCCACAGTGACCCTTTGAAACTTCAGAGTCACCACTGCCTGTCAGTTAAGCCAGGGGTGGCCCAGGGAATGCTACAGAAGGCAGAAGGAGTCTTGTAGTCAGTTCCCAGAGAAGAGCCTTAAGAGGCGGAGGTCCTAACACAGGACTGAAGTGAGAAATTTTTGTCAGTTGCAACAAGTCTTGGGACATCACAGTGTCCAGGCTCAGGTCAACTTTTCCTGGTCTGAGCTTTGGATAGATTGCCTCTCGCCGCTATGTGTTTTGTGCTTCGCAAGGAGTTTAGATGGGCCCTTCCAGGTCTCTGCACAAGGAGCGTATGATTTAATTGGTGAATCTAATCGATGCAAGGAGAATAGCACATATGAAATAATGCAACTCCACATAAGCGGATGGTAGTAGTTCTAAGAAGTGTGGATCAATGTGGACTGAATAGTTAAGGAGCATACGGATCAATCAGTCTATCAGTTTGCTTCATAAACACTGAGCTGCTCATTCCTCTGTGCTGGATCGGGTTAAACTGAGAACAGAAAGGTGAGCAAGAGACTCTCAGTACCTGCTCTTGCTGAGTCTGCAGAGTACTCACTCCTCTGCAGAGCACTCAAAACAGTTTCAATTTCAGTTAAAAAAAAAAGTTGGATTTTTATTTTATTTTACTTTATTTTACTTTTAGCAAAAGGGATGTGTCCAGTGCTGAGCGGTCTTAGGAAGGGAATATGTGATGTTAACCTTTGTGTCCCCAGCACCCATCGGGTGCCTAATACATAGCAGTAGTTAAGGAATATTTGCTAAGTATATGAATCCATATGTTCCTGTACCAGGCACATGATAAGCATTCAATTAGGTATGTGATTTGCACATGAGCGGAGTCAGTTCTTCCTTAACATGCCCTGCTAACCTCTCTTCAGCATCAGCTCAACTGAGCAAGTCTGTGTCATTTCCTTCCACTTTAGGCTGGGTCATATCTGGCACAAAAAGAATGTAGTATATGCCACCCAGATGTCCTCAAATATTCACCTTAATTATGCCTGAATATGATATTTCTATAATCAGTCCATTGAGGTTCTCCCTCAAATTTTGTCCTAAGAGATTAAAAACTGGACTAGCCTTACCTACTCAGGGGACAGCATATAAATATGTTGACTATGTAAAAGTAATATGTACAAAATAAAAACAAGAAAAAATTAAGTAATGTGCCTCTTTTACAGACACTGTACTTTCTCAAATATATGATTGTGTATCAGGATGGCAGGACAAGAATAAAAAGATACATGGAGAACTTTTAGGACTAGATTAAAAAAATTAATTAGGGCAGTCAGACAGACCTGCATAAGTATAGAAAGCTACTCTAATAGTTAGGCTTAGAGAGGATTATTGTACAAAAGTATATCAGGAAGCCTTAGGTACTTCAGGACTATAGACTTAATCATAGTTAAACTTTAGTAAGCCTTAAAAAAAAAAAAAAAACTAACAGCTATGATTTACCCCAGACTTAACCACAATTTTAGGTATTGTTAATGCTTAGTCCTTTGGAGTAATTTTAAGACACTTTGAGCAATAATATGTATATTCAGCTGATTTCAAAATTTAATTTACATTTCAATTTGATAAATCATTCTAAAGAGGACCAGCTGGAAATTGCATTAGAGAGGGCCCGAATATGTTATAGTACAGTAAGAGTATGCAGAAGACATTAGATTGTATGAACACATGTTTTCACCGTATCTGGAAATAATTTTTCCCATTGCCAACTTTCATATTAATTTAAGTATATAAGACCTATTTCTGAATATCTCTTTGTGTCCCCATCACTTTTGCCTGCTAATGTGTAATTTTACATGCATTTTTTTTTCTTGTAAGAATCCCTTAAAAAAAAAAAAAGTATATCATTATTTTAGTCTACTCAGGCTGCTACAGTAAAATACCACAGACTATGGGAATTAAAGAACAAACATTTATCTCTCATAGTTTCGGAGGCTGGACATCCAAGATGAAGATGGCAGCGGATTCTGTTTCTGGTAAGACTTGCTCAGTTGTCTACTGTGTGGCTTGTAGACAGCTAGCTGCCTTCTTGCTGTGTGCTCACATGGCCTTTCCTTGTGCATGGTCTTGGAGAGAGAGAGCTCTCTGTCTTCCTATTCTTATAAAGGCACTAATCCTGCAATGAGGGCCCCATCCTAATTGAAAGCTAATTATCTTCCAAAGACTAGACCTCCAAATATTATCACATTAGGGATGAAAGCTTTCCTATATGAATTTTGGAGAGACACACATGTCCAGCCCATAAGTCGTGCACAAATCCACCTATGTGATTTCTGAATATACTAAAAAGCACACTATGGAAAAGTACGTTAGTTTCCTTTTCATTAAGAAGCCCGATAATTTCAGAGAACACCCATGGTTTAATAACCTAGCAGGTATGCTGTTTTCTAGCTAGTAAACAGAACACACTGATTTTCAAAACAAGGAGGAGCTCCTCCTTCAGGTAGAATCTTGCACATGGATTTCCGGGAACTGGATTATCCTCTAATACTCAGAGACCAAGCGCATTGGTCTGAATCTTCGGGAAGACGCTCTAAACACATTATGACTGAGCCAACCTACTTCGTCCTTCACATGCCCAAGCCAGCAAATCCTTAACCTGCCACGTCTTTCCTGGGCCTTCCCTGGTAGTCTCCTCACCCACAAGGTCAGGACAAGGACTTGTTAAATCTCTAGTTTCTAGACTGCACCTGGGATGCAATAGCATTCACGACTGTTGATGGAATGAATCAGATCTACCACAGTATAAGCTTCGTGAGGCAGAGACTTTTGTTCTACAGCTTGCTGCTGGCAGAAGAGTGCCTAGCACATAGGAGCTGCAGCCTAAATAGGTCGCTGAATGTGTAGTTAGGCCTTTGGGAAAGAAAAGGGGAAAAAATATCTTCACCCATGAATAGATAGACTATCAGAAAACCTAGGAGTGGTTAAATTAAGAGAAATGCTAGGCCAAAAATCAGCAGATGTGAATTTTAACTGCTTCTTGGTGTCTAGGGCAAGTAACCTAACCCTCCTAAGACTGTCTCTTCATCTCTAAAATATAACTGCAGACATTTCTCCCCTGGCTTTGCACAATTGTTCCATCCTGTGAGCTATATGACAGTTTTATTCAAACAGATGTCAAAATGAATTTTATCTGTCTTCTTATATGTGCCTGACTCAATTGCATATCTTATTTATGTTTCGGAACAACAATAATGGGCTGAGATTTATCACGCTCACGTGTTACAGCAAAAGGACCTAAAAAGTAGATTTTAAACTGCTTGCCCATGGCTCATGGCTTCTCGGGGCAGTGTCTGGATTCTCACTCAGAGCTGTAAAGTTGTCATACTAACTCTCTCCAAGTCCTAGAACAAAGTTCTTTTTTGTAACCTAGACTCACACTACTTCCACAGCTTTTTTGATTTGTTTTGGATTTCACAGGAATTCAAAACTTTTCATCATTAAGCTAAATCATTACAGAAAGTGGTTAAATGAAGAAGTGAGAAACCAGGGTAACTCATTATGTGCAAAGTGAGCTTGACCTACATGGGAAAAATATATGTTTGAAGGAACAATCGCTTCCAAATTGTTCCTTTTCTCTGATTCTCTTTGGTTACACAATTGAATTTCCTATCACGTGTTCCAAGATTTTAAGATAATACTTCAATATCAGATTCATTCCACATCAATTTCATCTTCTAGGCATTCTTTACTGTCAAGATCAATAGTTCTTTGTATTTTAAACTTGGAGTTCATGCTGCCTCTTGGCACTGCCTGCCACCAGACTAGCTAAGCTTAGTTTTGACAGACACACTTTCCACTTTATAAGTCATTAATAACATGTTGGAAATATCTTCACACTTGTCACAAGTTGCTGAGACGAAGGCATGAAAAAAAATTTTTAATTATTAGGTTGAGATCGTACGTGTGTGTGTGTGTGTGTGTGTAAGTGTTGTATAATCTGATCCCTTTACATTTATTTTTCATTCACTGTGAGGCCATTTGATTTCTAAAGGAAGTTAGAGAGGTCACAGATTTTACCTTTTGCCCCAGGTTTTGGGACCCACGGACTCAGAGGCTATGAGAGCTGCAAAGGGCCCTTGACAATAACCTACTCATTCAAAATGAGGGGAGTTCTGGCGGGGCGAGGTGGGGAGTCGCTCAGGTTTACAGCAATCGCTCTGCTGGCTTCACTCCACTTCCCGGTGTCTCTCCAGCTCTGGAATGTTGATCCAGAGGCAGCACCATGTCACCAATAGCGACCCAAGCAGCTAACCTTTACATTTCATTAATCAGTTTGCTCATCCAGCCATCCATTAAGTCTCTCCTGTAGTAGTAAGATAATGAGCATAGTGTATTTCGTGACTTCTAAAGGTCTTGGAATTTGTAACAATAACCGCTACTGCTTCATGAATACTCGGCACCTGCCAGATGCTATGCTAAGCAATTTACGTAAGTAATTTATTCATTTAAAGATTTTTTTGAGTGCTTACTATGGGCCAGGTAATTTAATATTTTAGGAACTGGGGAAACAGCAATGAATAAGACAGACAAAAATCTCCATCCTCAAAAAACTTACTTTTAGTTTGGTATACAAATAAAAATAAGTAAAATATATTACATATTAGATTGCAATAAATACTAGGAGGAAAAAAAAAAACAAGGCAGAGAAAGTTAATATAAAGTGTTAAGGTGTAATACTGAAATTTTACATAGAAGACCTAGGGAAGATCTCATTGAGAAACTGAGATGTGTTTCAAATGCTAAAACTATATCAAAGGCGAAAATGTACAAGGGGAACATTTTACACATAATTCTCCTCCCTGATACAATTCCCTTTGGAGTGAATTTCCTTCCAGCCTTGTCGATATGCTTGCATGTGTTATATTAGACTCAGAAGTGTTTTCTCTAACATAGCCGTGCAACGGCGGATGACTTTTGTGCAAATGTTTGAAAAAGAGTGAAGGGGCTAGCCATGCAGAGAGTTGGGAGAAGAATACTCTAGGGGGAAAGAGTGTGTCTGAGTTACTCCGGGGACAGTGAGGAGGTCAGTGAGGGCACCATGCTGAGTGTGATGAAGGGTGGAGGACTTTAACCCTTGATGGCAAGGTAGGTATTGTCCTTGGAGTTTAACAGATGAGAAAAACTGAGGCTAAAAGAGGATGAACAGCTTCCCTCAGATTACTCAACGAAGTGACAAAGCAGAGATTTTAAAACCTTATCTGTCAGTTCCGAAGCCCGGGATAGCAATCATGACACTATCTTTCATCTATTCAAGGAAGATGAATACGAATGTTTGAATACACTGGCACAAGTGCTAAAGACAAAGTAAAATCAAATGCTCTGTGTGTGATGATTTTATCTGGAACAAGGTGACAAGCCTTCTTTAAAGGCTTGTTATTCAACCTGGACCCTCATGGGTGGGTATCATGTTCAGTAATAAAGATGGATTTAAAGGCATTCTAGACAGATGTCAAGAAAAATATCCTTTTTGATTTCATAACCATCCAAAAAATCATATGTACAAATTATTTTAACATTCTAGTTTGTTTGGATTTTTTTTTTTT
This sequence comes from Rousettus aegyptiacus, assembly GCF_014176215.1. Classification (NCBI taxonomy): domain Eukaryota; kingdom Metazoa; phylum Chordata; class Mammalia; order Chiroptera; family Pteropodidae; genus Rousettus; species Rousettus aegyptiacus. The sequence goes on from NW_023416307.1 coordinate 8,700,232, forward strand.
TTAATCATCATATAGGGGAAAGCGCAGTGGACTCTGAGTTAAAAGGCATGAAGATCTCTCCACCCACCTGCCTCTACAGATCTCTTCATTTGATCCCAGGGTCCTTAGATTAGACCCGCCTAGAAACAAACTCATTATCCTGTTAACCAGGATATTCATCTACTGAATTGACCAAACTCTAAATCTGTAGGTCATTCTAGACAAGTTCTTCTTGCCTCCAATTCGATCCATCTCCAACTTCAATATGTGCCAATTGTATTACTTAATATCTCTTGAACCTGCCCCTGACACTGTTAGTCCTTATTAAGTCATGTAAATTAAGGAGAAAAAAAGACTCTTAATTGAATTTTTGCTTATTTTCTATTCATTTATTCATTCTATTCTTATGAAGTACCTACTTCTTTCAAGTATCATGAGAGATGTTGGGAACAGAAGACAGGTTATTGTCCTCAAGAAATTTACTATATGGCAGATGGAGAAAAAACAGCTCAGTCAATAGGTAATGGCAAAGCAGTATCCATATATTCATAAGTGGGCCAGGGGACATCCATCAATATTTAATAAGAAGAACCTAATCAAGCTATCCCTCTAATTGACATACTTTCATTGTACCTCATTACTTTCCAGATAAAAAGCGCACAACTTAGTAGTGTATTTAACAAATCCCTTATTTATGAAGTCACCATGTAACGATGTATCTCCACCTCTCACTTCTCCTCATGTGCCCCTACCAACAACCTCACACAGTAGTCACGGACCCTTGGATTTTCTCTAACTCTAAACACAGACTTTCTAAATGACCTATTCTCTGTTCCCCAGGCTCCCAACACACACATACACTCTTCCTTCACCTCATTTCAAGGTCTGTTGACAACTACTCATCTTTCGAAATTCAACTCACATGACTCACCTGCAGAAACTCATTCCTGACTCACCCAGGCCTTATAAACTCTAGGAAAGACAGAGAGAAAACCTCTGTGGAAACACTTGTGTTGGATTATAATTGTGGTCATTTTATGTTACCTGCCTAGTCTCTGAGCAACTTGAGAGAAGGAGCTGTGTCTTCCTTCTATATATATTCTACATCTGATGCCGTGCCCAGCACCTTGTGGGTGTTAAGCAAAGCAATGAAAATGGTAACAATAGCAATCAGTTATAGCTAGGATTTGTCAAATGCTATTGACCTAAAGTCTGGTGAAACATACACACATACACACACACACACATTTCATTTAATGCTATATAAATATAGATAAACATATCCCATTTCACAGAGTAGAACACTGAGGCACAGGAAGATAGGCAGCTGGTATAAATTTTCCTTGCCTGCAAGTGGTTGAGTTGGGGATTAAAACCCAGCAGTCTGGCTTCACAATATATACCATTAACTGCCATGCTATAGTGCCTTGAAAAATAATGTTTTATTCTGATTGTAGTGATTATTGTACTCTCTCTATATGTGTATTTTGTGGATGAAGAAACTGAGAACATCAAATGGCTTTTCTAAACTTACCCAGATAATAAATGAAAGGCTAGAATTAAAATTTATGATGAATCTGACTCCAGAACCTGTGCTAAATGAATGAATGGATAAAATCACTTTCTAAGCCCCAATGTTCTTGTCTGAAATAAAAAATAAAACAGCTAGGCAAGATAATCTTTAAAATTCTCTCTGATTTCAACAATTACTTCTATTTTTAAAATCACCCTCAGACTATTTTTTGTTTGTTTGCTTGTTTGTTTTGAAGGTGTTTCAATGACAAAACAGAAACAAAATATTTCATTTTAGTTCACGTATAAATTGAATATACTAAGATGACACTAAAAAGATTATATTTTAAGGAAAAAGACAAAATGGGAAGCTTCATCATTCATCAGGACTTTCTAAAGGGCAGAGCAGAGCCTGGCCTGGAGACCATGCTCAAACTTGTGGATTCTGTCTTATTAGCATTTCTCAGTCTTTGCTTAATCCAGTGCCGTCGGCGACAGACCTGGTCTGGGTACCATTGTGCCAGCGTTCCAGGCAGCCAGGTGTCCCCGGCCTGCCAATCTATTCTTCACCCAGCAGCAATGCCCATTCACTACCATTGTTTTAATCATGTCAATCACTTCCCAAATTTTGCTTTGAGTCAAATTCAAGTTCCAATTACAGGTTTCAAATCTATCAATTTGCCCTTCTTTTATGTAAACAGAAACATCTCTTCTCACTGCCTCCTCTTAGAGCTACTGTAGTGAACATACTTTTTCCAAGAATTCATGGTGCCTCCTTTGCTTATGCCTGGATGATCACACATGTAACTTCTGTGCTCAAAACTATTCAAAAGTTGCATCCTCTGAATAGCTTTTCCAACCCCATACTCCCTGGCTTTAGTATTTCTAGTCTTTCTAGTATCTATTGAGAAGTTACTAATAGAAGAAACAATTTAAGGCCAAGTTACTCACAATGTCTAATGGAAAACCACATGAAGAAAAAGTTCTGAGTCACAGCTCTGCAAATTATTTTAGCCTCAGTCTTATTCATCTGGAAAATGGAAATATTAATACAAATCCTACTCTTACGAAGATTAAACACATTTTTATTTATTAAGCACATGCATATTTAGTACCCACTACATGCTGATACTACTCTATGAATACTTTTTCAGTAAATGATAATAAAAATATCTTCAGGTGTTAGTGATCAAAAATATATTTTTGTATTTTCTTCCATTTAACTATAAATATTTCAATATGAGTCATAGTGTTCAACACTTAGTACCATAACTTTTTCTAACAATAAAGGATAATCAATAAATTCATTTATTTAACGTTTCCCAATTTCAAGGAAATGGTGAAACCCTTCCTTCCCTATGCCCGACCTCCCACTCACACTCAGCATCTGAAGGGCCTCATTTGGTAAAGATCAAACAGGTGTTCTAACATTTGAACAAGCTCCATGATTGAAAATTCTGCCAAAATCTACTGTTTTATAATAAGAACAGATGGTCACAGATGAACGTCGCTTTAGCTATTGATGATGTTGAAAACAAATCTTTATCACAAAAAAAGAAGGGATGGAATTTTTAGACATAACTGTTTTCTGGATGCACTGCACCGTGCATACCACACATCTACCATTGTGATTATAACAGAATGAAATTCAAATTTTAAAAGATGTTGATAACGCTCTTGGCCGCCTTCCTATACAGAGTGTAGACTCATTCCCTTTCCATGTTTGACTCATAAAATGAAAATATTTTATGTATGATATTTGTGTGAAACTCTTGATGACACTGATAATTTGATTCATTCCAGACATATTTTACTTTTTATGACTGATTTAAGTGCATGACATTTTCTTTTGTTTTTTTTTTTCTTCACAAAAGGGATGATTGAAGAGAATGAAAGAAAGACCATTCTTATCAAAATGATCTAAAAATGATTAGTTTCATTCTGACAGAAGTTATTAATGTATCACACAGTCCACTGAGGCATGAATTTTTAGCTAATTTTAGAATTAAATGTCAAAAGAGATGTTATATCAGAAACTTTGTGTGGATTAGTTTAAGATATTCTAGACACTCAATGCTAATGAATAGTTTCTTGATAAAAATAGAGACTTTACAGAGGATGGTGACATATGAGCTACAGATTGGAAGAAAGGAACAGAGTAGCTGGTTACTTTTTTGTTATATTTTTCTGATTGTTGAGTACATGAAATGAGCTCTCTTTATCTTCAAACTTTTCCTGCTAGTTTGTGTAGTAAAGTCATCTTCTTACAGTTTTATGTTTTTATGATTGTGTGGGTATGTGTGGCATTTATACCGTGTGCCTACTAATTATAGTCTCAGCTACAGATATCTGGAGAAGCTGACGACTAAGACCAGATTGGCAAAATCAGGGCTACTTCCTGTTAGAATACTGACATCTTAACTCTGAAACATTTCATCTTGGACTACAATTATCCTAGCATCACACAATATGTATTATCATACTTTTTGGATGAAACACAGATCTACAGCTGTACTTATAATTACACAGACATAAAGAAATGTGGGCCTGATTTCCGCTAGTTGGGGTAGTAATTATTGGCTGGCTCCTTGAATCCTTGAGACTGAGTATTGATGAAGGGAATACACAACGAGCTCTGCGAAGAAAATGCAAAAACTTGAAATCTCAGCAGAAAGTAAAACTCAAGAACTTGAAAGGAAGTTTATGGTGAAAATCCTTTAGGAAGTGAGTCAAAGACTAATGTACTTTACATATTGATTTCCTATATTAGGTAATTTCTAAATGCACTAAACAGGATTGTCATTTTTAAAGAAGCTTAATTTTGAGAAAAACAGTTTGTAACCTATTGAGAGCCCACTGGGTGAAAGGCACTAAGGAAAATCAAAATATTTTGTAAATTTTGCATTCTATTTGGAAAGATAAGGAATAGATAAATACATCTTGATACCAGATATAATTTAAATAAGAGGTGTCACATGATTAACTGTCAATGAAAGATAAATACTGAGGTGTAGCAACTTTTACAGATAAGGTAAAATTTGTGCTTGCATTTCAAAGAAAAATCTCTAAAATGGACAGTTCTTCAAAATATATGTTATTGAGTTTCATAGTTATGATTTACATGTATTATGGACTTACATTGAGTTTTTATCTTTTCTTTTTTTTTTTTTTTTTGGTGATAATTCTATTTAAGTGCATTTAAAATTACCTAAAAATGAGACATCAAAATACAAAATAAATCAGTATTTAACTCACTTCTTTTGTTTGCTCTGTGATGAAACGAACGATTTTAAATTGGTCAAGGGTGGGGGGATTACATGAGCCATAGAAATTAGAGAAGTTTTCTAAAATAGAGAATGATTTTCCTTATTTACTAGCAATTTAGATCATGTGCATTAATAAAATCTCTGTTAAATGAATAAAAGATTTATAGAATACAATGTCATTTGATAGCCCGCTGTTAAATGTGTATTATGTAGCAGAACATTTACTGGAATAAGAGAAAATATAAGAGGAGGAGGAAAAGGAGAAAGAGAAAAAGCAAAGAAAAGCAAAGATTTCAGGAATTAAGGAAATTCTATGGAACAATACAGACTTTATTTGTGAGTTTGGATTTATCCTAATTGGAATGTGCCACAGCAGGAATTAGTTCTCATTCTTGATTTAGAAATAAAGGAGTTTTTTTTTAATAAGAAAAAAAAATGAGTAAATACTTCTTGTACCTTTTTAGAGTTGAAGATGCATATAAACACATTTTTAAATAAAAATATTGCAAAGAAAAAATATTACTCTCATTGTATCATAGTATTTCCATTTTGTATTACCTTGCCACGTATACATACTCGGTTCAATCATTATTGAAAGTTTATTTTATATTCGGTAGTTAAAAAAAATTCTAATATATTTTTTAAAAGTTGTTTTACTTTCAGTTTAAGTGAAAAGATGTTACATTCCTGGTTGCCTCATTCATAGAGGTCCTTGCAAATATTCCTGTTCTTGAGAAGTCAACTTTCTCATGGCTATTTTGAGAAGTGAAAACTTTAACAGATTTGGAGCATTTATGTGAAGACTTTAGGAGAGTTACAAAAATAATAAGGTGGAATTATTTGAGTTGCCATTTATAAAAGAGAAACCTCTCAATGATGGAAGATCAAAACAACCACCTGTTCCTCAAAGAATACAGGAAAATAAACTCCTTTAATCTGAAATATCACCACAGTGGTGACCAGATGGTGGATGTCGTTGGTGAGTACAGATTCCTGCTTCACTGTGCTTGGAAGTATATATAAAAAGGTGCAGGGCTACTCAATGCACATCAGTTGTCAATTATTGAATACTTCCATTTGTGGATTTAGGAATATTTAGGGTGCTTCTTAGCTATTAAGCCACAGTTTCTCAGAAATACAGAACTAATCTGTAATAAAACCTTAAGAAGGGAGGGGCTGTTAAATGGAGACACAGAGGGGGTGTTCCTTATCAGTTTCCCAATCCTTTGGGGCGTCTCGCTTGAGGAGTTGGTTTTTACCATAGCTCACCTAACACTTCTAGTTGCCAACCCAATGCCATTCTCCTCTTCTTCCCTGTAGACAAAACCCTGATTTTGTTCAGGAAAGCTCTAGATCTAGCCCTTGGTAGACATTCATTTTCTCAGTCTTCTTTGGATTGACCATCATATTCATATATATGTGTGTGTGTGTGTGTGTGTGTGTGTGTGTGTGTGTGTGTGTACACACACACACACACACACACATTTCTGGAAAATGTGAAATAAGCAGACATTCACTGGGGATCTTTTCTGCTTTCCCCTGCTGCTATAATAATGGATCAGATGTCTGGAGCTGCTAAAGCTTACAACACATGAGATAAGTAGTAAAGGAAAAAATGTAAACATGCTAAGGAAGTAAAGGAGGAATAATAAGAACTTGGGTCCAGGCTGGCATGAGTGAGCAGTTGAAATCATGTAAGCAACCCTTTACCTGTGAAGTTCTTCTTATGTGAGAAGACTTCCCCCTAAATGTATTTAAGTCATTGTGGGTTATATATTTTGTTATTAGTATCCCTACGCAGTCCCCAGTGATAATCCTGGTATGGCAGAAAGAACTGTGCTAATTTGATTGTTTACTATCATGAAAGTGAAGACTTGATGAGGTCCCACAGGAAAGCTCACTGTCTATTCTACATAACTAAAAGTAAAGTGGAATATCAGATTTATAGGCTTGCGAATGACTTGGGTTACTAAGTTAGAAACTCCAAATACCCGAACTCTTCCCAAGAAGTAAATTAGTTGAAAGTCACTTCTTGGGAAGTAAATTGGAAAACACTCAAAAGTTTTTGGACGCAACAAAATGAATGTGTAATGTTCTCAAAACTCATAGTCCTCCAGTGGCTCTTCTAGTGTCATGAAAGAGCTCATGTACCTTCTAAGTTGCCCAATGTATAATCAAAGTACTTTTGACTATTTAGCCAGAGAATCTTCCTAAACAGTTATAAAACCATCGCACAACTGGCATAAGTTCACATGCCTATGATGAAAAAAGAAATGAGAAGACAGAGTAAAGGAATTTTAATAAGCTCTGCCTTGAAATAAATCTAATATCTCTAATTTTCATTTGATGTTTTCCGTCGCCTAACCGCTGTAACTGTACCTATGTTCAGGTACATGCACTTATCTTTGAAACACGCTTTGTTATCCATTATCTCACGAGTTGCAATTCTTTTTCTTTCTGAATATATGTGCACACATAGAAATTTATGTTTATGCATATGCTCCTTTATTTGGTTGTCAATAGTGCCTGGAATTCTGTTGACCTAGTGATAAAGGAGGAGATAATAAGTCAACAAAAAAGGGTTGAGAGGACCCATTGTAAGTAGGTAAGTTGTAGTTTCCTATAGTGTCTGGTACATAGTAGGCATTCGACAGGAAACAATCGCCTGCTTTACTCCTCCATCTTTATGTTCAGTGCACTGCAATCCTTCTCCTCCTGAAAGGACTCCCACTGCCAGCCTATGCAAGGAACATACCGAACATACTGGGGTATCAGCCCGATTTTATGTCTCCAATACTATACCAGTAGTGCTTTTCATTGCAAATGTGTGCAAACACATAGGACAAAGTCAACCTGAGAAAGAGATAAAGGGCTGAGACAGTCATGTTTTTATTTCTGGATAAAAGAAAAATGTATTTATATTAATTATGATCCCTTGAAACTTGCAAACATTTCCTGTTTGAACTTAAGTTACATTCCACTAATCTCATGTTATAATTGAAGTTTTAAAAATAATTGTATCTGGCATCCATTTGACTCTGTGTCATTAGCGAAGGAATTGCTTTGTTTACTGGGCATTTTGTAGGTCAGTCTAAAACTGTGGCAGTCACACATTCTAAATCTATAGGAAATTGTTTCATAAAAGGAACATTGTAACATCAAATAGGCCATGGGGATTCATACATTGATCTTCTACTGACGTTTCCTCTGAATTAGTTAAGATTGCTAGACTAACAATGGCTCTAATGGGGAAGATAAAGAAGACCAAATGGTGAAAAGGCAATAATTTAAAGGTTTAATTCAGGTTTTCCTGTTTATATCTGTTATAAATTTAAGTAATTGGTGGTATTTGAACTGATGACAGCTTTTAATGCTCTTGATGGATGGATTATGGCAGTTCATTCACCTTCTAAGTTTCATTGCTTAATATGAGATAGCACAGTGGTCCTACTGGCCAAAGATAGGTTGCTGACAATGATAGAGCATTTACAATAGGCCATCATCAGTACGTCAGGCCAGATACTTACTGACGCCAAGGTAGAAATTTTGGCAATATTTGTACTTCACCCTACTTTTTCATTAATATCTACTTTGAAATAAGTTGCATAAGACAAAGTATTTATTAAAATTCTAAATGAAAAATAGGTATTGTATCTAATCCAGGACTAAATTCTACATTTCTGCATCCCCCCTCCCCTCGCCATCCTGTATCTCAAGAATTTTCATAGATCTCTAGAAAGAGATTTATTTAAAATAATCCCACCCACCTAAGTCCCACTCTAGAGTAACTGCAGCTTGGTCAGTGTTGTGGGATGAGAAACGAACACGTAATAGCACTGTGTTTAGTTATCATCCATCCAGCAAATGCTTAGAATAAGAAGTCGAAGTCTCTGTTTTAACCAGATGATGACCGTTCTGTCACACATGTAGGGTTCCATCAAAGCAAATCTATGGTCAAAATGCAGCTCATGCTCCCTCGGTGTAACCCAGAATATGGGGACTTTTTCAATAGTTTAAATGATGTTGAAATTCTTTAGTCAAGAGCACCATATTTTGGGGAATAATTTTGAAGAGTACTGATGTTAAGTGAACCAGGACTTTCTGTGACAGGTGCTCTTTCGTAATCCTCCATGAGCGAAACCTGATTATTCAGTTAAGGTTTCCTACCAGCAATCAGGAGTCATAACTTTAAGGATACAGCAATGGGTAGTGGTTAAAAACAAGTGGTTTAGTGCCAGTTTTAAGTGGCTAAGTTACTTAATTTCTAAATCCCAGTTGTCTTACCTTTAAGATGAAAATGATCACTACTTTCCTCCCCCTAACTAACCGCTCCAGCTGCACCTACACTGGCCATGCACGCTTGTCTTTGAAATACGCTTTGCTGTCATTGATTTCATAACTCACACAATATCTGACACTCAATATACTATGTTTACGGCTGTTACTACTAATGCAGCTTGTCTCGGGAGACCCTAACAAATGGCTGAGGAGTATGTCATCTTTATAAGCTAGGTTAGAAAAACTGACCCCTACTCTCATCTTTTCTTATACTTATTCTGTCACCAAATAACAGACTGAGAGGAGAGTGGCCTTCAGGTAACTCTGTCCCTGATTTTATCATCAGTTTCCCTCCTGCTTCTCTGGCTATAATAAGTTCTTGAGGAGGGGGTGGGGTGTCAAAATGAGCACCTGGTATGAAAAAAAAAAAAATACACCCAATATATTCTACCTCTCTGTCATACTAAGAGAAATACTAAGTGTTATAAGTAGACCCTCCTTAATCCAAAAACATTTTTACAATAGGACAGTAAAATGAGATTTCTTTTCAAAGGCATTCTGGAAAGAAAGGGTTTATAATGGACAAATGTATATATTTAGAAGATGACATCGTGTGTTGGAATCTTTGAGGGCATGAATGTTTGAAAACTTGTTCATCTGCCTGCTCTTCCAACTTTCAATACAAATAATGTGTTTTATTCATAGCAGCCTATAGAGCAGTGATATTGACCGATAATTGAACCACACTACAAAGAAAATTTCCTATTTAATAGTAGATGCTGTGCTTCTCTGTCTAAAATGGAGCAATATATGAGAGTCAATAGGATTTTTGTCTGTCTCAAGGTTCTTATCAATAGATTGTATAAAGCAGTCCCTTGTTTAGGGAGAGTCACGCCTGAAGGAAGCCTGTTAAAGCCCATAGAGGGGGGGAGGATGTTTTGATTGGCTTTGGGTTAAGTATTTTGTGTGTATTTATTCTATGATTTCCCTGGTATTCACTGCAGAATGTAGCTATCCTAACTTGAGAGCCTTTGAAATGTGGCTGTTCTAATGCTTTGTAATGAGGAAAAAAGAAAGTGAGCTTTGAGAAGAAATGCACAAATGTTGATAAATGTTTAAATTATCGTAAACCAAACCATTGTAATGTCATTCAGTATAATCTCACAAGATTATACCTTGATTTCTTTATAACCTAACAACTACTTATGCTAATACTTTTTCGAATATCTTTTGTGTATCTAAACAAGATCTGAATTTAGATGGTCAAAGGAGCTTTTATCTTTCTTTTTTTTCCCCATTTGAAGAAAAAACTGCACTGCTGGCCTTTGTAGCAAGGCTGGGACCTGAGAGGCCAGTATTGAGATCTCCAGTTTGTTAGTTATGACTTTCTTTCTTGAAACAAACATGAGTTGATGCATTGCTGAGTAACTTAATGAAGTGAACCACTGCAAGTTCATCTACTTGAGAATTCTTTATTTGCTAAAGGTTAAGTGTGAACCTATTATTTTTATGTGACTCGTCAGGCTTCTATTTCACTTATTACGCCTTCTCGTACTGTTTTGTGGAACCTCAGGAATTTATGAGGTAAATTGAAATGGCTGCTAAAAGTCAGGTAACTGGAACCACTTCCGGAATATTCAAAGACACTTTTCTACCCTCCTCAATATTTGAAAACCACTAAATAGATCAAGTTACCTCCCAAATATATTGAGTATTGCTTCCATGTGGGCATAACATTGTTGAATTAGTATCGAATTGAGTCCCTTGAGTATTAGCCACAGAAACGCAGTGATTTAATGAGCCCAGATCTATGTTAGGGCCAAAAGAAGATAATGTAATGTTAGAGGATAAGGACAGGCTTCTGCCTTCAAGGATCTTGGAAGCTGGTTGGAAAAAAAAAATACACAAAGGAACTAGACACCAAGAAAGTGCGGCAACTTGTCAGATTATTAGTATAAAAATAAATAAGAAAAAGAAAGGTGTATATAAATTGCAGCAGACAGAGAATACTTCATGGAGAGGCCAAATTTCACTTAAGTAAGTCTTAAAGGGTGAATAAGAATTTCATGGGTGGAGGGAATGGAAAGAAACTCTCCAGGTTCCTTCAATTACTTACGCACATTTATTTAGTACCTACGACTGACCAGAGGATATGAATGTAAGAAAATCCTCTGTCCTCATTTTTGTTCTGTGAACATGACGAGCTCTTCCTTCACAATCTCGGTCCACGTGCTTCTCCAACTGCCTGTTTCAGTCACCACTGCAGAGCAAACCATCCCACTACTCAGTGGCTTAAACACACACACACCACCTCGTGTATTCTCTCTCCTGATTCTGTGGGTTTACTGAGCTCAGCTGGGCGGTTCTGCTTCATTTGGTACTGGTGGGACTGCAGTCATCTGATAGCTCAAGGTGGCTATTCACATGGCTGGCAGTTGATGCTGGATGTCAGCTGGGAGCTAGCTACCTGAGGCTGTCAGCCAGAATGCCTCAGTCACCTCCTCACTGTGACCACGTAGCTTGGGCTTTTCACAGTATAAGGCCTGGGTTTCAAAGGGAGTGTCAAACTGCATGACTGAGGAAGTTACAGATCTCCTATAGTCCAGCTTCAGAAGTCGCATGAAGTCATTCACTACCTTCTATTGGTCAAAGCAAATCACAAGCCAAGCTAAGAGTGCTAAAGAGAGAAGCAAAGAATTCACGGCCATCTTCAATCAATCACACTGCCTAAAGGGCTTTTTGTGTGGCTCTCTACATAGCTGGCCCCTTCGTCTCGTAAATGTCATCTCTTTGAAATCTCTTAGCTTTGCACTCTACATAGTCATCTTCTCCCCACCATCACCAAACAAATTTTCTCTACTATTCACCCTGCTTTTTTGGCTTATTACTCGTAACGCATAGTACTGTGTTATTATCAAGTTACATATAATGGAACTCTTGTCTGCATCATTGGTCACACTATCTTTAGAGCTAAGAGCAACATTTCCCACACCATAGGTACTTATTAAGTATGTTTGATGAATTCTTTGAGAGATATGATAAGAACGAAATCAAATCATGTATCTTGAATGAAAATTTAAGATGCATCGCAATTTGTAAAATCATTATAAATACTAATTATACACCCTTGTCATATTCTGTGGATAAAAGCGAAAGGTCAATTGGTTCTGATCTGGCAATGAGAGAAAACTTTCCTAAAAGAAGTGGGATCTGACCTGGACCTTCAAGTCTTGAGCAAGACCTTGATGGTCAGAGGACATTTCAGATGTTCCAACAAACTTGAGTGAGGAGTACACTGGAGTAAATTGCTTCCTGTGGTGGACAAACAAGTCTATGAAGTCTATGAAGCGAGTTTATGGATGAGATGATAGGATGATTGAGCGTCATCATTTTTTTTTGAGGGGGGAGGAGCTTCTCCGTCATGTCGTTTTTCTCTCAGGAGCCAAACCATAAATCCTAGTGTGATTATAAGAGCACAGACTTGGGAGGAAGACGTCATGAGCAATTCCCACACAGCAGCCCTTTCTCTTTCAACATTCTTCTCGATTACAAAACATGTCTAAGCAAAAGCATGTCCTCAGTGATGGAGGGAAAGGAGGATGGACAAAGGAGGAAATCGCTAATGAAGCTTTGAAGTTAGTGAGTACTGAGAAATACATTAAGGGTGGACCAATCTCTTTCAAAAGCTGAAAAAAGAAAAAAAAAGGTACCTAGGAATAACATGGTATTAATTAATCAAGGAACCATGGAATTAATTGTAAGTGAAAGGCAAAAATTAAACCAATAAAGTGAAAAGCATGCCATTTGTATGACAGTCAACCTATCCTCTTGAAGATATTTTGTAAAATATCTTCCAAGTATTTATCATACATGAGGTATGATAAATCCTTTTCCAGATAGTAAAACCACCTAAATTTCCCAGCTCTTCCTAAATGACCTAAAGATGCCTGCTAGAGACTCTTTCTAATTTCATTATTTATTGTTATTATTGTTTATTTACCTCTATTCTCATCTCCAAAGCCTTTCCCCCAAACATCCTTACCCCAACCATGTGCTCTCCTTTTTATTCTACAAATTCCATGACTCCAAGGACTAAGTTTTATTAATTTTTGAATTCCCATGATCTAACATGACATATGTACCTCACCATGGGGGCTCAAAAACAAATGAAAGAACTAGATTAATGAATGGTGGTCCAAAGAAAATAGAAAATATACCACTTAAGAAGTCATAGTGTTGTTGCTGTTTTTTTTTCTGAATTAAGAATGGCATTGTTTTTTGTTTTGTTTTGTTTTTTTAAATACCCTGTTAGGAAACTCTTGACTAACAAAGTATATAGATATCTGCTTTGACTCAAACTCACGTAAGAAGAATGAGTTGCCACTCTACCCAAAGGAGTCATGGTGTAGTAGAAAGAGAAAAGGAGAGGAAATCAGGTGATCTTGATTTATATTCACTTCCTGCCAACCAGGAAGGCTTCTACTTGTGCCTTAAGCTCTATGTATATTGGTTTCCTAGTCCATAAAATGAGAAACCTAGTAATTGTTAAGAAAGATATCTTTATGCAATGTTTCCAACAAAGTTTCAGACACAGGTGTTAGACGAATCTAATCCTCACAAAGAATAAGACACTCATCTGCAGTGTGGTCCAGCACAAGCCACTTAGCTTCTCTGATTCTTAATTCTTCCTTTGAATACAGGATTTCTAGACTCTAGAGCCAACCTTTTTTTTTTTTTTTTTAATTAATTCTGCCTTATGGTTGAATCCCTAGGAAAATAAAATACTATTTTTAATCCAATTATCTTAATCTTTTTAATAATTACAACTAAACATACACCCAAACAGAATTCTAAGACCAGTAGGAAGATATCTAGCACTCAGGGCACATAGACTGGGCACTAATTAGAGGAGAAATAAGACCAAGCCATTACAAGGAGCAGAATACTAGCAAAAGGTACAGATAGTTCAGAGTCTTTTGATTCATTTTAATTCATTTCCATTCTATAAATACTTGTGATATTTACAGTGTGTCAGGATTTATGCTAGTTATAATGACAAATCAGGCTTAGATTTTTCCACAAAAGTTCAGTATTGAGATTATGGTCTACCATAATCTCAAAATAAATCACATTGGTATTGTCCAGTGGCCTCTGCTCAGGGCGCTACCAGCCCCAAAGGCCTTAAAGACCTTATCACCTAACCTTCCTGGAATTTCACATGCTTACTTATAAGAATGGTAGTCTCTTCTGGCTTCAGTTCTTTAAGAGTTTCAATAGGTAACATTTGCCATGTTGTGTTGCACACTCCTATGTGGGCCTGAGCCCATCCGCTGCCCCCGGATCCACTCTAAAGACATCCAATCCACTCTAAAGACATCCGTGAGCCTGAAGAGCTTGCGGCATTGTTCTGATTGCCACAAATCAGCATTAAATTAGGCACTTATCATATTTGAAAAGACACACCATCTGCAGCGGTCCACCATTGTGCAAAGTTGTCACGAACAATATGCTACTTTGCAATCTGCACATTTAACAACAAATGGGAAAATTCAACAGCAACCAGAAATAAAGTTGGGCTTTGGAACTGTGTTTTTTTAGATGTAGTTAGTATTTGGCCAGTCCCCAGAATATCACCTTTCGCTTAGGAGAATGTAGAGCTAAGCAAATTCAAACTGGGGCAGGGGGGGGGGGTGGGGGGGAGTCTTTTAACTTCCTATGTGAACAGGAAGGAAGGGAGAGGATGAAGGTAATAAGATTCTCTGATCATAGGAAATTGGAATTCGCTATCTTGCAAGACCATTATTCTTAATACACAGTTGAAGTTGGCAACATTTTCTTGGCAGAGAAATACAATCGTCGTGATTCAAAGTAACACGAAATTACTCGGTAAAGATTTTTCTAACAATGGGGTTGTTGTTTTTTTTTTTTTTCCTTGAGAAATAAAGGGTAAATATTCACTTCTTATCAATGTGGAAGGAATATAAATGGTACATTTAATAATATAAATGTGAAGTTTTTAATTGTATTTAATATCTCAATACTTGATTACATTAGGGGTGAAGTATTGCTGTGTTTCAAATACAGAAAAGCATGAGTAATTTTGTTTCCTGATTAGGGTTATAATAAAAATCGTATTTTGAAAATCTGCAGCTCCACTATAATATTAAGGTTCCCTGACGGCTTTAGGAAATTATTATTGTAACAATTGCACATGTAAACTCTTTTCACCAAAAAATATTAAGAGGTTAAATGCTAATAGGCTTTTAGGATTGTTTGCTTGAGTTTTCCTTTATCTCTTGTTTGACTTCGAGTATTTATTTTTAAAAATATTCTGAGAACAGGGGCTGTGTAAAGAGGTTGTTATTACCTTGCATCTAAGGGGAATAAGTTGAAGACAGTTGCAAAATTGCTTGGCGTTATTATCTTGTTTCTTTGGAATAAAATAACTCTTTAATGAGCTACTGTTCGTAAGATGTCTTTAGATAGAAGATTGGGAGGGCTAATTGTTGTACTAGTTTTAACTTTAGAGAAAAAGAAAAAGCACTAGTATAGGAACCACGAATCAATGTGACAATCCTAAGTTTCTAAGAAGATGAAGAAAACTCTGGAATCAATTCTAAATACACCCAATTAAAAGAAAAATAGACAGGAAAATACTCTCTTAAAGTTGTCAGACATGCTTAGGTATATCCAGACAAATACTGAGCTATGTGGTAGTCTTACAGGATGTGACTTGTCTAACTTTGTGCCTATTGTAAAGTGCCTTCTGAATCCGTTTCACCGGCTCTTCTTCCTCTGTGACAGCTTGCTTTACTCTTAAGCTTCCCCTGGATGCCTTTCTCTATGCCAATGACTCATACAGATGCCTCTTTTCCTGACTTCCCCTGGGAACTTCAGGTTTGGAATTCCAATTCCAATTCTGTTGTGAGAACTTCCAGATAGGTTATCCTCATTTTTTCAAACATGGCATGTCCACGGCTGATCCCCGTGTCTTCCTTCTATTCAAAGCTGGTTCTTCTTCTATGTTCCCTAATTCTGCGTATGGCATTAGCAGGCTTAGACCCTCCTGTGTCCGATGGGGAACTTCAGATTGATCTTTAACTCTTCCTTCAACCACTCAGTGGCTGAATCTGTTGCTTCACCTTTGGAGTCTTTTAACTCCCTCCCTTTCCCTGATATCCTCCATTTCACTTTGACTGCTCTGCCCATCCCCCTTCCAAATAGGTGCTCCTCCCAAACATTTCCATAGTACCCTATGCTTAATTCCATCATACATTGCCTCATTACATTGCAGTGGAACCTTCTTTACCTTCCTGTGCACGTCTCCTAGCATACAAGGGGCGCTCAGTATGTGCCTGTTGAGCGAACCTTCCCACCACTTCCTTATCAGTTCTTGTTGAGGCTATAGTTGACCTCTCTTGCCTACTAGGTTTTACCATAATCTAAGCAAACATGGATATTTAATTGCTAGTTGGACCACTTTCCTCATTCTTGTACTCATTTCATTTTCTAAGTTGTACTTCCCTACCTCTCTGCTTTTACCTATTCCAAGGATAAGTATGCTTACTTTCACACTGTCTTACAGCAGCAATGCCTTCTATGCTTAAAAATCTTGTTCATACGTTTATGTCAAAAAGCCTTCCCAGGGCAGAAGTAATCTCACAACATTCTACCTATATTCAAAATCATTTTTCTTACTTCTTTTATTATACCCTTAACTGTTTTGCTGCTGTTGTTGTTCAAGATATTTTGCCAGGCTTGATTTTACTTGGTTGTGGAAGTTACGAAAGGTGACTGCCTTATCCTTCTGTCTCCTCATACTTCCCATGTACAAAGTGTTTGTGTTCACTCAAACTACTCTTAAGTTTGATTTAATGATTCTCAACTAATTTAGACACAACCACAAAAAAACAACCTTTAAGTTGTTTCATCAACTATATTGATGAAAAATGCACACTGGTAGGGGGTTGCATCTTGTTTATTTCAATAATCATGTTAAGGATAAAATCGTGACATACAAGACAACACCGACCACATAAAATAAAAATAGGAGATATATCTACCACCAAATACTGCCAGTATGATTCATTGTAAGGCTGTGAGAAGATCTAATTCACCATCTGCAACATAGTATGAGATATCACTTTTTGGACTGGGTGCCACCTAGTTTTAATAATCCAACTCTTAGTGATTTATATATTTCAACCTATAAAATTTAGTTAAGGAATTACTCGATATTCTAGCTTTCTTGTTGTGAATAATAGTAATATAATCCTTCTCCTTTTATCTAATGCCTGTTATCTAAGAGTCTGAAAATTAATGAGAATATGCTTTGAAATATTTTCTCATTAATCCTCAAAAGATCCTTCTGCAATAGATTTGTAGAAACGATTAATTAAGGATTAAAATTTCTTCACAAAGACGACCACATGTCTGCATTATTCCTCAGCTAACTTCAATGAAATTTGAAAGTTATAAAATATAAAGGAGCTATAAAGTATTTTATTTCTGCAGGCTTCAGAGGAGAAAGGAAACACTCCTTTCATTGTAAATGCATAAATAAACATTGATCTTTGTCATGGCATATAGAGATATAGATTTCTAAGAGATACACTTTAGGAATAATTTAGCAAGTTTTTTTTCTAAATGTAATTCAAAGTATACCTTTTATATGTACCTTTTTGAGAAGGTCTCATTTTGTGTTAACTAAGCTTTATTTTCAGAGCCTGTTTATTTGCATTCCTTGGAGCTAACTCTTTTTAATTTGCAAGTTATTAAATAGATTGGAATTTATCATGTATAGCATATTCTTGGTTCAGTGATTCCTCTAGGAAGTAGAATTGATGAACCATAATTATTTTCCAAAAGCTAAAAGAATGATCAAACTTTAGTTATTCAATTCATGTATGTGGTTAAAGTGAACGCTTTTCTAAAATGTTATAGATTCCTTAAGAAATAGAGCATGCTTACATGAGTTTTTGACTCTGATTCCAAATGAACCCTAAAGAAGATATTAGGTAAATTACAGAGAAGCACAACTATATGATTTAATAGTACTGGGATAACATTAGTGTAATTCCAACAGATAACCCTTTCCGGGGCAATGTGAGCATCACGAGATGTGAATACCAAAGAAGTATACAGAGAAGGCAGCATAAAAAGCACACAAGCTGAATATAATTTACAAAAAAAAAAAAAACAAAAAAACAACTATATTGATGAAAAATGCACACTGGTAGGGGGTAGATTCTGATATCATCAAGGCATATGCGGAATCAAGATAATCTCAGCATTCAGGACTTGAGACAATGAGACTGAAATATATTGCTATAGTTTTTTGGGAAATAATGTATTCGATGTAAAGAAAAAGGAAAGGGAAAGAGAAAGTATTGCCAGCTACTGATTACTCAGTACTTGCCAGGTATCACACTAAGCACTTTCCATAAGCCATCATATGAAATGACCCACTAGTCCTATGAGGTAAGTATTATGAACAATATTTTTACATATGAAAACATTAAGTCCAAATGCCTGTAGAAAGCACCCACGTACCTAGTGGTTAACATCTGTCAGGATATATCATGCACACACAAACCATAACATATCATATATATCTCCTATATATGTATATTATCTTATATATAATATATATATATATACAATTACATCATTGTGAGTGTATATATATATGTATGTGTATTATATATATATGTGTGTGTATATATATATACACATAATATGTATAATGGTTAATTTTATGTGTCAACTTGACTTCCCAGATGGCTGGCAAAACAATATTGCCGTGTGTGTCTGTGAAGGTTTTTCTGGAAAAGATGAGCATTTGATTCAGTAGACTGAGTGAAGAAGGTCTGCCCTCACTGGTGTAGGGGCATCACCCAGTCCATTTGGGAGCCAGAATGGAACAAAAGGTGGAGGAAGGGCAAATCTTCCTCTCTCTTCTTGACTGGAACATCTGTTTTTTTCCTGCCCTTGGACATTGAAGCTTCTGGTTCCTGGGTGTTTGGACTCAGGGACTTACACTGGTAGCTCTCAGATTCTCAAGTTTCAGGCCTCAGAATGAATTATGCCACTGGCTTTCCTGGTTCTCCAGCTCTGAGAAGGCAGACTGTGGGACTTCTCTGGCTCCATAACCACAATTTCTATCATAAATCAATCAATCTCTCTCTCTCTCTCTCTCTCTCGCGCGCGCGCTCTCTCTCTCTCTCTCTCTCTCTCTCGCTCTCTCTTGCTCTCTCTCTCTCTTGCTCTCTCTCTCTCCACACACACAAAGACATATATCTAGTTGATTCTGTTTGTTTCTGTGGAGAACCTGACAACTATTGCGTGTGTGTGCGTGCGCGCCTCCCTGCATCCATCTCTTTAGAACTGTGTAATGAAAACAAAAACAAAAACCCCCAAAGGTGACCCTGTGCTAATTGACAAGAGGGTCAATTGAAGGAATTACGATTTCATGAACAGAAGCAGCTCAGGTAGGAGCCAGCACTGAGCGGTTGTCCAGGACAACTCCGTGCTCTCTAAATGACTGAGAGACCAGACGGATGTTCCAGTTTTTCAGCAGAGACTATCAAAAACTGCATGAGGAAGGCCATTATGTACAATGACAGGCAACCTCCACTCTGAAGAAATGCCACCACTGCTTTCCGGAGTCAGAGTATTAGCTTTAGAATCAGCCAGGTTCCATCACCCCACTGGATATTTGAGATATTTTTTTTCTTATCGTCAAAATGGACACAGTAATTCCTGCTTCCAAAGCTTGTAAGCAGATTAAACTCAGATAAATCTATGAAGGGCCCAGTATGTAATCGGGTTGTCATTCCGTCTGAGTCCAAAAGGAATCTGAGATCTACCAATAGGGGTGAGAACTAACAGAAAATGGTACCACTGAGAGCAGCAGAAAGAGATCCAAACCAAAGCCACACGGGAGCCAAATTCAGCTCTCCCTTGACCCAAGAGTGAGATTCTCTTGACATCTGGGAAATGTGTAGTGATTATTGATTTCAGCGCATCACTAAATGAGGAAAGAGACTAATAACGTGTACCAGAAAGCCTGATGGAAATGAAGGCCCCCAAACTCAAATTGCTTTCTTGAGCCAATTTCAGAGGTACTAAAAAGTAACCTGGTCCTCGAATGTCCAGGTAAAACAGGCTATAATTAGAAAGGAGTATTGATAAACTGGTGCTGAGATAAAAATACGTCTATTCTTTGCAGGCTTAATTATTTTGAAGGACATGAAAAGAATAAATCGACCAATTAAGCACATACACTTTTATTTTAAAAACTGGAACTATTATATATAAACTCTGATAGGAAAAATACCAAAATCAATACCATGACTGCTCTTAATAAACTGTAGTTTTGGATATCTTATTTGACTCTTTGAAATAATAGGCTTTTACAATATAGTCATAAATCAACATATTTGTTGAGGTTTAAAGTATGGAAGCTAGATAATCCATTGATAATCGCTTGCCAAGTTCTCTCCACTTGTAACTCTATGGTGTCTATCATATTTATCACCATTTTCTATCACCTCTGTTCTGACTCTTAATGTCCACATAAAACACTATTGCATTCACCTGCCAATTTGGTTGCCCATATTCCGTTTTCTTCCGTCTCATCCATGCTATACAGTTTCCTGAAACAGAGTTTTCAATGTATTTTTTTTCTCTGGACAACTCCACTTTTTATAAAATAAAATCAAACTCCTTGCTCTGACATTCAATGCTCTTCAGAACTGATTCCAAAATTTCTCATGAACAATATTGAGCTAGAGCAATATTTTCCAGCGATATTTTAGAGATTTTATCCTGCTAGATACTTCACAGTAAAAAGTGTTTTCTGACCAAGTAAATTAGGGATTGATAAATAATAAAGTCACTAACATTTGTTGGGGATTTCCTTTGTATCAGATACAAAGAGCGCTATAAATGTTTTGTATTACTCAATCTTCATAAGTCTACATAGTTGACTAATAGACAAGAAAACCAACCAAGACTTAGAAAGGTAAGAATTATTTCCAAGGTTACATACTTGGTAAGTATCAGAGTGGGGATTTGAACCCTGGTACATCAGACTCTGAGCCCTGAGCTCTCAAACACAGGGATTCTGAATCCCTTTTCTGTGGGCCTCAGGAGATTTTAGCACATTATAATCTCTGAGGAGTCCTGACATGTAAAACTCTATGGATTTGTTTAAACCAGACAAATTTACTTTACTTTAGGAAATACATTTTATGAAATGCCTTTTAACATCCTCATAAAACCAGGTTTCCAGGAGCTCTTTTTAGAAAATGTTGAATGAAGTGATTTCTAATACCCTTTCTCAAATTTTTTTCCCCAGGACTTGCCTTCTAATTCTCTACTCAATGTCTTTCACTTTATTTAAACCATTTAGTTATGAGTCCCGAAATATGCTTCAGGTCCCACCTCATTCTTTGTCCCTAGAACACCTTTCACATTACTCTTATCTGAGTCTTTGTTGCCCTTAACACCCTTTAAATCTTGTCTCCTCTCTGAAGCCTTCTTCTGACTGCCCACGAACACATTGGGTTTAGTCTTCCTCAGTTTTTCTTTGGCACTAGGCCGAAGGAACCTTGAGTAGACTGACATACAAAAGAGACATGTTACAATTGACATGTTAAGAACTGGTTTTTGCAAGTGGTCATATTCCCGCATCTCTTCTTGTGGGCACATCTTAAGTAAACACCAAGAGCCATAATTCAAAATTCTGAGTCCATGGTCATTTTTCCCCCCACAACATACATTGATTGCCCTGGAACACCAGCAATATCACCATATGTATGTCTCTTTCCTGATCTATATGAAAAGATTCTCCATGACAGAGACCAAACTTTTTTTGTCCCTGACCCACGTATATAGGAAAACAGTAGTTCAAAATGCAGATTCTGGCTCTCGCACTTGCAAGCCATATTCTTAAACAAGTTGTTTAACCTCCCTAGGACTCACTTTGATCACCTGTAAAATGAATGGAGGTTAATGTTACCTAATGCGTCGGCTTCGTGTGACAATGAAATGAGTTAACACAGAGAAAGGAGGCTTTTCAGAGTGCCTGACCATTTTGAAGTGCTCTACTACATTAGCTTTATTATTGTGGCCTTGATTACCTACCATGCTCCCGGCATTTGACTAGACCATGAAACCCACTGATTATGGCGCAGTCCCTGCCCTCAGGAAGCTCGTGTCTGGTGAGAGAAAAAGTGCAAGCAAGGGAGACGAGCGAGGTCAGCTGTATCCCAGTTGAGAAGGAGAGGGATCATAGATAAGGCAGTGGTCTGGCTGAGCCCCAAAGGACAGACTGGAGGTAAAAAGGCATTGCAGTCAGAGGCAGAAGCATTTGCTGAAGACCTGGATATGTCACATGGATTGGGGCACTTGAAGAACTGAAGTTAGTTTACGTGACTGAAATCTGATATGCAATGGGTAGAAAGTGAGCTGGGAATTTAGATGGGCCAGATATGAAAAATCTTACGTGTCTCAAAGGCACTTAAATATGATCCCATTCATAATGGTGTGACAGGGAATAGATCGATGTAGCATTCAAGCAGTAGAGATATATGATCAAATTTATAGCATAAATGTAATTCTGGTTATGTTATAGAGACTGGTAGAAGGAAAGACTCAACTTAGAAGATGAGTGAAATATGAAGAGATTCTGAATAGGATGATGGCCATCTGCTAACTATGAGGTTATCCATTGGAGAAGCGGCACAGGTCTGAGTGGCTGAGTAGAACTTGACCGATTATTTTAAAATGTAAATTATGAAACAGTATATCTTAACATAAATGATTACATTAAATATATCTTATTTAGTGTAAAATAAATGTGCTATTGTTCACCTTCTACACTGGCTAGGATTATAAAAAGTAATTATAATGCTGGCAAAAGAAAGATGAAAACAAGTATAATTTGGCAATTGCGATCATGGATCACAAAGCTTGTTCTTGCCCTTGGGCCTAGTAATTTCATTTCTAGGCATCTCTTTTGGGAAATAATGTAAAATGCAATACTTGTGAGAAAAAATTAAAAATATATATTTCCAACAAAGAAGAAATGGATAACTGCTCAGTTATGACATCTCAATATAATCTAATATTTTGAAGACATTTAAAGTTGTGATTGCTTTGTTTTAAATAGGATTGCCAAATGAAATATAGTATTTTCAGTTGCATTTGAATTTCAGATAAACAATGAAAAATTTGTGTAGCGTAAGTATGTCCAAAGTATTGCATAGGATAGACTTAACTAAAAAGTTATTGTTTATGTAAAATTTAAATGGAATTGAGCGTTCTGTATTTTTATTTGCTAAATCTGACAACCCTAGTTTTAAAGCATAGTTTATAGTATTTAGTAATATAAGATGTGTGTGTGTGTGTAGTGTATTCGGGGGCTAAAAAGATGTCTTGAAAAGACACTATAAGGAAATAAAACAAAATTCATGGTCATTAGATGTGATTGGGTTTGATTAGAGATTTTTTTGTTTTTAGTGTTTTTTATCATTGTATTTTTCTACAATGAGCATGATTGATTTATATAAGCAGAAAAAATATGCACATATGTATTTATACATTCATGTATACTTTTTCTTCTTTTAACATTGGCCCATGTTTATGAGTGATACGTTAGGATATCTGCTGACTCCCAAATTACTATCAGACACAAAGCTTCCTTAAGTGACTCCTATGGAATAAAATCAGGACTATGGTTCGATTCTCAACTTAAGTGTCATCCTACTTTTAAACGCTTCTCCATCCATCCTATCTCGAACCTCCTCCACCACCACCACCAATAACCAACACTTTCCCTATATGCCAGAGAAAAATGCGTCTTTTTCTCCATACCACTTAGCAGGACTTCAAGATATATTTGTTGAAAATTAGAGTAAACAAGTAAAAGAGAGAATTAAGATCAGAGATATCAGATGGCGTTTCTCATTAGGCTTAACTTGGCATATATTTAGGCGCTGGCTGCATAATTTAATGCCTTCCCAGGATTGCTTTGGCCAATATCAGAGTAGAAAGGTATGATACACGCTTCATAAAAATGGACATAGCAAAGATAATGAGTAAGTAGGTGTGTTTATAGAGAATCTTTAGTGAGCTCGGGAGTCTGTAAAGATCTCTGAAAACAACAAAACTAGAAGAAAAGATTCCAAAACATCTTCTAGCTTCCAGATTTCTTGCCCAAGTAGGCTTCGGCATTTTGCCTCTGAAGGCAACTGTTGCCCGCAGCATCCTTACTGCAGCACAGAGGATGGCTATCTACCAGACTATCTTGCTTAAAATAAATGTACTTTTTTCATCCCACTATAATTCCACTATATTTTCCATTTTTAGTGCACTTATGTTATACCGATGAACAGCGAACAAACCAACCACCACTGTCTTTTCAGGCCTGATGTTGAGAACAATGTGAGAAGCCTATTAAAATGCAGATGTTACGTGGCAAGGTCTCTTAGACATGCCTTTGTCCAAACCTGCTTTTCCTTAAGCCTTCGTTCTTTCTCCTTTATCATCTGCTCCATCGGTTTTGTGAGGTCCCGATGACTGAACGATAACACTATAGCAGCGCTTCTAAAGGGGTAAATTGGGCGCACGCTGTAGTTTCTGTCCCTTCCTTTTTCTCCCATCCTGTTTGTCTCTGGTTCACCCCTTCTCATCTTCCCTCTCCTTTACTTTTCCTCACTTTGTCCTATTTTCTTAAGCTTAGTTTTTGTTTCACCTCCTCATCTTTCGTGCTCTGCCTCTTTTTCTCTCATTTGGAGAAACAGCTTTATGGCTTTTGTCCCCAAGGATCTTTTATTCTCACTCACTGTGACAGCTCCACACTAAGAAGCAAACAAGTGGTCCTCAAAGCTTCTGAATTTTAACAGATTTAAAAGTCACTCTTAGCACCAGAAACAAGAGGCTGGGAATATTTCTTAAAAGGTTATTGAGCATGTGCTAAAAATGCCATTATATTCTTTGCTTTCCAATGCTTTATTTGTAATTTATTAATGATATAAAATCAACATGCAAATCTATTGACTATTTGCTCAGTTCAAACACCTACGTGTGGCTCATGTATTGAATAAATTGAACAGTTAAAAGGACCAAAGTGAGTGCGGGACTTAAAAGGACATGTACATATTCAGGTGTACTTTGTTTGAAGAAAGTTATTTGTCTCCAGTCTAGATACCCCTTGAGTCAATTTTGTGATAAAAGACGTCAGAACTGATTTTGAATACTGAGCTCAAACTTGTTTTTTTTCCTCAAGAATACTACTTTGAAACATATTTCAAAAATGGGTGCCATACTCATATTTTAATATTCTTTTTAATGGCATGCTATCATCTTTCATGTCTTTATTCCTTTGTACATATTCTGTCCATCTAAAGCGTCTTCCCCACCGATTGTTTCCATTCCTAAATTTTAGAATCATCAAGTCCCCCAGGCCTTCCTCATCACCACTATAGCCAAGTTTACAGAAAGTAATTTCTCATTAATAGAAAAATCTCAAATAGCACCTAGGAGACTACATTGAAAAGTAGAAACTTTGTCACATCTTAACTCCTATTCCTGTGCCTCAGAGATAAAAGCAGGTACAGTTTCAGGCACTTTATTATTTGTTCGAAAAATTTCTATGCTATGAAAAGCAATGAATAATACAGAAACTCTTGTGGCTCTTATGACAAGCGTGGAGTATGCTCCCCCATCAGCAGACATTGACCTCCCCCGCTCTTCTAAATGATGGCAGTAGATAGCGTTGCATACAAGAACAACTTGTGTGCTTTAAGTCACCCATTGCTTACTAATGCACATTTTGATTGTTTCCAGCTCTTGCCGGCCATCACAAACCATGATGAACATCATTATACACACGTTTGCATATTTGGGGGCGGGGCATGCTCATACTACAAATCTGGAAACGTGGAATGGCTGGATCAAAGGATATATGCATATCTTATTTTGAAAACTGTTGCCAAGTATGTTTCAAAATTAGTAGTTTCCTATGTTGTTAATTTAAAATTCTCATTGCTAATGGCTAAACAACACTTTCTCACATACATTTTATGCAACATAATTTATGCAAAAATATCCTTATTTATGTTCCTGTTGAGGCTCTCAAAGTTTACAGTGTCCTTGCTGAAATCTGATTCTTTTTATTGTGTTTACACATTTCATTGTATTTACTGTGATAGAACTAAGCAATAGAAGCTGGAATTCTACATATTTATTTTGGAAAATAGCATGAAAGTATTTTCATAAAAAGGTCAAATTTAATGAATTTATGAATCTTTTTAGGAAATGTGGGATGGTAGATGAATAGAGGCCCAGAGCATAGTTGTTTTCATTTTGGGAGATGGGGGATGGCAAAGAGAAATCTGCAGTAAAAAACTGAATTTTTTAGAAATAAATTATAGTACATAAAATTTTAATGGAATATAAGTATGCTTTTTGAATGTTGTGCTACGTAATAGCATTTCTAAAGAATTATTCAACTTCCCTAAGGTAAGCAGGAGAATTTTTCTTTGTAAAAATTGACTGGTAAAAGGAAAATAAAGTCCTATATACACTACTGTGTAGGAGAACTCAGTAGAATAGCTGGGACCTTGCCTCCTCATCACTCTACATAAGGCATTATCAGTATTGGCACTATTGACATTTGGAGCTAGATAATTCTCTGTTGTGGGAGCTGTTTTGTGCACTGTAGGATGTTTAGCAGCACCCCTGGCTTCCGCACACCAGATGCCAGGGGCACCCCTCACTCAGCCATTACAATAAAAAAATGTCTAGGGGGGAAAGAAACAGAACTATTATTCCATGTGCTTGACCTTTCTGAAAAAGATTTTGTGAGAGAGATGGGGAAAAAATTTTGTGAGCGAGATGGGGGGAAAAATGTGATAGCTATATGTATAAAACTAAACAACTGAAAAAAATTATGACCTGCAGAATAAGAGCTGAGGAATGAAGTAGTTTATTGGATGCTTCAGCTGTGAGAAGACTTAAATAAGTGTAATAGTAAAATAGTGACTTCTCCTTTTTTAAATTGGTGATTATGTAGCATTAGAAGATTGACAAGGGTGTAAGAAGAAATGTCAGTGGTTTCTAAGTGAGCTGCATCCTCCTTTTTTCATAATAGGAAATATCAAAGAAAAAGTCAAGACATAGTAATGTAAACATAATACTTAGAAATATGTATGGCTGCAAAATGAAATTACTAGGAGTTAAAAGCAGATGATCAGGGGATCAGCGTCCAGGAGTCTGAAGGGTAGATAAGAGACTTCTCTTTTGTACAATAAGCTTATGGTATTTGTTTATCTCATAAAACACAAATTGATTTTGTAAAATTCTGGGCAACCATACACAGAAAGTCTTTGGGGTGTTAGTGAAACATGATGCGTAATAATTTTGGACCTCCATCTCAGACTTACTGAATCAGAATTTCTAGCAATTGAGCCACAAAATCAGCTTTTAAAAAGCTCCCCAATTGATGTTTATGCAAATTACTATGTGGAAATCATTATATACGACATTTGGGTATTAAAGTCCCAGGATATGATTTACAAAAACAATGCCAAAATAATTTTATGGTCTAATACACGTGCAATATACATATAGTTGTCTGCCATCTTTGGAATATATCTCTTTATTGTCCATCATTGGAATAATGACAGTAGATCAAATGTTAAAGTCTAAGTTGTCATAAAAAAACTCACCTGCTAGGCACTTTCTTTTACTCTGTGCTTAATATGGCATATAAGTCTTCAATTTAATACCCCATGTAGTTATTATCATATATATATAAATTCTCTGCCATGAGGACATTTGACTGATCTGTCAGCAAACCAGGGGTTCATTAAAATTATAAGATTTATATCCTCTGAATGTTTGCTTATTGTCTCCTCTTCAACAGTCGGTTCTGTGTGTTTTAAACAAAAGAACAAAAGCACCTGTACAGAGGTGATTTGATGTCCAGCTGATGTCACAGTAAACGAGGAAGGCTGCAGAAGTATGAGCCACGCCATCCACACTCCACGACTGATGACTTTGTGGAGCTGAGACAATCTCTAGATGTCGACCCTTCCTAAATTGATCCATAGGGTTAATGCAGTGACTATTAAAATCTTAGAAAGGTTTTTATTTTTATATATAGACAAGCTTATTCTAAAATTTATATGGGAATGCCATAGAGTAGGTAAAACGATTTGACAATGAAAAACAGAGAGAAATCACTCTAATTAGTGTTAGGGAAGAAGACGGTAGGGGACAGGTTGGTGCGGTGACATAAGGGCACTGGAACTGTTCAAGCATCTTGATTGTCACAGTAGCTACACAAACTCCACGGGGCGATGAAGCTCTAAGGAATTTAACGCACACACACATACGGGTACACGCAAATAAATACAAGGGGAGAAGCCTGAGTAAGACTGGTGCAATGTATCAATGTTGAGATTCTGGTTGCGATATTATACTGCAGCTTTGCAAAATGTTACCATTGTGGGGAATTGCACAAAACGTATAAAAGATCCATGCATTATTTCTTACAACTCCATGTGAAACTATGATCATCTCAATAAAATTTTTAACTAAAACTCGATAATAAGTGTTCAAAATTATGAATAAAGGTAAAGCGTAAATATAAGTTTCAATACAGCCTTCTCAAAAAAAATAACAATTTTAAGCACAACAGAACATATACATAAATATAAACTAACAATAATTTAAAATATCTGATGCAATAATTTAAAGTTTATAACATGCATGAAGTGGTCATCTAGCCTGGCGGAACATTAATATAATATTGTATATGATTCCAGGTATCACCTCACTGAGCCTCAGTTTCCTCATCTATAAAATAAGGCCTGAGTCTGAAACAACATTGTCCAATATACTTTGAACCAAAGTGAATCATAGTTGTAATTTTAAATTTTCTACTAGCCACCTTGAAAGAAGGAAAAAGAAAGAGGTGAAATGAATTTTATTATATGTATTATTAACCTAATATATCCAGAATATTATCATTTTCAATATGTAATCATGTTGAAAATCAATATTTTTCTATTTTTTTGTACTAAGCCTTCAAAATTCATCTCTTCCTCCTATACCACATTCACTTCAGACTAGCTGTATTTCAAATGGTTAAGAGTCATGCGAAGCTAATGGCTACCAAACTGGGCAGTTCAGGTCTGGATGACCTCTCAGACTCCCTTTCTCACTATAAAATCTTAAAATTCTAAGACATAAACATTTAAGCACTCAAGATGATATAATTAGCTACCTCCGCACCTCCAGATCACACTCACGTCTCAGCTACAGGTTTACATTTAAAGCAATCAAAATATCGAACGTTCTGTCAAGGAGTAATGTTAATATCAAAGGCCACAGGTACTACTGTGTTGGACACAGTGTCTTTGACACATTTGTTGCTAAAATTTGCCTGTTGGGGTTTGAGTCACTCAGGAGCGGAGCCCAGGTAAAAGGGTAGTTAATGGACCAAAGATGGGAGCAGAGCGGGTGAGAGGGGCATAGGCATTTCCTGTGAGCCCAGCTCTTTGTCCCCTGGACGCTGCTCCCTCCCTGCGTGTGGGCATTCTGCTCCTCCCCTGCCTTGAGCCAAGAGACAGCAAGAGAAGGATCCAATTGTGCTCTGGTTTCTCCAGGTTGGCAGTGACAGCCGCGGCCTGTAGTTCTGCCCAGGGCTCTCAGGCTACAGCTGGGAGGTTGCCAGCAGTCAAAGAACTTCGCGTAAACAGCCTCTTATTTTCTCTGGAGTCCCCGCACTGGCTGGGAGGATCACTTAGATGCCGGCACCTCTCACTCTTACGCTCCTGGTCTGTAAACAAAGCCTGGCTCAGAGCAAGTGTTCAAAGTCTTTGATTCTTACACTTTGATTGACAGCATGCCTCCACGAGACATCGACTGAGTTTCCTTTATGCATCTCACTTTCTCTCTCTGTAAGAGACATATATAATAATCACCGCTATTTATTGAATACCTACTGTGTGCCTGGATGAACAATGGGTGCTTTATAAATGGCATCTCATTTACTCCTGACAACACCCCATGGCTTAGGTATCATTATTATCACATTGCATAAAACAGAACTGAGATATTTAGAAGTTACAATACCTGCCTGAGCTCTTTCAGTTGGAAACGAGCAGAGGCAGAAGGAATCAACCTCAGATCTGTCTGCTAACAAATTCCAAAACATCTTGAAAGAGCACTCTAAGGCCTGATGAGAGGAGAATGTCATCATCAGACAATTGGAACCTCTCATGACGCTCCCATAAGTGCTGACAAACCAATACCACATCTTGCAGTCTCAAGCCCTACCTTCAATGTCAGCTGGCCAAGGGCATCGCTGTGGGCTTGAGGGAAGCCTTTCATTCTACCTTCACTTCCTCTGGAGTCTCCTATCTTTTTATTACTATCCCTTGAGGCTAGGAGAGGGCTGTAGGACGACAAGTGATTTGTAATACATTCCTTCAACTAATATGATTCTCAAACTCTTTGTAGGATTTAGTTCGTATCACTCTCTTGAGCAAGTTTGAAATTGCCAGAGCATGGCTAGGATCCCTTGATCCCATAGAGAGCTATGCAGAGAAGGAGTTGGGGGTTTGGTCCCTTGATTACATGAGTTCTTATATTACTAGGATGGTAATATAATAATGGGGTTTTCCATAGAATTAAATCTGCCTTAAGAAGAATGAGCTTTTTCATCAACCAAGGGCCAGACTCTACCACTGAGCAGAACTGCAGGTATGACTTGGCTGATGCGGTGTCTCCCAAAACTGGCTGCTTCTCTGTGGCTGCAGCTCTGTGGCCCATTAAATGAGTTTCTTGAAAAATGTTCCAGCAGCGGTTCTGAAGGGCAGTGCTCTGATTGCCCTGATATTTCAGAACTGAACTGTCCAGCTACCGCTGGGAGACCTGGGTATATCCTAGCAGTGAGACGAAATAAGAAGTATCTGGGACCCCACAGGAGCAGCCCCTAAGAGGTCACTTGTATGGGAAACAGAGCTGACAGGGACAAATGCTAAGTGTTACTGTTAAGAGTATAGTGACCGAAAGATGCCACTGTTAAAGATGTTGCCTTTTCTGAGCAGAATGGGGGTCATTCTCTATGTTTGCCCCTTGGGAGAGGCTATCCTGTTGCCTTTATTTTCTCTGGGAAGTGAAATTTTGCCTTTATAGGATACTAGGGGATGATGGATATTTAGCAGTTTGGGTGTGGGGTTAGGGTTTTGACACCATGACTCAGATCTTAGATCCACAGTGGCCATGTTAAAGTTAAAGAAAATAAATATTTCACAATATATAATTGTAGGGTTACTGTTTGTCAATTTATAATTGAAATATCGCACTTATTATTTGATTATAAACATTAGCTCTTTGTTTTAACGTTTTAATGCAAAGCTTACCCTTCTAATGACAGCAACAAAAAATTATTGCCATGATAGAAGTCTTCTGAATATAGGTAATATCTAACAAAGGGTCTCATAAATGTTTACCAATGTTTTAGAGCTGTTCCTATTTGTGTTTTAACTCACTGTTTTCATTGCTATTTCTCAGATAGATCTGATGGAAACTCCTCATACCAGTGCCAAGCTTGTCACATTTATGTATTGTTGTAAGAGAAATTTCTTGGTGACTTGGCACGCGTCTACAGAACTGACTCCTGAATTATCGCCAAATTGTGATGGATCTCTGAGTGTGAGAGGCAGTGTGAAATAATGGAAAAGAACACATTTTTGAAGTCAGACAGGCGCATTGTGGGAGTCCCAGCTCTGCCATTTACCATTTCACTCACCCTGCTTCAAGCCGCCATCTTTTTTTTTTTTTTTTTTTTTTGCCTGGACCACTGCAGTAGTTTTCTAATAGATCTTTCCGCCTCCACAACACTGCTCACCCCTGTAATCCATTATCTACAGCAGCACTAGTGTTATATTTCTGAAACTGAAACAAGGTTATATACCAATAACCTCCAGGTTTAACACTCTGATGACTTCTAATTATACCGTGAATGATAAAATTCAAAGTCCCTCCCATGGTTGTACATGGTCTGTCCCCTGCTGATCTCTTACCTCATCTCTCAGCAGTCTCCCCCTTATTTCTCCATGCCATTCACATGAAGCACCTGGCGGTTCCTCACACACAATAAACTCATTCCAACCTCAGTCCTTAAACTCAGTCTTCATTCTGTCCCCAATACGCCTCACAATGGTACATATCTGCCTTGTCCCTTTGTTCTGAGATTTCTGTAAGCTACTCCTCCCTCTTCAGGAAATCCACATTCCATTATTCTAAGTTTTTTCCCTCATCATATGGTGTAACATTATATGAAAATAAATTCTGTATTAGTCACTTAGTTGTTTTCTGCCCTTCCTCCCTAGAATATACGCTCCAGAGGAGGAAGTCTTGCGTCTGTTTTTTCTACTTCTATATCACTAGTGCTTAAACAGTGCCTGGCCCTTAGGAAAGAATATGTAAATATTTCAGAATAGAGATTTTTAGAATAAATGATTTTCAATCCAGGAAAAATACATTACTATGATCAGATCTTATTTTGCATGTGGATTTTTAGTTTACTTCACAAGCATTCACTGTGTGTCTACAATACACAAGAGGCATTTTGCATGCCTTTGAGAGGCTATGTAACTGTCACATAGTTGTATAAAATGCTATTTCTCTATCCTTATTTCTCCCGATTCCTGAAAGTTTTCAACATAATCGACTACTCCATGCTCTTGGATTTTGGCACTGTCTGCCAATAATTGCCCTCCTAAATCACTACCTGCACTTCTCAGTCTCCTTGGTTGACCCATCTTCCTCCCCTCCATGTAATCCCCAGATGTGCACCGGGCGTAGGCATGAAGACTTCTCTCACCGGCTGTCTAATCTCTCCAATGACTTTCCCACTTTCATGATATTAAACACCAATCCCTGCTTCTGGCTCTCAACCTACAACTCAGGCATGACCTCTCATCAGAATCCCGGACTTGTGATTCAAATGTCCAACTTGATATCTCTACCTGATGCCCACATATAAATCATTTCCAAGATTAAGTTCTTAATCTTGGGAAACTTAGCATTTTTAAAACAACTCTTTATTTTCTCCTCAAATGTGTTTCCTCACCCTCTTCTACACTTCACTAAACGTATTCCAAATCACCCAGTTGCCCAAGACAAAACTTCAGGAGCCGCTCTTGATCCCTTTGTGTTTCAGCCCTCCTCTCTAATCCATCAGAAATCCTGTTTATTGACTCTGTCTCCAAAAATTATCCCCAATCTATCCATTTCTTTTTACCTTGACTTCCATCATCATCTCATACTGGTGTCAGTTTCGAGTCTTTCCTTTGCTTGTTCCCTGGCCATCTATCCTCACCCTCTATCCATGATTTTTTAAAAACACAAATTAGGGGCTTCTAATTTCCCTTTTTTTTTTTTGAAACCCTCCTTTAAGTACTCATTTCAGAGGGGGAAAGTGTGCCAAATACTTTATCATAGACTAGAAGGGCTGCCTGGCCTCTGCCTACTTTTCTGACTTATATTTCTACTGATTACTTGGCCTAAGACACTGACCTCCTTTCCCATGTCAATATTATTGCTATTTTTGATCTATTTTTTTTTCCCTTCTGCAGGAATGCTCTTTTTCCTGCTTCTTCTTGATATTCAGATCTCGGTTTAAATATCACCTTTTTATAGAAGCGTTTCTTGGCTGTCTATCTGAAATTGCAGGCAAACCATCCAGTACATCCCTGTGTTATAATTGTCTCAATAGTGTTTAACAGTAACTGGTAATAACCGTTTTTATTTTACTACTTTATTTTGTGTCTCTTTCACTCGATAAGAGAATAGTTTGGTGAGAGCTGGAACTTACCTTTCTTACCACGGCCTCAGCAGCCCAAAGGGCAATGAGTGGCACATCATAAAGATCTCAATTCATATTAGTTTGATTGATGGTACAATGTGACAATCTATGACATTAGGTCCAGAACCTAAGTTCAAGTGTTGAAAAGACCCGCAGTGCCCTACAGAGCTCATTCCCTGGCTGTTAAAGTGACTTCAGTTCTCAAGCAAACGATTTCCTTTTTTGAATTCAAAAATCAATTCAAAAAATCAATTCTCCAGAAGGCCTTCCTGTAAGATGCAAATATCCCTGAGTGAAGCATCATTAAACCATTAACACTTTCATGTGCATTTCTACATCAGTTCGGTGAGTCAGTTTCTTAGTAAGATTTTACAGGACTGATCCCAAAGACTGCTGAAGTTCGATCAAAAAAAAAAAAAAAAAAAGGGAAGGAATGATGAGGAGTGTGGACATTGCTGGGGAGGGCTGACTAGAGAGGCGTCACTCTTGGGGTCCTGGAGCCATCATATACAGGATTCTGTGTGTAACTAAAGAGACATAAAGAACTTTTTTGTTGTTTTACTATTTTACATATGACTTTCCTTGGCAATACGCCCTTTATTCTTGACAATGACCTATAAGGTCTTATGCACATGCCTCTATTCTCTGGAAATACTCTTGACTTCTCTCCTCCTCCCTCCATCCACCTCAGTAAGAACTCAAATTTTCTTGTTATCCCTCATTATTTCTTGCCTGCTGTTTCTTTGAACCTCTGGTCTTATTCCCTCTGCCTGGAAAGCTACTCTGCCAAGTATCCTGGGGCTCACTCCTTTTCCTCCTCTAGGTCTTTGCTCAGAAGTCACCTTCACAGTGATGGGGAGGGGAAGAATTCTGACATACTTTTATCTTTTTTTAGTTCTTATGGCTGGACTAGTAACAAAATCGACAAAAGACTAAATTAACAGAAGAAAAACCAATTTAACATGTGTGCATGGGAGGTCGTATGATGCTCAGATCATAAAATGAGGCTCAAAGAAATGATCAAACTGGGCATCTTTTTATACTTTTTAGACAAAGAAACAATAAATTTGTGAGAAATCGGCAGGATGAAAAAAGCCTTTACTCATTAGAAAGGAATCTAAGCAAGGTTTGGGTGTTCATTCATGAAAAATTTGAACGAAGTAGTAAATCAGAAAAGAGGCAACAAGATATGTTTATGCAGAGTTCCCCACTCTAAATTAACTCTAGCATTAAGGGTGTCTTCCAGGTGTGGGGAGGACACCTTTTACGTGGAAGATTTATTTTCTGCATTTAAGGAGACAGGGTGTCCCCTGGCACTGGCTGCTTATAGAGTAACTCTAATTCAGAGTAATTAGTAGACCATTGTAGGGTACCCCAGGGAGGCTTTCTTGGGCTCTGACAACAGGATGCTGACCTTGACCTCTCTATTTAAAATTATAACCCTGTCCCCACCCCCAGATACTCACTGCCCCCATATTTCTTTAATCTCTCCTTTAATTTTTGCCTGAACATTATCTTCTTCTGCTATGCTAGATAGTTTATTTATTTGTTTGTCTCACTTCTTCCACTAGAATGTAAGTTGCAGTAATTGTTTTCTCATTCCATTCCTCCAGAGCCTAGAAGAGTATATGGCACCAAGTAGGTATTTCATACACATTTCTTTGATAAATGCTCACCGAATACTTACGACCAGCACCCCAAAAGATGAAGAGAATCACACATTTCCATGAATCATATTTGTCTGAGTAGGGGAAAAGCCTAATGGGGTTATTTTTTTTTTTCCTCCAAAAAGCTAAATTGGACAGATGAATTAATAAAACACAATTGGAAGTAGTATACGCTTCTAGTACTTCAGTGGTTTTCAAATATTGGCAATTTTTCCCCCAGGGGGTATTGGGTGATGTCTAGAGACACTTTCAGATATCACGTTGGGGTTGCTGCTGGTATCTAGAAGGTAGAGGCCACAGTGCTGTTACACATCCTACAATGCATAGGACGGCCTCCACCACCAAGTATTATCCAGACCCAAATGTCAATAGTGTTGAGGCAGAGGAACAGTGCACTACTGGATAAATGTTAAGTCATGTCTTGCTCTATGGATTGAGCTTTCGCTTACTTGAAAGGAAGCTTCATCGTACCACAAATTTCCTAGTTATTTCCTTTGAATTGTTAGTGTTTTTAAATATAATGTAAAATCTTTTGCCAGTGGAGAGATGAGAAAAAGTGGTTTATTTAAACTGTTTAATGCAGCTAGAATTCCTTTTATATTAAACAAAATCCTTTTACTACTTTTAGAATGGCATATAATAGTACTTTAAGAGTGAGAAGATATGACTTTATGTAATATCTCGAGACTTTAAGATATATGATCAGCATGAATTATGTTACTGAAAAGTTTTTACCTAGATGCTCTACACAGTTTATTGATAAATATGGTATATTTATCAGAGTAGCTTTATAAATTAAGAAGCACTAAAATAAAACTTTACTTCTACTGCAATCTCAAATCTATGCTTGAAATACAGTAATTTGACACAAGTGCTAAGATTTAAAAATAGTTCTGAATTTGACATAAGAAAATATTCCCCTATATATCATAATAAAATGCATTTAACACTTTGTGTGAAGCGTTCATCAACTGAGAAACATTTTGACTATCTGGTTGTCTAAGTGACTTACATTTTTATGTGGTTGTTTCACTTTAACTTCCAGACCATGTTTATTTAGTGCCTACTACATGCCTACTATGAAGAAAATATGAGTTACACTCTCAAGTATCCTGCATTCTAGTAAGAGAAGTAAGATGTACATACAGAGAACTAAAATTCAAAGCAAAAGTGATAAGCAGCATTAGAAGTTCAGCTAGATGTGGCGGGATGAGGGAAGTGTGTACAGAGCAGGTGGCTTTCGATCTAAGCTTTGGGGAATGAGTAGAACCCCCACAGGTAAAGAGTTTTCCTGGTAAGAGGAACAGAGTGATCAAAGCCTCAGGGGAAGGAGGTGCCCAGGTTATGGGGATGATTCAGTGACTAACTTTTCGCATTTGTTTTGAGTGCAACATGGATGAAAAAGTACTCTGCAGAAGAGAACTGGTTATGTAAATGGAGTAGGGTTAGATTCTTGAAGACTTCGTCAAGCCGTTGGCATAATGGTCAAGACAGAAGGGAAGTAAGCGCTGACATGATAAGAGGTGTTAAGGAAAATCCTTCAAGAAGAAATGTGTAGATGAGATGATATGAGCAGAAGCTGAACTCGGCAAGAACAGTTGGGAGCTCAATGGAAGAGCTCAGAAAAGGAGTAATCGAGGTCTGAACTGGGGCGCTGGCCTGGGAACTGAGGAGTGAGAACAGATATAAGTAACTTTGTGAAAGGAGAAATGGTAGGACTTGGCGAGTCTTCCACGCGGGTCAGGAGTTAGGGGGAGGGGTCAAAGATGGCTCTGATATGTCACATCGAAGTAAGTGCGAGTGATAGTGGGGTCTTTAAGGAAAACCAGGATATTAGGAATCAGTGAAGATTTGGGAAAACAGAAAACATGTTTGAATTTTAACATGTTGAACTTGAAGACAGGACATTTCATCCAGATAAAGATATCAAGATCGATGACGTAATTAGAGACCTGTAGTTCAGAAGAGAGGCCAGTCAGCACCAACGATGCTGTTTGGGGAAGTGTTCCAGTTGCTAAGATCGCTGAAGCCACAGGATGGGTCAGTAAACCTGACTCGGATTAGGTTCTGGATCTATGGTTTCCTTAGTTAAATTCACAGCTCAGTAGGTTATAAGATCCTTGCTTTGCAGAAGGGGAAATGTGTCCCAGGGACGTTGATTAATGTGTTTGGTTATGAATACATGTTCACAGAGCTGGTAAGAGGCAGAACCAAGACTCAAACTAAAATCAGTCCAACTCTGTGTTTCCACTATGTTATACGATTAAATAGCAAAGGTAAACAGGCCAAAAATGGGATTCTAGATAATGCCACTTTATGGAAAAGGAAAGCTGTTCTCATTAATTTGTTTTCCTTTTGTTGTTTATTGTGTTTGTAACCAAGCGCCAAGCAAAAGGAATGCTGTTCTTCTATCTCAGATGATCATTCACAGCTGAGTCATTATGACAGACTCATCTTTCCATTGATCCTAAAATAAGCTTAGGGTTTGTCAACTGACAGTTATAAAAAGTAGAGATTGTATCATTGGCATCTTCTAAATTAACTTGCATTGATACCGTAAGTCGAAGTTTGCTTTCAGGCTATGCTCTATTAAAATAATAACTTTCAGTTTGGGATATTCTCTGGCTGGTGTACCAATATTGTTACTTGTTAGTTACCATGTAACATATACCAGGTCCTCTCCTACACTGGTGATTCCCACTTTGGAATGAGCTGAGGATGTGATGGATGAGTTTACACAAAATGAGAATGGTGATTCTTACTTAATGAAGAGGATTTATGTGCCTGGTACATCGAAAGACTGGAGAACTGTCAGATTCCACATGGAGGGCACGAACACAAGTTATTAGAAGCGCAAAGTAGGGACTGAAAATTAGTTACATCAATAACCCCCTGGAACCTGTTGTGACTACATTATCTGTTCCTAGGTTCAGTCTGTTTCCGTGTTGTTGCAGTTGTTATTGTTGTGGTTGTTATTATTGCTTTAGACAGAAATGGTCAGGAAAGAAAATGCCCGAAAAATCACAGAGTGTCTGTGATTAGAACATTAAACCTGCAGCAGCATTATCTTTAACCTTGAACAGACATAGCCACATATCAAAAAAAAAAAAAAAAAAAAAAAAAACCAAAAGAGAGACTTAAAAACTTATAAGCTGCTTAATTTGTTTTCCTAAAAAGTTTACAACTATTGAATTCTGTTTATATCTGTAGGAATTAAGAAACCTTACTCAATATCCACATGGATATTCAGCTTTATGACAAAGATTATTTTTATTATGAAAGATATTATTCAAAGTTTTGAGATAGTTTTTGAGCATTTTCTATTAGCAAAAAAAAAAATGAAGTGAGGAAAATATTGTGATCCTTCTGAAGGTCAGTGATGGAAAAAGAAGTAAAAAAGATGATAAACTTCACGGGCATGTGCTGTTTTAGGATTTACACAGCTTTCTGCACACTAAAATATGTTACTTTCTGTTGGGACCGGTTCTCTTATTCCATCTAAATACATGGTAATAATGCATCTCTAATAATAGTTGGGGCAACCTTTTCTTTGGTTCAGTAGTTCCCCCTTACAGGCACTAGAGGGCACAGAGACCATAGAAGGAAGCCCTCCACATTTTCCACCTTTATTATAGCTTCTACCATAATTAACACCTGCAGAATCCGGAGGTAGCTTTCCGAACATGCACTTTAAATATACAAGCTGTTAAAAATTCTCATTGGTGTTCACCTCGAATTTAATGGACACTTTCTCACTATAGGTAGGTTGAGAAACTGAAGTCAGAGAGGTAAGTAAGGGGAAGGGAGCAAGAACTCCATAAACACATTGTTATTGGTCAGAAGAATGTAGTAAAAAACAAACAGCCTATTTTTTAATGACCTTTTCTTTTTACTGCTATCACCCTATACCTAACTTCTCCACAGTGACTTATTAAGAACTATGCCTGATGCTCTAAGGAAGGATGGGAATATGGAACAAAGAATTTTAATATGACAAATGACACAACACTATAATTACAATTAAAATAGAGGACTTCATATTTTTTTTCCATCTTGATGGGTGCTTGACTGATTTTATCTCATCATCAATCTTGGAAGCCATTAGCAAAAGAGATTGCCATTTACCATCTGTGATGTCCTGGCAATAACTTAATATTGCTCTGAAAATTTAATTCAAATCGATTTACCACAGCAAATGTTTATTAATCTCACAAATGCTAGGTACTAGGGGATACCAAATGAACAATACATTTTTTTCACTTGAAGGGACTTAAAATCTCATAAAAGTAGTAAGACAAGTATATTAGAAAGTATAATATAGAGTAGAACATGATAAGAACATTCATGAATGAAGTATTTAATCATTCACTCATTCACATTTTCAATAAATGACATATTACCTAATATTCCAGGAACTATACTATGTGTATTGTATATACATTGGCTAGCAAAATAGATTTGGGTTCTGTCTTCATAAGGGTCATCAGTCAATTGGGAAAAAGACAACAGAGTTCTATGACAAAGAATCCTTTAGCATGGGAGAAAGTTCTCAAATTCTATTTAAATAGAGTCAAAAAAGGGCTTTGATAGGAGCCGACATTTAAGAAAGAGCAGTACCCTGTAAGGATAAGGGTGAGAACATTCTAGATATACTAAACAGCTAGTGTGAAGATCCTAAAAGAGGAAAGAGCTTGGCCTAGTAAAGGAACCCAAAGAAGGCCAGCAGGCTGGAGCATGGTGAATAGTATGCAGGACCAGGTCATAGGGAGCCTTGCAGCAGTAGGGGCTGAAAGAAAGAGCATATCTAGCTAAAGGAACCAAAAACTTCATAAAGAAGGTTCCCATTTGAGAAAGGTGAATAAGGATGATGGCGGAGAGCGGGACTTCTGGGTAAAAGCAACTGCATGAGTTTGGATAGAGGAGTTCGTATATGGTTTGAACCCTAACTAGTCCAACATGGCTAGAGGTCTAGCAGTTGAGTGACATGCAGTGAGGCTGGAAACACAGGCTGGAACGCATTACAGAGGCTATGGAGAATGAATGATTCATTAAAGAAATGAGGGGAAGTTTCAGACAATATCACTGCTGAGTGATATTGTTGGCATTCCAGGTCAGAAAATCTAATGTGGCAGCAGCACATATTATATATTGGAAGCGGTGGGAGGAGAATTTAGAGTGAGTCCCTAGAAATCTACAATCACAGTCAGTGAACAGGCATTAGAGTCGTAGGGTGGTGGCCGCGGAATGCGAAGCAGGGGACAGATATGAGGATCATTGCCAAGGCAAAGACTATAAACATTGGAATCCAATTGCTTGTAAGGATCGAGATAGAAAGAAAAGTCAAAGAAAACTCAAGTTTAATCCTGGGTGACTGACAGGATATCAATGCTATTATTAGTTAACTATGGCTAAGTAGGGTGACAGAGAATTGTGAGTGAGAGTGAGTATGTATATGAGAGAGCGGGGGTGGGGGTGGGGAGGTAGGAGAAAGGGAGAGGGAGGAGGGAGGGTGGCAGGAAGGGGGGGAGAGAGGGAGGGAGAGAGGGAGAGAGAGGGAGAGAGAGAGAGAGAGAGAGAGAGAGAGAGAGAGAGAGAGAGAGAGAGAGAGAGAGAAGAATATGAATGAATATAGAACTGAATAAACAAGACCAAGTAATTAGGAAGGATCATGGCAATATTTTTAGATACGTTCTTGAAGACATTATTCAATATCCCAATGGAACTAATGGGAAAATGAAAGTCCAGCTAAAGAGTAAATATAGAAAGTAAGATGATAAGTTATTTTTGAAGACGTTTGATTTGAGGTAATGGCCATCTCAATGCCGTCACAGAGCCCCAGAGAGATCAAGCCTGGACATAGACATTTGGTTGTTGTCTGCACAGGAGTGATAGTTGAAGTGCTGATGGAGAATGCGTAGAAGGAACGGAAGATGACATGAGAAGGGAAGAAAGGAAGAGGAGGAAAATAATGGAAAAAGTAATTGAAAGGATAATGAGAGGAAAGCGAAGAGCAGAGCTAAAAATTATACCTTTAGAAATCCCTAAAATTATGAAGAGGAAAATGATTTATTAAAGGAGAGAGAGAAGGGGAAGGTAAATGGAAAAAGGTAGAATGAAGAAGAGCCAGTCGAATCAAAAAGGATGAGTGTAGAGAAGTGAGTAGGACTTCGATTAAACAAAGTCACACTTTTATACAACAATTTTGTTCAAAAATAAGATATTATAAAAACGCAGATATATACACACATATATACATATATGGAAACTAGATGATGAAAATATTTCTTTATGAAAAAAAAATAAAATATAAGGAAATGGTTATAACCTCAATTCAGAAATAATAAAGAACAGTTGCTAAATACCATGAAATCTGAACCAAAATGAGAGAGGATAAGAATAAGAAAAACATGTCTCCTCAATCTTTAAGCAGGAACATAGATTTCTCCCTAAAAAAAAATATATGTCACTGTACTAGAAAGCCATGCTTTGATGTTTTGAGTAAAGCAATAGTGTACAAGATAAATCACAGAAAAACAAAACAGGGAATGTCCTAGTGAATCTCAGAACCACTCTGTAAAATCTCAGAGGACAAATGTATAAGTAAGATGCGTGTCTTCTAACTGGTCTTTCAGCCAAGAGAGAGGAAAGGGCCTGGGGCAAAGGAGGCCAATGGAGAGAAAGGAAAGTAGCACCATGAAATTACAGCCAAAAGGGCCTGTGAGTCAAGGAACTTTGTTCTAAGCCACACTTTTCTGAAGGGCGAATGCAGAGATGGTGCCCTGAGACTAGGAGAGAGAGAGGCTTAAGAGGCTACAGCCTGTATGGAGACTGCGGTCCGCCTGCTCACTTCCTGTTGTACTGCCCCCCTCACACCATTCTGCAACAAACCGAGGGTATGTTAAAAAAAAAAAAAAAAGGAAGAATCATCTGAAATGATTCAACATGGAACACAACTGTACATAGTACAGAGAAATAAAAAGAGAAAAATAGAAATCAGCGAAAGGCAAATGAGAACACACCCTTCCAAAAGAATATTAGATGACTCCATTTTCTCTCATACATTGCAGGCAAGATGATCTCCAGAGGGAAAGGTCAGGGGTAACTTAGAGAGGAGATAAAAGCATGGGAATCAGAGATAAGAAAAAAGGCGGGAAGAGAGTTAAGATAACTAACAAAGAAATGAAAGAGTAACATGAATGTTTTAGAGAAAAAAGCCATATTAGAATAACCAAAACAGAATTAACAGAAATGAGAACCATAGAAACTTGGTGGGCAAGATGGGGAAATCTCACAAAACAAAATGGAAAATAACGGGATTTTTAAATGATCACAAAAAATGGTGGCAGATAGAGAAGACAGAAAAAAGATATACAGGATCTTTTTTGCTTACTTAGTGTTTCTGGAAAAGATGGCACGACAAATAAAGGAAGAAAAAATTCAAGAATACAAGGGAGGGAAAAATTCTTGAAATAAAATAAAATAACAATTACTCTAAGCAGGGGCCTCAGGTCCCCTGCAGCCGGGGCGGGGCGAGGGTGAGGAGTGGAGGGTGGGTGGGGGGTGGTGGGGGCGGGTTGGGGGGAATAGAACAGTACAATCAACTTTAAAATACTCTCATGAAGTTACTTAATTTTAAAGACAAAGAAAATATTTACCTGAGCATAAAAAAGGAATAACATGAGAGTCCTTTGACTTCTCCTTACTGACATTCTGTGTCTGAAAACTGTGGGCAGTCTTGAAAGTTTTGAAAGTATGCGAAAGATTATTACTCCCTCCTTCAGCTGTCAAACACAGACAGGTATTCTGGGCAGCCAAGAAGAACTCATCACACTTCCGCACCCTGGGAATTTGCTTGATAAGAATCTCTAGCCAAATAATAGGTAAATCAAAATAAGACCTAGGAAATAGAAACATTGTAGTAAAAATACTAGTTATCAATGTTAAATATTTTAATAGTAGCAAAGAGATTAATCGACCCGTGAAGAGTAATTGGACAACACAGCATGGAAATGTTATAAACTCCAATGACGTCGAAGTAATGACATAATTGACTGAAAGGGGCAGGTGGCAAAATAAAGCAGGTGAGAATACGTGTAAAGCAGGTGAGAATACGTGTAAATACACTAGTGCTGCTTCTGTTTAGTAACGAGAGACACTGTCATCAGCGATACTTCTGTGTAGCATCAAGAGATACTGTCTGAAGCTGAAAATCTGTAGTTAAAAAA
This sequence comes from Rousettus aegyptiacus, assembly GCF_014176215.1. Lineage (NCBI taxonomy): Eukaryota > Metazoa > Chordata > Mammalia > Chiroptera > Pteropodidae > Rousettus > Rousettus aegyptiacus. Next base: position 8,744,051 of record NW_023416307.1, read on the forward strand.
ATCATAACGATCCTAACATTCATGTTCTTCATTCCATTTTCCTTAAATCTAGAGGGAGTTGCTTTAGTAAGTAACTTGTTTTGAAAATACATTTACCTAAATGTCAGCAATTCCTTTAGTTTCACTTTAGCATTTTTTTCCTTAAGTGCTTCTAACTTTATGTTTAATAGACTAATTAAAAAAAGAGAGAGAGAGAGAGTGTGCCAAGTCACTAGCCAAAATTCAAGACCTGAGGTGTTTCCTTACCATGGTGCGCAGGTCCAGCTGCGGGTTTAATTTTGACCTTCAGGTTGCACAGCTACTAGGTATTAGATGACGTCAAAAATTTTGGTAACATTGACTAAATAGTCTAAGAAATACAAGAATGTTTTACATTCGAAAGTAAAACAAATTAGGAATCTAGATTCCTTGAGTTTTTTCAAAAGATCCATATTTATAGAAAATAAAAACAAGCAAAAGAAAAAAAAATGCTATGACAGAGATATCTATTAGAGCAAACATCAAATTAAGCCCAATAAACCACCGAGTGTTTTCTCCTGAGACACTGTGCCTTTCAAAATGGAATAATGAGAGTTTGAGTACAACTCCCATTGTCACTCTCCTGTCAGAAAATGACAGTTGCCTGTATCAGCTCTACTCCCAATGCGCAGACTATCAGAGTGAAAACTTGGACGTGACAGAACCAACTTCCTGCCTTACGACTAGGACTGTCTGTGGGGAGTGAACTAGTCAAAAGGAAGAATCATCACTCTAGAAGGAGTGAGCATATAAATTTAAATCAGCAGCAAAGCAGAGCTCTGTTACTGAAGGAAAGTGAGCTGGTTCCAAATTACCCCCCTCAGTCACCCTTCCTCACCCCGGCAAATGAATTAATGTGTAAGGCTATCCCTGCTAAATTAAAATCCATCTATCTTCTCTTGGGATTTTCCCCTCCTGTAGAAATGGAAGTTTCGCTTTCCCAGCTGCCTGCTAAAGCTTTCAGCAGGAACCAGAATTCTAAAATAGGAAATTCTTTAAACCATCAGGTTCACATCTCTTACACATAAGAAAAATATCTAACACTTTTCATGTAAAAAAAAAAAAGTTTTCCAACAAATGTTAAAATACTGGCACAATTAGCGTTATGTAAGCAACATTCGTTTATGTACGTATTTCATATTTTTCAAAACACCCATTTGATTTTCGCCATAGATAAGACATTAGATTTACTTTTTTGACAAAATAAAATTAAAAACTAAAACAAACAAAAAACAAGCCCTCCGAAGGTCAAATTACAATGCAAGCAGAATTGGGTTCAGGGGTCCTGATTCGAATTCTGAGTGTATGCTACCATTTTGAGCTGCAATAATCATTATCTTGGATTCTTTATGGGTTTTGATGTCCCCTCTCATGTACCAATCCAACAAATCCTTTAAATGTGATACTTTGACAATGTGAGCTGTACTCTGCAGAGCCTGTTCAATGATTCATTCTTATATTCTATGGATATTGTTTGAGCCCTACCTCTACATGTGCCATTGATGACTGAGGAGGCTCAAGAGCCAGGGATATAGATTAAAAAGGAGGGAAGTAAACAAAAAAATTGGAACGTAGGGTCAGAAATATATAATATGAAACACACACCTAAATCTCTTTTGCTATGCCTTACCCCTGGACTGTTGTTCTGAAATCAGTCATTAAATGAAATGTAATATTCTAGAGAAAGTTGTTGTCCAAGATGTCTACGTAGGTCTTAAATTATGAGTGAAACTAGGAGAGTGCTCTTTATAGAGAGTGAAAAAAATTATTAGCATTCCTGCTGTACTCAATGCCAAAATATTGATTCCTGCCAAGTAGTAAAGTGCACTGCAAAGATAAGGTTTTTAATAAAATTATGACATAAAAGGTTTATGTTGACTTGTCCATCAATACTTTTGAGATATCACTGCAAATCTTTTGCCATTCTCCTGGTCATAATGATGAAGAAATGAATTTTGATCACAGGAGTTGACTCTCCTATCATGATCGAAAATACACGTATTTTAAAATCTAAATACTGCTATGTTGAGTACTGAATATAAGATCTTCTGAAATTGACAATCTTAAATTGACCTCACACTACATCAAACTAAACAACTTTTACACAGATAAAGAAACCATCAACAAGGCAAAGAGACAACCATCTGAATGGGAAAATACATTTGCAAGCAACGCCTTCAATAAGGACCTAATATCCAAAATATACTAAGAACTCATACAACTCAATAACAACAAAAAACAAACAATCCAATTAAAAAATGGGCAGAGGACCTGAACAGAGACTTCTCCCTAGAGGACATACGAATGGCCAACAAATATATGAAAAGATGTTCAACATCACTAGCTATTAAGGAAATGCAAATCAAAACCACAATGAGCTACTACCTCACACCTGTTAGAATAGTTGTAATCAATAGGACAAGTTATAAATGTTGGAGAGGATGCAGAGAAAAAGGAATCCTCATACACTGCTGGTGGGACTACAAATTGGTACAGCCATTATGGAAAACAGTATGGAGGTTCCTCAAGAAGCTAAGAATTGATTTACCATATGATCCAGCAATCCCTCTACTGGGTATTTACCCCCAAAGATTTGGAAATATATGTCCTAAAAGATATTTGCACACCAATGTTAATAGCAGAATTATTCACAGTGGCCAGGACATGGAAGCAACTTAAGTGTCTATGATAGATGATTAGCTAAAGAAGCTGTGGTACATATATACAATGGAATATTACTCTGCCATAAGAAAAGATGAAATACTGCCATTTGTGACAACATGGATGGACCTCAAGATAATCATGGTAAGCGAAATAAGCCAGACAGAAAAAGTTGAAAATCACATGATATCACTTATATTTGGGATATAAACCTAAAAACAATAAACAAACGGGACAAACAGAGACTCATGGACATGCACAATAGACTAGTGATTACCAGAGGAGAAAAGGGGGAGAGGGAGGGAGATTGAGCAAAAAGGGGTCAAATATGTGGTGACAGAAAGAAATCTAACCTTCGTGAACACACAGTGCAATATGTTTACGCCTTACTGTTGAATTACACACTTGAAACTTACTGGATTTCATTAACAAATGTTGCCATCATAAGTGAATGAATGAATGAATAAGTGAATGAATAGATAGATAAATAACTAGAAAATTTTTTTAAAATGTAGACAAAAACTTTTGAAAATTTCTAGTGTGCTATCAGAATTTGAAGTATACTGACCCATATCTATCTAGGAGAGCAATCCTTCCTTCCCTTGCTTTATTTTGCCATTTGTAACTTCACTCTATGTTCCTAAGAAGAAAATCATTTTGCAACAAATATTTTATTTTTTGTTCTCAACACACTTTCAAATCACCATGAAAATAAACAGAAATAAGGACAGAAACTATATTAATTTTCTGGTTGTGTCCTCTCTAACTGATCAAAAGAAACCAAAAGATTTATAATCTCTTGACTATGTACTATGTATGAAAAGCAAATGATGGCCTGCACGATTTTAAACAGTGGATTTATCAGGATTACTTGTAATTGGCTCTGTAACGCATTACATGTTTTTGGCAGATCGGACTGTTATCTTTGCTAAGGCAAAGCACATAGAATAAAGAGACTGACCAGAGGTTTAGAACATTCTACAATAATTCACCCAGAAATAATAATAAGAAAAAGATCATGTGAGACAGGCAACAATAGGAAGAGCTGAGCCTGAGAATCAGCCAAATGTGTTTATACAGAGTTGAATATTGCTCATTTTGTAGCAGGAATTAAGGTGGGCATTTTGGAGGAAAAGCTTCCAAGAGAAAAACGTCATAAAATAAACTGTAGAAGACATAGGAAGTGTGTTGAAACTAGAAGTAAAGGGGTCAAATATGTGGTGACAGAAAGAAATCTAACTATAGGCGGTGAACACACAATGCAATATGTATATGCCTTACTGTTGGATTGTACACTTCAAACTTATTGGATTTCATTAACCAAATGAAATAACCATAATAATAACTAGAGGTTTGTTGGAACTAGAAGTAGAAATAGGTATATACCTTGACCATCTTTTTGCAATAATGATGGCATAGTCCTAGAGCAGAGTGGCATGGAGAGAGACCCGATACATCAGAAGTAAGATATATGCAGCAAGAGCTTCTTTCGCTTAATTTGCGAACGATTTATATCCCTTTGTGGTCCCTGGCCATATGAAGACCTGTTACCTCTATTATTGCCATAGATGAAATCATTATTCTATTTCAAAGGAGATGGGGCAAAAGAGTGAACAGACCAGGTTACATTTATTAACACTATTTACTTATTATCACTATTACTTCACTCCTTAGAAGATATCAGACATATCATTCCCAACTCAGAAGGAGTGAGTCATTTTCTGATGGAAATTAAAATAATTACGAAGCATTAAAAATCTGTCTGCCACAGAATCCAAACTTTCAGTATATGCCACAAGCATAAAGAAGCAATGGACAAGTACATATAATTTTGATGCACATTTTACAAAATTGAAAGTATTCCATTGATTAATGCGGTTTATCTTTGTTGAATTCAATAAAGATATATTGATTTTCAATTGACGGTGGAAAATTATTATTGCCATCAAGTTAAATATAACTCACTGTCTGATTTGTAGTAGTATGAGTATTATACAATTACATGAGTACTAAAACACAGTTGATATCACTTTCTTATTTACTTATATAAGTAAATAAAAAGATAAGAAAAGCCAAATATTGTATATGCTTTTGCTAGATAGCTAAATAATGCCAAACCATCCAGATGTAAAGTTCAGTTCAGTCAGCCAAGATAATCAGCCACTTGCTAAGTCATATTCTCTTCCCATTTATTTGCCAGGCCAAATCTCCTGTCTATATTTTTTCCCAGCTACAGTATGTATTTTATAAAATTGTGGCTATCAGGGTAGCAGTGTTTGGGAGCTGAGTTCTATAGCACATTTTACTGTTGGATTTTGCCTAGAGCTTTCTTGTTCTACATTGAGAGTTATCTTGATATTTCAGCAAGAGAATACTAGCAAATGTCATCAAGTGTTCAGACACAGTGCAAAACAAATTATTGGAGCCAAGACAATCATAGAATTTATTTCGCACAAAGTCATTGCCCCATCACTTTTTAGCCCTTTGTAAAACCTGAACCATCCTCTGAGTGACTATTTTGAAATGATAGTTTTTATAGATCAGGTAGTGATTCTCCAAGTCAACTGTAGGGACCCCCTTAGAAAGTAAACTTCAGAAATTCCAGTTGAATAGCTATTAGCTATGGTTGTGCCTTATCCTCCCATCCACTTAGAAGATGCCTAAAGATGATGTAATATGAAAAAAGTCATACACAAAAGACGAGCCTATTTATAGATATGAAATTCAAACTATCACTTTTCATGCCTTTTTAGAAGGTAAACTGGCAAGAGGTGATTTCTTTTCAAAGATCTGGCTAAAAGAGTATTAATATTCCTGAACACTTTGAGACTTCCGGTCCACTTTCCTGAAAGTTATGTTTACATTGCTAGCGAGGCATGTCTTCTAACTGCATATTTTCTTTATTTTTTTTTCTTTCCTTTCTCCTTTTAAACTATGACTTATAGTAAGAGATAGAACAGGGGCGGATGCATATTTTTATCTAATTCATAAAAGCATTTAAACTCAAGATGGAAAAAGGACATTGACTCACAAAGTCTAACAATACATTTCTACTCTTCGATTCCCACTCCATATAACCAGGAAAGGGACCCTGCACTTCCAAGGAAAGCAAGTCCATAGTTGAGCATTGCTGATCATTGAAGAACTTCTTGATAATGTTCTGATCTGCTTTCTTTAAGTTTCCACCAATTCGTCTTAATTTGAGCCTTTGAAATTACACAGAATAATCTAACTTCTCTTCCACCTAAAAACCTTTTATGTAAATGAGGCCAAATGTAACCTTCCCTGTCACCAGACGGGCTGGTTTTCTTCATACTAAATAGTATCAGTTTCATCGATCATTCCTCATAAGATATGGTGCTTAGTATTAGTTCCCTTTCCTAAAAATTTACTCTAAATTCTTCTTGAAATGAAGGATTTAGAGTATTATTTTATTTCAGAGATGGTCTAAGCAAGTGAAACTGAGTGGGACTGTCCCTTCCCACAGACTGGACTGGGATCTTCGCATTAGTCTTCATAACATCTCACTGGTGATTCATACTAACTTTACTACTCACTCAAGTCCTTAAGGATTATGATCCTGCCAACAAGCCTCACCATCTCCCTTCTGTTTTTGTCTTCTTGCTTTTCAAATCCAATATTAGGATCTCACAATTATCACTCAAATTACATTCAGATATAGACCATCGATACAGCCTACCAAGTTTTTTGGGGGGATCCAGGTTCTTTCATCTTCTGTGATCTGCAAGTTTTACAGATATTTTTAGAAACTTCATGAACAGAATCAAACCACAACCAGAAAACTCCCTGTAGTGTGATGCTGATCCATTAACGTGTTCTCTCAAGAATGGTGGCTTAACTTGTTAATGACTTGCCTAAACACATTTTTTTCTATCTCATCCACAACATAGTAAAATGGTATCAAATTGCTTTCTACAATCTAAGTACTGTCAACTATTTCTGTGATTTGTAGGCCTCAGACTTTGGCAAAAAATAAAAAATGAAAAGCCTTATTATTATGATGATTTTTACTCAGGCAAACTATGGTAGATCTTTCTAATAATTATTTTATCTTAAGCTATCATAAGACATTCCTATAATAATCAAGTTTTAATCTTTACTGTAATCAGCAACAAACTCAGGGTTTCAGTTTGTAAAATTCACATCATTTTGTTAAAAACCGGATAGTGATTTGCCCTTTATGAGCCTTCTGATTTCTCTAAGACCATAGCAGCTCTGTGGTCTCTAGTCTGGCTGTACCCTGGACTTTAACTCAGTTAAGCTGAGAGCTGAAACTCCCTGAAAACAGCAGAGAGGGGTGTGTATGTTGGGAGCAGGGGTCCACTGAGAATTTCTGAACCCGTCTTGGATTTCAGTTGCCACTTACTTCCCACTTAACTGTTTCATCTTTGATCTTGTTTTCCAAGACAAACTAAAGAGAAGCAAAATGACCATTGAGGAATCTCTCTTTTTTTTGTCACATCCATCTTTATTGCACTACCACTGCGTCCTCCAGAGTGCTTTTGTATTCCACATACATTGAAACACAAAACTGTCCTCTTAGATTTCCAAGTCAGTTTCCACATCCTACAGTGGTGAGAACTTCGACCTCCCGGGAACCTGACGGCTTCTGTAATCCTGTGCTCACCTTGGATTATGTGGTTCCTCTTCCTATTATGCATAGAATGAGCTCTCAATGGCTGAGTTTCAGTGGGTCTTTTGCACAAGTGCTTGTTACTTTAAGCAGTTCCCCCTTTTCTTCTTTACTTCTTTACTTTTTAACTTTTTGAACCATCTTTCTTTCCAGACTCTAATAGTATGCAACCAAAGTAATTCCCTTAATGAAGTTTTAAATTTGCCTTTCTAGTTAGAATACTGAAAGGTATATTTTAATTTGTCTAGAAATATGAGGTGCCTTGGGGTAAAGAATGGAATAGTGCGGGTTTTCCACACTCAGGGCATCAGAGACTATATTGTAATTACCACTGATGTAGACTAGTTGTACCATTTACTAAACCACAGTTTTTGATATTTCAAATCTTATTACCACAGTGTGTCTGCTTTTAAGTTTGACTTATTATAAACATGTTGATTTTTTTTTTTTTTGCTGATTTTTTTTTACCAATTCTAAAATATTTAGATTTAAATATGAACTATATGTCCAGGAATAAGGCTGACTCAGAAAAAAAGTAGCAACGCTTAGGAAAATTGTCCCCATTTTCTCAGACCTCCCTATGCCACCGCTCTCCCCACCTCAGTGGTGGTGGCCTGGTTGCCCTGCCATTAGGTATCTTAGTCTTCTCATAGTCCTTCCTCCTGTGTCTCTAACTAAATGTAGTCACATGTTCATTTACTGATAATGAGGTGTAAGTGTACAGAAGTGACTCTTCCTAGGAGATTATATAGTTCTCTCCATATCTAGATATAGATATACAGTGAAAGATCTATGTAATTATATATATTCGACAGGCATTGGATGTTGTTAAAAGCACTACTGTCTAGCAGGAGGGAAGATGAGAAGTTACACATCAATCACTCATTTATTCCTCCACTCCACATTTATCGAGCCTTTTCTACGTGCCAGGCCTGGGTCAGGCACAGAAAGACCAAGGTCGTTGCCAACCAAGCCCTTAAACTCCAGGACCTCTCCTTTTAGTAAGGGAAAAAGATATCAGAAAAAAAATAATAGATGTGCACACAAAGGATATTAAAATCAGAAGATTAATTATGAATTACAGTTCCAGGTTAGCTATCAAAAAAATGGAGAAAGAGTATCCCATGAGTAAAAATGTGGGAACAGTATGAAATAGCATCTCAGGTTTTGAAGACTGCAGGTTTTGGCATGTGCTTACAGCAAAGGGTTCTCATTTGTCAAAGTGGCTTGAGAGAAAGCAGGTACTGGACTTGAAGAAACATATGTCTAATCTCGGAGTTTAGACTTCATCACTAAAACTATGAGACGTTTTGAAAGTAAAATATACTGGGCTCTGTGAAATAAATATTTGAAGGTCATTTTCTCTTCCTCTACCTCTTATGTTCTCCCAATGACCTTTCTGCCCTAGGTGACTTTCAAAAGAAGACAGTTAAACTTCATGTCTCCTGCGTTATCAATAAAATACCACTTTAACATAGGAAAAAGGTACAGAGACACAACTAGGGGGACGGAATAACATTTGTCCGATGGCTCATATCGTGAGATTTCTGAGTGCATGCGAGTAAGTGTATAAAGATCTCTATATAGACATAGACATATATATGCATTATTTAGCTATTTACATATACTTATCAAATTTTCATGCTTATAAACATGATTGACATGCAATCATAGCAAATCAGAGATTCTGCTTTAATCTGAATCTAGCAGAGACTTTATCATTTAATATGTGTCTTACTACAATTATTATAATTGTTCCACTATACATAAGAACTTTTCATAAAGCAGATTAAATTGGCTAGGAAAAAAAGGTGCTATACTGCATAGAAATGACCTAAAATTAACATCTGCAAATAAACCAGGGACACGTGTCTGTTTCCGTGTGTCAGAATCATTTCTAGAGACTGATAATCTGACTTAGTACTTTAACTTAGATATCCTTTTCCATCTTGGCCCCAAAAGAATGCTATGTCTAATCTTTTTTTTTTTTTTTTTAAATACTAAGAACCAAGAAATAATACAATTTTCTCTTAACTTTTCCAGTGCTTCAGTTCAATTTCCTGCTGGTTGATTTCTGCTTCCTCCTTTTTATTTCCAAGAAATTTTACACTCTGCTCTACAAAGGACAGCGCGTTGACTGCCTGAAATAAATGTCTATGGTAATAGAACAGTGTGCAGCAGCCTGCTAGGAGCGTGAGGAGTGCGACATGCTATTGCTTTCAACAGGAACAGACTCTCCCACGGTTCTCTTCCACCAAGGGCGCCTGCTGCCACGAAGTGGGCCAGGGACAAACACTCACATGGTTAGAGGGAAATAAATCTGCTGCTGAGGATCAGGTTACTGAATCTGAGTTATATAACCCAACGGCAACCGAGTCACCAGAAAATCGCTAGCTCTGGATGAGGTTTGTGGAAATGGTGACAAAAGAACAAGTTAAGAAGTAAAAAAAAGAGAGGAAATAATCATTTTGCCACCTCAATTTATTTCTGAATATGACTTATTAAGAGCTAATGGCCTATGACCACTGCTACAGCTGAGGAATATTACTTATGTTTAGGGCCCAGGACCAAATATATTTATCAGATATAAAATGTAGTTTCGAAGATCCTGGGAGGGCCTGAATCCCAAAATTCCTCTCTGCACTGGTGGTTTTACACCCCAGAATGTCTTCATCAAATGATCAATTGCTGGAATGTGTGCATTATCCTCATCCAGTTGTCTGATTATGGGATTCAGAGGCTCTAGAGAACTCTTGAAATATAATTGTGTTCTCAACGAGGTTTTGATGAATTAGATGTTTGGATCTGACAGATAATCTCAGAGTAGTGTTGAAAACAAGTAAGAAACAGGAAAAAAAAAAAAAGAAAGAAAGATGGTGAAATAAGGCCTGGGATATCATGATTTCGCCTTTATCCAGCCTTCCTGGGGCCACTCTCTGAAAACAAAAACAAAAAGACATCACTTGTCCTGGATAGGGGACCACAGCAACCAGCAAGTGTACTAAATGAGCAGATCAACACAGGCGGAAGCTTCCGGGTTCTGTAGGTTAGTAGTTTGGGTCAGTACCCACCCTATTTCAGAAAGTTTTGTAGGCAGCTTACAAAGATAGAATACAGCAACAGTAGAGTGAGCTAGACATGAGGGAAAGGAAGAAAAAAATTGTATGGAATTAAGCGAGGACCAAAAGAAACCTAAACAGAGAGTGCCAGCACGCATGACACGTCACCTAGCCTATCTGTGATCAGAAGAGCACAGAAACTGCCCCCAGGGAGCCCGAGTGTGGAAATCAAAAAGGCCAAACCTGCAATTAGACAGAGGAACAGAAAGGAAGACAAATATAAGAATAATACTATTAAAGAAAAAAAAAAAAACTCTCACTACTATTTATTGAATCCTGATTAGAAACACGATAAGCAATTCACATACATTACCTCATTAAACATTCACAGAAATCATGAGACAGATTTTTTATTCCTATTTTATATACTAGGAAGCTGAGAACTATAGAACTTATCAGGTAGAATATACTGGTAGAGCCATCATTCAAACCCAGGTCTGTCACAGTCCCAAGCCACATCCTTAAGCACTCTTACAAGGTCAAGGATAAGGTGAAGGGCCGAGTAAACACAGGAATTAGCCAAGGAGTGGAGAATACAATTCCTGGGGCTGGGGGATGGTGGCGGTAAAGAAAGCAGGTCTACCACAATTCCTCCGAGTATTGTTCTCATTGCATGTCACTAGAAGTAACAAATTGTGCCACATAAGAGTAATATCTTTCATTATTTCAATGACCATCATAATATATGTATATTTTTAGAATATTGTCATTTTTGTTAAATAATTTCCAAAAACATAAATTTCCTTCTAAATACCTAGTTAGACTTAAGTAAAAATTGATATAGTTGCCCAACCCAGGGTAGTAAATATTATCAAATAATTCTTCTAAAAAATATTAAAATTGCAAAAAATAAAAATATTTGGTCCTCAAAATGTAACACTTCCCTTTTCCCATTCATTGATTTATTTAACAAACATATATTAAGAATCTACTATATGACAGATCTGCAAACTTTGTGTAGTGGAAGAGATCTCTGTTAGTATATAAAATTATACATAAAGTTGATTTTATATATAAGATTGTTATATGCATATAAAATTAGGGCTGCCACAACTACTGTAGAAAAGTTCACAGTATTTTAAGAGTGCATAATGAAGATTTTTCTTAATCATGGCAGTTAAGGAATGGCCTCCAACAGAAATAGTGTTTGACATGAATTCTGAAGGATGATTGGGAGGTACCCAGTTGAAGGAGGAAAGCGGGAGGGTAGAAAGAACGTTTCTGCAAGGGGGCAGAGCATTTGCAAGGGCCCTCTGGTGCATGGAAGCCAAAAGTGTTCATGGGACTGAAAAAAGGCCGGCAGGGCTGGGATGCTGGGAGGCAAAGCCGGAGAAACAGAGGAACCAGAGCATCAGGCAGCACCAGGTCGGCCAGTCAAACATTTCTGCCTCTGTCTCACTCCTCGCTCACATAGGTTAAACACAAAACATTTGCCTCTAATAAATATTGTGTTTCAGTGAAATCTCTAACCACTTGAATATCTACTATATTTATCTTTTGTAATAAATAATGGGTGTAGAATATTATAGTAAATATTTAAAGAAGCAGATTTTTGTCATAGCATTTATTAATTTTTTAAAAAAAAGCCCATCTAGACAGACTTTTTGCTTGTGTTAGCTTGCTTTTCTGCTTGTGTTATCGCATATCCCTTCTTAACTGAACACATGTCTATTTTTTGTGATTTACCTTCAAATTCATTATGATTATATCTTTGTACCTCTGATACATTATTTCACCCCCTTGAATTCCTGCACTTTATTCTTAACTAGCCTGTGATCATGGACACATCGCACAATGATATTAAGAATCACGTTCATATCACTATTTACAAATATAATATCTAAATTTTATGAAATTACATTATTTCTACAGCATTCATTTTTCTATATTAATGTCCTTTTATCCATTCAATATGTATTTACTTTGCAATTATTATGTGAAAGATTGTAGCACTTTATAGAACTCTATAAAATAAATTATAAGAAGAGCAAAATTATTAGGTTAAGTACAGGTTGTAATCAAGAAGACTCTAAGCTTCATGGAGCAAATGCTGTATCTTGTTTGCTCTATTCTCAGTACCTGACAATATGTATAGAGAGCATTCAGTATAGTTGTTGTATTAAAGGATAGAATATTGAAGTAGAGTATTGAAGAATAGTAGTTCTTTAGTAAAGTCATTTATTTGTATACAAAGAAAATTAAAATAAGAAGTAGAATAGGTCTATATATATAGTTTTTAAATCCAGAATGCTTCTCATTCGATCTGGTTCCTTTTGCATTGTGAGTGTGTGTGTGTGTGTGTGTGTGTGTGTGTGTGTGTGTTTATGAGCCTAATGGCAACAGTTATGGCTTATTTCCCATGGGAAAAGATAAATAAAACACACACATACACAGTGATAATTAATTCAGAACAGTGTTCTTAATTCGCACATTTCCATGGTTGGAATGACTGTATGTGTAGATTTTCTAAACCAGTGCTTTCCAATCATTGCCAGCAAAATGCCCTATTTTGGAGCATGAGGTGTAAGATTTCACAAATTGGTATATATTCCTTAGGCCTTTTGAAAATAAGAGTTTCTATTTTAGAACTACTTCTTAAACAATGAATATTTTGAGAAAAAGCACACACTTTTTTCTTTCTTCCAGCATTCCTCTTGCATAGTGGGACACTGGAGAACCAATTACCAGTATGGTTATCCTAAGTGTATTCTTATAGGTTTTTCTTCTCTGCAAAAATGTTTCCAGTCTTTTTGATTATAAATGTTGTAAGGTATGATGTGTGAATCAACCCTATCTGTGCCGATACAGCAGAATAAAAGATATAATGATGCAGAAGTCAAGTGTTAATGAATAATTCATATCTGACAGTGTGTGGTATTGAGTTCTATGAGGCAACATTCCATGGCAGAGAGGTCTTCAAAAGCTTCTTAAATTCATCTGCATCAGCTCATTGTGTTTCTGCTTGGGTGGCAGAATCGATCATTTAGAATGAGTGAAATGACATTCGGTGGTACTGCTTGCTAACAAAGATAGAAAAATATGTAGGTGTTTGTCACTACAAAACATGCATGCACTCAACAAGTGGTGATTGAGTTCGTACTTGGTTCTTGCAAGGTGTTCAACATTGGGGGTCCAAAAAAATAAATAAATAAAAAGTACAACACAGTATCTGACTCCATAAAGCTTGCTACCATTTGTAGAGATATAAAAATAAGATAATTACGTCTCACTATGATCCAGATTATAAAGCTGTCACCAGTTGGCCAAGATACTTTGCCTACGCTTCAAGAAGGATTTGAGTAAAATAATATAGAGAGAATGTACCACCACATAATGGTCCAGAAATAGGTTCTTCTTAAAATTAGTAACTAGAATGGCCAGGGTTATCACTTATCAGAGTATCGGTGTGTCATTGAGACATGTGGTGAGATATTTACTAACTTATGCCTTCATTTTTACTAAAAAATAACTTTCTATGAAAGTTAAACATAGCTATGGAGTTTAATTTAGGTTTCTACTCTTTCTTGTATTAAGCCACATTGGAAATGAGTTCAATTTAGACCTAAAAAAAAAAAAGAGAATCAATCAACTTCATGATGATGGACCCCTGGAATTTTGAAAACCAGATTTCTTCTAAGAGTAAATGATAGAAATACAATCTGGTTTAAAGGGTTTGCTCTAGAGTAAGGCTGGTTAGGTTTGAATACTGGCTCTATCTGAATGTGATCGGAGACAAATTTTTAACAACATCATTAAGCTCATTTTCATCTATATAATGCAGCTAATAATGAAAACCTAGCTCAATAGGTGATATAAGAACTAAAGAAATTACATACTTTGCACTGTCCCTGGCTTTTTAAATAAAATATCAAATGTCAGAATTTCTAGGACCGTATCTATATATTTATAATATTAAATATAATTTATCTACATCTAAATCTACTTTAAGCTCAGGTTCACCAATATGCAAATCACTTACTAAGGTTTTCAGGTATACCTGATCTGAGCTTACAGCAGTCGGTTATATTGGTTTTCTCTGATGAAATGCTTCTCCTGATAGTCATACCCTTATGTAATGAATCTGAGCGGGCTGCCAGATTTTCTTTAATCAATAGAAAGTGGCAAAAAAGACATTGTGCCAGTACCAGAGTTAAGTTTTTTTTTAAATCGACTTTTCAATTACAGTTGACATACATTATTATATTAGCTTTGGGTATACAACATAGTGATTAGACATTTATATACCATACTAAGTGAGATCCACACTAAGCCTCGTGCCCATCTGGCACCACACATAGTTATTACAATATTACTGACTATATTCCATATGCTGTACTTTACATCCATGTGACTATTTTTATAACTGGCAATTCGTACCTCTTAATCTTAAAGTGAAAGGAATTAGGAAGTACAGAGCCAAGCTTTAAGAAATCCTGGCAGCTTCTTCTTTTGCTCTATTGAAAACTCCAAGCCACCAAGTAAAAAATCCTGTTATTTTGCTGGAGATACAATGCAGAAAGAGAGAAAGATCCTGAGACTACATTATAGAAAAGACAGGCTCAATCATCTAAGTGTCCCAGCTGATTCAAGTCCCCAACTGACCCACAACCCGAACATATACCCAAGTAACTGCTGGCGAGACCAGAAGAGCCATCGAGCTGAGCCCAGCTCAAATTGGAAATGAGCATATAAAATATTTTTTGTTTCAAGACACCAAGTGTTGGATGTTTATTTGAACAATAATAGATTCCTGGAACAAGGCTTTTTTTCCTCTCCCCTTCACTTTCTTCTCCCATCACACGAACTTTTTAGATTTCTTCCCACATGCACCCTTTTCATGAATAGCCAGCTGGTTGACCCATAAATCCTTGGAAGCTGATCTAAAATATCACTTGAGTCATTTATGGCATTTATGATACATGTTATTTAAAAGGTAATGGGATTTTTGGAAAACTGAGAGTCCAACCCACTTGGCTTCAGTGGCTCAACGTTATATCAAATATAAGTTCATGAGAGTCTTTCTGTAAGAACAGCTTCGTGAACATTCAATCACCTAAAACTTTTCATGTTTTTGCAATTCGCTATAACTCTTTGTTGACTCATCATGATTTGGGCATCGTAAAATATTATAATATATACTAATGTTCATAAAACCTCATTATTCATTAATCACTATTGCTGTTGGGTTCTGATATTCTTTAGAATTGCAACAAATAGTTTTCACTTAGAGCTTGTGTCCAAAGGCCATTAGGCTCAAGACCTAGGGGAGAGCCAAAGTTTCAGTTCAAATATAAAAAAAAGACTACTGCTATGGAATTCCCTCTTGCTTGGGGGAGGTTGGTCTTTCATTCTACTAAAATCAGTTGCAACTGATTAGATTAGACCCATCCACATGAGGGAGGACAATCTGTTTTATTCAAAGTTAAATGTTAATCTCATCTAAGAACACTCTGACAGAAACATCAGTATAATGTTCGACCACATCTCTGGGCCCTGTGATCCAGCCAAGTTGACATATAAAATTAATCATCACACTCACCTTGAGATCTGAGCCAACTGATAGTCTTATGCATTGAATAGGTGGAGATAAATAGTAGTGGTGTTTGAGTAGAGGTTATGGATTAGATAAATGGCCAAATGGGGTTCTTACTACTTAAACCTCTCCACCTTAGTGACCAGTATACAGATATTCAACCAGATATCTTAATATGAGGAAGAGAGATGACTGTACAGACTGTGAGAAGGAAATCCAAGCAATGTGCTGTATGCCTTTCTCAAGTCTTATTATCTGATGCCTCTACCTCTCTGTGGGATGACTGTGAAGGCGGACAAAAGGCTGCAAGTTACTTGTTATAATTATTCTGAAGAAGTGGAAATTCATTAAATGAGATCATGCAGGTTTGAGTAGGGAGGGAGGGAATCATTCTCTAAAATAGCATTCAAATAAGATGTTTCAGAACACTTCTGGTTTTACATGTAAATAACTGTGACCCAGGATTTCACACTTAAAATTTATGTAAAGTTGCTATTGAATGTAATTTTGAAAACCCAAACACATTTCTTAAAGTTTTTCCTTTAGGCCAACATTCCTTTTCTCTAAGAATAATGTAAGATTTTGGTCATCTGTACAGCTTTCATATTTTCCTTATATGTGACTTTCAAAAATGATTCACTATAATTTAAAAGTCCCACTAGTCTACAGCCACGCCACCCTGAACAAGCCTGATCCCATCGGATCTAGGAAGCTAAGCAGGGTCGGGCCTAGCTAGTATTTGGGTGGGAGACCTCCTAGGAAGACCAGCTGCTGTAGGTGTAAAAATAAATAAATAAATAAAATAAAAGATTATAAGCTGGCAAAGTCCTGGCAATCTGTGAGGTCAACCAAGGGTTGCCTCACTTAAAAAAATAAATAAAATAATAATAAAGTCCCTTTAGCAAAATAGCCCATCACAATTAAACTAAGCTGCGTTATACTTTTTTAACCAGAGAGCATTGTTATTTTGCACAATATTAACATATCCATATGATATCCAAAGATATACTACCTACAAAAAAAAAAAAAAAATACAGCTATCCAGAATACTTTTCTCTCTAAAACCACAGATATCAGGGATTTTATAAACAAGTTTGATTGTTTCTTGTTAGTTTAAGCTTAGGTTTTTGGTTGTGTGAAGTTGCTTTCTCAACATCACTGACTTCTTAATCACTCTAGAGATACTCTCAATATCATAATTCACTATAATTTAAAAACCTAGAAATATAACGTAAAGTCTTTCTTCCTTGCTTTTTTAAAGCCTTTGCTCTTGCAACTACAAACTGAAGTTTGCACCCAAATTTGTAACTTTTTAACAAGGATCCAAGAAATACAGAACAGTTGTTTGCTTATTTGATGACTCTCCATTTAAGAATTGAAACTGAATTATTTCTTAGTAATCACTTACATAAAACTCTCTAGCTCTAATTTTTAATATTTATTCCAGTAAGTCATTCTTCTCACAAATATGTTTGTTCTGTTATTGGAGTTACTATTTTCCGGTTAACTTCAAAATATATCTAGCATCAAAACACTTTTTACCATCTTCACCATCACCACCAAAGCTACCTCACCCTCACCTGGGCAACTATAGCCTCAGCCTCCTCCCCATATGCTTCTGAACTTGCCCGCATTTGATCTAGTCTCTGCAGAGAAGTCAGCGGAATTCTGCAAAGTAAACTGGTTATCACTTGCCTTCTTACAACCCTCCTTAGTCTTCCCATTAAAATAAAAATAAAGGTCACGAACTATGAGCAATCTTCCCCCTCTCCTTCTGAATTGATGTGCAATTACCTCTCTCCGTATTCTCTTTGCTTCACCCCCACTGGCTTACTTGCAGTGTTTTTAGTATGATCAGCAAGCTCCTGCCTCAGGGTCTTTGCTCATTCATAAAACTCATGCATTTCCTTACTGAGCTCTCTGTGCAACGAACAAGTTACATCCAACCAGAGAAGCCTTTTCTGACTATTTTGAAAAATATCCCCTTGCTCGCTTCCCATGCCCTAACCATGCTTATTATCATCTGTCATTTTATATAATTAACTTTTTGGGTTTTTCGTCTCCCCCGGTGAATGTAAACTTCATGAGGAAAGGGCATTTGTCTATTTGCACATGATAGCAACTCTTGAATATAAATAATGCATAATGTATAGGAGACACTCAAAACATGTTTTCAATGAATGAATTATCAGTAGACAATGTCTTAAAGTCCCCATTGTACTTTGAAATAAAAGCATATAAATACAGTTGATCCTTGAACGAGTGGGAGTCAGGGGCACCAACCCCGTGCAGCTGAAAATTCACCTGTAACTACAGTCGGCCGTCTGCATCCACAGACTTTAACTGTGGATGGAAAATGCCGTAATTACAAAATTACTTGGGAGAGCTGGAAAAGGCTTTATTTAAAAAAAAAAAAAAAGACACTTGAATTTAAAGATGAGCAAATGCTAGGAAGAGAATGGCACAGGTCACTGGACAGAGAGATAAAAGATACCAGGCACATTCAGGAAATGCTGAGTCATTTACGTGACTGGCATATAGTCAGGTCAGCCTTGCTTGGACGAATAGACCTTGGTCAAATTCCCTAACATTTTTCTCCTTCTACTTTATTTCCTCCATTTGTGAATCAAAAAATATACACACACACACACACACACACACACACACACACACACACACATATATAATTTTGCAGTTTATCTTATTTGGTTTCAATAAATATGTAGATAGTTAGCTCTAGATCCAGATTTTTAGATATATATCACACTATCTATCCTTAATCTTACTGTGCTAAGGTAACAAATGTCAATTATATGAGTGTTGTTCCACATGTATATTTTCGAGGTAATAAAAATTATACACGCATAGATTTATATACATACATATGTATATATATATAATATATACATATTGCATACATATTGGCTAAATAATACCCTGTTGCTTTCATATATTTTCTTTCATTTTAGCATCACAGCATGCCTGTGAATTAGTCATAGCCAACTCTATTTTACAAATGAGGAAACTGGCAGCGAATTTAAAGCAGCTCACTCAGAATCACACAGGTTTTATAACTTCAGCGTCAGTTGTCTTTTCGTAAGTCATGTCACCTTTCCATTCTGACATTTCTCTAGCATCATGAAACAAGTGCATTTTATTGATATAGTTAAGAAAGATATAAGACCTTTGCATCAGGAAGGATTAGATGAGGCTGAAAACCCAAATAGCAGGAAGTTAATCAAGATAGAGGCTTATTTCTCTTTCATGCAAAAGAAGTCTGGATATAGGACGCTTTGGTGCCCTAAGGTTGGAAGAATTTAAGTTTCTTCTATTTTTCTGATTCATCATGTATAATTTTATTCATGAGGTGATTTCCTGGTCCAGAATAGCTGCCAGAGCTCCAGATAGTCCCTGCATATACCAGCCCACAAGAAATACGAGACTCTCCTTTTGCAGACATTTCCCAGGAACTGTGCGTACCACATTCGCTCACTTCCCATTGGCCAGAATTTGTAACATGGTCACAGCTTGGGGATGGGGTGACTTCTATTCTGGACAGCCATATGCCCAACTTAAAAAAAAAAAAAAGCAGATTCTATTTTCAAAAGATAAAATCAGAATGGGTATATTGGGATTAACTAGCATTCTCTACCAGAGTCATGAAACAGCTATGGGCACTTATTAAATAGGATATTCAGGCGTCAGGCAATCACTGCCCATGGGCCAAATTTGGCCCATCACCAGGTTTTGTAAATAAAGTTTTATTAAAGCACAGCCATGCCTATTTGTTAATGTATTTTCTGTGGCTGCCTTAGCAGAGTTGAGTAGTTAGAATACAGACCATATGGTCCACAAACCCTACAATATTTGTTATAGGACCATTTATAGAAAAAATTTTCTGATCACTGCTCTAGATAGTAGGCTAGAGTTTTTAAAATAGACTCAATTTGTTTTTAGTTATATAACCCTGTTGATACAAAAAAAAAAAAAAAACAACCCACAAAGAGAGCCCCAATACATTCATTTTAAATTTTTTTAAAATTAGATACATGTACTGCAGTAATAAAATAGGATATACTTAGGTTTTCATCCAACTCTCCACTAGCTATGAGAACTAGGGCAAATTACTTAGACCTCAGTTTCCTCATTTCTAAAACGGAGAATATAACAGTATTCATATACCTCAGGTTGTTATTATGTGGGTTAAGTTAGCACATTTGAAATCCTCAAAAAAGTGCCTGGTTTGTTTCCAATATAGCGCACTGTCTGCTTCATTGAAATAAAAACAACAACAACAACAATATATATTTTAACATTTTCATGGGTTCCAGCTTCACAGGATGTTTATCAGAGTGTCCCAAACTAATGGCCAGGTTGGTGGCCATTAATTAAATCCTGTGGGTTCAGGGATGATAACTGTCACTCTGCTAACATTCAAATCCTGACACATTCACTTACTGCCTGGGTGACCTCGGATAAGGTTTTTGGCCTCTCTGCGCCTCAGTCTGTCATCTGTAAAATTTGGATAAGAATCCTAACTGTCTAGAAATAAATCAATTAATGCATGCAATTACCTTAAATCAGTGCTCGATGCATAAAAAATAACATTGAATAATCTTATTATTATTTTGTCCTACTCAGAAATACATATACATATAGCTTTAATTAGTATTAAAGGGAGAACTATAACCTACCAAGTCTAGATTTTTCCAACAAACAAATGGTTTACACTAATATAACAACAATGCCCATCGTTGCCTTGCAGTGATTTTCCTGCGGCCCTAAGTCAGTCACAGGGCATCTCAGGGCCATGGTTTCCAAGTCATGCCTTCTTTCCTCCCAATTCCACCATCTACTTTTGCCAGCAGAGCTTTTCTATTTTCCTCAGAAAGAAAATTCTAATTAGAATTTCTCAGGACACCTCTCATGCTCCCGTTTCATTCCTCTTTATCAATACAAAAAAAAAAAAAAAAAAGGTACATTATATGTTTCTGATAGATCAAAACAGATAAATACTGAGAAACGACCTTTGCGTTTACTATGTCGGATGCTACTGGTGGCCTTGATAAAAGTTGTCAGAGTGCAATGACGGGGTGAATATCTGATTGGATTGCAACTTTTTGAAGGATGACCTGAATAATAAATCTTATGTTCTACAGTGTTCTGTTCGTGCGTTGCCATTAATTACTCTGCAGCTACCGATCTTTTCTATACACCCGGAACGACGTGTTTAAAGCCCCATGTATAGATAGCATCTATCATGTGGTGACTACTCTGGCAGTTTGTGGTTGTCTTCAACCTTAAAAAAAGTTCCAGAAAAAGACCACTTTCTTTGGTCACATCATGTTTCAAAGTCCCGTGTCTCTAATGTGAATTAAACCCCTGGACTCTGCTTCAGGCCCATCCTAGCCTCAATGTGTAAGCTACTATTTGAATGAAGACCAATAGTTGACTGTTTAACGGTGTGGAAGGACAGTGGGGTGGGAGGGTGTAGCTGAGGGTGGTCTTTGTCCTTGATGTCAGGGCCTCATACAAAACTTAACCCCTTAAATTTGTTTGCTTTCTTTGTAAGTTTTTATTTTTCCCTTAGCTTTTATTCCAAGTACTGTTGGCTGCTCCTTTCAAGGCTCTGTCCTCAAATTGCTGTCAGATTTTCTCTGGGGGAGGAGGGATTATACTGACTTTACAGACATTACTTTTATATACACCATTTAAACCTAGAGGATTTGTGGTCCATAACCCACTAGGGTCCATGCTGACAACCTATACATTGTTCCAGAACTGAATGCAATTTTATTGCAAGTAACTTCAACAGTGAACTCCAAATACCATGCAATAAAAACAGAAATAAGAAAAACTCTTCTTTTTTCTTTCTCTTTCTTTCAATCTCTCTCTCTCCCCCTCTCTTTCTCTCCCCCTCTCTTCCCCCCTCCTCTCTCTCACTCACTCACTCACCCACCCACCCATGCTGGCAGCCCTAGAATTTGTCTTTTCTGATTTCTATTTTGGCTTTGTCTTTGAAGTACACAAGTGTCTACCATAAATACTGTGACCTTTAAGCAGATATTTTTCTAACCTGTAGCTCAAGCCACAAGTGCTTCCAAACAGCCAGTCTTTATGCATAAACTGTGGTATGTGTGAGCTTCACGCTCATTCAAAGTGGAAGTAGTGTCTGGTGAGATGGGAAGAAGGGATGCATTTTAATCTAATAAATAATCATCATCCATGCCTGCTTGGAAAATAGCTTTCTTGTTGAATAACATTTCAATATATAATATCCTGAAATGAGACTGTCATTACTGATTCAAGTACAGCTTGCCACATAAATCCTGCAAATATGTACATACATGAGGCCTAAATTACTCTCTGGGGCCACCTTTTCCTGCTTAAATATCTGAAGGAGAAACCCATTTAGGTGATATTAGGGCCAGTTAAGAGGAGAGATAATAAAGCCTTTCCCCTTGGTGACTTCCTCCTTATGACAGGCTAGTGAATGAATGCTCCTGGCCATATTTCACATCCATAGGTGAGTTTTCTGAGTGACTGGTGAAGACCCAGAATTAAGATGAGACCAGACTCATCATAACTGTGACCCACATCACATAAGAGGCTTCTAGATTCATCTACTGTGCCACTGGGTCTGAATTTCAATCAGGAGGAGCAAATCTCTTGGAATCCTTGTGTATGTCAGTGGCGTTATGCTGACCTTTGAATTACAAACAGATACAGAGAAAAAAATCCCAGGAGTGTGCAATATCCATTAAATAACAATTATGAAAAGCTGTTTGCCTTTTGGAATGGCTTTTCCCATAATGAGGATATGACCAAGTTGGGAGGCTGAGAAGTAGTGGGACTCATGTTATAAAGTTTCTAATGTTGAATTATTCATTTCTCAAATAGAGAGAAATTCTCAAAGCTGGGCAGTGGGGAGAAAGTCAAGGAGGCCCAGGGGCCCTTCTTAAGGCCAGGGTTTATGTAGGAAGGGCCGTGGTGACTGTGCTAAGAACCTAGAAGAATTAGACTAAAGATCCACCTTTTTTTCTTTTTTCCATAAGAATTTAATTCATTTAAGTACAATTCAGTGTGGTTCAGGTTGTGTCTGAATCATCTCAGTAAATCCAATTTATAAAAGTTTTGATCCTGGGAAATTTTGATTGTTTCT
Source organism: Rousettus aegyptiacus (assembly GCF_014176215.1). Lineage (NCBI taxonomy): Eukaryota > Metazoa > Chordata > Mammalia > Chiroptera > Pteropodidae > Rousettus > Rousettus aegyptiacus. Next base: position 8,767,198 of record NW_023416307.1, read on the forward strand.
CCATACTTATTATTTATGTTTGGATCTGGTCAGGAAACATTTTGTACATTGTTTCCCACAGTTTTTATACATACGCATTAATAAGTCTGAGCTTGAACTGTATGAAATTGCTAGAATTTAGACATGTTTCACCTTTAAAACCAAACATTTTATAGAGTGTTTTCATAATAGTTTTTATCCTTAGAATGCAGTACACCACATTGCCTTGGAGTCCAGTTGTTGGAGTGACATGGTCCTGAATTGAATCTCAAGTTGGTCTCTAATACATTATATAGCAAATTATTCAACAGTTTTCACTGTTCCTCATCTGCTAAATAGAAATAATAATGCTTAACTCAAAGGCATAGGGAGAGGATAAAATGAGAGAGTGTGTTTAATGCTTACTCAAGCATTGCGCACATAGCAAGTCCTCGGTAAAGGGTTCTGTATTAGTTATTCAGCTTTTGCTGCAACAACAAACAACTCTTAAATCTCTGTAACTTACAAGAGCAACTATTTAATTTATTGCGCACACTTCACAATGGCTGCAGGTCTGCTGTGATTTTGCTGGGTTCTGCTTGGCTCACTTGGGCTCCATGCGACTTCTTTGAACGAGTATTCATTTTCTAGGGCCTGCTGCTGCCAGAGCGGAGGGCAGAAGTACAAGAGCATGGCAGGACCCAAGATACTTCTTAATATGTCTGTTCAGAACCTGGACACTGTCGCTTCCAACTACCCTCCATTGATCAAAAAAGACATATGGCCAAACCCAAAGTCATCAAAACAGAAAGCGTTCTCTGCCTCTTTGGAGGCACTGAATAGTAGGGGAAATAATACGATATACACACAATAATTTACCATTATTAGGTGATAACCATGGAGTCATAAATTTTAATTTCTTTTCAATTTTGGTAGTAATTAGGAGTTAAGAGTCATTGTATTGTAATCTCACCATCTAATTGTTATTCTATAAATATTAGACAATGACAGTTGTTGGGTATTTTTAATTGTGTTCATAGCTATAATAATCATAATCATTTAACATTTCCTGTAATAGAGTGATAAGGACATTCTTTTCATAAATAACTTCTTTTATATGTACTTTTAAAAATAAGTTTTTAATACTAGAGAGGGGAAATTTGTGGATTATATTTCTTTAGCCAATGGAATCTCTTATTCTAGAAGAAATAATTTACTACAAGCTGAACCCTGAATCATGTCATTCCACAATGTTACGGCTAGTACAACTATCCCATCCCCCAGTCCCAGTATCCTACCGCCTTTCTTAAATATAATAGCAGCTCACATCAGTTGAGACCTTATAATGTGGTAGGCAGTTATTTTAAAAGGGTTTTCCCATTTATATATTCTGATTTCCGGTCTCACACTGAAGTCTTTAATCTATTTTGAGATTCTTCTTGGATATGGTGTAAGGAAATGGTGTAGTTTCGCTTTTTGCATATACCTGTCCAATTTTCCCAACATCACTTATTGAATAGACTGTCTTTACCCCTTTATATACTTCTGTCTCCCTCGTCATAGATTCATTGGCCATAAGGGTGTGTGCTTTTCTCTGGGATCTCTATTCTGTTCCATTGAATTATGTGTCTGTTTTTATGCCACTGCCATGATGTTTTGATTACCACAGCCTTGTAGTGTGATAGTTTTCTCAAGACTGCTGTGACTATTCAGGGTTCATATTCTTTTGGGATTCCATATAAATTTTAGAATTATTAGTCTTAGTTCTGTGAAAAATGCCATTGATATTTTGATAGACATTGCATTGAATCTTTAGATTGCTTTGGGTAGTATGGATATTTTAACAATGTTATTTTTTTCCTATTCATGAGCAATAAAGGAAAACTTCATGCATTGTTGATGGGGTTGCAAACTGGTGCAGCTACTATTGACAACAATATGGAGGTTCCTCAAAAAATTAAAAATAGAACTACCTATAACCGAGGAATTCTACTTTTGGGTATTTATTTGAAGAAATCCAAAACACTAATTTGAAAAGATATATACACACCCTTATATTCATTGCAGCATCATTTACAATGGCCAAGTTATGGAAGCAACGTAAGTGTCCATCATTAGATAGCTGGATAAAGAAGTGGTACATATATACAATGGAATATTACTCAGCCATAAAAAAGATGAAATATTGTCATCTGCGACAACGTGGATGGAACTAGAGGGTATTCGGCTAAGTGAAATAAGTCAGACAGAAAAAGATGAATACCATATCATCTCACTTACATGTGGAATCTAAAAAACAAAAATGAACAAACAAAACATAAACAGATTCGTAGAAACTGAATAAAGTGATGGTTGCCAGATGAGAGGGGGATTGAGTGGCTGGGGAAAAAAAGTGAAGGGATTACGAAGTACAGATTGGGGATTTACAATGAAGATGGCAGAGTAGATAAACCCTGTGCTTGCCTCCTCTCACAACCCCATCGAAATTTTAACTAAACTACAGAACAACCATCATTGAATATTGTCTGAAGGCTAGCTGAACAGATGTCCTACAACTAAGGACATAAAGAAGGAACCACCTCGAGACTAAATTTAAATTAGGGGTCTTGCTCCTAATAAGAGTCATTACCAGAAATAAATCGTTCTGACCTATCTGTACACCAGGGCAAACATCTAATTACTGGACATCTGCTCCTCACCATCCTGTGAATGACCCTCCTCCCCTCTGAGTCCCTATCCCACTCTTTGGCTCAAGATGGCATATATACCTCATTTGACTTTTCTGCCTTTGAAGGTCTCATGTATGCAAGATTCCTGTACATACAAAATGAAATTTGTTTTTCTTCTATTAAAACAAAACAACTACAAATTGGTAGTTACAAATTAGTCATAGAAACATAAAGTACACTATAGGGAATATAGTCAAAAATATTGTAATAACTATGTATGGTGCCAAGTGGGTACTAGACTAGGGAGGATCACTTTGTAAATTCTATAAATGTCTCACTATGCCGTACACATGGAACTAATATAAAATAAAATAATATAGAATGTCAATTATCATTTTCAATGGTAATTGAAAAACAAACAAAAAAAGATCTTTAAAGGAAGAGAATGAAGTTCAAAATAAATAAATAAATAAGGAAACAAACAAAAGTACATTTTGAAATACTCACTGCAAATATCTCGATTTTATGAATGAGAAAATTGAAATTGGAGCAGTTCAGTGATTCGCCCAAAGTCACACAGCTAGGAAGAGACTGAATGAGAACTGAAACCCAGAAAGTTGATTCTAGAGCTTCCATGTTACCCATATTCTATACTGCCTCCTATGAAAATTGGAATCATTGTGACGGCCAAAATGCACTGATCACTTAATACAGGTAAGCCATTATTTCCGTGCATTATTTCATTTAATCTTCAAAACATGCTTATAAAATGGGTGTTATCATCATCCCCACTGTATAGGTCCAGAGAGCCAAAGTAACTAGACCTGTGGTGCACAGCTGGTTAAGTAGCAGAGGCTAGTTTTGAAACAAGCTATCGTTTCAAAGTTTACACTCTTAAGCTTCACGCACTATTGCCTTATAAAAAAAAAATGGAAAACTTTATTAACCTCAAAATGCTCACTCTCATCCTACAGCCCAAATATACCAATATATCCCACGTATATTCAATATTTCCAACCTATCTCTCATGCAAAGATGTTTAAAGATGAATTCCTTTCCAATTTATTTTCTCCCTTCACCTCCCAAGTTATTTCCCCTCCTGTCACCATAACAACCCACAGACCGCAATACACAGTCGGAATCCTTATCGAGAGAGGCAGAAGGGAGAAGCTTTTGATGTATCTCTTCAGGGGTCCTCTCTGACATCTTTATCTCCTCCCGGTGAACTTTGGGCATCCCGTGATCTACGACACTGCCAATTAGACTGTAAACGTTGCAGCTGCCTCTGTGCACTCCCGGCTCTTGGGAGCCCAGTGGGGCATCCTGCATCCCTATGCAGCATCCCCAAATCAGAACAGAAGGAGCATCTAAGTTACATTAAAAAGTATAGCGAGTAAATAAGGAAAAAAACAAGGAACACATCTGCCTGTTTCTCCTTTATCGCGAAGGGACCACAATTGCTGCAAGCAGTGGGAGAAACAGGATGCTTCCAGACCCTTCTCCTTATTTAATGGAATGAGTAAATCAGAAATCAGTATGTCAGTCCAGAGTGGGGAACAAAAGAGAGAAAAATAACACCTGTAAATGCAACCTGGCCCTGGGAATTCTTTTTCCTTAACCAGGGGATCGCATGTGGCTTTCCCCCCATTCGTATCGAGCACCCCCTTTCACATTATTATATGGGACTAAGGAATTTTACTCATGACAAAGGGATATATGTTAATCACTTTTTTTTTTCTCTTAGTAGATCTCTATATCAAAAAAGTACACCACAACTCCAGGTGGAAACATCAGCATCGTTTTCTGGGGTATGAGCCATTTAAGCACCAGGTCTCAGGGCCTGTCTGACCTGTGGCCTCAGTGCCCACAATGTGATGGGTAGGCAAGCCACTTCACTTTCCCAGGTCTGTTTTGTCATCTGTAATCAAGAATAACCATGAATCTGGTCTCACTACAGTATTGTGTGATGAGATCAAATCAAATAATACAAGGAAAACCTCTATGTAAGCCATGAGCCTGTGCTCCAGGAAGGAATTGTCACCTCGCAATATATGGGATATATTAATACACAGGCTATACTGAATGTTCCATTTTTTTTTTTTTTAGACAGCTGCTTAAGACACATTTCATATTGGTTTAGGGCCACACACCTATGTTTATCCCGATGCCCATAATAATTAGCAATACTAGATTTAGCAAAAATATGTGTGAAGCCTGGTTTCTCAATGAAACACACAAATGTACTGTCACCTTCTGTGATAGTGACTAGATTTTCCCAGAGATTTCTCGTGCGCTCATCTAAGAGGACCCACCGATTTAGGCAGTAATTTAACTTACATTTTGATGGTGCAAAGACATGACCAAACCGCCATTAGTTTGAGCAAAGTGAAAAATGGTAAGAATTAATTTCAAGGGCTTTGCTTCTGACAGTTTAGTAGCATCTCAGTCCAAATTATTCTTAGGTCCATACTGATCATGCTTCAAGTAGGTGATATCAGCAACTCCATAATGCTGGTGGTCTCCAAACCTCAGCAACGTACCTTTCCAGTAATGAAAACTTTTACATGCCTGTGTCAGGCATGTGAGAAGAGAAAATCCCGGGTGCTTTTGAAAGAGCTGTCTGGAGAAATCACAGACCAGGCTCTCCCAAGTGACCATGGTGTTATATTCACTTTTCTGATACAAACGCACAGAAAAGGCATCTACATCCTCTACCCAGAATCTCTTATCACCTTATGCATAATTTTTTTTCTCTTAGAATTTAAAAACCTTACCCATTATGTTTAGGTACTCAGTCACAAAGAATGAAATGCTTAAAGGAGATGTCAAAGGCATCGACCGGAATACTGCTGCAGGTCTCTCTCCTTTAGAATTGTTAGCACGCTGATCTGAGCAGACCAACCCTTCAGTGAGACATGGGGAAACTGACTGACAGCATCCCTTCCCAGCTGACGTGGCCTGGTGGGCGTGTTTCAGAATCAGAGCACACGCACTCACCTGTGGTCTTCTAGTGGCTTCACAAATGAGCCGGTGTCGGATGCTAGATGTTGGTTATTTTATTTGTGAGAACCCAAAGGTAATTAAAGTGTTCACAGAGGAAGAGAATACAAATTTGTCACCCCAATCTAGTCACAATTACATTCACACTATGGAGCCTTAAGACAGATGTTGGAACACGCTGTTATCACTATTGGAAGCAAATCATTACTAGTGAAACTTAAAATTAAGTTTGAGATCAAGGTTTCCTTTTTAAAAGAATAACTTACAAAGGATTCAAGGATATTCTATTGCTATCACTTTTATTCATTTGTTTTCTGTATGAGGGGATGAAAGAAGCATTTGGCTGAGAATTTGATAAGCATCATGTTAACTTTCTCATTCTGGCACCATACATCTCTTTCCCTTTTTGTACTCACTGACCTACCGAATAAATGAAGAACCCTACTGTGTGCCAGGTGCTACTCCAGAGGCTGGAATTAGAGCAGTGATTAAGAGAGACAAAGTCCCATAGAGCTTCTTTTCTGTTGGGAGAAGTAGAAAATTTAAAAGTAATTGTAACTATGTATGTATTGTTCTTTCACATAACAGACGTGTAGAAATCAATGAGGTAAGGCATGAAGAATGACTTGAGACTGATTTTAAATGGGACAGTTTGAGAAAGCGTTTCTAGGGAGGTGACATTTAAACAGAGACCTGATATAGGAAATAAGCGAACCATCTTGGGTATGGGAAAAGAGATTTTAAGAGGGGGGAATGTAAGAAGAAAAGCAAAGGTAGGAACATGCTCGAGGTTTAGGAAACCTCGTTGAACAAATTCCAAATAGAAAGAAGAATCTAGTAGACTTTTTTTCTTTGTCCTCATTTAGTATTTGCTAAATTTGTACTTAAAATCTATAGTTCAAATAAAGAGAATAGAGCAATTCGCCAGCTAGCGCTCTATCTGTATACCCACAATTGCACAATTTAATGAAAATGTGCTTTTTAAAAGTAAACAGACGTGGCGTAAATATCAATATGCTCATTAACTAGTGATTATGGACAGAATGCACACATGAGTGAAATATAATTTAAACTTTACTTTCCTGACCTTGTCTAATGCCTTGAAAGCTAGGGGTAATTCAACCAATTTCACGTTATTCTCCCCTTGTCCAACTTCCCCTCCTTGAAACTAAGGGCTTGATTTAGTTTCCAAAGCATCTAATTTCACCAAGATTGCTCTGGAGTGCCTCTAATGACGCCCTTCACTTCCATTTCTACCCAGTGCCAGCAGCAGCGTGCAGCACAAAATTATTATGAGGCTGAATAAAACAGACTCATTTATTGGAGTTAAGTAAAAATAAACAGTCAAAATTGCCTGTCAGTCTCAGGGGAGGAAATGAAGGGTTGGTTAAAGATATCTTTCCTTTTAATAACAATTTTTATTACTTTGGGGGCATGTTGTGTCCCCATTCCCAGAGTAAGCAAGCTGCCACAGCACCTATGCTGTTGGCTGAGCCCGGAACTCTGGCAGTGCGGGGTGTCTTCAAGTGTGGGAATGATAATGGATGCTTAATAAACATTTCAAGCTGATGGGACTGAAACCAGGCATCATGGCGGAATTTCGAGTCGGCTGTTGCTCCTTCTCTATCTCTTTCACTTGCTCTCTAAGCTCTCCGGCTATCGTACTGATACTGTGTTAAATTCCTGAGATGACTAACGTGGTGTATCTCTCTCTGCCTGACTCAATAAACGGAAGAGGAAAGCAGGACTTAAAAAGGAGTAAAATGTTTGTGTTTCTAAAGACTGACATGCCTAGCAGAACAGGATCATCCAACTTCAAAGAAGGAAAATGGAAACTATCTTAGCTAATTACGTCTGATTATACTCTCTTACCTGACAAAATTGTTGCTTTTAAACATTAAGTAAAATTACAATGCTTTTCCTTGTGTTTCTTTCAACTTTCCATTACGCTTCTGAAAAGTGCATTGAAAGAGAAATAATGAGGAAAAAATACTGTGATAAATTAGAATAAGAAAAATTTGGATTGAGGAGAAAAAGATGGTCTGAAATGGAGGGGGAAAAGCTAATTATTTCAATGAGAACACAGCTAAGAATGCAATTTTTAGCCAATCCATTGAGCTCAAAAGGGCACACGAGGCTCCTTGAACTTGAAGGAGTCTTGGAATTGTGTGTTTCAAGTATATTGCTTTCCCACATTTTTGTTCTAACTCACCCAACACATTGCAGGGGGCGGGAGAATGGGGGTCGGGGGGAGGTGGTGGTGAGGAGAATTATAAACGGCGCTTGAACGACAGGAAGCACTGGAGGGGCTGGCTGACTCTGAAAGCAGCAACTCAGAGAGACACAGTTTCAAAAGGAATTATGGATAAGTGGCGTGTATTACAAGCACACAATTCCCATTAGTGCTTCTGGAAAGAGCCAAAGAATGAATGAGAAACCCTGGCATTGAATGCTACTAGAACTTCAAAAAGAAATTGGCTTTGCTTTATGTGACTTCTATTCTTCTGCTAACATGAAAACAAATCATCTTCTGTTAACTGGTTCTTTCTTTGAATGTCCTGGCAATTATTCAAATACATATAGCGTATCAGATCGGTGTTAAAATAATCTCCCACAAAGGCTAGCCCACGGTGGCCGGTTCCACTGTCGATGCTGCCCGTCAGTATGAATTCAAAACTGTATATTACACTGGTGAGGCAGAGGCATGCCCACTCACTTTTCAGCCGTTGCCAGCATTTGGTTCATTTTCAGCTTTTCAGTGTGGGAGCACATCATTGAAACTTACCAACAGGTTTGGCTCTTGTGTCTGAGAGCCAAAACGACTAGGGTCAGAGAGTGGCAGTAATTCACTTCTGGCTTTCTTCAGCACCTCAAAAATCTTATCAATTCAGCTCTGACTTGAAAACAAAACTTTCTTCCTGTATTCTGGAAATTTCTGTTAAAAATGGGAATAGGAGTCCTTCTGCTTTCACTTGTTTATCCATCATTCCCAGCAGGACAACATCAAGTTTAGTGGGGATGCCGATTCTGAGTGCTCAGTGACCCTTTATTTCCCTCATCCTAGAACTTTAACATACTCCTTTTGTAAAGTTGCCCTCCACCTTACCAAGGAGGCCTCAGGCGTGCCCAGCGCTGAGCCTTTAGACAAAGGAAAGCCACTTCCACAAACAAGGCCACCAGAAATCATAACTAAAACTAGACACTCACTGCTGTGCTAATGCTCCGGACTCATCTTGAGAAATTAACAAAAATGACCATTAGTGCCCTCATCTATTCCAAATCCATGTGAGAAAAATATTAGATGGATCTGGTCCTAGGATACATCTGAAGAACTTATATTGTAATAATGAGCTACTTGCTTTGTTGTGTACAAAAACGTACCAACAAATTGGTTCTTGAATTCTCTGCTTTATTGCTATGTTTTATTGTAATTACAGGTTTCAAAACCTATTTTTGAAAAGACAATTTGAAAAGGGAACATCTTCACTTGAAAGTCAATCTCCGTTGCCTCAACTTTGATTCTTTAGATTTTGATCATAATTATCGGAACTAACTATATTCATTATGGTTATGCTAGCTGTTATAACAAATCCCAAAATGTTTAATTGCGAAATATAGCGTTGTGTTTTCTAGCTCCAAGAAGTTCAAAGCAGATGATCCTAATTCAACATCTACCTCTCCTCCAAATGGTGACTTCAAGTCTCAGGTCCCTTTTATTGTGCATCTCTGTAAGTTGCCATGCTTGTCTGTATCAAGCTGGCGGATCAAGAGTGGAAAATTTTAATAACCCGGATGGAAGCGGTGTACTGCATTTTTTTTAGAACTCAACCATATGGCCATACCTAACTTGAAAGGAAGGAAGGAAATGTAGCATAGCTATATGCTATGTGAGAAAAGGAAATGAAGCTGATGAACAGCCAGCCAGGGTCTGTCACACAACCCTATTAATAATGAGTGTATTTCCACTTTTACATATATTATGCATTTTTTCTCATTTCCTTAAATAAAAGTACAGTATCAACCTTTTGAGTATATGCAAAGCTGTGTATGAAACCAAATTTCACGGGCAGAAAGGTGAGAATAGCTAATTCATTGATTCATTTACTTACTAAATTCATTAATTCAGAAAGAAAGAGAGGGGGAAAAAAGTTCGGAAAAGCAGAAGGGAATTTCTGGCTCCTTTCCTCACAGAGTGCTCAGATTTTGAACTTCATTTGGTCCAAATAAAACTGAGACTAAAACAATGCCACCAAAGAACAGGTCCCCTTCCTGAGAATAAGAACACCACTGAGATCAACTATGCAGGCTACTTGGCTAGCCAGTCAAGCAAGGAACTGTTACTACCTAAACATGACAGAGATACTAGCAACTTGATGCTACAGAAACATCTCCAAGAGCAAGACTGGAATTTTAGTTTTGGGCTTCCCCGGCTGTGGATCAGCCTCTCGTGCTGGCCTAGTTCCATCATGGCCAAAGCTACTGAGAAGGACATGAGAATCAGATCAGAGTTGTGCTGCCCCTAGGAAATTGTGTGTGCAGTTACATCTCTCTTTCTCACACCCACGGCTATCACAGGGAAGTAACACTCTGTCGGTAGGCTATCAGGATACTACATACTTCACCGGCTCTCCATAAATACAGTTCATTACCAGGCCATAAGCAAGAGCTTTTAAAAGAAGCTTCGATAAATTTCTTGAACAACTATTGAGATAGGTGCAAGACACCACATTAACTGTGTTCATGCTGTTCCTCTGTGTCTGAACCCTGCTGAAATGTCCCCGAGGGCAGAAAGGCTGCGAGGACTGGGCCATGTACCTTCATCAAGTAACGTGAGGGGACAATGAGAAAGGGTGGTTTGAGATATTAAAATACATTCGTGTCTATTGGTCATGTCCAATGGTAAGGGCAAAGACATTTCTTTAAATTTTTAAAAACATTTAGACTGTGGATAGACATAATTATGAATATTTGTTGTTGTTAACTCTTGTTCCACTGAACATATACCAGGGTGAACCTCACAGGGGCAGGGAGCCTGTGTGTTTTTTCATTGTTATATGTCCCCAACACCTAAAATAGTGTCCAGCCCAAGGTAGGTACTCATGTATGAATTAACTCCAGACTCCTATAATGACTTAAGGAAGGACTATGAAATGGCTCCCTAAATTAATAGTTAAAAACACCTCTAAATAGTGATTTATTGACACAGATGATACTTCATAGGATTTATATTAAAATGATATGATATAGCTGCATTTATAATTGATGGGACAGTAAAGGATCCGATGAAATGGTTTTAACATTACTTTTCATGGGAAAAAATGCCACGAACATTGACATAAATCACCTAATCTGAGTATTGCTGTAATATCAGAGAAACGATTCCACTTTCTACAGGGTCTTTTGACTGAGAAAAAAGCTCTCAAGTTAGATAGTTGGCATGTTATTGGCTGACTGGTTAGTTGGTTTTTTTAATTGGGCCACCCAATTATGCCAAAAAAGGCCGATCTACATTAAAATATTAATGTCAATTAAAAGGTCAATTAATATTTATGTCATCTTATAATCACTTTTGTAAAATTTATGACATAATAGAATTATAATTTTATAAGCTGTAAGTATCATTCATAGTATATTGGGATGCCTTATAATATAAACGTATAAACTAAATTTAGGTTTTCTCTCATGCTTTAGAGCATGGGTTCCCAACCCCCTGCCGTGGCCTGCTAGGAAAATTTTCTGTTAGGAACCAGGTTGCACAGCTGAAGGTGAACGGCAGGTGAGTGAGTGAAGCTTTGTCTGTATTTGCAGCCGCTCCCCAGCGCTAGCATCACTCACCGCCTCTGCTCCGCCTCAGATCGTCAGGCGTCAGGTGTTAGATTCTCATAGGAGTACCAGCCCTAGTGCCAAAAATGTTGAGGACCGCGGCCTTAGAGTGCCAATTTATTATTCATTTTAAATTGTTATAAAGGCTTATAGTTGGTTCCGTTTTTACATCAGTTTCTGTTATTCTGTAATTTATAACCTATTTGCTTCCTCAGATGACAATGCAACTCCCAAATATAACAGCATCCCTATAGTGTTCCTATGGAGAAACGCTGATTTACAATGCAGAGCTTCTACAACATCGCCGAGCATACACCATAGTAGAATTCAGTGGTTACCTATATCAGTGATCACACATTTTGTCTGCAAACTCTGATCTCTTGATCGTGGTTACCTCAAGCACAATGACAAGAAGGAACGCTGGCTCAGCAGAAGCGTAGTCGTGCCTGATGAGCGATGTCAGCAATGGGTGTCAAAATACCCTATGTATTTTCCATCTCTAAACTACGTTAACAAACTTTAAAGAGCGAAAATGTATGTTACCGACTGTACATTGACCTGAATCCATGTGGCTTTCTAAATTCCTAATTTTCACACACTCACACTAGAAGAACACAACTTATTTCTTCTTGGTCCTCAAAATGTAAAAAACATGTGAATTAGATTGCATTTGGTCTGCTCAAAACCACTTTAACACCTCCAGGAGATCTATTGGCTCACATTACTAAAGATTCATGGGAAGTCAGGCTTCAGGGTCAGTTTGATCAGTGGCTCAATGATGTCATGAAGGACCTTTTGGCTTTTATCACTCTGTTCTGCCTTCCACACTGTCAGCATTATGCTAGACCAGTTCCCTCATGGTGCTAAAGTGGCTGCGGTAGTTCCATGTTTCATAGCTACCTACCACACTGTTTGTGTTTGGGAGAGCGATACTCTGCTCTAGCAATCTGACAACAAGGCCGGGATTTGCCTCTAGAGTCCCACAACTATCCAGGTCCCACAACTATTCTGAAACTAATGGCTGGGGTTGGGGGAAATGGTATGTACTAACTGGCTTTCACCATCCAGGTTTCACTCTTGTAGCCTGGAGTAGGCTGAGCTTCTCATGAAATACATAGACTGAAACACATATTCTCACAAAAATCTAGGAACTTGTGAGAAAAAAAAAAAAGGGAGAGGTGAGATAATGTAGAGCCTGGGTAAGCCAACAAGGATGTCTACGCCATGACCTAAGAACCTGCCTTTGAGAGGTTAGATCACATGGTGGTTAGATGCACAAGGTCTGGAGCTGGAATCCCTGAATGTAAACACTGTCCCTTCCCCTGGGCCAAGTGAAACTCCCTTTCCCCAGGACCTCAGCTTTCTAATCTGTAAAAGGGGCATGTAGTAGCTCAAAAGATTCTTATGAAAATGAAATGAAATTATGTATGTGGAAAATGTAAAATAGTCCCTGGTATACAGTAAATAATATGCAATTCTTAGCTATTGTCATTTCTGATGGCCCTCAGATGCCTTTATTTTTACACATATAAAATGGGATTTGCATGCTAGGATGACAGCATAAGAAAGTTCCCAAATCACTGGCAGTTCATATTCTTAGAACTTATTAGTAGCAAATTATAATGTAGAATGTGTCATTTCTTCCTTTAAAGAAAAGCTCACAATAAAACTAAAAGTAATTTAAAATTAAAGTCATTTGCCTTACTATCATATAACGTTCAATATATTAACCTCGATATCTTGATATCATCATTTGGTAACTTTAGATTCAGATTTTATAGTCATTTCATTCAAATAATATTGCTGAGAGAAGTTTTGTGGTTTTTTTTTTTTTAAACCAGAGTTGAAAATAATCCATGCTCTGTTGACGAATTAAAAATGTCTCCTTTAAGCTCGTTTTTCTCATGACATACTTTGGAACAAGCATTTTCAAGTGATGTATGGAAACTAGACATGCTGATGAGAAAGGATAGTGGAAAATCTTTAAAATCTCATTTTCTTCGAGGAAAATTAGCTTAAAATATTTCTCGCTGGCCTCGGCTGATGTTTTAGACAGTTTTCTTCAATTATGAGTGGGATGTAGGTTAGGGGAAAAATGAATGGGTTGGGGAGTATTATCAAGATAAAGAGGGAGATCCCACACTCAATGGAGGAGCTGAGCTACCAGGCCTTTGGGGGTCGTGGGCTCCAACGCCGTCATAAATTCTGTCCATCTTCCAATCAGCTTTGTCCTCCCTGATCAGTTTTATACACGTGATGCTGGACACATGGCTGTATTCAGTTCTTCTCCTTCCCCTTGCATTCCATGATGGAAGGGGAAGTGATCTCTTTATCTAACCAACCCCAGATAGAGAAAATTCCAGAAAATGAGTAGCTAGAACCAGCCTCCATCATGTGCACATCCTTACAGCTCTACTGCTTAGATCAAGGAGTGGAGAAGGATGCTGAATATAAGAAAATTACAGCCATCATAACTGGGAAATTGTTAGTAGGAAGATGATAGAGATTTTGTCCTACTTTACCAATTTTTTGAGGCAGTGAAACAATTGTGGATTTTGGCAGAGTTAAACATCTTCGTAGAGTTGGGAAGGCAGCTAACCTACCATCCACAGCTCTGCTGGGTACACATATATCTCATCGGGGCCAGATACCTCCTGAAGGGCCTGCTCCAAAGAAGAGCCACCAGGATCCCTCACCAGCCTCCATCCAGCATTGCCTTCAGGGCTCATGGAGCAGCCTAGTTTCAGAAAAGGCCATCAGCTCAACACAGAGCATTCTCCTACAGTTCGTTCACACTTTTCTGAATTCTGCCCTGAGTACAGGGGCCAGGAAATGGAAAGACTGTAGTCATGAGATGTTCATTTGCTTACGAGGTGCATATAATTGCTGATTATTTTGGCACTTAGATCTATGCCTTAACATTTAGCTTGTGAAACATGAATACATTAGCTCCACAGGAACCATAACTATGGCATTTTCTGACTTGTCAAAATGTCCTTTATGGTTTTCATAAACTCATTCTTAAAAATAAATAAATAAAATTGGAGTCATGGGCCAAATCTCAACAAGAGAATCAGGGAGCACAAAGCTAGAGGATGGACGTGTAGTTTCCTTTCAAACAGGGGCCACAGATCCCTGAATTAATCTGTGTTAATAGACTGCAACATTGACTATTAAGGGGTAGTTATCATTCATCCAGCATAGATGATAAACATTTACATCTTATCCAGCCTTAGGGTCTAAATAAAACTGTAGCATTACTCAATAAAATTGTATTATTTGTCTGAAGATTTGGATAGTTAATCAATTAATAAGTAATCTTTCTGTCTATAGGACTGTGAACACTATGAATGATATAGCCCCTGTCAAGGAACATTTAACTAACTGCAAGTCATATAGAAACACAAAGGAAAATTAATGGATTAAATTCCAAGTTATAACTGAGAGAATAAGTCACAATGTACTGTGTTGACTAGATTGGTCAAGAGCCATTTCTTGGAAGGTCCAGGGCTTGAAATAAGTCTCAGATGATGGACAGAGAAACAAGGATTCTTTAGAGTCTCTATTTCTATGGTTGCTATAGACATGGAAGGTTGAAATTGAATTTCAGGCTGTGTGAATAGCCTGGGCCAAACCACAAAGGTGATCTTAGAAGACTGTGAGGAGTATAGAGAGCATGATGCACGGTAAATCACATTGGAGAGTAAGCTGAGAATGATGAAACCTGGACAAAAACATTTTCTTGCGATACAACTGTTTGCTTAGCTGGAAATTAATGAAAGCAGTATTGTTTTAAAGAATAAGTCATTTATTTCACTGTGTGTGTGAGAAAGAGAGAGAGAGAGGGAGAGAGGGAGAAGAGAGAGAGAGAGAGAGAGGGAGAGAGAGAGAGAGAGAGAGAACAGGGTAGAGGAAGAGAAGGGGGAAGGCAGGGGAGAGAGAGACAGAGATCAAGTAAATTGTCAAGAGGGAAAAGTAACAAGCCTGGTACTTATTGAAGGCATGTAGTAATAAATCCTGAAGTTAAGGTGATGACAGAAACATAATGAGTAAGGAAGGTCATAAAGACATTTACTAAAAAGGAAACAGCATGGCTCGATGACACCGAGAGATATGAGGAGGAGGGGAGAGTAATAACACGATAGCTTTCAGATTGGGAGGCGGTTGAAAATTAAGTTGTTGCCATTCACTGGGGCACCTATCAGTCTGTTGCAAGTGTCCAGCAGTTGAGGGAGGCTGTTTCTACGCGTTATTAGCACAACTGAGAAAAATCCCAGCTTCTAAAATGGCTCCAGAGAGAAATGAATGCCAAGATATAAGTAATCCCTTGTACCTTCGAATTTCTACATTCAGCCTCTATCATGGTTTGTGTTCCCTCACAGGCACTGATAAAGTGAAATTTGAAGGAATACTTACCTCTGGAAAAAAATAAAAGTACAGGTGATAGAAATTCTTTGTGAAATAAAGCCTGGTAGAATCCTAGCTTATAATTACTGCTTCATTATAATTAACAGAAGAACAACATTTGTTTACCTTAACCAATAATGTCTGAGTTTAGAATTATTTCTGAAAAAATGTTTATGTCCCTGTCTTTATATGAATAGTTATAAACATCTATAGGTATGTATAGTATATGAAAAGCAATAGAAAATACATCCAAATAGTTGCGGAATTTCACATCCCTATGTCTTCATACAGTCTTAGAAAAAGTGGTTAGTATCAACTTTATTGAAAATACTGCCAATTAGTACATATTGGTAGTCAAGGAAAATGACGAGCTGATCCAGGTACCACTAAATAGAGGATTGTTCCATTTCAAGCTTCAGCAAATTAGTGAAGTCTGAATTCAATTTGGGAACTTGATCCAAGCCCCTGATCAATAGCCTGACTTAAAAGAATTGACTGTGATTTTTCTACTCTTTAGACCAGGTAGGCTGAATTCAAAAAGAGATAAGTGCCACTTGGAAGAGTAAGTAAAAGAATAAGTGTTTGGATTGGGGTGTAGTGTGAAGAAAATGGAACACTTAAAAGGATAAAAGAGCCACTATTCCTGGGTTTCTAAGTTCACTTCTGCCTCCAATCAGCTCTGTGATCTTGAAAAAGGTGCTTAATACCAGTCTGCCTCAGTTTCCCCACTTGTCGAATGGGAGTTAAAAGTGATGATTGCTAGAGTTGGATCTCTCGTTACGTTCACTTGTAGTGAGGTCGTGTCCCTCCTTTTGCAAACCAGTTGTCGGCGTGAGAGTTATAGTCTAGGAAAACCAAAGCGATTACTGTCCTTCGCCACGTCGCAGGAGCTGCGTGACCCGTCGGCCCGCGTGCAGCAAAGATGTCTGTTCTTTCTCTCCCTCCTCCCTGCACGGTGCGGTTCTCCCCAACATCCCAGCCATTACGATACCTGCTTCTCCAAACTCCACCAGCCTCACCAGATCCTGCTTTGTCTATGTGCAGTATTTTTATTTTTTTACTACTTTTTTTGTTTGTTTGTTTACCACTTTTCTCATAGTTTTTATCTCCCAATATCCTGTAACATCATCGTGGAATAGATTATGTCTTATATTTTCTGTGCTCTCCATTACTATCAGATATAGTGTTAGGCAGACAGGAAGTATTCAGCAAAAGCCAGGTGGGCAAGTCTGTTTGTTTAACGAACAGACCTTTTAATTTCACTCAAAGAACTTTCGGTCTAATGGGTCAAGAGAAATTCCAACAAGACATCATTAAAAATAAACAAATAAAGAGACATCATCAAATATGAACAATGATTAGGAAATGAGCAGAATTATTCCCTTTTGAAAGATGTAAGAGCTTAGTACATACTCTGAGACCGTCCATTCTGCCACCTCTATGAAAATACAACAGCACTCACTGGGAATGTTTGCATGAGAAAGGTGACTTCTCCAAAATTTTTTCAAGCTGGAGTGGGGCAAATAGGTGCGTACATGGCTGTGCATGCAGGCACACACGGGGGAAGACAGATCGTCTTCTTTTCTATTTGTAAAATTCCTTTCTGCTGTTTTCTCAGAAATAAACTGAGACATGAGAAAGAAAACTGCTAGCATTGAATTCCTACATGTCTAGAGGGAGACACTAAAGAGTCGCCGCCTTTGGCAATACAGGGTTTAAGAAAGCCAGATCGTGATTTCATTTTCGTGACCCATCTAGGTTAGAAGGGATTTGCTTTCACAGACCCACATAAAAAGGAGTTGTCTAAATTCTCACACCAGGGCACGAGAGAATGATGCACCCTCTTCCAGCCATCCTGTCTAAGACAATAATCTCTTTTGCATAAATTCTGAGAGCCCTCTAATGATTAAATTTCATTATTTTCTACTTAAATCTCTTTCATACTTTATTTTAGAGCAACTAATCATTTAACCCTAAAATGACCTTTATGCTAATTTCATGAAAGGGATTTCTATCCAAATATAAATACTAATTATGTTTTAAAAAATAGAACTATGACCTTGAGCTCTAGAATTATATACGCCTGGGTTCAAATCCCAGCTAGGCCTTTACTAGAAGTTATAACCCTACACAAGTCACCTAATCAATAAGATATATTCTAGTTTTACTTTAAACGAGATGACGTTTGTATAGCATAAAATCGTGCCATATGTGTGGCCAGTGCCCATTCCGGATTCAGTATCTTAAGACAGTTGCAGTTTATTTCCACAATTTACTTATAAAATTATACAAGACAGATTCTCAAATCTAATAGATTGATAGCACATTCCTGTCCAAGACAGAAGAGAATAAAAACGTGACGATTTCTAAGTAACGTAACAGCCATCGAACAAAGCGAACCATCATATGATGGCTTCAGACTAGATGATGATATTTTTTAGTCTATAAATGTTTAGAACAAATGGTACACCATAGTTTAGAACTTTGAGGACATTATTATTGTTCCAACACCAAAAACGCTTCGGAGATGCTGAGTCGTATTGCAGATTTAGAATTGAGAGAAAAAGTAGGCATTTGAAAGTATTTGTGTCACTTGTTCATTGAAATCACTTTAACGTTCTTCCAGAAATGCAAGTAATGGTTGAAGGATTTTTAAAATTTATTGCGATTATTGTCCTGCTTTTCCTTTTTCAATGTAATGTGATACACAATAAGACCATGCCACTTGTTCTTTTATGTAGTTATGAAATTTGGGGGAAGAAAAGGCTCAACCACCAAAATCACATAATGGTTCTAAGCTATGCAGTTGAAAGAAAAAGAAGTAGCATGTATAAAGTTACACTAAACTATTCAGTATCACTTACATTGAAGGAATGAAAGAAAACCTTGGTACTCAATAGAGCTAAATTTTATCAATGCTATTATTAGCTTTTTCTATGCAGTCACCAAGAAAATCTAAATTGAGGATATAGTTAAATCATATCTTTCTGTTCTTCTAAGAATTTTTAGCGATCATATCCCTGAATGTTCTTGGAGAGACCTAATAAAGCTTATTATCAGGTTGAATCGAAGCAAGACAAAGAGCCAATAAAACATAAAAAACAGTAGATAGGATATTTAATAAATGCATTCAATTTCTTATAGTCTATTTTCAGGACTCATGGTGAAATAGCTGTTATCTACTCTATATAACTTGTTTCAAAAGTATTTGGGGGAATCCAAAGTACAAAAGCAAAAGAAGACAACATTTTAGTTACTGGGACTAAAAAGCAACAAACTAGAAAACGGATTTTATTTGAGTCACACTAAAGAAAGACCTGGATTTCACGGAGATTACAGCAGGCTATATCTACTCAGAGGAGACACTATTTAAGGGATGGTTGGACATTGAAAGAAAAAAACTTATCTAATGAGAGGAAACCTTATGCTTTTTTGCTAAAAGAGAACTAGGCAAGGCATCATTAAAGAAAAATAAATTCAGGTAGAATGTTGCTTTTCATTTATAATTCCACAGCTTTTAAACGGAACTGTCCTTTTCAAACTGATCAAAAATTGGTGATTAATTCAGCCTACTAGCCTTGCAAATTTAACCATCTACTTTATTATATTGACAAATGTAACAAATTGTGTAGATGTCATAGATTAACTAAAAGGAGTTCTGAAACTACATGAAGGAATTCCTTTTCCCAGGCAGAAATTTATCAACGAATGAAAAATGAAGGGGTGCATATATAATGTACAGCTTTCTTGTATACAGGGCTTCAATGTCACTCCATCTCAACACTCCAGGAATAGATTTGTGATATAATCGACGGGAGACAGAAGCCAAATATCACCGTTCATGGCAGTCTGTCAAATCAAAAATTCATTTGTATGTGTGACAAGTCCTCCATCTCTTGGTAAGAAATGCTTGATTGACAACAATTACTTTATGGCCAGTGATGCTTTCCATGTGGCCCTCTTCCCTTGGACAAAGACACAGAAACTACCAGACATATCTCTCACACAAGCTTAAGAAAATGATTGCTGCCTTTCCCCACACAGCACAAATGGTCAGTGGATTTCTGGGATTCATCTCATCTTCTTTCTTATAGCTAAGGACATTGTCCAGCTGGCAACTTGATGGCAGGCTACCTGACTCCCTAATGATAGGAAAATTCCACCTTCTCCCCTGGCTATTTGGAATATTTACTTACATGCTAGTACATTAGGAACTAACTGAATTGTTTTAATACTGGTTTACATGTGGTTTTGTTAATTGTAAGTAATAAAACAAACTAAAAAGAGATAAGCTGTACTCATTATAGTAGAAATCAGATCAATTGCCGAGTGCATAAAATCATAAAAAAACCTATATTCTATATGATATATAATAGAACATATGTTTAAATAGCATATAATATTTTAATCTTCTATGGCATAAAAATTAACGACTTAAAACATTAGAATAAAGTTGATCTTTATGCAATATCACTAAATTGATTAGGGAGACAGAGTCTTTCTCCAAATTTTACTTGGTTCTCCATCAGTTAAATAGACATTACTCGGGGTCTATAATGATCCAGGAACCACAGTGGACCCTAGGACTTTACAGTGAAGACCGGGAGGTGGTGACCATCCTCAGGGTTAAATTCTTCTAGACTCTTTAGGCCACTGAGAACTAGATGCTTATTTCCTAATCTGAAATTTCTAGATATGTGGGTATGTTTTTACATAAAATTTCTTAAAAAATAGAACTACAATAACAAAGTACACAGAATGGCAAAAACTGAGCACTAGGTCTTTATTTCAAGAGACAGATCTAAGAACTGGGTATACACACAAATGAACAAATTACATCCCTTTTAAGAGTGACTCCACTTACAAATTTAGCTATTTCCAATCTTTATGGTATAGGTAAATTAATTAAAGAAAAAAAATGATTTGGAGGATTCCGGACAGAATTAGGAGCTTAATCTCTAAATGTGAGGAAATTCTGGCAAAGACTTAGAGGCGGGAGAAAGGAAGAAATTGACACCCTGGCCATGAGAAGATTCATGATATGCAAGGAATCTTGCTAGTAGGTAAAAGAGGAAATAAAGTGAATAGTTGGAAAAATTAAAAGGTGAAAGTTAAAGGGCAATAACATTTGATCATGGGGCAAATGCAGGGTAATTACTATGTGTAAAGTGGCAAAGCAGCAATGGTCGTAGAGTGAGACATTTTATAGTTGTAGTTTTGAAGACTTTGTTGAAATTATTAGCATCTGGGAAACTATTATAAACAGGCTTACATTAATTTGGGTATGGGATAATATGATAAGAAGAGAATAAGATTAGTCCAATGTGTGGAAGATGAGAAAAACTGGCAAATGAATCAAAATTTACAAAGATGTGAGACAGGGTGGACTGGACTAATAGTGATGTCAGTTTCAATATTAGGGAAGTGGACAGCGAGGATGGCGCACTGGGAAGGTTCTAGTTGGTACCTAGTGATTCGGTAGTAGGAGAGCAAAGGAAAACAAAAATCACAGGTGATAGCCTAGGTTCAGGGGGAACAAAGCATCAAGAAACTTGGGAGCTTGCTAAGCTCCAGGCTGGCTTTACCTCCTGTTGACCCAGGACAGCTCTGATCTATGTCTGTTACCAGCACTCAAAAATGCTCTGGTTTGGATGATTAATTAGTTACATGGTCACCCTTCCAGGAGATTTAATGCAGAGGCAGCCTTCTTTCTCTAGTTTTCTCTGGACTACTTGAAGACTACTTGAAGGGAATGATTAGCCATAACCAAGTTCATCAGCTATATTAGACACAGATTCCTTGTGGCTCAAACTTTTTACCTGTCATGAAAAAACATTATATAATAATAAAAAAGCTCAGTAAATCCACTGTGTTTTCCTGTCTCTGAAAGCATCAGGACATCAAAAAGAACCAGTTCCTAATACGTAAGACATTTTATCCAACTGCCCAGAAAGCAGACCCCTCACATGGCTTCACTCGTGACTCTACAAACAACTAGGTGTATTTTGGTTCCACTTTTAACAGTGATAATGTTCTAGAGCTTGACAATTACGAAACAATAATAGTGGAGACTAAACCCCAAATGACTTCCTCAGATAGTACTTCAAATTTATGAAAACATTTTCTGGCTTTAAAAAGTTAGATAATGATTCTCTCACATAGTAATGTCTACAGATCTGAATTTTAATGTTATGTGCTATTGAGTTAGGTTTTACAAATTGATCTTTACAAATACACAAGTATTGCTTCATTCAATAATAGCAATTATTCCTACACACCAAATTCTAATAGGGATTTGCATGCCATTTTAAAGAAATAATTTTCATATGTATTATTTTATTTGAGTCATAAAATTTCTGGAATGTTAAGAAAAAGAGGTATAATTATATCAATTTCAGCAAACAAAAGTCTATGCTTATAAAAAGTAAATGATTAATCAGAGTTGCTTTAAAAGTAGAAACAATGTTGTTCTATTCTCATTAGGTCTTTTTTTTAATGAAAATTTATTTATATAAATAGTCTAGTTAAGACTGATCTTCACATTTCCATTGGGCTATTAGGTCTTTTAGACATGTTGTACTTTTATTCCCATAATTGTCATAATTTGGACAGAGTCATGCTATATTGAAACCTTGTGTCTCTCATGAGGACAAATTTTGTGAAGATTAACCAAGTACCTGAGATGTTTCGATGTCCGGAAAATGTATCCATTCAATAAATAATTACATGTGAATTGTATAAACATCATGAAAGCGAGTCAGCTGAGGACAGCTACAGGCAAAATTTCCTGAGCCTCTATTTGTTGTACTTATTTGAAAGCAATAGTTTTAAGATTTATTTTCAATTAAATAACTTAATACTTTATTTGTTCTCTTAACTCATTCTAGTTAACCTGAACTATTTATCCACTCCTTGAATGACTAAATTGTTAGGATATTTCTCTTACACTAGGAAAGGGCTGTTTTTTTCTTTTTTTGGTCATCAATTTGTCTTCTTTGCCATTTTCTTTACTGAATAGAGAGGGGAAAACAATCAAACAAGGAGGAAGAATAAGGAGGAGGACCAGGAGAAAAATAGAATTAGAAAGGAGAGCAAGAAGAGAGATTCTCACTGCAGATACACAGGAGTATAATCTGCAGCAAGACCACAGTGTGCAGTCAGGCTATGCACTATAGAAGTCTAGAGGCCACCATTTATATGAACTGTACCTACTGAGAGTGAGGGGTTACCCTCTGGGGTTGTCCAAGGCTATGGCCCTAAACAGTAATATAATTGTAACTCACATTACACACACACACACACATACCTGTCAGGGATATCTCTAGCAATAGCTTTGTGTTCATGTCATCTGGCTCGATTTCATTTATCTCCCATGTTGCATTGCATGCTAGGTCCAAGTACAATAATGTGGTATACGTGCACATGAAGGAGAATCGCCCTCTATCTCGCTTCTGTGTGTTACTTTTCTGGACTATTTACATAGACCAGCTTTCGTTCGCAACCGTAGTGTGAGGAGAAGAATGCGAGGTGCGAATATGCAATGGCAGGGCATTAACTGACATAGAATGATAAGAAATGACGACATTAAATAGGTTTAATTGCAGTGAGCACTGAGACAAAAGTGGAAATTATTTTATCCACATCCTGAGGAAACTTATTAAAAATAAAAAAGCACATTTTCTTTCCCCAGTAAAACAATTACTCCTGATGCTACAAATTTAAATTTAGTAAATGCTACCAATAAGGTTGTTTACATTGGTACTGTCATTTTCATACCAAGACACATCATGAATAGAAATAGATATGCTTTGCAGTATGCAATACAACCTTAGCTGTGAGTCTGCCTGATGCTTTCAAAAGTCCATGCATCGTGTTGCAAAGCGAAGAGAATATTTCAGAGCAGGGAGATTTAAATAACCCTAATGGATGTTGTAGTTATAGTTAAATAATCATCATCACTACCAGCTGCTCAAATTATATCCCTTCAGCACACATTTATGGAGTTCCTACTGCGTACTTAAGACAAAACTTGCTTTTCATGATGCTCTAGGATCTTTATGGGATGAAAGGGCTGTGCCTTTTAGAGAATTACTTCGCAATGATGGAGGATGACAAACTAGTTTCCTTAAAGAGTAAATGGACCTTCAGGAAGTTATTTCCTCACCTAACTCTCAAGAAATTTCAAATAATGGTGGTTACGGGTACTTATCTCACATAGATGTCATAATTTCACCATGTGTAAAATAATCATGACAACCATAGGAATCCTTTCCTTCCTTTATGAATGGAACAAGGAGAAAAATGTTTCTTATTCCAATAAACTCAAAAGTTCTGTGTGCCCCAGCCAATTCATATATCATATCATATATATTAAAAATGTAAGTTGATTTCCAATTTACAAATGAGTCAAATTCTAAAATTTATATGTAAATTATTTTGTTAAAACTTGAAACCTATTTTTTTTCCTATCAACCATGTTGTACATAGCAGCTTCAACTTAAGAGGAGTATGTTTGTAAAGCAAAATTGTATATAGTCAATTGAAAAAAAAAATCATAAATAACTCAGAAAGTCCCAAATATACGGTTTTACAAAATATAATCCAGTCCATTAATATATGTGTAAATATTATATTATAGTACTCTGCATTTATATTCCTATGGAAAGAGGTTATATTCAAAAATTAATTTATTTAAGGGTTTTCTGCTTAAAGTATTTCAACACATATTAAAATTTCCACTCATCAGTTTTTCCTATTTATGATCATCTTCATTGTCTCTTGTACAGTGTTTTATCAGGCTTTCGAGTCTTCACTAGTCAATCTTTTCCTAGTGCTTGCAACTCCTTTTACTAGACTATTATTACAAAGCCATCACTAAGCAATTACCTATCCACCTGAAGAATAAATTTCCTTTTTTGCCAAGGCTGAGAATCCTTTAAAATACTCGACACTTTCTTTATAAAATTCAACATTATGCACTGATGCTTTGGGGCTCATTGAATTACCTGAACTAAGTTATCTAGATGAGTTCCCCTCCTTCCTGTCCCTCCCTCATTCATAGGTGTGTACGGCTGAACTTCCTGGGTCTATCCTGGCATTCAGTAGGGGTTAGAATACTACGCCAAAGCAGCTACACGTCTACTCCATTACTCCACTCATGTAAAACAGTGTTCTTTTTCCAGTCTGGTACCAAGACTCCACACTATTTGTTTTTTTCCTTCTTCTTTTGTCACTGCTCCTGGGAGTACAGAGGCAAAGAAAATTCTAATAGGGGGAGATGTTCCCAGCATCAACATCCCACAGATTTTTTCCTGATTTTCCATCACTTTAGAAGGAATTTCAGACTGCTCATGTCCTTCAAGGCCCCACAGCTTCTCTGTTTGACCGCTCTCCTCCAGATCCAGACATGATGACCTACTTTCAGTTCCTAGAGGGTCCTCAAGACTTTCTTGGATCCTCAAGACTTTCTGGCTGCTTCTCAGCTCCAGCCAGTGTCACTTCCTCCGAGAGGTGACAGACCATCCAATTTAAAGTCAGACACTATCTTATAACCTTGTTTACTTCCTTCTTACCATATCCTGCATCTCTTTTTAACTCATCAGGTATTTAGAATAATAGCCTCCAAGAAGAATGCAAATCACCCGGAAGTATGGGTCTTCTTTTATGGCAGTATCCTAAAATCTTGAATATTATCTGTAAAAGAGGCACTTAAATAAATGTTGAGTAAATAAATTGGCGAATTAGATGAATCTCTGAAATTGGACATTTATCATGACTTTCATCTTAACTTACATCATTTCCCGGGCCTTCCCACTGATATTACTGATCTCAAATATGGCAAAAGGGAAATTATGTGAGCATGTTGCCCAGCTTGCCTGCTCTACTCAGCAATCTTTATTTATCTATTAACTTCACAAAGATTCTTAGCAAACTATCTAGAGATTTTTACAAACATCTTTCAAAGTTCCTCGGCACATAAATAAATACTAATATCCTCACTACCTCCTTTGTTTCTCCGCATGCTTCTACATGTTCATCTCCACTCAGCACCCAGGTTGAACCCTTTATTCATAAACATCCACCATCTATGTCTGTCCTTTGTTCAAAACCTCAGTCAAATGAAACAAACAAAAACAAAAACAAATCTTGACTTAAGTAAGGAGAGACTATTCAAAACCATCATTGCTGTAAGAGAAAATGGCTATTGGAATAGGGAGAAAGCTCAGACCATGAGGTCTGCAAATAAATCAAAGTTTAAGCAGAAAAGAGGTTTTCTTTTATGCAGAGGAGTAAGCCAAGCTAGAAAGAAACAGGGGTTGGGGAGGAGGGTGAGCAGATGGCTTGACTGGACAGCTGAGCAGGAGACATCCTTCCTTGTGGGTGACTTCCAGGAGAAGGTATTAAGGAGGTTGATGTTTGTTTAACCTTAGGGGTAAGTCAAGTTTAGGATCCTGTGTGAAGGGTAAAACTTAAGTAAAGTTTGGTCATGTCGACTTAACAGGTACTTTGTTCCAATTGGTCAGTGGGGACAAACAGTTCAACTAATCATTTATAAGACAAAGCATGAGAATGTGGAGGATCAATGTCTGTTCCTGCACTGAGTAAACAAGGACATCATCCCTAAGTCTTATCTAAGTCATAAGGAAGGGTTGTTCTTTTCAGTAAGCCTTTACCTGGACACAAAGGGTGGGGGGATTTTTTTTAACCATCACTGTTTTCCAGTAGCACAGGGCTCAGGTAAAGTTTAACATGGTTACACCCAGTGGCTTTGTAGTTCAGTCAAAGTAAAATTTAGTATTTTCAGTAGTCTACAAGGCTCCACGTGATCTGACTTCTACTTGCTCTGAGTTACCTCCATCTCATCTCACCTGGCTCACTGCTGGGCATGTTTCTGCTCCAAGACTTCAGGGCTTATTTACCCTCTGCCTGGAATGCTCTTCTTCAAGACATCTACACAGCTTCCTCCTTCATTGTCTTTAGCTGTCTACCCAAATGTCATCATTTCACCTATCTTGACCACCTTACACAACAATAACCCTTCTTCATAACAACTCATCCCTCCGAGCTTCTCTTCCTGTTTCATTTCACTCCATGGCACTGGTCACAATTGTATGGGTTTGGGCTTGTTTTGTTGCCTGTCTCCCTTCACTAAAATGTAAACTCAAGGGGCCAAGGGCTTTGTCTCTTTTATTCACTGCCATATCATTATTACTTACAATTATTTGTTAGATGACTGAATGAGCTACCAAAGATTAAGTGAATGAATGAGCAAATGAATGAGTAACGCTAATTATATTGTCTCAGATTAGGAAACTCAAAGAATCAATAGTGTTTAAGTTTCTCCAGGTACTTAGGGAAACGAGGATCAAAGTGAGGAGCCCTAAAATGAAGACGGTTATAAAATCCTATACTTAACTTCTAGCACTAGAAATCATGAAAGAAATGAATAATTTATTAAAATGAAAGCAGTAACGAAATTGATACAAGTTCCTGATGGTCTATCAATCAGTCAATAGTATCACGTTGGAGTGGGCCCAGACTACAGAGAGGTATAATGCACCTATAGGCTAAAGATGAAAGTGTTAAGGGAATCTCTAAATATGTTGAAAAGCAAAAATAAGAATAATTAATTACGTTGTTAGAATAAATGCATAACTTGTGCTCCAAATCTAAATAGACTGGATTAATCAAATGTCACACTGACATTTCTAATAATGATTGCGCTATGCATATTCTATTAGTGAACTATACCTGCCAAGAAAGAAGTTACAGTGGATCAATTAAATAAACAGGAAATTATCTTCCCCACAGATAGTCCCTAGATCTTCCCATCTACAGTGGTACTTGGATCCTTTGAAAATTAGATAGGCATTTGCATAAGATTAATAACTCTTCCCCCTCTCCCTTGAACCCCCAAATCACTTTGGGTTGCTATACACCCTAGAGCTATCTAACATATTTTTTAAAAGGAAGGGCTTTCAATGATAAGAGCACATTAAAAATGGCTTAATATGTCAGCAAGGATCATGGCATTCTAACACAGAGTCCTCTGCATTAATAAACGCACCGGTAATGTTCCCGAGATTAATGAGAAAAATCTTGGCAGAATTCACCTGAGCTGTGAATTTGCCTGGTTATACTTAAAGATCATCTTAAACTTGCCTGCTTGAGCACAGACAATGATATCATAAATATGTATTTGAAGATGAAATTTAAATTTTAGGGAAGCCATATCCATTAAAGTGGAGGAAACAAATGCATTACAATGAATCTCAAGTAAGTGAAAGGGCTGAATCGAGAGCTACGGAATGGTCTCTCACACTTGTGAGTTTCAGGATATTACGATTCAAAGCGAGATTACACCTCAGCTGATTCCTTCGGAGGCACTTTGATCTAAAGGTTTAGTGGGAGTGGGTTCGATTTCTATACACTGACTCTCAGAAGTGGGGAATCTCAGGTTAAAATGCCTAGATCGAATGGAGGATTTTGCTTTACGTTAATTTTGTTTTAACTTTAGAAGCCTTTTATGATCAGATTTCTTGTTGAAATCTAAACAGTGAACAAATCTAGACACTGAGGACATAGATACAGTTCCATTTACATGAAAGTTCAAGAACAGAAAATATTTAATTATGGTGACAGAATTCAAAATAGGGGTGTAGTGGGGTGGAAGTTTCCCCAGCCCCAAATAAGTCCACATCCTAACCTCCACTGAATGTGACCCTCTTCAGAAAAAGTCTTGACCAATGTAATTAAATTAAAGATCTTAAAATGAGCTTCATCCCAGATTATCCAAATAGGCTCTAAATCCAATGACAAGTGTCCATATAGGAGACACGCAGAGGAGAGAATCAGAAGAAGGCGCTGTGAAGATCGAGGCAGAGAATAGTGATGCAGCCACCAGCTAAGGAATGCCTGGAGCCACTAGAAAATGGAAGAGGAAAGGAAAGATTCTCTCCTAGAGGCTTCAGAACGAGTGCAGTCCTGTCCATGCCTTAATTTTGAATTTCTGGCCTCTTAAACTGTAAGAGAATAAATTGGTTACTTGAACACACCAAGTCTGGGATCATTTGTTATAGAAACCACAGGGAACTAATGCAAAGTGTTCCCTCTGGGATGGGGTGGTAAACTGGAGGGTGTGCGGGAGGACACAAAGAAGTGTAGGAAATGTTCTGGTCTCGACTGGGAGGTGGCTACTCAGGATACATACAGCCGACATTTAAGGAGTGCATTTTGCATACCTTGCTGGAAGAATGCTATACCTCAATATCAAAGTAAAACAACATAAGGTAATTTTTAAAAATTAATCCTTGAAGTCTATTCTAAGCTTTTTGATACACTATTATCTCCTGATAGCAGTATTTAGGCAAGCTTCTCTTTATAAAACAAGTATGCTACTGATATTTTGTTAGGAAAAATTTTTAAATACAATCACACATCTAATATGCACTAGAAAAACTGTATGAGGATCATTTCTGAATTGTTTGTGACTTGACTATTATCTCACATTTGTTTTGTTTTGTTGCGACTTTGATGATAATTATTGAAACCATAAGCCAAATTATGATTTGTTTTCAGCAGGATTTATTTTAGGACTTGTCTGTGTGTGTGTGTTTTTCCCCCTACATGAAGCTTCTCATTCTGCTTGTGAGCTACGCTGTACTCTGAGATAAAAACCAGAGAACTTGAGAAAATCCTTGATTTACAACTTTTTTTTCATTATGTTCTAATTTACTAAAACATATCTAAATCTGTAATGTCTTAGAGTTGAAACTCACAGTTTCAACATTTAAGGGATTATCAGAAATGATGTATTAAATGTATGAGTATTAATTAAGCTAAAAACAGCCTATATTTAACTGAATCTTTATAAATGTTATATTAAAAGCAGACAAAACAAATAACTACAAATACTGAAATGAGTTTATTTTTTAAATAAAAAAATCAAGAGATTTCCTAAATCTGGCATGTTTTATTAAATAGACATGTCTCACAGCCCATAAATCTTTTAATTAAAAAAAAAACAGCCATTTAATTATTTAATGGGATTAAAAAATAGCCTAGTAAAGATTCAATACTACCAAATCACACACACTGCATGCGTATAGGGCATGAAGAATAGACATTCTCATTCATTAATAATAGAAATTAAAATTAGTCTAACCTTTATAGAAGACAGTTTGTCAATACCTGTCAAAAATAAAAATACATTACCCTTTGACCTAGTAACTGCATTTCTAGGAAATATGCTTCACACATGCTCACACATACAAAAATAAGTTTGTACAAGGTTAATTTCAGTATTTTCTGTAACAGCAAAAGTTTGTAAAAACCTAAACATCCATCAATATGACACTGTTTGAATATGTTACGTTCCACTCATGCAATGAAACAACTGAAGAAGCTCATTTGGTATTGTCATAGTATGATTTATTGTTGAGCTTTAAAAAATGTAAAATTCATAATTATCTCTATAACATACTATGTTCTAAAAAGAATGGCCAGGGGCCCAGTTGTTTGCTCATAGGGCTTGATCGATAGGATAACAGGTAGGAGAAACATTTTCCTGTATACTCTTTGGTATCATCTGAATTTTGAACCATGTGACTATATTATGAACTCAAAGTAAATAAAATTTAAGTTATAAAAAGATCGTCTAAGCAACAGATTGGTGAAAGCAGATAGAGAATTTGTAAATGGACCCAAGTATACATAGGAATTTAGTATAATATAAATGTGGAATTCTTAGTAAAAGAATAATCAATAAAAGCAGTTGACGAAATGTAAAACAAGACCTCTATTTCACTAATTTCACCAAGCTTATTCCATATAAATTGGAAAAAATTAATGTTAAAAAGTAAAACCTCGAAACCACTTTAATAAACAGGCATCAAATATGCTAATAATCTTGAGAATAAAGAGGATTAAGACTACATAATAGCTGAAAAACCACAAAGGAAAAGACTGACATCAATATATATGTAGTTGTAACACAAATAAAGTTTAAAACGGTAACAATTATAAAACACATGACAATAAAATATTAGTGTTTATTCAACAACTGTTTATTGAGCAGCTACTAACTGCTAGAAAATGAGAAACTGAGGGCAATGACATGGGTGCAACCTTATGGAGATCATACAAATAACGATAATAATACAACTAGCTAATAAAAATATTTGCAAAGGACACAAAAAAATTATAGAAAGGCCAGGAAGTATATTTAAAGTCATCATCTTTACTGAAATCAAAGAATAACTATAAAAACTAATATTGGACTAGTAGATATTGAGAAATTCAGCACTGTCAAGAATGGAGGAAATCAATACCTCCGTACATTGTGTGAGGAGCTGTTTAAAAATGTATAGCTTTTTTAAAGGAAAATATGAGAATGCAAATCGAAAAGCAAAATGTATATGATTGTTCCTGGAGCAATTTCACATTTCAGGTCTTACACTAAGAAAGAAAGAGAGAGAGAGAGAAGGGAGGGAGGAAGAGAAGGAAGGAAGGAAGGAAGGAAGGAAGGAAGGAAGGAAGGAAGGAAGGAAGGAAGGAAGGGTGGGTTGGAAGAGAGAAAGAAATAACCAGAGGGTGATAGGGAGACATGGGAAAAAGAGGGGGGAAAAAGGCATGTTGCAAAGAAGCATATATAGTGTGATCCCATTTATACATGAATTTTCATATATACCTATATGCGTGTATGTTATACAGATGTGTATGTATGCATATTTGAACATACAAAGAGTTGTCTGAAAGAATTCTCATCAAAAATATTCATCCTGGGATGTCTCACCTGGGAGTGAGATTTTGGATTTTTTTTTCTTCTTTAATATGTATTTGGTATGGTTTGGCTATTTTAGATGAGGATGTGTTATATCTTTCATCTGAAGTAGTGGCCTAATTTCAGATGTGAGAAGAAATAATGCACCAGTCAGAGCAGATCTCTCCTGACATTACTTTCATAAAAACATTGTCCCTAATCATTTTTCCTTACCCTCCAATGTGTCAAATGTAAGGTAGATGCAACAGAAGCAATAATGATTTTGTTAGAAAATATTGAAATGCACTAGTAAGATGGATAGAAAATCCATAAGCTGCTTCTTCTGTAATTAAAAACCATATCTAACCATCGGAAACATGTTTTCTGGACTGAAACCAAGCAACAGAATGATGCTGAACCCACTGGGGATGCTTGCCCAGTTTCCCTGTGAAGCTGCTAGCTCTCCTACCTGCTTTGATTGAGCTGCTTCTGTTTCTACTGTTGCAAGCAGGGTATCCTAGCAAAGTCTCCACTATTTCAAGCAGGTGTACCCTAGCAAAGTAAAATGAAGCCTAAGGCAACTGCTGGGGTATCTGATAGCTTGAACAATTCAGGTAATAGTATCCACTTTCTTTTCAGAATGCGTATTATGCTCTTCAATTGTCTAATACCCTGAAGTTTTGATCACTATGTTTGTAAATATGCCGATAACGTTATGATAGAATAATGGATAAGCATGTGCAAGACTGGTATGTTTCATTTTAAAATATATAAATCTTGGAGGTCCCTCATAAGCTCATGGGCATGGTTGAAAAGAGTGATGTTGCTAAAAATAGTATTCCCCACAAGTAAGTTTCAAGAAATGCTAACTAACATTTACTAATTTCAAAGTCAACAAATACTAGCTAGCACCTAATAAACTATTTACATATTCTATCACATTGAGTACTCCTAATTAAAGGTAATATCTATTTGTGAGATAGGTATGATTAGCCCAGTTTCACAGATGAGTAAATTTGAGGTCACAGAAGTTAGATACGTTGACCAAGACCGCAGAGCTAATAAGTGCCAAAGCTAAAGTTCAGATTCAATTAGTTCACAGAACTTAGTGTTCCAAGGTGAAAATTCAGGCATAGACTTCTTTTCTTTACACTTCCGCTGGGCAGGTCACAGCCATATAAAAAATAAACCTTCACCAATTTGGAATACCTATATTTTGTCAGCTAGATACCTTCAGGAAAAGTTATTCTACACATATGTAGCTTTTTATGAGGTCACATCAGTAAAAAGATATAGTATATTAGTGGAACTTTACAGAGTCCAGTTAATTTGGCTCAGCCACCTAGCCCACAAGATGTTTGGGAGAAAAGATGCTGAGTAGAAAATACTCATTTAGACTCATATATTTTATTTAAGCCTATCCAGTTTTCCCTTGTAAAGTTTCTTACATAACTCTTAAATCAGCTTAAAGTTCACATTTTGTGGATGGTAAAGATGATGTCAAAAGCAAAACACTTTAGCTAGGATTACACACACATACATAGCACATAAAAGGGCAAAATATAGAACTATTATCTAATAGAAATAAACTTGATATTAGTGAAAATCATGTTTCCTACTACATTTATTCCTTTAACTGATACACTCTTTCTCTCACAAGTGTGTGCATGCACACACGTGCGCGCGCGTGCGCGTACACACACACACACACACACACACACACACACACACACACACACAGACCCTAACAGTATTTTATTCATGGCCACTGTGAAAATAGTTTTGTCTTATTTATCGCATGCATTTCATATGGAGTGAAGGAAATTTGACATATTTTTCGGAGGATAAAGTATAAAAATGGCTGTTGCTTTGGAGATTGAAAGCAAATGTGCCACCTTTGTAAAAGTAATTCTCAATGAATTAGGAAAATGGAACATTTCTGCTTCTTTTCAGGGACTCATCCTAAGTCAAGCTTCCCCTGTGCTCACTCAGATGGCAAATCCGTGAGCTCACCATGTGCTCAGATCAAACAGACTCATTTTCTTGCAGGTATTATTCCATAATTCAAAACAGAATATTTTGAGAAAGTGGACTTTAAAATATTTTCCCAAATAATTTTGAAATATAATTCCCTTTTCCCTGTAAAGCCTTCTAGCTTAATAATATAAAAAATAAAGGTATTAGGGGAGGAAGTCATAAGGCACAGGACCAGTGATTCCCCAGAAGTGGTCAAGCCAACAAGTATTTTTCATTGCAGTTGAAACTCTGAGTCAAATAGTTCTACCTGTGAAGCTAAAAGTCTGGTTCACCTGCCAGCAACTAACCTGAAAAACCATTCATTATTTGTGCCTCTTTAAGTGTGGGGAACAAAACAAAACACAGCAATGGTCAACAGATTGCATTCTTGATAGGGCATGTGTAGAGTGAAACCCTACTAAAACTCTCTTGATTATTAGATGGATTTGTTCTATCCTAGGTCAAATAATTTCCTCTGAAGCTTAAGCACACACAGAAAAATCCTGATAAGAGTCAGCATATGAAGCAGACATTACTCCTGTCCATCAAATATCTTTTATAAAGGGCTCCCGGTATACACACACGACAATAAACTGCTAGTAAGAAACAATGAGTCGCTTCAAGAAACTGGCCTGGAATGTTGCTTTAAATATTTTCTGAAACTCACTTTTAAAGTTTTAATTTTATTTTTCAAAAATTAGCAAAATAAGAGAATAAATAATTGTCTTTGCTCTGTCTTTTGACTCGAGCGTGCTAGTAGCACTGCCTTGGTTTTCTGTCATTTCACTACGATTAAGAGGATATATATTTTGGGGGGTGGGAGAGAGGGAAATAACACTGCTGTAGACCATTATTAAAAATACAAAGCTATGTGCTTAGAGATTTATGCTTTTCCTCAGCTGAGACAAAATAATAGACATCAAATTGAGAAGGCAAGAGGTAGGAGAACTTACGCGCTAGCTTCTATGTTTAGTATTTTACTCATGGCCTGAAGTTCAAGCAGTTAGATCTGCTGAAGTTCATGTAGCTCGTATAACATCAGGGCAAATGGCTCCACACTCTACCTAGTTTCCCAAGTCATAAAAGTAGGAATCATCCTTGACTTCTCTCCTACTTTCCCCAACCACCACTCACTTAGTCTTAAAGTTCAATAGATTTGTTCTCATGTCTGTTTACTTCAATCCTTGGATTCTGCCATCAGCATTATTGCAGCAGCCTCTAGTCTGACTCTGTTATTTGCATTAACTTTCCACAATGAGAATCAGATTGTGTCATTCCTCAACTCCAAGTCTTTCGGTAGATTACCATTGGCTGTAGGATGAAGTACAAACTTAATATGGTTTACAATGCCATTCAAGATCTGTTGACTGCTCACCACTTCTACTGTATCTCTAAACACTCTCAACACCACTCTGTGTTCCAAACATAATAGACCTTTTTCAATTTCTCAAATGCACTTTCTTGACCTGGGCCTCTTCACAAGCCACTCTCCGTCCCCAAAGTCCTCCTCACTTACCTGCTCTTGCTTTGTCCACACATCCTCTGGTCCTCGGTAAAATGTCGTATCCTTGGGAAAGCTGTCCTGGTATTTATATAATATTAGTTCTAGAAATGTGGTTTCTTGACTAACAGCCCCAGTGAGACCTGGAAGCTTGTTGATAACGTACGTTCTGAGGCCAGACCCAAGATCTACTGAATCAGATCCTCTGGGCCTAGGGCACAAGGACATGTGGTTTAACAAGTACTTTTTGTGAGTCTGATGCTGATTGAAGTATAAGAGCACTGACCTGTAGGTGAACTCTGATTCATGAGAATCACCTGGGGAACTCATAAAGGTACTAATGCCTTAACCCTACCTCCAGAGCTTTTAATTGACTCGGGTCTAGAATGGGGCTTGAGAAGTGGATTAATTTCTTGACTTTTGTTTTTAAGTTCTCCAACGTGATTCTAATGTAGAGTCAG
This sequence comes from Rousettus aegyptiacus, assembly GCF_014176215.1. Classification (NCBI taxonomy): domain Eukaryota; kingdom Metazoa; phylum Chordata; class Mammalia; order Chiroptera; family Pteropodidae; genus Rousettus; species Rousettus aegyptiacus. The sequence goes on from NW_023416307.1 coordinate 8,802,793, forward strand.
GGATGAGCTCTTCCTCCTTAGGCTAATTTAGATCCAGTCTTCTTGTTCCCCATCTTGACTCTTAACCCTTTTAACTTTTTCTTTTATTGTCTGACATCCCTGGTAGACAATGATTACAAGGGTCTGACCAGTTTGAGTAGAATCCCAGTACAATAACTCAGACTTAGTAACTACTCAATTAAATTGTATTGAAAAAAATAAATGTTGAATGGATGTTCACATCAGATCGCTGTCCAATTATTATTGATGACTTTTACCTCAACCATCAGCATTAAAACGTCTATTTTATTGAAAAAGCCAAATTTCCTCATTTATGCTGTCTGTGACAACCTCTTCTAAACTTTGAGTTCATCTGTTTTTATCAACAGAAAGTCAAAAGATTAAAAATAGCCTCCTCTTTGTCACTATTTTTAAACAACATCCACCTGTTCCACACTAGGAAACAGATGTGGTTTCTTTCCAGTTTTTTTCTCTTATCTTAATTGGGGTGATACATAACTGTGTAAGTTTAGATTTCAACCCCATAAACAAAATTTGAGAAATATCCTCTCTGTTTGGACACTATTCCCTCGTAATCACTTCTTAACTTTATAACAAGTCAGATTATATGCCAAGTACAAGTACATGAGCAGAGTTTTGTTGATATGAACTATGTTAACATTCGCCTTGGACAATACAAGTATTTGACCACACTATGTTAAAGTTTAAAGTACAGTTTTTTATGAAAGTATGTGAAGGAGTAAAGAAAAAGCAGTTAAATCATGTACAAATTAATGTGAAACTATTAAAAGAAGGCTGAGTCCCTTCAAATCTAAGTTTTCATCCAGTGAGAGAAGCGGAGCCTGGATTCTAAGAAGGACAGGTTTCAAGGAGAAGTTATAAGATTTCTTCAAATTTCTTGTTGAAGAAAGGGAAAGGGAAAAAAAAATGACTCTGTAGAGAGTAACTGATCACCATGGTAAGAGGATTAAACTTGGGACTTATTGGGAGTGAAATGCCACACAGCTGGATAGGGCTCCCCTGCTGTGCAGAGGTGACCTAGCCCTTTTAGTCGTTGTTTTTTGCTTTGTCTTGTTTTGTCTCGTTTTGTTTTGCCTCTGTTCTAATTTGGAAAGAGGAACGTTCAAGGGATGAGGGTAGAAGAGAAATTCCAATGAAAGGTCTCCTTGGACCTTTCCACTAATAACAGAAGACAGTCCCCAGTGAGCAGACTGGGGCTGTTGTTAACACCTCAGGTGACTGAGCTAGTTGATGGGGGGAGGAAGGAGGAGGGAAGCGGAGCCCTGCAGAGGGGCGGCGCAAGTCCTCAGTACTGCGGTACCAGTTCTCCAAACCTCTCAACTCCTCAGCAGTTTGTCTGTTGTCAAAACAACTAGTTTTCAAGGAACTGTTTAAAAGAAAGACAAAGAATGAACTAACCCTAGAGCAATATATCAGGGGTGGGCATGCTATTAATTCACAGACGTGGTGCAAAGTGAGAATGTAGACCCCTTGTCCAAAAATGATTAAGGTATTCAAGATGGCAGTAACAGCACATGAAACTTAGCATGGAGCCCTTCTAAGTGCAGGGCCCCAGGTGACTGCACAGGTGTCACCCCCACGAAGGCAACTCTAATTGAGGGGTCTAGCTTTGAAAAAGTGGGAGGTCAAGAACGAGCGCGCAGTTCTCTAAGTTTACACTCGACAGATGTATGATTTCCTTAACTTCCGCTCCAACCATGATATCCTAGCATAACATCTGTATTTAGAAGTTATAAAGTCCAATTTTTTCTAACAGCGTTTGAGTTACTTATGATGTTGGATAATATTTTAAAGTTATATTAATATATCTAGGAAAAGAGAAGCAGGCTGCCTGTTGAGTAAGCCAAGAGGACAAAAATACTTTCTATTGATAAATCAAAAAAACAGTGGGTGTAAGGATATGCTAATTCACTGAAGAAGACAGACAGGGTTGGAGGGGAAAGCAGGGGAGAAGAATGAATGTCCCGCTGGTACTTACATCGTATATTCAGAAATATGTAAATCCACTAAGTAGCAGAAAATGCACATCCTTGTTTTTGTATGCCGAATCTAGCATAGAGGCATAGAATCTGGCTATATATAGCCTGACGATAAAAGTTAGATTGATTAAGTGATTTTTCAGATGGAAAAAAAAATAGACACATCTTGCGAAGTTACGTTGCTTCGCTATTATTACAAGCTGAAGGAAAACAGTCCAAAGTGCCATAACGACAGAATTCCCACCCAGTTCACGCATGCCCCCCGAACATTTTACAAATGTGCTAAGATGCTGACCCCGCCTCTGCCCTCAGACCTTTGCCCCGTGTGTGCTGTACACATTTTTATTATTTTTTTTTAGATGAGCTGTGGTGTTAAGAGCTGGGAAGTCACTGGCGATGGCTCGTAGAGATACACAGGAACCCAGTGGGATTATCCAGTTACTTCTTATGTTTGATGAGGTAGTGTGTGCATTTTGTCAGGTGTGAGAAAGCAGGTAGAAAGAAACATTTCCTGACTCCACCTTGGCAAAAGACAGGTAGACATATGTCAAAAAGAATTTTCTGCACAGCCCTGGCTGACAAGAAAGAAAACTTGGGAATTCTAAAGGTGATGCTAATTACCTAACACAGGTGAAGAAAGGCCAGCCCTGTCATAGGGACTATTTGTTTGCCAGTGCTCATTTTGAAATATTTCCAGGATACACTGCCACAGGCCAGAATGAGTTGAAACCTAGGAGAAACAGTTTTCTGGGCTCTGAGCATTTATTTTTTGCCAGTTCTCTTGCATGCAGAATGTTATAAAGCAGAACGTAGACTAATGCAGAGCGGGTGATGCCCTGTTCCTTACTGCTTTGTCTCAATATACCTAATGCAAAAAGCTCTTTTCGAAATGGGTTTGAAGCACTGGTCCCCCAGACTTCCTAATGAGAAATTTAACAGAATGTTTACCTTCATCAATGCTGTATTTGAACTAGATCGTTAGCAGCCTCCTCTTCCTCAGCATCATTGCATTGTCATTATTAACAATGTTTGCTAATTGCTGCTGTACTCCTCAATGCAGAAACATGGGTTTAAACCAAAGAGCAGGGAATGCAACCTTTGGTCTGCAGGAAATTTAAATCTAGGACATAAAGGTCGACAGAGAGAATATATGGTATATATATATATATATATATATATATATATATATATATAGTGGCAAAACCCATGTACACTGGGAAAAAAACCCTCTGGAACATAATATTTATAATATGCGTAATTAACAGTGCCAACATAACACTATAGTGGCGAAGCAAATGGGCCCACCTGCTGCGCGAGCTGCTTCTGCTTAATTTGTTTGTGGCTCTTTGCACACTTTCAGTTCTTGAACCTTTCAAGGATCTCTCTTCCTTGCATTTCAAATATGCAAATTTACAACCTGGTTTTAACCAGTGCCCTTTTTAATGGGGGAAATGTTATGCCTGCAATTAGTTTTTACTCAAAAAACAAAAAACAAAAAAAAAAACAAAAATGGAAGAGGAATGACAAGCAGTTAATTGCGTTCTTCTCCAAAAATATATAAAAGATAAAGCTTTGCCCTTGTTTACATGGAAGGTCGTGTCTCTGCAGCTTGAAAAATTTCACCATTGATTTTTGGCTCTGTCAAAATAGTATGTGGGAATTTATATACACCAACTTATTGGTAAGTTACAAATAAGTTCCAAGATGGTGGCAAATTCATTCCTACGAGTGTTAATGCAGTTAGGGACTTTCAGATACTTTCAAAAACTAGTTTTAACTATTTTTTTCCACTATTTAAATGCAAAAGGGCAGCAAACACTTTCAAATTATAACTTGAGGCTTTTTTCAGTAATGAACAAAATTGTATTCGATTGATTTTCTTACCTTATAGACCGAAACATACATTTTATTTTTAAAAAAAAAACCAGAATGTTTAAACATTCCCATTTACAAAGATTCAATGGAGTGAAAGAAATATGTCTAGTAAAAGAATCAAGTCTTCCAAATGAATTTTTTTTTTTTTTTTTACTGCAAGACACATTGACCCTTTGAGAATAAGTGAGTTTCAACTAACAAACTATCAGGATTATATTACAACTTCAGAGGTTATATTCAAAACTTTTAATAACTGGAAGCTTTTGCATCAACTAATAAGAACGGATCAATCTGTCCTGAGCTGAAGAAGGGGACTACCTTCTTGCCAAGTGTTAATCTTTCATTTGCTAGAACTCAAGGAACTAGATAGTTCACAGGATGGACTAGGGAAGCTGCCAGGGGCTTAAAATAGCAGCTACTTACCAATAATGCGGGAGTATTTTGATAGCTTTAATGACTTGTATGCCAGCAGGTGCTTCTTGTTTGACATTACCTGGTGTGATTCTCACCTGAGAGGGTGTCATTAACTGCTCAATGTCTGGCTTGTGTCTGTTTGGCCAAGCAGATCAGCAAAGCACTCTTACATCAGTGTGACTTCGGGTATATAAATACCTTTCCCATGAGTCACATGCCAATCAGCTCTAGAGTTCTTTTGTTATAGGAGAACAAGATGAAACTTCACTGATCACTGTGCCTTCTGCTTCAATCAAGACACCTGGCTGGTCCTAAAACAAGCCTATGGTGACAACTCACCCCACTGGTCTTGCATCAAAAGTCAATCACCATCAAATAAAAATAAAAGTAAATATAATTAGTCCCTTAATTGACTCGTTTTTCCCCATAAAGCTTGTATTTCATATCTTTCACTCTGTGAGATATTGGGGTCCATGTATTTATGAATAATAAGAAGTCTCTTCTCTATGTATATCAAATATAGATATGAAGTTATCTGGGAGAAAACTGAATGAGTAATATTTTGAGGAAATGACACAGTAGGAGCTTTTGGGTTGTTTAAACACTTTACCGGAGTTACAGTAACTCAAATAAAATAAAACATTGGCATTGTTTTTAATTTAAACACTTTACTGGAGTAAACCTTAAATGACTAAAAACCGTTGGCACGGTGTATGCATATTTTGATAGTTACAAATGGAAACATGTTAATAAAATATCAGAACAAATTATAATATGAAACCATATTTAATTAAAATTTTCAAATGCATTCATATTCATTAAATCATTTTTACTCTTGGTGTCAGTAATTCCCTCCTGACCCATCCCACTTACTAATTTGGAAGGCTTATTAAAAAAAAAAATAACTCCGTTTTCCGTTTCCTGCTGGAATAAATTGGTGTTAATTGTTCAGTTTTGCATCAACCACTACTTAGAACTTAAGCATAGAAGTATTTTGCCTTCATGAATTTCTCATGAAAGCATTTTGAGACAATTGTTTCAAAGACAATTTCTGTACAAAACTACAAACATATATTAAAATAAGTCATTTCTATCCGTTGTTCTTAAGGAGGCAAGTTGGGATAAGAGATGGTCACGCAGATAGATACTAACCTGTTTGTACAACAGCAATAAATTAGATATTTTTGAATCATATGTTCTTAAAAATACCGTTGTAAGTTATGGGTCTGTGTGTCTAAGAAATGAGTGCGTTTCTCTGCTGGCCAGCTGCCCCTATGGTCAGCTACCTGTCTAGACTTAGAAATAGCTGCATGTGCATGTTTTGGGTAATTATATATAAATAAATATTTATAATTTTTTGTTCCAATACTACAAGCGCTAACAAGGGTCATTGCTGGAGCCATCAACAGCCCTGGAACCCTCTAATTTTATGACACTTATGTTAGGTTCGCTATGTGTGGAAGAACCTTATACTCAGACATGGACACCAGTTGAGAAGCAAATTTGGCCATTAAAATTCAAATGAGGCTGAATACTGTGGGTAACACAGCATGTTTTCAATTCAGGACTAAGACTTACATATATACTTAGAACATAAATTTTAAAAGAGAAATTATTTAGTTGTTCAAGAAAAGTCACAAAGCAGTGTTTGCATCAAGTAAAAGAGGAAGGACTAAGATATTTGCTGATAGGAAAGATCCCTCTGCAATCAAAAGGTCAGGGAAGGACTACAGAATTTATCCGGACCCTAAAAGATTGTAGGTTGAACCACTATAAAAATGAAATTATACCCAGACTTTAGTCATTCGCCTACCAATTCGAATTAGTTCAAATATTCTTCAAGTGCTGTATTTGTTGCCTAGGGTTTCTGTGCCACAAACTGGTGGCTTAGAATAATAGAAATTTATTACTGAACAATTCTGAAGGCTAGAAGACTGAAGTCAAGACGTTGGCAGGGTTGGTTTCTTCTGAGGGTTGTGACAATCTGCTCCTGGCCTCTCTCCCAGCTTCTGGAACCTCAGCTGTTCCCTTCCTTGTCGATGGCATTGTCCTTGTATCTTCACATGATCTTTTCTCTGTCTGTCTGCCTCTACTTCCAAATTTCCACTTTCTATAAAGATACCAGTCATATTGGATTTGGGCTTACCCTACTGACTCATTCTAACTTGATTACCTCTATATAAAATTTTTATTTCCCAATAAGGTTACATTTTCAAGTACTGGTGGTTAAGACTGCAACGCGTCTTTTCATGAGTGATACAACTCAACTTGCAACATAACAAACATCTAACCAGCTATGAGGTGCTATGTGGGGCATTTACAGATGGTTAGGACACGGTTTCTCCCCTCCTTGTGTTTAATAATCTAGCAAACATAACAATCATTGAGATTAAAATAAAATTTTAAAAGAGCAATAACAATTGATTAATTACTACCTCTGTGCCTGAGGCTGTTCTAAATACTTTAAAGCATTTCCTTATTTAATCCTAACAGCAACACTAATCAGGTAAGAATGGTTTTTATTTACTACGTTTAGAAACGATTTCATTGACAGGTTCTGTTTGACTTAGGCTTGAGTAATAGGTTAGGTATTCTTCAGTATGAGAAGAAAGCACATTAGGAAAATGTCATGAGCGAATTTGCAGAGATGAGGGTAGAAAGAATGTGCATAGGAAACAGAGAGTTTTCTAACTTGGTTTTAGGGGACAAAGAGGGGAACCAGACAATTCTTCATCTTGGTCTGTGCCATGTGCCTCCAACTTCCTGCCCGGGCTCCTGTGATCTACAGTATGGAATTTAAGGGCATCGCCCTGCACTCACGCCCATGTAACCAGCAGTGGAAGGACATCAACACCCATTGCCATTCTTAACTGATGGGGGTAGAAAACAATAAACCATGCTTCCACTTTCATCTGCTGGGTGGACAGTTCTGAGACGCCATTCATCAAGTTCTCAGAAGGTCCCAAGCACCAGTTAAACATAGTGGTGGCCAACTCCATTATGTATCTCATTGTCTTTCCTTTCTTCCCTAGTTTACTCTCTCATTCTATACTACTGCTCCCCCAATTCACTACCTGCATGCATGTTTTGACCTCAGGCCCTACTACATTCAGGGGAACCCAGTCTAAGACAGCTGGTATCAGATTTTATTACACCGATTCAGAGATGGACAGAACTGATTTATGAATGACTTTGTTTTTTTAAAACCATGCGCCTTTAGGTATACCCAGAATTAGCATCTGTCTCTTAGGTATACCCATAAAAGAGATCATCCAATCAGAAATCTCTCACTCACTACTTTCTAGATATAAGTACTTTAAAGTACCTTTCATGCAGGAAGTGATTCTGACCCTTGCTATACTGCCACATTTGGCACAGAAGACTGGTAGCCGGCCCCAGCTGCTAGAACCACAGAATAATTTTTTCTAAGAGAAGCTTAAACATAATTTTACACGAAATGAAACTAAAAAAAAGCAAGTCATGGGACTAAAATGCAAATGTTCCACCTCTTAGGGTCTTCTTGTTATATAAAACAACAAACAAACAAACAACAACAACAATAACAAAAACCACAAGAACTTCAACTGAGGAAAAATTACCTAGAACAAAAAAGACAAAAAGAAAGGGAAGAAGTAGAGAGGCCTCTGACTCAAAGGCAAGCCAGCTTGAATTGCCTTTGCCAACACCCTGTTAAAAGCTGAAGCACGGAAGCCTTTTGAGACCTTTAAAATTGTTCTCCGATTATTGTTGGAGACTTTTCTACTTTAGAGAAATAAATATATTAATGAGGTTCTTCCTCCCACAATGTCCAGAGCTGTGCATTTTAAAAGATGATCATTTTTAGAAGATTTTTGTTTTGAAATTCTTCTGTTTTTGTACCTTTCTCCTGAACAAACTCTTTTTCTGTGAAGGTCAGCCCAAGTTCCATAATGCAGAAAGGCTTCATGCTCTTAATGGCACTAAAAGCTACATACATATGAATAAATTGTTATCTAGATTAATTATAGTAGATGTTCAAAGGAATTCCATTATCATCGCTTATTCCATTAAGATGCTGTAATATATAGATAATAATCCTGTTTGACCAAAATCAATTTCATATACATCTGCAAAATATCTAAAACAAGACAAAATTATAGGATATATTTTAAAAAGCACTATCCAATTCTTTTGTTTGACCATTCCCCATGATTTTCTGATCCATTAATACTCGATAGATTTTTTAGTCTAATACACTTTATAATATTCTAATTTTCCTTCTCCTTCTTCCACAGGCTACATTCTATCCCATCTTTGGATAATGTATATGAGAGTCACCCATCCTCTCTGAGAAAGGTGCTGTCCTGCTACCCAGGACATTTCTATAAATAGGCAGACCCAAGAAAGAGCTATGAGAAGGCCGATCCTGTGAAGTGTACTTTGATTTTGCTGTTAAACCAGTTAAGACCTCAGAAGCCTATCTTTGGGAAACAATGCAGTAATACAGCCTTTCACACATTTGGGGAGCTTGTTTCATAAAGTGACAGATAGAAGCAACTTCGAAGTACTCTGTGCCGTAGCCTCAAGAAGATTTAGAAGGGGGAAAAAAGCTATTTTCAAAGAGCCTGTTTTCAAAGCACAAGCCTCCCTTGGGGATAAAAGCAACCTCATTTCTAGCACAAGTTTTCAGAGGAGTCCCTATGATGAAGCATATTGTAGCGCGTGCCCATGGACACCTGTCTTTGTGTATGAGAAAGACTATGTAGAAAGGGTAGCTAGGTACTGCAGCAATGCTGGGGTGTACTTTCGAGTCCTTGATGAACTGCTAGTTTTATTTTGTCAGTAAAAAAAAAAAATCTAAAACTTGGTGTTTTCAAAAGCTTTGCATGCCTCTCGATCAGATCTTATGTAATTTCTGGCTTCAAGAGATGAGAGTCAGACCTCTGTACCTTGGTTTCTCAACCTCGGTACCACTGACATTTGGGGCCAGATCATTCCTTGTGGTCTTGCATTGCACAATGTCAGGTAGCACCCCTAGCTCTTACCCACTACATGCTAGTAGCACCGACCCAGTCAAAGATACCTCCAGACATTGCCAAATACCTTCTAGGAGACAAAATTGAGAACCATTGCTTTATGTTAATAGCATCCTTCTTCGAAGGATTTTGCATTAAGGCCTATGTCTAGGTATGAGATATGCCATGAGCATACTGAGTTCTACAAAGAACAATTTTCTTAGATGAAGTTTAGAAACTACAAGAACAGGAGCAAAGGAATATTAAAGGGAGGTAGAGAAGCATGGCTCCTGGCTCACACATGTATACAAGTCTTAGCGTTTTTAACTCACACCATATATGTTGGGGGGTGGGGAGCGGGTTTCCTCCACCAACCTATTCTTCAATTCTCTGGCTACTAGCTGGGTTTCCTATGACTCAGTTCTACTCTAACATTAACTACTCAGAGTTAATGCAGATCCCAAGGGTTGGGGGCTCAGTTCCACAAGACTGCTCCCACTTAAGACACTCACCGCGAGTCCAGGATTCTCATACTCCTGACCGGCTGGCTATAAGTTGGAGGTTCCCACAATCCCCTCCTTGGATTCGATAATTTGCTAGAGAGGCTCACGACACTCAAGAAAATGCTTTACTTACTCTTACAGTTTATTATAAAGGACACACCTCAGGAACAGCCAGGTAGAAGTGATGCAGAGAGCCAGGTGCGTGGGAAGGGGCACAGAGCTTTCATGCGCTCTCCAGGGACCCCACCCTCCCAGCACCTCCATGTGTTCACCAACCCGGAAGCTCTTTGAATCCCTTCATTTAGGGACTTCTGTTTTGTTTTGTTTTTGTTTTGCTTTGCTTTGTTTTGTTTTTAACAGAGAATCCACTGCATAGGATTGATTAAATCACTGGCCATTGGTGATTGATGAAGAAATTTAACACCTGAAGGCAACATAGCAAGTCTTGTAGCAGGTCCTAAAGTCAGCTACTTAAAAAATCTTTATCTTCTCCTTTTGACAGAAGACTGCTTTCCTTATCTAATATCCTAATCCTCATTGTTGTACATATCAATAAATCTATGTTTGCATTATAAAAAAAAAAAAAAAAAAAAAAAGACCTTCCTGCAGTCTTCCTCTTCCAGAGCAGAGCTGAAAGTTCTCACACTCTAATCACGTGGTTGGTCTTTCTGGCCACCATTCTGAAGCTATATAGGAAACCTCCAGGGACAAATCATCTCACTAGCATACAAAAAGACATTCTTATCCCTCCGGAGATTCACTTAGAAACTCTTGTAACAGAAACCAGAGTTGAGACCAAATATTATAACAGAAGATAATCCCATTGCTCCTATTACTCAGGAAATTAAAAGGGTTTTAGGAGCTCTGTGCTGGGAACTGGGGAGGAAGACCAAATATATGCATTTCTTATTATATCTCAATATCACAAATTTGCTGCATTTGTCTACAGAATTCCCACCCTGCTGTCCCTTCCGTCTCCTGGTTCTCATTCGAGGTACAATTTACTGACTCCAGGCAGATGGCAGTCCAGGGTATAGGTGAAAGCATCTTTTTCTCTGAAGGGTCTCTCAGTGACAATTGGGAGAAGTGATCTTAAATAGCCAAATTGGGGCTAAAAGGAGGGATTTTAAAAGAGTTCGAAGCTGAATGATAGAAGCCAAAAGGAAAGTAGCTTAAATCTGTGGCTACTTCAATGACACCCTGAGTAATCTATTAGGGTATGAGATAGTGAGGAGACCTTTCGAGGTGAGAAAATAAGAAGAGAAAGATTGAAAGGATATTGCACAATAGAGAAGCAAGATTTCCCTATTACCTGAACATGTAATCTCTACTCCCTCAAACAAGCAAAAAAATACATACTAGATTTATTATAAGTTAAAGGTAGAGGCGGAAAATACTACATACAGACTCTAGTATAGTACCTGCGAGGTGTTCAAATAACTTAAAAATAAATAGAGGTCTTTGACTTTTTGGCACTCCATCAACATATTTCTCTGTTCGTTTAAGAGCCTGCGCCTGTCCCAGAGGCAGGGGTCAGCAGAAGGGAGACGGAGCGCACAGAGGTCATGGTCTTCTCAAAGGGATATAATTTCAGCACTTCTTTCTCCATTGGAAAATAATGTTCTATTGCAACCTATTAGATTTATATCTTAAAGCCAGTAATAAAGTACAAAATGTCTAAAAGTTCTTAGAACCCATCTTATAAATAATCTGGGAGTTGAAGACTGAAGTCCTCATATTTTCAAAACCCACGAGATTAATATCTCTAAGTTTCATTATTTAATCCATTGAAGACAGATAAAATGACATTTATTCAAGTATACAATTATTTTAATTTTTGTGTCCAAACTACCAAAAAGTGAATTTATAATGCCTACAGTTCTGACACTTTCCTAGAGGGCAGATACGGTCCTGTTTGAGTGACGATGAGAAAAATCTAGAAACCAATAACCTATGACATTATGATAAGGTCACTTGCTCAGGAGGGTATAGTGTATCAGTGTTATTTGGGGGGTGGGGAGCGTCAATATTGGTCTGTTTAGGAAATGTGGACTTCAAATTTTGAATTTAGAAACCATCTTTACAAAAAAAGTTAATTAGCTTTCTTTCTTTCTTTCTTTCTTTTTTTTTTTTTGTGGTGTTCCCTTTGAATGACATTCAGGGAAAAGGAGTCTGAGCTGCCACAAAATTCCAGATGACTTTGCAATAGGGAAATTACTTTTTTATAGATGTGGGAATAGTAATGCTGTTAAATAATATTAATTAACTCTGCCTAGAGAGAGTCCCAGCAGCTGTACGAAATTAGCATGGTGCCATCCCACGAAGTCCCTGTGCTCTAGTCATACTGGCAGGGAAGGGAGGAAATAAAGCTTTCTGAACTTCCATGAAAAAAAATATATATATTTTCTCTGGAACTATTAAACTAGAAACTGGTACCTAATCTTACATAATATTTTCACTATCTGTATTTTTTTTTTCTGCCAGTCTGAAAAAGATAGGAAGCTCAGTACCCAATGTGGACTGCTTAACCTAGTCCTTGATATCACTTTCGGCCCCTGGCTCAGCCCCCAGTAGTTCTAAATCTCTCTCCATTTTTTTTCTCTCCCTCCCAATCATGTTCTTGAATGTGTGCACCTCTGTTTAAGACGGCAGGAGACTCTAAAAGTAATTGGCATGTTTCTTGAAAAACTAACTCATTTATTCATTTAACCAACATTTTATTTGGCACCTACAATGTGTTCAGGAAACACAGAAATTCTGGAGCATTCCTTTCTACATTGGCAGCTTCCATGGTGAGGGACTCTTCCAAACTGAAACCTAACAACTGCCAGAAATTAAATTTAAATCAAGTGGTGCATACCTAAATCGTAAAATGATAAGTTCTATTTACTCGGTTGTATTAGTGATGGCCATTTTAGGGCAATGGCTTTAACTGTCATAGGAGACCTGAGTCCAGCATCTATCTATGGTGCCTTAGCTTGGGGGCTTGGAATTCCAATCATGTAAAGTTTATCTTTTACCAAAGCAGCAGGAATTTGGTTCCTATTCCACCATCAGACTCATTTTACCCTCCTGGCTCTAACACTTCTAGGGCAGGAGAAAAGGCAAAACCAGAATATAACATAGGTGATGAATGTGTTTAAATACTAACCCCAAGCCCACCCCCTCTCCGCAGATCATTTGACCGTCACTGGACAGAGAGCTCCAATACCCTGAAGACTTTATGTTCTCAGTTACTATTCAAGCTCCTTAATAGATAGGAACTGGCACTAATTCGGAGGAGAAAAACTAGCTTATCTTCAGAAGTGAAAGTTTGAGCAAGGTCCCCGGGGAAGTGGGAGAGGAATCTGGCTCTCTTCTCTTTTCCTTGTAAATCAGAACCTTGGAACGTCAGTCGATAATCTCAGCTATCTGTGTGACACATCAAGTACTCACATTCCAAGTGCTACACTAGACATGCTGACAGGGATTTATTAATCTTTAAATGAAATCAAATCACACAGAGAATCAGGGCTGGTTCTGTGAGAAAAGTATGACTGTGCAGAGGCTCCAAATTTAAATGCAGGGTTGGCCCCGTCTTCCCCGTGCCAGCTCTACAGAATTCTTAGTGCGCAAACAGAAGTTGTCCGAAGTAAGTAAAGGCAGACTCACGTATTGTCCTCTCGTCTTTTGTATCAGGGGTCCTCAACCCCTGGGCTACACAAGGACCTGTTAGGAACCAGGCCACACAGCAGGAGGTGAGTGGCGGGCAAGGTGCGAAGCTTCATCTGTATTTTCGGCCGCTCCCCAGCACTAGCATCACCGCCTCAGCTCCACCTAAGATTACCAGGCATTAGATCCTCATAAGAGCACTGGTCCCTGGTGCCAAAAAAGTTGGGGACCATTGCCTTTATAATCAAAGAAATATGAGTATGTGCCCCTAAAAAGTTATTCATCTCTTTTCCAATCATAGCTGGAGTTCTAGTGGAATTAGAATAGCAATTATTATTTAAATAGCTGTAATAATTGAAGGCTAGGACGGAAAACTTATAAGTGACCTACTTGCTTTTAAAAGCAATTTGCAGAATAAAACAGTGCACTCATTGTTTCTTTTATGATAATCATTTAAAAATTAAAGAAAAGCTGTGGATTTTAAGACAAACTCCAGGTCCTGTCTGATCTTTCTTTGAAATTAGCCTTTCAGGTGATCTCAGAATGTAATACACAGTGGCACCTTGCAATGGATATGGCCTCTTGGAAAGATATTATGATTGGCATTTCCAAAGACAAACTATCTGGTAACTGGAGAAACCATGTCCCATTGCCTGGGACAGAACATCACTTGAAGGAAGCCATGAACACATAAATAAATAAATAAATAAATAAATAAACTAACTAATTAAATAATTAAAGCCCCACATTTAAAAAATCTTTGTGTGAAAAAATATTGAACTGCATATAGACTCAATCTAGAGCCATTAATTTTTCAGATGTCGCCACAAGGTAGTATATAAACGAGACTTACTCCCAACGACTTTCAAATTTAGCAACTTTTATTGTGGGGAGCTGTTAGAGAGAATTAAAATGTCTGAAGCATCTCATGCACCATGGTGCCACCCCACGGAGTGCTGATTGCTCTTAAAGGCTAATTTGATTATATGCCACCATTAACAGCGACATGGGAAGGTTTCAAAACACTGTCAGACTGAAAACAACTTCTCTTTCTATCTCCCAAGTTCACTTGTATTTAAGTTACAGAAAACACTCAGTCATCTTTTATGTAAAGACCTGGCGCTCTCATGGTTTATATTTTAGGAGGATATAGTAGTCACAGTTAAGCGTCCCAGGGAACTGCCACCCTTACTCACAGGCTACTTCATCTGCAACAGTGAGGATTTTTCAGGGTTTGTAATCTGACGACCGGGCCCTGGACACGAGCACATTGGAGGTGAAAAAAAAAAAAAAAAAAAGTGCTAGGACAAGGCCAGACCTTCGCAACTCTGCATGTGCCTATCGGCAGGAAACACGTTAGTGAACCAGGCAAGCTTTGAAGTCAGAAAACCCGGATTCAAATATCAGGACCTTGGTCTTGAGCCAATCGATTAATCTCTTCAGGTCTCGGATTTCACACCCGTAAACAGCCGAGTCCCTCGCACACAGGGAGCTATAAGAGCTGGAACCGCAGCATAACAAAGATTATCAGACAGCCAATAAGTGGTGGTATTCTACTACTCTCATTATGAGAAGGTTTGAACAACTGCTAAAAACGTTGGTTTGGGGTTGTTTAGAATTTTAAAAATTCTTTAGAGAAAAGCGCTTATAGAGATTGTCCGAAACAAACCAATTTTAGCATTTGTCACTTTCTGTCCTCTATGTGTTGGGGGCGGGGGAGGGATGAGGGGTAGATAAAAAAGGGAATAAGAGCTGGTAATCACAGTGGAAAGAGAGAGAGAGAGAGAGAGAGAGAGAGAGAGAGAGAGAGAGAGAGAGAGAGAGAAACCAGACGAAGTTAATGAAATTATTCCTTCTCTGGCTTTAAGAATAAATCTTACTACCAATTAGGCCTAATATTTCATAACTCTTCACTACAGGTTCAATGAACTGTTTTTGTTTCTCTTCATTTCTTTGTTCTGGTCTCTGACGTAAGGCTTCCCTCCACTTCCTCTTCTTTCTCTTCTGTTTCGATCATATCTGTGTATCTGTTGGTCAGCCTGCAGTATAAGCTATGATTCCAGAAAAACAAGAAGTAAATTAAAAACTGAGTACCGGTATGCCCGGTGCTATATTCGCTTGGTGATTTATATACATTGGTGTAACTAATCTTAACAATAATCTTGAAAGCACAGCATTCTCCTTTTACAAATAAAAATCATGTGAGTATTTTTGTAAGTGAAGAACATTCCTGAAGGTTTCATAGAGAATCGCTTCTGAAGCCAGAATCTGCATACAGGCCCATCTATCACATTCCCAATGCTGGCGTGGAAGGACCATCTTAGCGGACAGCTCTAAATTAGAGCCAGTTGTTCATTGTGTTCTATTTCTTGACAATTTTTATGATCTTTATGTAAATCCTGAGATAGCAGGTCAGAGGCAGCACTTTTGGTGTAACTCTAGTAGATCTGAGATGGGCTTGAAAGGTCCGACAGGACTGTTGGACCAGGAGAGACTCCAGCCTCCCACAAAATGCCCACGAGTGATCTGAGCAGATCCTTTGGCTGTGGGATCCCACATTCATTTTTTTTTTTTTAAATGTGTTTGAGAGCCAGATCAGCAAATATCGAATTGCTTGACTGGAGGTAAATTATTCTAATGCAGTTTTGTGAGAATCCCTTTCAAAGCCATTTGCATTAATCCGTTTAGCTTATTTTAATCTGCTGGCCTTATTTTATTATGCTCCACGTGGTAGACACTTGCTATTATTCACCTAAACCTCTCCCCTTTTCTGCCTTGGCATGCAACTAGACTATATTTCCCAGCCTCTGATGCATTTAGGTGGGTCCACATGATTAAATTCTGACCAGTAAAAAGTGTTGCTGGCAACTGAAAGCTAAAGAGTTCCTTAATGAAACATACTCCTTTCCCTTCTCACTATAATGACCTTCACTGTACTTTGATTTGAGCAAAACATAAATTTGTATTGTCCCAAGCCACTAAGATCTGGAGAGTGTTTGTCACAGATAGTCTACACCCCCTACTATAATCTATTTCGTGAATGTAAACCAGTGTCTCTCAACTGAAAGTGATTTTCCCCACTTGATATATGGCAGCATCTGGAGAATTTTTTGATGCTCATAACTTAAGGAGAGGTGATCGTGGGCATTAAGCAGAGGTCAGGAATGCTGCTAAACACCCCAAAACACAGGACCACCCACACAACAAGGAATTATCCAGCACCAAAATATCAGTAGAGCCAAGGTTGAAAAACTGGTTAAAGTTAAGCCTTCTGAAAGAAAGATTATCTAGCAGATACTCAATACATTTTTATTGATTAACTGAATCCTTGGAGCAAGAACTTGAGAAAGAAAATGCTGATGCTACCCTAATGCCAGCGATCTTTTAAACAAGAATCTACTTGGAACAAACTTCAGTGTCATCGGAGTAGTTGCTGCTTATGTTTCAAATGCTCCATATTTAAGAAATTGTGTTGGTTACTCAAACAGGCAGATTTAGAAAAACAAAAAAACAAAACATCTTTTCTTCACAGAAGTACGGCAATTTGGTTAACGGATACGCTTAAATCCTGTTTAACCATCATAAAATTAGCATTGTGGCAGAAGAGTTAATACTATTTGCCAAAATAGTTGACCTGAGAAATTAAAAGGAAGCTTCCACCCTGACTTTGAGTTCCTGCTGTTTCTGCAGAGGTTTATCCATGAAAGCTATTTCTAGGATGGGAGTTAGACTGAGACGACTAACCCCTTTCAAACGTGATATTAGCACTGTGTCTGGGTGGTATGCATTTGAGTCACTGGGTTGGATTTCAAGTGGCAAACTGCAGAGTACAAATGTGATCAAATCTCATTTATTTCAAATATCTCATATATCTTTATAATAAGATTCTCTTTAAGTGTCTTTTGAGACATCTCTTTAACTCCGACATGTTGAGATCATCAAGAGGTTTTCACAAATCAGACGACCCTGGATACCCACGGCCTCAATCACACAGATGGCTGGGGAGAGTATGCTTTGCATCTCTTTTCCAATCATAATATCCAGGTCAGCTCTTGGTAAAAGGTTGTCCTGACTTTTCTATTCAGTTCATGGCAGGTATTTTGAGCCTGTACTATTACCTCCTAGGCACTGAGCTAAATTCTAGAGATCCAGAAAAGACCAAGACATGGTTCCTAAACTGACATATTGCCTACCAATCAGATGGATGATAGATGAGAGAGAGAGAGAGAGAGAGAGAAAGAGAGAGAGAGAGAGAGAGAGAGAGAGAGAAGAGCAGAGAGGCAGAGAGAGGTGTTGGAAACTCAGGCAGGGCTATCACTACTGTCCACAGGCAGAATTTATCTTTTCCTCAAGCAAACCTCAGTTCTGCCCTTAAATCTTTTCACTCAGTTGGATCAGACTCACTCAAATTACAGAGGATAATCTCTCAAAGTCAACAGATTATAGATGCTAATCCTGTCTACAAAATGCCTTCACAGCAACACCTAAGTTAGTATCTCATTAAATAATGAGTACTATAATATAGCCAAGTGGACACAAAAATGGCCATCATGTGACTCTTCACATGTTTTCCTATTATGTCCTCACAGAAATCCCACACGGTGGGGATCGTCCGTGTTTCACAGGTGAGAGAGCTATTGTTCCATGATCAGAGATATTGTGTAACTAGACTAAATGATAGGAACCAGGATTTGAACCCTTGCCTCCTTGGCTCTAAAATCCATCTTACATATGTTTTGTGTAGAAAGTTTAGCTTTTCCTTCCACGTGGTCTCCTACCAGGGACCTCAGGCTCTTTCAGTAGGCCGACATCTATTCACCTCTCTCCAGATACATTACAAAGCCACACGCAAATGACTTGGACTTTTCTATCATTTTGCACTATCCACTTCTCTGTTTAAATTCATGAGTACAGGGTAATCCATGGGAACATAGTTTATTCGTGTGAGCTTTAATCTGTTTGTGTATCTGACTGGCATCTTACTTTGCAGGAGAGATGGTTAATTCAGAATATCTTACTTTATAGACGACTTTACACACAGAGATGTCCGCATATCAGGGCCAGCCTCTGAACACCTAAGACTCATCCGGATACTGTGGCTATGGTAATAAATCAGCTTACCCAGCAAAGTATACTTGACTTTGAAGGATTTTCCCTCTCGAGAAAAAAGATCCAAAGACCTGTCTCTGGTCCATTTAGATTTTTATATGTCTAGGTCCCGGTGGATTTTACTCAATGTACATATGATACTATATGCATCTAATCACAAGCACACAGATTATCCAACTATTCAATCATGCACACCATTACCTCTTCTGAGGTGCATAGAATATTTCCCCAGGTGTTCATGGTGTTCACCTAAAAAATTCCATACACCTGTACATGAAAGCAAGGATTCTCTCTTGCTTAGTAAAACAAAGAAGTTTTTAAAGGTACTTGTTAAAAAAACATCCTGCCAACATGGTTTTTGCTTTCTACTTTTTGTTTTTTAATTTGCTTTCTATTTTTTATTCCCACTTCCTTTCTTACCTTGAAGCTATTTGGGACTTGGTAGAACACTCTGTGGTTTCACGGGGACGATTTGATGGTAATTGGCAGTCATGAGAAGCTCATCTATACCAGGGGCCTTTGCTGAGCTGGACCACTGTCCATGGAGGCTCCAGCATTAATTCTAGTATAGTCTTCACGTCATGACTATTTGCCTCTAAGGCATTTCGGTGCATGGAGAGTTAAGATATTTTCTTGACAGGAAGCCAAGCAAACCAAGTATATGATTAATTTTCATAGGAAGGAAACAAAATCTTCCCATTAATTACTTCTTACCTATTTGTGTAATGCAGATGAAGGATTTGTTTGTTTGTTTTAATCAAAGTATATTTGTCGTTAATGGAGAAAAAGATATCCACTTTGCACTAGACAATTTATATTATGAAACTGTTATTAGCTCATACACAAGGCCAATATTCTTTTCCACTAAGAATGGATAAAAGAAGATAGGATGCAAACTCATAAACACACACACACACACGCGCACACACACACACACACACACACACACACACACTCACCAGAGAAAGAGCTCTTGCCTCTGGCTTGTCATTCTTTGAAAAGAATATAGTGTCTTATGCACATTATTTTTCAACTTCTCCAAATAAGAACTAAAGCAGCCCGTTGTATCAAATCTGAACTTCTCTGGCCGTCTTATGTAGAGTCCTCTCCTCCACCTTCTCCAATCATTTAACTAACCACCTTTCCTGTTACTGCTCGGCAACAAATGCATTACACATACTTTTTCCTTGAGTTTTGTAGAATATTTTTAAGCCCCTCCCTTCTTTTTCTGAATATTTGATCTCCAAAAAAATGGTATGCTTCTCAAACACAAGGAACAGACTTCCTTTTATAAATTTTCACAAGTTCTTTGTGCTCACAGCATCTAGCCAAAGAAAAAGTACAATATCCTGATTATTCACCTCAACAGAATAAAGTTCTTAGTTCTTACAAAGTGGTAAATTAGGAGGAGGAATGACTGAATGGAAAAAGCTAGTGGAAAGGTTATGATTCTAGGGTCAAATGTTCAGATATATGCTAAAGAAAGCAAAATAACAACCCACTGTAGCCCCAACCTCATCTGATGGAAGTCACCAGATCAAATCACAACTGAAAGCCCAGAGAGATCAAGAGGAGAAAAAAGCCAAACGTCCCTGCAAGAAAAGTTCTGCTACAATGAGTTTATCCAATTTATTAGGGAAGAACTTGGCATTTCTGGGCCAGGATCCTGGGTAATTGAAATCCAATTGTGAAATCAATGCATGAGAAGAAAAGTTTTTAAAAATTCATCCTAAAAGTAAAGCCAGAAAAAAATATTTAAAAAAATATTTGAAGAGAAATAAGTATTATATTAATAGAACTTGATATAGGTTGAGGCAAATGAGGGCCTCCTAACAAGATGAGGTAATTGACAGAAACTGGAATCTTGTTAAACCCTAAAGAGGCCTTGGAGACATTATGGATTTCTCAGAAGAGCCTTTGCTGTAATGGCTATTATCTCTTGCCAGTACTATAAAGAGTTATCATTTTAATTCAGCTTTTCTATAACTGAAACTACATATGTCAGCCATATTTGGAAGCAAATAAAGTGATGACATCTACAGCCATGTGCACATGAGCTCATTAACTTTTTGAATGTGCCACCAGCATGTAAGGAAGGCGGCGAGTTCCTCTAGTGGAAACCCGCTTAGTGGAATTGGAATGGGAAATAATGGGAACTGTTTATAAGGCAAATGCTCATTAAAAGGTCATTAAATAAACTGGACAGATTGGGTGCAATCTATGTAAAAATCAGGATGCTCTTAAGTACACGTCAGTTTATGTGCCAAGATTGCTTCCTATTGTAGTAACGACCTGTTCACACGTAACAGATGGACAGGGCATGTTAGGCTGAGAGGCACCAGCAGAGCTGCTGAGTGTCTGCAAGGAACAGAGAAAGGCTTCCGGAGCACACAGTCAAGAGTTCTCAGGGGGGCCCGGGACTATCACGAAGAAATGGCTTTGTGATAACATATGCTCGCTACTGACTCCAGTTGACAGGGGTGAAGTCACTGTAAACCTTCAGCATCAAGAGCAACCTCAGAAGGGAAAGGTAGCACTGAGAGGCAGCTGAAGGGAGGTGAGCAGGAAGAAATGCTGGTTCTGATCTCTGAACACGAGGGAAGTGGTCAGGGCTGGTGATGTGCAAAAGGCTGAAGCTGGGGTGGGACGGTGGGAGGAAGTGTTTTGTCAAATGATCTTATTTGAAATCTGTCACTATCACAAGGTTCTCCTTTTCCTTCTGAGCTTCTATAAGAAAGCCTGGCTACCCAACACTCTCCAGTTTTTGCTTCTTTCATTCTACTCTATGTTCTCTCACTATCGATTGACTCTGGTTAGAAAATCAGGGGGCCTTTGGGGCATCTTGCCTAGAGTCCTGCATTTAGAAAAAAATTGGCCTCAGTAAGCAACAGTTCAGGACAAGCATGGTGGCACATTTTGTCTATGTGCCCCTGCTAGGTCCCCAAATGGCAGCTGTCATTCTGACTCTCAAGTCTTCATCATTCCAGATGAAATAGCTCCTTCCTTCATCTCCAGCAGATGCCTCCTGTGGTCTCTGCTGACACAGAGCTCTGGTCTGGGGTGATGTTTTTACCTTGTGGCTAGCCAGCCTTTTCTCTGGACTGCATGAAGGGGTGGTGTTTGTCAATGCAGAGTGGATGTGTATTGAAAGAAAGAGAGAGAGAGAAAGAGAGAGGGAGAGAGAGGGGAGGGAGGGAGAGAGAGAGATTGAAAGAGAGAGAGAGAGAAAGAAAAGAGAGGGAGGGAGGGAAGGAGGGAGGAAGGAAGGAAGGAAGGAAGGAAGGAAGGAAGGAAAAGGAAGGAAGGAAGGAAACAAAGAAAGAGGGAGGGAGGAGAAATAAATACTCCTGGGACTAGTTTTACATTATATTAAGAATGGTCATATTTTAATTGCACCAGAAAAACCCTTTCTTCTCCTCAATTAACTCTTCTACCCTGATTTGTCACTGTGCATGAAATATCTTTGTTTAAAAATAATTTGGTAACACGTCACTATAACCACTCCTGCTAATACTCCTCTACTACTACTACTACTAGAATTCATGAGATATGTAAATAAATGTAAATGAATAGTAAAAATAATACAAACTTCACAATTTAGATTATGTACTTTACATAGTAAATAGAAATTTATACTTTTCATACACACTTCACCTTTTTGACTTTATTTTAACCTTACAGACTAGGTTTGTTATACAGATAAGGAATTGAGACTCAGACAAGTTAAACAAATTAATGAAATCCACACAAATAATAAGTTACACACTTAAAATACATAAGCAGTTTTCCTGACTTTAAAAAATGCTTCACTCCCTTTTTTGCTTGTTGCCTTTTTAAAAATACAAATCTTATCCTTCTTGGTCAGGTGCTGCATATTAATTCATAGTAAGATACCTGCACCTCTCCTGCTGATACAGAAACCAAACATGATGGAAAATGCACAGATAGAAGAAAGAAAACCAAGGAGAAAGCTTAAGACTTCTCAGTCCTGCCAAGAGTCAGCCATGGCTGTAAATGAAGGTGTATGGCATCAATCAAATAGGAACCTCTTTCAAGAGGACATCCCAAAAGAGTCGCAGAGAGCATGGAGCTCCAGCTCCTCACCCATTTCCCAGATGGGGACACTGAGACCAAGGCCATCTGAGGTCTCCACTCTGCGGTCTCCTCCAATCAGTGACAAAGCCGAGTCTCTCAACTCAGTCCAGAGAGGTTCCTATTACCCAGTTTTGTCTGGCTCTATATAATCAGCAACACAAATTCTGAGAAGAATCACTAACACACTGTTCAAAATCCACCACAACAAGCAACTTACTAATTGGAGAGTTAAGGTTGACTTTTTCCCTTGGTGTGCAGCATGAAGGACAGAAAAATATCACTTTTAGTAATGATAAAGTTCTCTCAGAAGTACCACTCACCTTCAAAAAAAAAAAAAAGTGCTTAGCAATTATTAATGTACTCTCGGCTTTCTGATTTTCCTGGCTTTCTGAAGCTAAGACATTGTGGGAGTGCCTTTGTGGCTTTGATCACAGGCAATCAAAGGAGACTTTGTGTAGCTTCCAAAAGGGTCGCTCCTGCTGGAAAAGTCGGAGCACTCCGCCATACAGAGGAAACCGTTACAGAACTTCCCTGCGCTTGTTGCCCAAGATCAAATCAGGATCAGAAGCTGCCATTGGCCCCCAGAAGCCTGCGGTTTTAATTTTCTTATCTGCATTTTTCTTCCCTGCCCATTCCAGATAGCTGTCACAAGAAATACGAAAGGAGTGTTCGTTTGTTGATTGTTCTTTGCTGCTTCTGACTTTCATGTTTACAGCAGGAAAAAGAGCAATTGTTTCTAATGCTGGCTTCAGTGTTTTGAATTCTTACGCGTGCAAGTATCTTAGTAAGCCCAGAATGCGCGATCTTCTCCGATTGTCAAAATCGGGATTTTTATACCAGGTGGACTCTCTGGTATTGATTGCAACTGCTTATACCACTCTGCTTAGTAGAGTTTGGGTCTTAAAAATCACTAAATGAAAACATTGCACAGAGTTGCCCAGGTTGACATGTCTGGGCAAATTTATGAAAAGTAAAGGAGTTACGTATTTGGGTTATTTCTACGGTTTAGGAACTTTAGATTTTATACTTCCTTAAGCTGTTCAGAAAGGTTCCAAACTCTGAAATATGAGAGGAATGGTGCAGACTGACAAAGGTGGCGGAGGAAGGAGACGTCCTAATAAGAAGGGGTAGCCGACTCTGTGGGACCGTCCCCACCCCTCTGATCTTCCTTCCTCTGAAGTCCCAGAGATTTTGGCCTCCACCTTGATGACCTTGTGGAGGGCTGATCCTCTTTACAATGACTGGGACGAGCTTGGATAAGTAGCCCTTCAGTTACTGCATGGCGTAACTGAAATACTAGTAGGAAATTCAACAAGGTTTTCTCAGCATGAGGGAGAAACAATAGGAAAAGAAACCCAAGTTAAATGACTAGAGTTAATAAACAGATAGCTGGCTTTCACAGTATTATCTGGGATTCAGGGAGGAGGCTATGGTTAGAAAAGTGCTGGCTCTGTGTTGAGTTCATTTTGTTGTTTAAGATGAGAGAGGATTAAGCATATTTAAATTCTAATGGAGGAAAGAATTGGTCAAAAGCACAAAGTTAAAAAGACTGGCAATAAGTCAAGGACTATTTTCTCTGAGAGCTACTGAAATTGTCTAAAACCACTGTTCACACTTTCTACTCTTTCCTCAACTATTGGACAATGCATTGCTTCTTTTACTTCTCAGGGTCTGTCTCACTCACCTTGACCCATATAGGAAGCCAAATAGCAATGGAAAACTTCCTTATTCAACATGAAAGGATTTGAGTAGCGAGAATTGAATAGCAAAAATCTGAACTATTGATCCAATATAAAAATGCTGGATACATCTCACTTAAAAAGATAGCCTTGCTCATTGGCTAGTAGAGTTTTTAAATGGCATGGCCCACATTCTTGGGAGATATTTTGTGGCATCCTACATAGGCTGACAGGGAGTACCATCGTAAAGTAGTTTATTAATAAACCTGGGAAAATTAATTTTCAACCTTAATGGAGTGTAGAAAATGGCTAACTGCAAATGACATCTTTTCTTTTTGATTGTTTTGTTTGGCAGTATCTTGGTACAGAAAAAGACTCTTGCGTGTTTGTAAAAACCTCTAGAAGTCACTTTAAAGATCAAAATAACAGCATTTAAATGGCTTCTTCAGTCATTCATTCTCAGTTGGTAATTCTCTGGTGTTTCTTTGCATGTCATCTTCTCTAATGTCAAGTCTCTAACCTCTTTTGCTCCATAAAATCCATAATGCCCTACTTCAGATCAGTCAAGTAGTTTCCTTTGAACTTTTTCTCATAACCACTTCACAATTAAAATTATTGAGTAAAATGCTAAATCTCCTGAATGAACATTTATGGTTTACTGGATTAGCAAAACAAAAACCTCTACAACATGTGTGCACACATGCACATGCATGCACATGTGGAAACAGGGAGAGAAGAGAGACTACCAATGGAGGGTCATCCCACTTGACTTATCCTCTGTTCCTATAGTTCTTTGTTCAAACCTCAATTGAATCACTGATGAGGTCATTCAATAATGTCACTATTTGCATTTGGTCTTGCCCTCTACACTGTTCTATCCAACTTTATATTCCAAGGGCTTGGCTCTGAGGCAGAAATTCAGAAGCTGCTTTACAAGTGTTTGACTCAGAAGTTAACCTCAAATCAGGGCTCGGGTGCTCCTTGATCCATATTTTAGGAGAGAAAGATGTTCAATTGATTGTGCTGATGTTACCGTGAGCATGAAGAAGTACATAATACTTTCAAAGCAATATGTTATCTATATTTTTTTTCTCTTTACCCTGTTTTAAGATAGACAAAGTTGAAAAAATTTTGCTTTGACTGGCTCATTCACCATGAAAGGTTTCATTTTTCACAAACCAAAATTTCACTCCCTGATTATAAAGCACAAACAAAATACCTGACTCAGGGCTAAATGTTAGGAATAAAAGTTACACTCTGTTTAAATGAAGAAAGAATAGTTGATAAGTAGCTAGACAGCATGACATAAAAATTTATTAGAGAGAATAAGAACCCCTGGATTTTAACCCTGTACTATTTCTACCTGTGAGGCTTAAGTCAAATGTATTGTTTCCCTATCGATAACTATCTATTGCTAAGTTATGTTAGTTAACTACATATAGTTATCTATTTTTACCCCCAAACATAAAAGTTTAATACGATGTAAATTTATTACGTCACAGTTTCTGTGAGTCAGGAATCTGGAGGTAGCTTAAGTGGAACCTCAGTGTCAGGGTCTGTCACACGGTTATAGTCACATCTATGACTCTAGTCTCATCTGCAGCTCGACCGTGGAGGAATCAGCTTCTAAGTTTACTAATGCAGTTGTGGACAGGATTCCGTTCCTTGAGGGTTGTTGGACTGAGGATCACGGCTGCAGTTAACTGGAGGTCACTTTCAGTTCCTTGTCATGTGGACTTCTCCAACATGCTATCTTCCTTCATCAAACGGTACAAGCCAAGAAGGCAAAAACAGTCTGCTAGCAAGATGGACATCACGGTCTTTTAGAATCAAATCACAGAAGTGACATTCTTCATTACTTTTTTTTGTATTCTGTTTTTCAGAAACACGTATTATGTCCAGCTCACATTCAAGGGGAAGGAATTCCACAAGAATGTGGATACCAAGAGGTGGGGCTTGCTGGAGGCTGTCTTAAAATCTACCTATTATAGGAAATAACTAAATTTCTCTAAGCCTACTTCTCTTTTATCTAAAACAGAGGTCAAAACATTACCTGCCTCATAGGATTGATGTGAAAATCAAATAATACATTTAAGCCCTCATTATACAGTGAGCTCTTCATAGATGTTAGTTAATATCAGGTAAATACAACACACCATGAAATGTTCTTTGTTCAGGTCATTCAAAGGACTATTGGAGCACATGGAAGAAGCACCTCCTATCATCTTGAAAGGTACAGAGCAACTTTTCAGAACAAGCAAGGTCTATATTGAGGCTTGGTTTAAGGATAGCAGTAGCCAGAAGAAGGACAAGAAGACAGTGGGATTCAATGGAGACAAAAAACATAAAAGCCAAGAGAGAGCAGCGGTGCCAGCAAGACCGAGAACTGCGGGAAGTGGAACTATAGAAGGATTCATTGCCCCCTCTACTCTTTGGTATTCCTGCTCGAAAGACAGGACACAGAGAAGAAATAGTTGATATCAGAAATATGCAAATACGTGTGCGCATGCACCATCAAACTCCAACAGAGTGACATCCTTGCACATGACCTTGAATAAATAAAGAAACCTCTGAAAAGAGAGAAAAAGAAGATAGGAAGAGAGGTCATAATTGCTGTCTATAGATAAAAGAACCAAAGTTGTTGGGGATGCTTCCTCTGGGAGTGAGGGGCCATCTTGCCCCTGGACTCTCTCAAGCAGTGGTCTCGTGAACCTGCGAGACCTAGATCACTACGAGGAGCTTCCTTGTCTGGTCCATCTCAAGAATTTTACGATACTGTTTAAATTTCTCATGCTAGACACAAATGAAGTTTGAAATCTAATACACAGCTCCTGTATTTGGAGGGAATTATTTTGATTTGGATTGTATTTGTTTTATTCTAAATAGCTAATCTCTTTAGATTGTTCAAAATAGAAGAATATTTCAAAATATACACTGAGGAGTCTTGCTTTCACCCCTATGTGTGTCCACCCTCCCCCAAAGTGTTAATGACAATCATTTTGACTTGATTCTCCCAGCTTTTTTTTTTATTTTTCTCACATTATATTTTGAAAATTTGCAGACCATAAGAAAAGTTGCAATAATACTACGAAGAATGATTCACCACTTGATAACATTTTCCCATATTTGCTTAATCTCATTCTTTCTTTCTGTATGCCTATGTTCATTTGAGAGTTAGTTACAGAAATCAAAACATTTTATCCTTAAGTCCTCTGAAAGAAATATGCAGAAATAGCTAGGAACACCTTGGGAAGGAAGAGTGGTAAGAAGGGTGGGAGGGGTCTATCCCTACCCAGTATTAAATCACACAGTAAAGCCTCTATAATTAAAACCTGTGATACTACAACATAACTAGACAGACATGAAACAGAGTAGAATACCCAGAAACTCAAGTCACATGAAAATTTAGAAGCAAGAAAGGTAGAAACTCAAAATAACAAGGAAAAGATATGTATATTTTTAAATAAGTAGTGTGGGGAAAATTGGATAGCTATTTGGAAAAATGTAAACCTGGAATCCTTTCACATATAAAAATAAACCCCAAATTGATTAGATATCATATGCAAAAAATAAAACTATGGAAATACTAAAAGAAAATATGCATGAATTTCTTTATAACCTAAGTGTAAGAAAATCCAGGTATGATTTCAAAAACTAATAAATTGGACTAGATCAAAAATTTTTAGAACATTACAGGACAAAAAGTAAAATTTAGCTTAAGAAATTCATCAACAAACCCACTTATCTTCCATATGTTTATCGAACCAAGCAGTAGGGTTTATTATTCGGTGGTGACTAAAGTCCCATGTGTTCAGGCAGAACTAGGCTCTCTTCTCCGAGACTGTCACCGCACATGTGTTGGGTGACTCAACAATATGCAATGTTGTCCTGGTCCCAGGGAACAGATGTTGTACTTGAAGAATCTGCTCACTGTAGCCCCAACACAAGTATCTAACATCCTTCTAAATATGTCTGTCAGGTTCTTGCTCTACCTCTCTCTTCATACTTAATTTATGTTTAATGCATTTCTAATAAAAATGTGGGACTGTGTACTAAAGATATTCAATGCGAATTTGAAAGCATAAAAAGATGAAAACCTGCTTTTTTAAAATTGCTTTTTAAAAACAGAAATAAATTAATCTCTATTATGTTTGCACAAATAATTGTATTTTCATTTAAGGGAATCTTGCATCCAAAGATTTTACAGAATTAGATAAACTCCTTGTCAAAGTTTCCTAACTCATTTATTTTTATTCGGGGGCATATGGTAAGATTCTTTCCTTGACAGTATACCATGAAATTAATTTTGACATAGTCCTGTAAATGAGGCCATTGTACCACCTCGTGATTAAATACTCACAAACATCACCCAGAGCTTTCAAAAGGACTCTGTTTACTTCCTACAGCAAAGGCTTGGAAAGTGATCATGGTCCATTTTCTGGTTACAGGCAAATGTAAGAAAATATGTAAGGATCCAAGAATTTGTCAAATGAAACAACAACAATCAGTTTTGCACCACTCTACCTGTGGAAACATGTAAAATCCCTAACGAGACTTTGCACTAAAAAAGTAACTGTTGGATAAGTTAAAATATGACAGTTTAATAAAAATGGTCATGTTCCAACAGATCATTCAACCAGCAAGCTCTGCAAAGTTCTAGTATAAAATTAATATATCAAAAAAGGATTGTGTATCCTTTAAGAAAAATGTGTCTAGGAGATCGATAGCCTGTTTAAATTTAAATAACTCATTTTTTTAATCAATATGATTTTCAAATCATTATAGAATTCCAAGAATGGCAACAGGAAAGACTTTTTCCCTTGCGGTAATTTTTAAAAAACATATTTCTTGGCTGAGATGATACTTATTGGCAGCTACATCCACAATCCTTCAGTACTGCTCCAGACCATGATCCACATTTACTGACCGTCTACAACATTTTAAAACTGTTGCGTTAATGTCTAACAGGGACATTGATCCAAAATTGATCAGTTTTGTAATGTTTATTGGAGTGATTGATAAAAAAATGAATCAATACTCCAATAAAATATACATTAACCTGTCAAACACTGAATATCATAAACCTTTGTATCAACCTAATACAAATCCCATTTCTATTTTCAAACCAGGACCAGAGACATTTATTTAATACTTCGGAGAGTCAGTTTCCAAAATCATGAAAAACAGCTTTTGAAAGGGACAAGAAGTGGTACCACCATTAAAATAGTAAACACTAATTTGTATTAAAAGTTTGGATTTTTCAGAAGAGCTACTAAAGTCTTCTATAATGTAATAACAAGATTTTAAATGAGTATTTGACCAAAAAGGCTGAAAATTTGACTGATGAATTGGTTATTTCAGAGATCTGGGCATGGCTGTGGGACAAGGGGACTAGCCAAAGTGCTAAAAACAGTTTTCTCTTTCGCTTCTTCTTCTGGAATGTGCCCCTTTTATTTTGTGGCTCTTGGCTTGGCTCCCCCCCTTCCCAAGGCTTCTCTGTCGTTTCATTCTGCCTGAGTATTTCCTTTCCAATATTTTGGCTAAACGTTCAGCTTTGTTAGCAGAAATGCAAAGTGAGGGCTTTGAAGCATTACCCAGTAAAATCCAATTTTAAACAGAGCTACAACTTCCCCC
The DNA here is from genome assembly GCF_014176215.1 of Rousettus aegyptiacus. NCBI lineage: Eukaryota > Metazoa > Chordata > Mammalia > Chiroptera > Pteropodidae > Rousettus > Rousettus aegyptiacus. The sequence goes on from NW_023416307.1 coordinate 8,832,747, forward strand.
ATCCTCTGGGAAATGAGCCTCCAGTTTCTTTGTGCTTCAGGCAGAAATGTTGGAGCCAGAATTATCACCCAGGCCAGAGTCTTGCCAAGACTGTCAGATAAGCCACCTGGGAAAGGTCTGGCAGGCCACATTTAAAAGGGGACTTCTTGGAAAGATGAAACTGCCTTCTGAAATCCTTAAGCATCAGTGACCTTTATGTAGCATTGGATAAATCACAAACGGAGAATACATCTGAAAGTCTGAACATGCATATTCATTGAAAGAACTCACATCTCCTTAAGTGGATGATACATAGTTTGTGACCGACACGAGTGGCATTAAAGTCTTAAGAAAACTTTTTCTTTCATATAAATGCAGAGTAAATATTTAAACTAATTTATAAAATGTATCCTAAAGACTAACAATATCAGTTTTCAGATATTGTCAGATTTTTATGTCTTATTCTGAGGAAATACCACTATGCCCATTTCACAGATAAAAAATAAAAACAAGGTCTAAAGGAAATATCTACAGTCAGCAATTTATAGTTTAAACTCTAGATAAGACTACCATGGCCATGTTGCTATTATAGAATTAAATTGGGGGTGAGGTACCTCTTATTTCAGTCTCTTTCTACCTCCCTATTTCATTTCCTGGCCATTGATAAAGTAAGGTCATGTTTTTTCTGTTTTTGTTTGTTTGTTTTTTTAATGAGATCATATTGACAATAATTTTGTTTTTCTAAAACTTAAGAGTATAAATTATAATTACCAGACTGTTTACCAGTATTTTATGAGCACAATCACCACAATGACTTTTAATTTCTTTCTAAGTCCTTAGACTTAATTTCATTGCTAGGTCATAATAAGGAGGAAAAGAATTGGCTTTCTTTTCATGCTTAACTCAACATTCCTGAAATATTGCAAGCAATTATGACCTTTTCTTAACTCCTTTTCTTTATCCCCTTTATTGTGGAACTGGCTGGTATGTGTCTATCTCTTCAAAGATGTTTCAAATTTTTAATTATTCACAAAGCTACCCTAAAAGTGTGATATACTGGTGGCTTAGTCATATCCATATATCCTTTTGTCTCCTAGAAAGGTGGATGGCAAATGAAAATTGCCCTACATCATTAGAAGATTTTGGGTACAATGATAAAGAAAATATTTTTGGGTTTTGGTTACAAAATATTTTTTAAGTCTATTAAAAAGAGAAACACATAATTTTCAATGATATGAAACCAGGGATACCATCAGTCCACATGGCACCTTTGTGAGAATTAGAAACAGACTCCTCTCTGAGGGGACGCAGCCTCACGTAACTAGTGGAACTTGGCCCTTTCTTGCCCCCTCAACCCACCGAATACCTTATCCTGGGAGAAATGGTTGTGGATTTCACCCAAAATGAACAAATTTTAAAGTAAACAACAATTAGGATTTATATATATTTTCGACTAATATTTATCAGTGCCTATTATGTGACAGGTAGTTTTCTAGGCTCTGGGGATGTAACAGTGGATAAAGCAACATCTCTTCTTTCACAAAACACCCATCTTGTAAGATGGAAAATAAAAAAGGATTAATTGGTAGTTTCTGACCCATGGTATAAAAAATAACAATGTGTGAAAGAGGGAAAGAGAAATAAGAGAGTCTAGGAATTTACTATTTTTTATAAGATGGTCAGGACAGTTTCTTTGAGAAGGTAGAGTGGCTTGAAGATGAGAAAACTTAGGGAGTGTTCAGGTTGGGGTCTCTGCAAGCCAGGCCAAGGAAGCAAAGGGTGAGGCAAGAGCCTTGTGTTTGTGGAAAGAACGGCAAGAAGACCAACGAGGTGGAGTCAAAAAGGCAGCATCAGTAGGAAAAAGGACAGAGCGGCCCCTGGGCTAAGTCAAAGATGCAGTGGTGACTAGAATGTCGGTTTGAATTCCAAGTGAGTAGGAAGCCGTCGGAGGACTCTGGAAAGAGGGAGTCTGTGATCTCACATGGCCGTGTAAAGGATCACTCTGGCTGCGGCATGGTGAAGGGCTGATGGGGTGTGAAGGCAGTGGGGAGGACACGGTGGAGACCACACAGTGTCCCTGGAAGGGGTGTCAGTCATTTAGAAGGCGTGGCGGTGGTGGATGTGCTTGGAAGTGGCCTACGTTGCTGTGTCTCATCAAGAAAGTCTCTTCAGATTAGGCCATTGATACAATGAAGCTAGATTGTACTGGCTCACAAGGGCCAACTGTTATATTTTCAGGAATTGTTAAACTTTCAGGCCTACTGTTAAACGCAGCCATCATGAGGAAATTATATAACCTTCAATTCATTATATCATATTTAAAAAGGTAATAACTGTTAAAATTATATCATATCCTAGTTACTTCACTGTATTTACTGTTACCTATGTCTTTAGGGTGGTTTTTTGTTTGTTTGTTTGTTTTTACATTTATTGTATCCATACAGTGAAAATACCACATAGGGATATTCTACTGCCCATCTCTTCCAAACTTTATGTTGAGTGACATCATGAAAGTAGGATAAAATTGGCCATGGTGATAAAGAAAATGTGGTATTTACATACAATGGAATATTATTCAGTTGTAAAAAAGAAGGAAGTCCTGCCATTTGTGACAATATGGATCAACCTGAAGGATATTATGCTAAGTGAAACGAGCCAGTCCTGGAAGGATGAATACTGTATGAGACTTCTTACGTAAGAAATTTAAAATAGTCAAACTCAAAGAAGCAGAGGGTAAAATAGTGATTACCAAGGGCTGTAGGGAGGGAGAAGCAGAGAGGTACAAAGTTTAAATTACACAAGGTGAATTAAGTCCTAGAGATCTACCATATAGTGTAGAGCTATTGTTAACAATACTATTATACACTTAAAAGGTTGCCAAGAGGGTAGATCCTATGCTAAGTTGTTACTACATGAAATAATAACAGTGACAATTAATAAGAGGATGAGAAACATTTTTGAAAGTGATGGATATATTTGTGGCATAGATTATAGTGATGATTTCATGGGTGTACACTTAGCTCCAAACTCATCAAGTTGTATGTAGTAAATATTACAGCTTTTGTATGTTAATAAAGGGATTTTAAATAATTGGCCATGATGGGAGTATTTACCCAATGTAAATCTATACAGTAGTCTCCCTTATCCACGGGAGATACATTCCAAGACCCCTGGTGGATGCCTGGAACCACGGATAGTACTGAGCCTTACATATACTACGCGTTTGACTTATAAATTGGGCACAATAAGAGATTAATAACTAATAATAAAATAGAACAATTATAAAAATATACAGTAATAAAACTTATGTGAATGTAGTCTCTTTCTCAAAACCTTATTGTGTTGTACTCACCGTTCTTCTTGTGATGATGTGACATGATAAAATGACTAAATAAATGAGGTGAAGGGAGGCGAATGATGTAGGCATTGTGACACAGCATTAGGCTACTATTGATTTTCTGATGATACATCAGAAGGAAGATTATCAGCTTCAGGTGATCTTGAATCTTGGAGCCATGGCAATGATGGTGGTTGGATAACACAGGTAGTCGATGGTGATGGTTGAGGAAATTTAATATTTTTGGACTGTAGTTGACTGCAGATAACTGAAACCTCAGAAAGAAAAACTGTAAATAATGGGAGACTACTGATCTGTAAACAATAACAATCAGAATTTGATGTATTGTCTTGCTGACTGTCTAGACTTAAGAAGGTGATGAAGAACTATTAATAATGCAGATTTAACTTAAAAATGTGCCATGTCAAGTGCTGATGTTGAAAAAAAATTGTGTAAGGGTGATAAATATTTTAACAACAAATCACAATTTTAATGACAAATATTTTTTGGAGAAAACTTAGTGGACTGAGATGTAAGTCCCTTTGCAATATCAGACTTAAATTTCAATTCTAGGTTGGCTACAGAGGTGAGAGCATGGCCAAATTAGCAACACTGTTCTATAATAATCAATTGGCTATATGGAACTTAAAATAAATGGTATTCCATATTTTATTATTATTTGTAAATTTTTTGCTACACATTCCTATGTCAGTAAAAATTATTTATAATAAGCTTATGTATACACACATATCTTTTTGAGAGCTGGTTGTACCAACCAGCCCCTGAATGCAGCTCTCCTACGTTGGCATTTAGAGTTTGAAAATCGAGCATGCAAACTTGACATGGTAAATAAAAATTCAGAAAAATCTTAATAGGTGGGGCAAATGTTCAGCTAGTAGTAAGCAGCAAGCATTCAAGGAATGACATTGAGAATGTATCCTGCCCTCAGCCAGATGTAACCTGCTATAGGAATCACACGTCAGCTTCACTCACCTCTTCCACACAGTTTAAGTCCAACACCACATGTGTCTTAAGTGGAAATCCTTCTCAAGCTAAACCATGGAACATATCCACACAGTGCCATTACCCATGATGTTTACACATGCCTCGTTCACCAAGAAAATCACCCACACGTATTGTCTATCAAATTGTTATCATTTTGAGCTTCTGTGACCTGCAATCACACAGACCTAGAACACATTTTAAAGAAATATATTAATCTCGGGGTGAATCAATTCACATTTTGTTTCGATCCAATACTGTGTGAGGCAAATGTACTAGCTCACCTTTCCATATGCCCTATTCTCTATTACCACCCCACAAAGAATTTCCCAGTGGATCAGAACTTATCCTAGTTTAAAAATATTTCTGCTATCTATGGGATGAAGTCAATGGTATATCCCTCTAATGATGATGCTTTAGGTCTTTGACATTTAACAAATTAAAGCTTCCCTATCTTGATACAAAACACAACAGTTAATCCACTGGCAAAGTCAAAAACAGATTATTAATACTCATGATTGCAATCCACTTAGGTTGCCCATTTAAGACACATCACTTGAAGAGAAGCAACAATTAATGATTCATTACTGTAAACCACACATCATGGTTGCCAACTTTGGTGATTGAGGAAAAAACAGCGACAGCATGACAGAAAGCAGATAATCCATGCGGTACCCACTTGACACTAAAAATAGTGTTTCTTTCAGTCCCCATCTTTGGCAGTGTTGCATGGAGTTTTCACCTTTCCCCCCAACATCCTCCGAAAGCTGAACACTTCATATCAGGGAGGGGCATTTTTCCAGGATGCCAGACTTTCAGTGTTAAAACTGGGACACTCCTTAGTAAACATTCCTGGTACACTGGGATCATTGGTCACTGTACTCGAAGTGGAGATCCAAAATGAAGTACAGATTATATAAAAGAAAGCAGGAGACTGGGATGCGGTGGCTGTAAAGTCGTGACAGTAAATGAGATTGCCCAGGATTTATGAACAGGAAAGAGAGAATGGTCTTTAAAAAAAAAAAACTATGGAGCAGGCTGAGGAAGAGAAGCTAATAGAATAAACTAGAAGCTAAAGAGATAAAAAGAGAGCCAGGGAAGAGATATGCAAAATTTTAGCTAGGTTCTATCTTGCAAATGGCAAACTGCATCTAAGATTTCAAAAAGCTAATTAATTATGCAGTTTGTAAGAAAAGCTCACTCTGAGTGCTCATTTATATTGAAAAATATTCTTTATAATACTGATAAAAGTACTTTTGTTTAAAAAAATCCATATATTATTCCTGAGCTATCTTTGGGTGGTATCGAGATTGTGTTCCCTCTGCTTGCGCTCTGTGACATGTATATTTGAAAATACCTGCCTCTCTGAAAGGAACTTTATGTGATAAAAGTATCTTCATGGTGGTGGTAGAAAAATGCACTAATTATCATAGTGATTCGTTTGGGCTGTGCAGAGTGAAAAAATAAATTTAAACATCAATTAGGTATTTTTTGTGAAATTGAACAGGTCCTTTATATTGAGACTGGCTAACTAGGGGCTTAAGCAATGTTTACAAATTATTGGATGTATTACCACAACTTTACAAGTTCTACTTCCCTGGAAAAGGAGACCGTACTTAAAATAATGTAATAAAGCCATTGGGGAAATAAAGTGAATGTCATACATACTTGGTATAATAACCTCAAAACCATGCATCTTGGCATTTACCTTTTCCTCTCATTTCAGAGGATGACTAAGGAGGAAAAAAACAGGTTATTAAAACATCCTGAATTTTTTCATAGACTTCCACAAGCATTTAAAAATAGCCAAGACTACTCTCCAGAATTTTTAGAAGCTCGAAGTTGTTTTTTTTTAACTTGTAATAAAAACTCAATCTAAAGTAACACTTCCAGAAATCTCATCTCTCTCTACTACAGTTATAGGCATGAAAAATACCTCCAAGTGGTAAAAGCTAAAGAAGCCCAGGTACTTCATTCCATAGGTGAGAGTCTCAGACCCTCTTCACTGTCTTGTTATTACTTAGCCCACAGTTTTTACATAGCCTATTATAACTTACATATTTATTTTATTGATTGTCTATTGCCCTATTTACCCTGCTAGAATGTAAGGTCACATGACAAAATCATAAGTGTTGTTCGCTGATTATTCCAAGAGGTGCCTGCAGGTGCTCAATATAATTGTTGCATAAATGATACTGGCTATAACAAATAGACGGTCTAGCTTGATTGGGTCTGGCTTGTGTCCCTTCTACGTAAAAGTCCTGAGCAATGAGCTTCAGAGGGAACCATCAAAGGCAGGCATACCACTTTCTGAACACCAACCTTCCAAAGGGAGCCACTGCTGCCAATGTCTTCTCTGGCGTCCCTCCTGTGCACAGCAGCTCTTCACGAGATGCCCTCAGGGAGTTGTTGCCAGAGCTATGAGCTTCCCTCCATCCTTCATAATATCCATCCAGGACCTCGACCAGGGCTCCAGGCTCTGGAGTTACCTCCTACCTTCTCTCTTCTGACTTCTCTCCTTCCCCCAGATGTACCGTAATGAGAAATTCCCAGCCTACATCACTCACCAGAGTCCCTTTTAAGTTAGCACTCAAAAAAAAAAAAAAAAAAATCTAGACTTGGGTGCCAGAAAGTATTGAAAGGACTTGAAGTTCGGGGCTACAAAGAGTGGTATTTCTCACATATTATGAGTCGAAAATGTTTGGGGGGAGTAGAGGAGTCAGGATTGCCTGAGTCCTCGATCATAATCAACCATCTCAATTCTTTGGAATAAGTAACTTTAAGTTCCAACTCATCGAAATAAAGACAAGGATTTGGAAAGCCACGCAGTCAACCCACTTTTAAGTTGGGTTCTGCTATCTGGCACTGTCTCTTCTTTCACTTTCTTCTAATTACATTTTCCTATACCTCTTTTTTGTCCATGCTACTTAAAATTATAAACCATCTCTTATCTCGATACTTCCTACTCTCCTCTCCTGCATCCTGAACACCATCTGAGATATTTAACATCAGATGTGTATTTTATGCATTTATCGTGTTGATTGTTTATCTCCCCTATTCCACTAGAACATTAACTCCATGAAGCTAAGGACTCTTTTGTTACCCCAGAATCTAGAACAGTGCCTGACACATGGTGAATGTTCAATAACTATTTGTTGACTAAGGACTGAATAATCTAATTGACAACATTGCATTCCTCATGAGCTAATATGATCGTCCTCTTCGTTGGCACTGCGGTATAATAATTCACAGCATGAACTATGACTGACAGGGCTAACTCACGTCTTCGCTCTCACAGCACTTGCTCATGGACCTTCTCCAGCAATCCACATTCCTTGGCCCTTCTCTCATCTTCAAGTTAATAGTCCATTATACTCTTACTGTCTTTCTTATTCGACCTGGACCCCACTCTCTTTAATGTCAAGTTTCCACCCTCCAGTGCACTGACCCTTGCTAATCCTGACTTTCTATCATGTGTGTCCTGCAGTTTCCCGAACCTACATTATTGAATCTGTTCTATATTCTCAGTGGCCAATCATCGTGGGATAAAATATGACTGTGTGGGTGCTATTACAATAGTGTGGCATTGAACCTCAGGGGAGACCTCAGTGCTGCTTGGCAGGGTTTGTCAATGATGTGTTCTCTGTCCTGTTCTCTGCTCTTTCATATTTGTGCTTCGAGCATCCCTTCAACGACTCTCTTCAATTTTCCTTAAGAACAGGCCTAATCACGTATTCGTATTCGAAAGAGAAAATGGAAACTGTCAGGTGTGAATTCCCTTAACTTTTACTTACTCTGCTTATAAACTTATCTCCCCCCACTCTGTGACCTTTGCACTCCCACAATGGCCTGGTTCTCTCTTCAGATACTGGCCAAGTGACCCATATATGGGACTGGGTCTCACGGCACTAGAGCCACCACAGTAGTTTTTACTCCAACAAGCACAGAGTAAAGAGGATTCTAAAGTCATTGCCTAGTATATCATGTTTTATAATTAGAGAAGATTGTAATCTTCTCTATGTCTGAAACGTCATCATCAAAAGAACCAATGTGACAAATAATAACCTCCAAAGCTGTCATTTTAATTTAGTAATTTATACTAAGACCTCCAATTATGTTCTTATCCTTTGCTCCACTTCTAAAAAGTGATCCCAAAATAATTACGGAAGTAGATTCATGTAATATATACACATATACAAATAATATCAGAAATTTGTAAATGAGCTTCATATTTGTTCATAAGAATTAACCAAACTATAATAAATTTACATATAGTTTTTACACAACCATTAAATGATATCATTAGAAGAATTTTAATGATATGAAAATGATCACAATGTACTGTTTTTTGAAAAATAAATTACATAAAACTACATATGGAATTTAATGTTTTGAAAATACATATCTAAAAGAAATACTCCAAAATATTAAGCAAGGTTACATCTTGGTAATTTCAATTTTATTGTTTATGTGAAATATTATTTCGCCAATAATAATAATAAATGCTATACTTTAAAAATGCATTTTAAAGCATACATATTTTGACTCTCCATTTAGAAGATATATATGTGTGTTTGTAATATATATGATTTGGTATAAAGATCACTGTGGCTTGTTAATATCAGATAAATTGTATGTTATCTGTAACTATGAGAAAAAAGTAGAGTGCTTTAAGAAACCCCAAAAATGGATCGAGAAAGCTGACAAGGAGTTAAGTATTCTGGCACTGAGACCCTGTCTTTTTTCTTTCTTTCTTTGATAAAATGCAATTCTAAATGTTCACTTTCCTCTGTTCACATGAAGACTGTAAATCTCATTCAGCCTTAACTGCATTGGTTTGACCGTCAAAATAAGCATTTCTTCTTCCTCATGACAGGAGGGGGCATTTTAAGGAGACCAAGCACAAAAGCTCTTCTCCCTAATTTCTCCATTTTGACATGAGTAAATAATAACCATCTATCCACCCCCAAACCAGATCACCTTCTAATGAGTATTAAAATCTCTTTTGAAAATGTATCAATACATCATTTTTTATGTATGTAACATACCTTAGGAAAAGTGCTGTAGTTTGTCTGAAAAATCAGAAATCCACCTTTGTTTTGCATGTGGGAGGCAGACGAGAGAATCGTTTATTGTGGAGAAAAAAAGGTATGCTCTATTGGGCTGTTACAAAAGCTATAATTTTATTTTGAAGTTCTCAAGTTTTGTTCTCCTGGTTTATGGTTTTTATGCTAAAATTATGGCTTTGTAATGGGCTGTGAGGCATACTTTATGCACTATCATAATTATAAGCTATTACAGCTCATTCTTTGTATCAGGATGGTTTTATGGACATTTAAATGAAGTTTCTGACAATGAAACTACAGCTTTAACAGTACTACACTATGGCTACACCTGGTGATATGCGGTCTCTCTGGTTTTCTGTTACAAACCATTGTGGTGAGGACTGTGAGGCTGGGAACCTCAGCTGCTTGCCTGACACTACGCTCAAGCACGCCATGTAGATTTATCAATTTATTTGTATTTTAAAAACTTAGCTACTTTTCCTCACCGAGTCACAAAACCATCAGAGAGAAAAATCACCGTGGTGCTTTCAAGTTCTATTTGCCAAGGAAGACACCTGAAAGCTTGAAAACATAAAACATAGTGAGTCACTCATCCTTTTCTCGCTATGTGGGATGTCGCATTGACATAGCATTGCTTACTCTTCTCCAGCGTTCACATATTAGAAATGAGCTGTTAGCATGTGCCAGGGCCATTTTTCACAGGATTTATGGTATTTACTATGCTTTCAGTTTCTTATTTCTTATTGAAAGGCTATTGGAAACGGTCACCTTATTTGCAATCTCCTGCAGTTGAGCATTCAATGAGAGCATTTTTTTTTTCCAGCTGGGCTGTTGGCTGACTATACTCTTGGATAAGGTGTAATTAATAATTTTAAACAACCCATGTGGTAGTAGAGTTTTATTATAAGTGGCAAAGTGGTCAAGGTTTCAGTAGCTTTGTAAAGGAATTCCATTAAATTCAATGAAGAATCACATAACAGTAGGAAAATGGAATGAAATTCTAAATGCCAAATTTCTACTTTAAATGACCTTCAAGAAAAAAAGAAGAAAATCCAATTGAGAAAAACAATGCACTAAAAAGACATATGAGCTCCCTCCCACAAAGCAAGAATGTGAGAAGAAGCACTTACTTAGGGCTCCTGTATCCCCTTAATTCAGACCCTGTGCATAGGAATTAGAGCCCATATGGTCTTCTATCGGAATTGTTCCACACCACTGGGAAAGTATTTATTTCATCAATGTAAGCTAAGCATTTTTAAATCATTACTGAGAAAATGGAGCCTTCTAAAAAAATATAATGTATTCTTTACAAAGAAGTTAATGGTATCATAAAAACATCTCACCCATATTTGGTTGTAGAATCTGTTTGGCTGTTGTCTGAAGGACTCCCAGTTCTTGCATAATTTAACACTTCCATAAAGCTGTAAATGGGGGCGGGGTGGGTGGGTGGGGGGGTTTGCAGTCTGTTTTCACTCAATGCTTTAGCATTCACTGATGAAGCCAAGAATGAGGAATTCCAAATACATAAGCAGCTCTCAGTGCATGAAGACATGGATCCTGCCAGATTGATTATTGCCCAGCAAGACTCAAATCTCAGACACCTCACCTAATTCTTACAACACAGGAAGTACCAGTGATGTAGGCTTTTTTCACAGGGAAATACTGCATTATAATTTTCCAGACCATTAAAAGGAATCAGTTATAAAATTTTGGACCTTGAAACAACCATTTTGACTGATTTTGTGCTAGAGGAATTATCTGGTTAATTGGTTGGCCATTAGCATTTCTTTGGTGGTTGAGGTTATAGTCATATGAAAGCTATCTTCTACTGTATATATAACCCAAGTGAATCTGAAGAAAATTACTTATGTATATCACTAAAAGAGGACACAGCATTTCAAATATTTCTGGGCAGTTATTTTTATTCATTATATCGGTTCATACGTGGAAATTGAAGGATAAAACCTGTGAATCAAACTGTTATTTTAACATCTACTTGAATCTATGCACCAGTAAAACTACAAGGCTAACGACTAAGAAAGAAAGGGGAGTTTCTTTGCTTAGAGTTGCTTGAATAAGCTTTAGAAAGTACAGAGTAAAAACAGTATTGTAGTTAGAAAAAAAGAAAAGGGTAAAAATATCGGGAATGTAATCATTCACTATCCATCACCAGAAATATTTATAAAGGCTGGTCCATTGTTCTATTTGCATTAATTGTGAATATGTTTACAGAATTATATAGTATTAGAAAACTTGTATACTAAAATAGTATTTCCCAACTTCTCTAATAAGAATCAACTGGGTAGGTTATTAAAAAGTACTAAACTTCTGTGTTGCTCGCCTGGCAATTCTGGGACTCTGTTTCTCTGGTTTGGGGTTTTAATAAGCTTCTCTTTCCCTGTGCCCCATGATTTGTATCATCTCAGAAATTTGAGAAAATTTATTCTAAAACTACTGATAAAGCAAATAAAGGGCAATAGCTTACCAAATCTGTAAAACACAACAAAAAAATAGATGATAAATTCAAAGAAATATAAATAATTGTAATAAGCTTTATGGTTAAAATTCAATATTAGACTCTTTTATAATGAGGATGTAATTCAATTAGATAAGATTCAGCTTATCTGTTGAAGACTACCTTAGCATTTTTAAATCTCAAAATTAGTTAAATAGAATTTAATTCTCATTTAAAGTGGAAAATATCTAAATTTTGTATATTAATAAGTGAACACTTAAAAATATCTTATTACCAAATAATTGATGTTCTTGAAAAAATTAAAATTGAGATACAAATAAAGAATAAATTAAAAATCATCTATAATCCAATTTCCTAAAATTAACTGCTATTAACATTTCATTGAATGTATATTTCTAGACTTTTTTTAGTCATAGAATCGTAATTATAATTAGATAGTTGATATCCTTGTAATACCCATGAGACACGAATTCTAACAATGGTTCTGGAAGGCTTGTGTTTAATTTAGAAGGCAGTAATCTCTTCTAGAGATGCCCTGAGCCAAATAATAATGTTCCAGCAGGGGGAGTTAATAGGGCAGCTATCTGGAAATCCATCGTGCAGGTGGGTACGAAGTTCTCATCCTTCAGAAGCATCCCTGACGTTTCATGAGCTCACCAGTTGCTCCAGAATCTGCCTGGGATCTTCAGTTTATTCTAGTAGGATGAGCTCCATAGGCCATGGCTGCTTACTTGTCCCTGGTTACTCTATCAAACTTCAAACAAACAAGCCCAATTCAATATCTGATGGGAAGGAACTGTATGCCTAAAACATGCTAACTAGCACAAACACTAGAGTAGAAGGACTTTTCTGCATCAGAGATAGGTCAGTATGCCATAACCGACACTAATTTGCAAATAAGAAAATATGTCCATTGGCCCTAAATCACTCAAAGTTAAAGAAGCTGTGTTTAATAGAGGAAGTAAAACAATAAAGTAAAATAATTATCTAAGAAATATGTACACGCTGTTTCAAAAAACACAAACCATGCATGCATTTAATGACATAACAATTGTGATTAATGGAGCTTGGGAATTGAGAAGTAGTAGGGGGTCTATTTATTATCTGGATGAATAATTTTTTCCTTTAAATGTAGAAACATGATTAGAAGAAATCTAATTAGAAATCAGAGTGTCCAAATTTTAATAAAGTCTTAAGCAGATAAGGTTTCTTTCCTATTTAAAAATATTTGTTAAATGAAAGAGAGGAAAATTCAGCAATGACTTCCTCATAGAATTAACTTTTAATCTGTATTTCTGAAATTGGCTATGGTCTATATGATACATTAGGTAAGCAAATAAAGATAAATAATTTTTTTTTCTTTAAAGAAAGGAGAGAGGGACAAATTACTTAGAAGTCTTGATGTGTGCGTAATGCCAACTGGTCCTTTGGGAAACATCTGTCTTAATGCAAACTGATCCCCTTGGGAAAGAGTGAATCTCACTGTTTAAAAAGCATAATGGGATTTTTATATTGTAGAGAAGCTGTCGTCAAAGGGTATACGGACATGATGCACAGCTTTTAAAGCTAAGATTTCTGACAGGGAATAAAGACCATGCTGACTGGAGAGAGAAAAAAATCTGTGAACCCAGGTTCTTTATCTTCTTCAAGATTTAGTTGGATATTTAAAATCTATATATTTTAAGTTCCTTTAAAAAGATACAGTCCTACTTTTATAAAAATTATACTGTGACAAAGAAATGTAAAAACCAATGAATATGAACGCACAAATTCTACTCTAACTTTATTGATGGAAAATCCCAGAAGTTTCCGAATCTTGCCCTATCAATTGACTATTTTAAAGCATGGATATGAAGTGCTTATTTTTAAGAGTTTTGAAAGTTCTATACACTATCCTATCTACTGAAAGATGCCAAATATTTTCATCACATCAGAAAGTTCTCTTATTATTTGTTCATTTTACTTGGTAACTCAACATTTATCTACATTACCAAATGATTCTCATGATAGCTCTAGTTACATCTGTCACCATACAAAGTTATTACAATACTATTGGCTATATGACTTATGCTGTACATCACACTTTCATGACTTATTTGTTTTATAACTGGAAGTTTGTACTTCTTAATCTCCTTCACCTATTTAACCCCCCTCCCAACTCCTCCCCTTCGAGTAATGACCAGTTTGTTTCCTTTATCTATGCGTCTGTTTTGTTTTTCAGATTCTACATATAAGTGAAATTACATGATATTTGTCATTTCGTGTCTGACTTATTTCACTTAGCATAATACCCTCTCTGTCCATCCATAGTGTCACAAATGGCAAGATTTTATTCTCCTTTATGGATAACTACTTATCGCAGTTATAGTTGATTTTACTGCTTTTGTCTTTCATCCTTTATACTAGCTTTTTAATTGACCAATCCATTGCCTTTACTACATGTTTGTCTTCATCAGTAAGATTTATTACTTTCATATCTTTTCTTATTTGTAGCTATGGCCTTTTGTTCCACTTAAGAAAAGACCTTTTAACATATATTTATGAAGCCAGTTTAGTGGTGAGAAACTCCTTTAGTTTGTTTTTGTCTGGAAAATTCTTATCTCTCCTTAAATTCTGAATGATAATCTCTATTCTGAATGAACAGAGTATTCTTGGTTATAAGATTTTGGGTTTTTTTGTTTGTTTGTTTTTTTCTTTCGGCACTTTAAATACTTTCTGCTAGCCTGCAAAGTTTCTGCTGAAAAATCAGTGGATATTCTTGTGGGATGTCCCTTGAATGCGATTAGTTGTTTTCTCTTGCTGCTCTTAAGATTCTCTTTTTATCTTTTAATTTTAGCCAATTTAATGATCACATTTCAGTGTGGATTTCTTTGGGTTCATCTTGTTTGGGACTCTCTGTGCTTATAAGACCCAGATGTTTGTTTCCTTTCACAAGTTAAAAAAGTTTTCAGACATTATTTCTTCAAATAAATTTTATGCCACCCCCGCCTTCTCTCTCTCTCTCTCTTATCGTTCTGGGACCCCTATAATGTAAATGCCACTATGCTCAATATTGTCCCAGTGGTCTCTTAAATTATCCTCATTTTTTTTTTAACTTTTAAAAATTTTTTGCAGTTCCGATTGGGTTGTTTCCACTAGTCTGTTTATCAGATTGTTGATTCAATCTTCTGTATTATCTAATTTATTATTGATTCCCTCTAGTGTATTTTTTTTTATTTTGGTTATTGTATAATTTAGCTCTGATTTGTTTTTTCTTATATTTTCTAACTCTTTGTTGAAGTTTTCACTGTGTTCGTCCATTCTTCTCCTGTGTTTGGTGAGCATCTTGATGACCATTACTTTGAACTTTTTATCAGGTAAATTACTTTTGTTTCACTGGGTTGTCTTTTTTTTCTTGGAGTTTTATCTTTTCTTTTTTTCATTTGAAAAATGCTCATCTCTTTCCTCATTTTGTTTGGCTTTCTATATTTGTTTCTATGAATTAGGCAAAACAGCTACCTCTCTTGGTCTTGAACAAGAGGCCTTGTGTGAGGGTAATCTCTGCGTAGACTGAATGCACCAGGAAGCTTTGTCAGGCCACCTGGAGCTGGAGCAGGCTCAGTCCAGGGGAGTCCTGAAGTGCACTGTGTCAGCATTTCTGAGTCCAGAGAGAGTTCCAGCAGTTCCCAGCTTATTTGGCAGATGTTCTAGGGATAGTATATGGATTTCCTTCACACATAGTCTAGGTGCCCTCTAAACTGCTGGGTTGTTTTTTTTTTTTCACTTTGTCCCTGTTGGGTGAGTTTTCATGCAAGCCCCTCAATGATAATCCTCCCGACTGAAGAACTCAGAATCAAGGGCAAGGTTCAAAGGTAAAGTTCCCACTACTACCATATCTCCATCTCTCCTACGCTTCCCTGTGTGTCCCTCTATTATTTGCTGTGCAGTCAACGCTCAGTTCCTCTTCAAGAGAAACTGCCCTATATAAAGGTGTATATTCAGTGTGTCCATGCGAGGAGGGGAGTTCAGGATTTTTCTATGCCACCGTCTTGGACCCAACCTTTCACTTGACTCTTAAAATAGATTCCAGGAACAATTCTTCAACTCTTGAGTGAATGAAGCTAAAAGACTTTATAAAATACACTATTGTTAGAAAAAATTCCATCTGGATAAAGAGCTTTTATACATCTTTCTACCATAAATATTGGCCCAAAGGCATAAATTTTGTATCTACTTCCATATCTCCAAAGTTAAATCTATTTTGTCTTGAAGAGTAGTTTGGAGCAAAGTGTAAAGGCAATAGAAATGTCCCTATAATTTCTGTACCTTATAGTTTTTATGGAAACAGTCTTTACAATTTCCCTTTGCCATCGTCTCCCTGCAGAAACTTAAGGGGTGTCCTTGTGACACAAGCTGAGAAAAGGAGTCCGAGCACCTCAGAGCTCTAGATGACTTATAACGCAGGCATTTCTGATCACGCACGTGGACTATATAAGTTATCTCAGACCCTGACAATTCACCTGCTTTAAGGCTGGGCGGTCGATAATAAACGTGATTGAGTTTTGCCATTGTCAGGTGCTGCTGACACCTGTCACTTTCAAAACTCTGTACTGTGCATAACAAAGGTATTGTTTAAGTAATTTTTTTGCAAAATACGAAGCCCATGACATCCCTTTGAGTCACTCTCGGGTAAGAAACCTAGAGATGAATCTGAGACTAAGTTATCATGTCTCCTACCATCATTCTATTAACAATCCTGCCTCTTACGATCACTTTCTTAACAATGACACTAACAGCAATTCTGGTTCTTGCTTTTCAATAAATTCTCGGAATATATTTCCCAGGAAACCATGTTTGTGTGTGTTACTTTTGTCATTCAGGTATTCGTGATTTAGATACACATGGGCACGTGCCTGTGGACTTGGTTACTTTATTTAATTCTGTACTTTCTTGGAGCCGATGGATGAGCAAGGGTTTTATTACCCACCGGCTCAATTCCAATGCAAACTCCAATATTTACCAGCTATGTGACAGTTGGAATACTGCTTCACATCTGTCAGCCTCAGTTTGCTCCTCTAGAAAATAGGGATGATAGAATCAATCTCACAAGGCACTAACTGGAGAGATTATAATAAGATAATAATGTATATAAAACACTTAGCATAGTGCTAACACTTGGAGAATCCTCATTCAGATTAAAATCTATTTTTAGTACCTAAGTTATTCTCAAGTAGAAAGGAGGAGCATTGGTGTTAACTTTTCTATTTCACCACTGAAGTAGATATACTACCTCCCAGATGGTTGAATCCACACCCCCCTCCGCACATTGGTGAGAAGGCGACTCCGTGATGTAACTGTGGCCCACAACTTTCTCTACACAGACCTTGGTAGGATCAAGATTAGGAGGAGGCAAGTAAGCTGAGTCATGCCAGTGCAGGATCCTAACTTTATTCATAATTGAAATACTTTGTTCATCATAGATTTTTTCCCATTAATTTCAGATTTTTTAAAATATTAAATTATTATATATCTCGATTATTGCTTTTCCGGGGGCACCCCCCCCCCTTAAATTATATATCTTAAGCAAATGCCTTAATGGCCTCACTCTAGTCCCAATCCTGGCCCCGAGTCTTATTATTCCTTCTCCCCATCTGAGCACATTTAGAATGACAGGGCCCCTTTTTCTCTCAAGTGGACTTCAATCAGTTGATGACGATAGCAACCTGGCGTCTTTGCTGCCTTGTTAGACAACCCCCATCGGCAGTCACTAGCGAATCCTCTTGTGCTATGAAATTGAGTGCAATTTTAGCTAAAATTTGTTCTCAGTGTGAACCGGTGTCTCTACCTGTGCACACGTTCCCGAACTCTATTAAGTTACATGACAATAAGAAAGAACTCCATCTAACTTTATAGAACATTTATGAAAGATAAGTTAGTTAGTGATCTTCAAATCCCCAGAACATTTAAGAATTTATCCAATAGCAAGTTACAATTCACTGTCCCTTATTCTATGATGAGCTGCACTCTGAATTCTAACAAAATAAAATAAAATAAAATATCTAACTAAATTTCATCCTCAGAAAAGATTAGGCATTGGAAGCAAACTGACACAATATTTACAGAATGCTTTCAATCATTCAGCATCATTATTACTCTGATTGCCTTCATTCACATTGTGTTCTCAGCCCCATGTGATAAGTTTAAAAAAAAAAAAAAAAACTGAGGGAGAGAGAGATTTATTTATAAAGAATCCCAGTGGAAATTTGGAGTCAAAGCTATAAAAAACATTTACTTACTCCTGGAGGTATCTTTTACATCTGAGTTTTTAAGTCTTTTTCCCATGCCCTTGCAATTACATTGCCTGAGGTACTCTTCAATTTCCATCTTAGGAAGAATAAAATGCATCAGAATGCCTTCAGATGGTATGGGTTGCACTACCCGGTCTTGCACACAGATTTTCACCTACTCTTAATAATGTCAAAGATGTTCATATTGGTTATGTTACAGGGTGACCTAGCGTCCTACAACCCAGACGAAGTAGGCTGGTTGGTCACTCTAGTTGCTAACCAGAAATATCTTCCACATTGCAAATGCACATTGATTTTCTTTTCTTATTGTTCTTCTTTGTTATTTTACTTTTAAAATGATTCACACAAAATACATGTGTTTAATTTCAACATTTGATAATAAGAAATATCATTACTCTTAGTTAATACTTTGAACTTATGATAAAAGATGGGCCTTTGAAATACTAAAACCACCACATGAAGAAGTATGGAAAAAGCAAATTGTACCTCGCTTGTCTGAAAACAACCACAAAAAATAATGGAGCAAAAAGTAAGATACTCCAAATACACATTATGGAAATATAACTATAAAACAAGCTGCTTAAAACACAGTTAGCCCATGTTAATATTTCAGGCAAATCTCTGGGTTATCTCTCCATTGCCTCTCTTGACAGTTAAAATTCACACTCATTTATTCATCCAGTTCACAATCATTCATTAATCATCTCTTCTGTGCAATGCACTGTACAGTTGTAGAGACCATAAGACAAATAAGGCAGTTCAGGCTAATAGCTCAGAAAGGGAAACTACTAAAATAAATTGGTATAATACAGATTAAGAGTTTCCATGGCTGAAGTCTCTATAGCTAGATAAAACAGAAAGGCAGGGGAAATTTTAAAACTTATTTCCAGGAACTACTGTTCCAAATTGGCCAATATTTTCCAAATTTCAACATATTTTCTAATGCTCTCCTATGATATACTCCCTCTATTTTTGTACATTTCAAAATTCCACACATCCTTCATAACGAAACTAAAAAGCTTAGGAAGTATATCCTAACACCTGATCAATATTTACTATTCATTTGTCTAAAAGTCTACAACAATCGTAACTGATTTTAGTACAGCATATTTATTAATATAGTTATGGTTGATTATACACATATTTTAAAAGATGTTTACCTCACGGCATACATAAAATAAATTCTAAATGCCTTAGAGCACTAAATATTTAAAAGTCAACAGAAAAAAATGTTAGAGAGTATTTTCACAATCTTACCATGAAGAGAATTTTCTAAGCATTACAAAAATGAAACAAACTTTATTACATAAAATATCAGAACTTTGGTTGGATTTAACAAAAACCCGTATGACATTGTGTAAGCTAAAAAGGGGAATTTATCATACATATATTAAGATGCAAAGGAAAGAATGTGCCTGTACCCCAGAAATAACTAGAAGGAGAGACCTGAACCCCATTAAGATTTTTTTCATCTCTGCTCTCCTCTATACACCTTCTTCATTCTCATCGCTACACATGGCCTCCTCCATTTCTCTAATTAATATGGTAAAAGGCAGTGTGCCGACACCTGCTGAGGTTTCAACATCACGTCTTGAATACCTGAAGAAAGGTGGACTCACTTTCTCTTGGTCCTGGTACAAAACTCCAGCAAGAGAGACATTCACATATGTTGAAACACTCAGCTGTCAGCATCACATAATATGGCCACGCCTGCCTCACCACAGGAAGAATACAGAAGCATGAGTGGGAAGCAGTTTCCAAAAAGAAGAGAAGGAATAAATATTTTCACTATAAAAAGATAGACTGAATTACATAAAAATATAAAACTTTTATAATCAGAAAAAAAAAGGTTAAATAAAATTTAAAGGCATAGCAAATTAGAAAAAGTATCTGAAATAATTATGGAAAGATCATTTCTTTCTTCAAGACATAAATGCATAAGATAAATATGAACACACCACTCAAATGGGCAAGGACCAAGACTTAAGAATGGCCAAAAGAACAAATACAATGAAATAACAGGACATTTTAGGGAAAATGTTCAACTTTATTAATAGTCAATAAAATGTGAATTTAAATAAGCATTAATTTCAAGTTATACCTAAGAAATTGATTTTATTAACAATGTCAAAAATTCAGAGAAATGTACACTTTTATATACTTGTGGTATGTAAATTAATGTAATCTTTCTTGAGCTTGATTAGGTAATATGCATCAAGAATTTTTAAAATGAGCATATTATTAAACTTCAAATTCCATATAAAAGAATTGAGGAAATAGAGTGATGAGTAAATATTTTTTCACAAATATATTTGTTGAAGCATTATTTTTGATAACAAAGAATAGGAAATAAAAATATATCTAACAATAAAGTTATCTAAACAAACTTATTTTTTGAGATGGAATGATACGTCACTAAAATTATGTTTAAGCAAATATTAATTAACATAGAAATACCATTGAGAAAGCACAAAATTGTACTTTATATGCAATATGATTGTGTACATTTACATATTTCCAAAAATATATATGTTAGAAGAAAATACACCTAAATCTTGATATTATTAACTCTCTGAGTGGTAGAATTTTAAATGACTATTTTTCACCTTTTCCCACATATTTCATATTTTCAATACCATACTTAAGCTGCTTTATTTTTAATTAGGAAAAAGAAATATTTAAAGAAACTTCAAACTTTGAAATTTAAAAATAAATATGACTAACTTGAGTCAATGAGGAAATAATGTATTTTAAAAATATCTATAAAGTAACAAGAACGTAAAAACACATGTTAAAATGTGTGAAATAACAAGCGAAGCAATATGGAGACGTAAATGTGCAAACCCAAATGCATTAATAATGAACAAAGTGTAGACACATTTATAATTTTTTTCAGTCATAAATTTTTAGCAGCTAAAAATGACAAAGTATAGTTTACATGTCAGGGGAGAGCTATTTTTAAATATTTTAAAAAGGCAAACAAACTGATCCCTTAGCATTTATCCTGAGAGGAAGAGATACTGCTTCCTACTCCAGACATTAGCAAAATTTTGTCTGACAAAATAATATAAATAGTAATGTACTTGATATTCAACCTCATGTTTTAAGAACTTTTGAGCTCAAAAGAACAGTGACATAACTGTTTAAGAGCTTAAGTGTTTAATTCAAGTACAGTTAAAGCCATTATGGAAAATATTATTAGAAAACTCAGCACAATAAACTGAAAATTAAAGTGTTTAATGATAGTGTAAGAAATTAACTAGATGTAGATACACACACATACGCAAATAAAATCAATTACATTTGTCATTCAATAAAGTTGAGGAATAAAATAAAATCAATTACAAAAAATAAAATATTATAAAAGATCAAACTGAACTGTTAAAAACCCCTAAAATAGCTATAAAAATATTAATGTGCAACTTGTTTTAAAACTATAAAATAAAACTAATAAATATATGTATCTTGATATAAATAAATGCCTATGTTCTTACATAGGATAGAATTTAATATTTCCAAAAAATAATTTATACAGTTAATGATATTCTCAAAAGAATTTCAATGAATAAAGAGGCAAAATTTTTCAAGAAAATATTGTATAAGAAGAGTAATTTTGCAGGAAAGTCCTTTACCTAGCAAACATTAAATATGGTATTAACATAATACAATACTAGCATATACATAGACAGAAAGGTCAACACAACAGAATAGTTCAGAATTTAAATGAGATAATAATTCAATATATGACAAAGGTGCTATAACACATCAGTAGCTAATTATATATACATAATTATATGTAGCATATATAATTATATTAGCTTCCCCCAATGCCATACACCAGAATAAATTTCAAATGGTTTAAATAACACAATTATATAAAAAAAAATCTTTTTAAAATTCTAATAGTAATTATGTGTGTGAATACATACAGTTTGGTGGATAGAGGAGAAAATTTTAATTGTAAATATTCCAACAGTCTCACAAGGATAGAAAGTTACTGTAATAAATGCCTGACCCCCAAATAGAAACTTTAACCAAAGATGCTCTCTTGCTGAAATGACTAGAGAGAATCTGTTGCAGGCTCGGCTCCATATGCCCTCCCATGGATCCCAGGCTGATGAGGCAACTGTCACTTATATTGTCCCAGTCACCAGGAAAGAGGAAAACAAAAGAGAGCTCTGGGAGTTCTCTCTCTGGCAGTTAAGTCTCCATCCAGGAGGTGACATATGTAGCTTCTGTACCAAAAACAATGCTATCTCAAAATATTAAAAGGCAAAGGAAAGGAACAAGTAATATAAATTACAGACATACAAATAGGTAGTAAATAAGTATTAAAAATTAAACTCATCTGTATTCAAAGGAATGCAAATTAAAGCAATCATAATACTGTCTGTCACTAACAACAACAACGAAAAACTTACAAATTCTTAGCAAGGTTGCAATTTAATTGGGCATTTCTACACGGTGGCTACAAGTACAGATTGGTTAGCCTTCGCTTCTGCATGGCAGTTTAGCATTACAGAATGAAAGCTTGAATTGCTTATGACTTATAACCTATCGACTACATTTCAGGGCATTTTTCTTTCCTCCAGCAAAATCATGAATAGCACCAAATGTTAATCATAATAGGATTTATAAGTGAAGAATTAGCAACAACTTATCAAAAAAGTGAGGTTGATTAAGTAAACCATGATATATCCAAAAAGTAGTTTGGATATATAGACAAGTATCACAAAGCAGAGGTATCGGGGGGAGCAGATGCCTGTGGTACAGTGCCATATGAAAAATGGCAAGAGATAAAAGGATAATATCTTAATTACTTCAAATAAAAAATTACTTAAAAAGTATTTTTTAATTTTTCAAATAAAATATACAGAGCTACAAAAAAAAACTAATGGAAAATAATAAAGAAAAATGAGAAGAAAGTGCAGCAAAGGACTTTGCATTTTTAAATATTTACATTAAATGTCAAGGACTTGTATCCTTCTCACAACATACCTATGAGATGACTGATGAAAACTTTTTCATGGAAATACAGACCATCTCATGTTTAGGTTATTTCTGCAAATGAAAGAAAGAGGGGAAAAAAGGATGATATAAATCTAACATAAATTTTTTAAAGCAATGTCATCATTAGAAGGTTTATATTTCTGATCAAAAACCTAATGTCTTACTTTTCATTAAAATGAGTACAGAAAGAGTATTTAAGCCTACAAATTATTTCACTCAGTCCCAAAGAACAAAGTTCATCGGGTCAGATTTTTTCGAAGTATGTTTCTCGGGACAGCAATTCCACCACTGGCCCGAGTTACAAGGAAAATTGTCCTATAATCAAATGAATTGGAGAAACACTGGGTTTAACAGAGGCAAATGGCTTTTTTTGCTGCGGGACTTCTGAGCGACCTTTATACACTTCTGTGCAGTGTGACATCCCCAAAAGGGATGAGAGGAAGCAACGCTTCCCAAACACATTTGACCACTGAGTTCCCTTAGTGCACAGCATCTCACGGGCGACTTCTGCACACACTTCAGTAAATACTGCTCTGTCGGAGCTGTGAGCTTCCACTTGTTCTGGTTTCAGACATCAGTTCCCATCTTTAACAGCAATATCTCCTTCTCAGCAAGAAGACATTTCATCTCGAGAAGTAGCAGAAATAAGGGGGAAGGATACTAGAAAATAGTGGTGAAATGCATAACACAGCATCCCTAGAAAGACAGGTCGTAGAGTTGACATATTCCATTTTTTTTAATGAACAAGTAAATAAATGGAATTTGAGCCCTTTAGTATGTATGAATATGTGTCATTTAAATGAGATGTTAAAAAGCTAAAGATGTAACTGATCTCATGAGACATTAGAACAATCACAGACTTTCATAAGAATAAAAGTTTGGCAAGAATCATTCAGCAGTATTGCAGAATCTCGCCTTAAATCTATAAATGAATAAGAGATGAGGCATTTCTCCATGATGTTAAGGTGCCGGCAGTCTGATGAGAAGTGAGCGTTTAGAGAGAATCAGAGCTTTCTAAGTGCTTGGGGACAATGGGCCATAAAGGTTGGGAGAGCGAGCGATTATCACTTCAAAGGCAGTAATGGGGAAAGTCAGTCAGCCCACTAACACGACTCCACCAGCCACCCTCCTTCCTTCCCACCTCTCTCATAAGCTTACTTGTCTTGGTAAAATGTGCTACTTTATCACACACCACGATAAGGCACAAAGAAGGGACTCACCTCAACTGAATGATCATTTGTTGACGACAATATACTATGTTGAAATCATTGTATATAGTCCTGGTAGAGAGGGCAAGTACCACTAAACATTGTCCCTACCCTCCAGGAAAGGTTAGACTTCTCAGTTTAAGATTTGACACCCAAATTAAGTCTGCAAATATGAGCTAGATTTCATGTTATCAAAAAACAGGGAGAGTTCACCTCTGGCTGGAGGGAACAGGAAAGACCACATTGGAGGGGACATAGAGCGGGCTTCTTGTTTTGGTGATGGAATGACGGGCTGCCGTACACGATTTCCTGTTCTGTAACCTACCACCACTAGTTCGACCTTTCCCAACAGACAGGAAATTCTGCCGAGGGCAAGAGCCAAGTCCTTTTCCTCTTTATATGTCCCACTGCTGCAGGCACAGTCCTAGATGTTAATAGATGGCCAATAATATTTGATGAATTGAATAGTGAATATTACTGGAACAAAAAATACCTTTGGCTTTGAATATTTATTTTAAATGTGCAACTCAAATTTATTAAGAAAAATTACTGGCAGCATCTGCTAAACTGCATATAACCCACAGCCTTTCCCTTCTCTGGCATTTCCCACAACTGCTACCCTCTAAAGCACATTAGGAACCCCTCATTCCATAGAAATTTTTTCTTCCTCCTTAAACACCATTCCTACTAAGTTAGCTCTCGTAGAGACATCAAGGAGAGAGCTTGGATGTGGTTATTAAGGTGTGACATTAAATCCCACGTTTCCTCTTCAAAAGACACCAGTATCTAAAGACACTTCTAGAAGGTTTAAGCAAAAAAGACACTTCTAGAGGTTTAAGCAAAAACCAGACCACTGATGAGGTCGTTTTCCTTACTCACAGCTCTGTCCTTATCCAAGACTTCTTGAAAGGTAAAAATCCAGGTAACCCTTGTCCTTTCATGCTCCCTTAGGTCAAGGAATGCCTGCTTTCCATCCAAATTTGTATAGCATAAAATCTTTACTAAGACTATGTTGATCTACAAAAGTCAAACAAAAAGAGGTAAGCTGAGTGGGAATAGAACATTTACCTAAGGGAATCTTAGAATTTAAATTTGTAACCTTGAAATTAAAGACATAGCATAGGCCAGTCTATAATAACATATAGTAATGATGTAACAAATTAGAATTATGGACATGGCAAAAAACAGAGACAATATAATGTATACTTAAGGTATATATTTCCTATCAGCGAAGGAATTGATCGAATCACCATCTCGTTTTCTGTTGATAGCTTCTAGAATAGTCATTATTCCACAGAAATACAAAACAAGAGTTAACACTACTGAAGCTTTTCATTTCTCGATTGTCAGCTAATAGTCTTTCTCTCCCTTCCTGAGCGATCTCACCGTTTGTCGCAATGAACACACAGCAGCTAGTTAAGAGAGTTAGTAAGGTTTATTAGAATGCGAACAGTAACATCTTAGTCCTGCCATATTCAGGACAAAATAGGAAAATGTAATAAATAAAGAATTTCAATGTGCTGCATGATGCAACTACTTGCTTGATCTGCGAAATCAAGTTAGAGAGCTAGAGGTTGTTATTTGAAGTGCTGAACAAAGTGACATTTTACAAAGAGGAAAAGATGCAGTAATTGAAAGCAGCCACTATGGAGACTTAAGACAACTGGGATAGCGTGTTTGTTTTCTGTGGCTGCTGTTAAGGAATCACCACAAACTGGGTGGCTTAAAGGAAGGAAAAGTTGTTCTCACAATACTGGAGGCAAGAAGTTTGAGCAATCCAGCCGTCAGCACGGTCCCGCCTCGTCCAGACGCTCCAGGGGAGATCCAAGTCCCGGCTTCCTCCAGCTTCTGGTGGTCCTAGGCATCCCTTGGTTTGCAACTGCGTCACTTCGGTCTCTGCCTTCCTGTCTACACCTGCCCCTGGGTGATGTCGACCAGTCTTATGGCTTTAAATATCATGACTCAAATTTCTATCTCCAGATTACACCTTTCTCATGAGACCCACAATGCATCTAACTTCCTGGTCGGTGTCTCCACTTGGATTTGTAATAGGCGCCGTGAGATCAATCATGCTCCAAACCAAACACCCGTGCTTCTCTTCACCTTTGATGTCATCCTTGAAACTCTCTTCCTACTTATAGGTAGTTCCTCCAGTAAAATTCAAGGGTTTTAAGAGCTCTGTGCCAGAAACTGGGTCAAAGACCAAATACATATTTCTTATCATAAATCACAGGATCACACATATCCAGTCTACAAGGGCTGCTGTGTGACCTGCACTCCTAACAGCAACTTTCTCCTGTTTCTGAGATTTCACTTTAATAGTACTTTCCCAGCCCTCTCTACACTTCGCTTCACTGCAGGTTTTGGGTATTTATCAGCAGCTTTCTCTAAGAGGAAAAAAAAAAAGGAGAATGTGGAAGGATGTTGAGTAAATGCCATCATTTATAATGCTTGCTTGGTGAAGGAATGAAAGAAAATGCCCCCAAAATAACAGAGCAGAGTTCACCTACATACTGCCAAAGGATATAATTAAAAGACTTAAAATTCTCTTAAACCCAGGTACATTCTGCTTTATGGAAAAAACAACTATTTAACAAAAGAATAATATTGACATGAGCAGGCAGTTCTACACATGCCATTTCCTCTTTTTAGCCTCATTATCCATGTGTAATAATAATTTATTTCTGGAGAGCGATTGAGTTTTGGGGCACTTACACTACATTACATTGTTCCCTTTACAGAACAATTCTCCAAAGCAAGAAAGGAGGCAATATTAGCCCACATTTAGAGATGAAGGATATCAGAAATAAGTTGGTGAAATGTGTGCGTGTGTGTGTGTGTGCGCGCATGTGTGTGTGTGACTTTGAATAAGCTAGGCAAAATGTGTGATCTTTCATTTATAAAAACAGGAACACTACCTCCTACTTGGTATTTAATAAGACTTAAATGGAATATTTACAGTGAAAGAGGTATTTCATAGTAACTTTCTTCCTAGCACTTAAAAATCCTTCTCAAAGAGTAAGTAGGTGGACCAAGGTCCAAAATTCAGAACCTCTTGATTCCTATTCAGGTATTTGTTCCGTCTCACCAGCCTGCCTCACACAAGTTAATGATGTGCACTTCTAAGCCAATAATTGACTTTTCCCCTGAACAGCTGGGAGGCTGAACATCTTAAGATACTTCGGTCTCCATAAGGGTGGCGACTCTGAATAAGACATAGTCTGTCTTCCTGAGGGTTCTCACATGTGCTCAGGAGACAATGAGTAAACAAATAAGTGCAGCTAATTACTGTGTAAGCCCTAACACCAGGTTCTGATCTTGAGTCGGGGCTATTCCAATCGTGAGTCAGCTTGATTGCAGCGGTAAACCCAGCCTACATCTATCTTCTTCTGGTGACCAAGTGTCGATGATGTGAGCTTATGACCTTGCTGTTCAGCATCCACTAACAGTTCTGAGAGAAACAGAAAGATCCCCTCTGCCACCCACCAACAACCTGCTTACGATTGTGTGACAAAGGAAAAAGACAAAGTCATTTAAGAGTAAAAATTTTCCTAACAGTGATTTCACAATAAATGTTCAATATGGACTCATAGGTAACGGTTAACATGGTCATGTATCATGGTCACATGGCATTCAACTCTAGTTTCTCAGAGAACATGAAAATGATCTCCTTATGAACATCTATCATCAGTCTATGAAAGCCAGAGATATTTCCAAAAGGAGCCAAAATAGTTCAATATAAACCTGCTTTAGTTTCCCCAACCTGACAATTGTAATTGGTTATTTAATAACAGTCAGTAGAGCAGGGCATTGCAAATAATAATAGTAATAATAATTTTAACTTAAAAATTGTAAATATGTTTACTATTTGTTTATTATTCTTCCAAAGTAGAATCAATGTAATTTCTTTGAATTAGACTCTGCCTAGTGGAGTTCTCTTTCTAAGAAAGGATGGACCTAAATCATACCTGTGCCTATAGATGTTTATTTTTGATTTTTAGTTTCAAATTTTTCTTTTTATACATATATATATATATATATTTTTGAGTGGGTAGAAAACTTAAACTTAATCTATCTAGCCTAGACAAGTTTGCTACAAACCTACAACTGACCTTTGGTAAGGCATCACTCAATGGTGAGAGTATAGGAATAGCCATCTGCTAGCTGACAAGTATTGGCATCCCATGGGCACCAATTAATGTGTTTTTCAAAGGAAATTGGGAATATTGGTCTATCAAGGAGTAAGTTAAATGGAAGCCAATTAAGAGCCACTACTGTATGCCCCGTGTCTATTTATAATCCAAGACAACTCTTAAAGAACATTAAGAATGTACAGTTAATAATACTTAAATGGTTCCATCAACATCAATGTTTCAAGCAAATTCAGAGCTGGATTCCCTGATGAGGCTTTAAGCACTGGTATTTTACTTTTGATGAGATTCTCATGGCTAAGATATCACAGACACAGTGCACGTGTTCTTATACAGAGGAAGAAAGTATCTTTAGAGATAGAAGGAAGGGTTGCTTTTGAGCAGGACAAAACAGTTTCTCAAAAAAAAATTAAAAATAAAAAGCAGTTCTTTAAATCAGCCCATGACTTTTGGAAAGTACTAGAATATGACCCCATAATTCTGAGCCACCAAGAACAGAAGAGCTGTTTTTATTCAGAAACTCTCAGTGTATGTGTGTCTCGTTTTGACCCCACTCAACTCTATGATCCCTCTAGGGTCTAGAATGTCTGTTTCTGAACAGAAAGAGCTTCATTCTAAGAAAGGATGGTTGTAGCAGGACACAGTTTAAATTATATTTAAGACAACCAGAGCAGGATTCATCTTCAAACTATAGAAAATCCCTCCTCACCATATTTCATCAGTTCTGCTTTCCTTGGTACTAAATATTGGGAATACATTTGCCATCTCGGAGGTAATATACAATGCATATGTATGAAATTAGGTCTATTTATCTGCAGTCACACATGCTGATGAACTTAACTTTTAACGCTTAGTTTTTGATCTGTTCAGACCATGCCTACATTTCTTACGTTTATTCTTTTGGACCTTTTGTTTGAATCATTTATATTATTCTTTGTAAAAAAAAAAAAAATGTGTGAACAATATAACTAATGGTTCTCGTGCGTCTCTTTTGCTTCTGCAGGAGGGATTTTTGAAACTGTGGAAAACGAACCTGTTAATGTTGAGGAATTAGCGTTCAAGTTCGCAGTGACCAGCATTAACAGAAACCGAACCCTGATGCCCAACATCACATTAACCTACGACATCCAGAGAATTAACCTTTTTGATAGTTTCGAAGCCTCCCGGAGAGGTAACTATTTTCACATTTTTAAAAGCTTCCTTGGGTGATATGACTGCTCTACAAGTCACCTTCTTTTCGATGCCCTTTTTCAAAGTGGGCATCTTTGTGCAAATGGGTTGCAGGAAATCGGGGTTGGTACCAGATGTCACTGTCCAGAGCAATCGCAACTGTCCTAATGGATGTGGCCCAGCTCTGTGTTGTGGGCCTTTCTGATTAGCTTACCCTTCAGTGCCCTGTACTCTGTGATTAACTGGTTCAGCTGTGAATGGAAAATGTCAAGCTTGATCTGTTTTTCCTTCCCAAGGCTGAGATACCACCATGAAATTGTGCAGTGCAGTCAAATAAAACTTTGTGGAAGGTCATATCCACCAAGCGTGTGGAAATGCCCACGGCGCATATAACTCACACCCTGAATTTTAAAGGGTTGTAAGCCCCTGGTTTACCAAGCATTTTCTCTCTTTTTTTTTTTAACTCGCTTATACAAGATCGTAAAACTACAAAGATTACAAATACTGAATCATTAAGTTGTACACCTGAAACTGATATAATGTTCTATGTCAATTATACCTTGATAAAAAAAAAAGTTTAAAAATAAGGAAAAAATGGAATTATACAACTAATACAACAAACAAATAAATAAAAGAGGAAACTTGGAGTCAAAGAAGTTCATTGAGCTCTGTGCATGCTCCAGGTAGAAAAAGATATCCACTGGGGGAAAAAAAATTAAAACGAAGATTAAACCTATGAGAATAACCTTTGCATTTGATCATTTGATTCTCTTTTGCTTCTGAACATAGAAGTTTCTAAAAAGTCATCTAATTTATGTGTAGGCTGCAAGGTTTTCTCATGGGGAGAACTGTTGGAATTGTGGGGCTCCCCGAGTCACCCCCCAGGCCCTTCCAAGGGGACTTTGCGAAGCACTGTCATATTTGATATGCTCGAAGCTTGGCCTATATCAAGAAGTTGAGACGTTTGTGTGAAAACAAAGGTGCTCGTCACCCCAGAAGAGAGGGGCTCTTTCTCTCATAAAGAAAAGCTTCATCCAACAAAAACCCCCAAATAAATGAAATATAACGAACGCCATGTTCTTGCTGATTTCCAAGTAACTAAACACTGGTTGTTTCTACACAGAATCAACCCAGTTAGGATTATAGAATGTGTTCACCTAATGCACTCTTCTGTAAAATTCTTTTTTGTTTTTTTTACAACAAAATGTAAAACTTGTTTTCTTGGGAGCACAGACAAAAAGTAAATAGCATAATGATTTTTTTTTTTCTACGTAGGGCATGATCTTAGTAACGAGAATATTTCTTTTAAAAATGTATGGAGCTGCAGATACTACATAGGTCAGAACTCTCTATGAACAGATACAAAATTTATATAGCATTTAAGTTTACAAGGCATCATCACATAGATTATCTCTATGGGTTAGATCTCTAACTTTCTCTTTCTCTCTCTCTCTCTCTCTCTCTCTCTCTCTCTCTCTCACACACACACACACACACACACACACACACCCCAAGAGCACTGAGTAAATACCTCAGAAAGCCAACCACATGTAACCATTATACTTCAACCCACATAAAATCGAAAGCTTTTTTCGTGATCTGAAGTACCTGCCAGTACTTGTAAATTAAACACCCCCAAAGCTTCTTAAAACTAGTAATTTGCTGGCAAACAGAATTCAAAAGGATTGATTTTCTGTCAAGTACTATTAGCATCCCAGAGCTAAATATTAGCAGGAATCTCCATCCATTGCCCGTGTTAGACAAAACAACGGTTCGTATATTCTCATGCTTTCATTGTATCTTGCTAACCATTCAAAACACATTCATCAGATGAGCTTCTGAGGATCATAGCAACTTAAATTTACGGGACTTAATGCAGAAAGTTATATGTCTTCGCATCTCCTGTGCTAAATCAGTGCCAAGAGCCAAAAGCTTTCCTCGTGAATGGCTGTCAACATTTGCTGCCCCACAGATATTTGGAATTTGGCTCTCAAAATTTTATTAATTTTTCTCTCTAAATCAAGTTGGATGATTCTAAGTCAAATAGTTTTTTCTACTTACTTTTATTTCTAGAATGACATCATTATGAATATTAACACAATTTCATTTATAAAATATGCTATCTTTTTATTCAAGTATTCAATTATCTCTCAGGAGTTTCGAATTCCTTTAAACTAGCATTAAAATATAAATTTGAAATGCTATTAAATTTAGATTTCATGCCAGCATAAATTTATGCTAGCATATAATAAGGAGGCACGATTTTGCATGGTTGTAGAATATAATATGTCCCGACCTCTCTAGAAGGGAATTTGATTAATTGTATCGAGTAACTTAAAAATATCGACAACCTTTAATTACAGCTGAACATGTACTCTAAGACTACAATGTAAAATTCAGAGAAAAATATAAGAACTAAAATAACTACTATAATATTACTTATAACGGCATAAAATTAGGAGCAGCTTAAATAATCGATATCATAGGAATAGTTAAATGATGACATATTCATACTTAAAGGGCTATTCTAAAAACCATAAAAACATAATTTTGAAGAATTTGTACTGATTCAGGAAAAGGAATTCTTTAGTGTCAAATTTATTTTTAAATAAAGCAAGTAATGCATCGAACTGCATCTATATGATTCTTATATATATATATATATATTAATATCTATATGTCACCAAAATATAAATAGATGCTATCCCAAGACGATAGAATTACATGGCCTTTTTCACTTCCTTCTGCTTTCAAATATTCTAAATTCTCTCAATAAGTGTGCATAACCTTACAATGAGAAAAATAAATGTTATAACTTAATTTTAAATACATGTTGACTTGATTTTGTAAGGTTACATGTTGACTGCTATTGAGTTAAAGAAAGGCCTGACTTTGAACTGAGTCCCTGGGCTCTGGTACAGCTCTGCTATTATCCAGTGGTCCTGACGTACTCCACTGTCTATTACTGGGTTGGACAAAATGTCTTCTAAGGTCCCTTTAAGCTATGCTATTCGATTATTGTTTAATTAATTAGGTATCAGTCTCACTTAACATTCTTCAGCAGTTTTTCAGTAATCCTGGGACGCCTATGTGAATTGTGGGAAGACAGGATCTAAAGCACTTTGCAGTCACCCAGAGAGTCTTCTCAGTCCTATGACTACATTAACATCTTCACTGTCACCCCGGCATATGACACAACTCCATTCACATGGCGTTTACTTAGGAAGTGGCTTGTAGGCTAGCTCTGAGTGCTCCTGGGTAACAGCACACCCAGCAAGGAATTTAAACTCTGTCTGACTAAAGGTAATGAAGCGAGACCAGCCTCTCATTTTCATTTGCAGGGAGGTGGTCCCATGATGCGTTGCTAATCAGTTCTACATTTACATCTCTCGGTGTTTTAGTGTCCGAGGAATTCTGGAAGTTGGATTAAGTATGCAGATAAAGAGTGGAGGAAAGTTTCCAATAGTGAAGCTAAAAAGAGGATTCATGGAAGGAAACATTAAATTTATGGAACTCTCTCTCCTCTTTTCCCTGCTACCCTCTCTTCCCAACCCCTTCTCGTCTTTGGGCATCAGCGTGTGACCAGCTGGCTCTTGGTGTGGCTGCTCTCTTTGGTCCTTCCCACAGTTCCTCGGTCAGTGCTGTGCAGTCTATTTGCAATGCTCTCGAAGTTCCACACATCCAGACCCGCTGGAAACACCCCTCGGTGGACAACAAAGACTTGTTTTACATCAACCTCTACCCGGATTATGCGGCTATCAGCAGGGCCATCCTGGATCTGGTCCTTTACTACAACTGGAAGACAGTGACTGTGGTGTATGAAGACAGCACAGGTATGGGATGCTCCCTTGACTGCTCCTGGCCATGTTTGGTCTAAACAGAGGGAACCAGAGTGTCCTGTAGGCATTAACGCACCAAGCGGAGTGCATGGAAATGCTTTTATATTAAGCCAATGGAGTACTCTAATTTAGGAATGCCATGTCTAGCTAATTCTAATTCCTTTTGGCCAGTTGATCTTTTCATCATCGAATTTAGGAGTTTTGTTTTGTTTTATTTTGTTTTTAAGAACTATCACCTTTTGATACATGTTATAATCTAATCAGAATATTAAAAATATTATTTCATTCATCCAATTCTATTAAGACTGGGCCCTGGACTCCTTTCCTTGAAAAGTGCAGAGAAAGTTTGAGAATGAGCATAAGGTATGATTGCGACTTGATAACCAGCAGCATAAATGTCTACAAAAGTTTCTAAGTGGGTTAACAAAGAGGGATCCAGTTAGAGGCTAGATCGAGAAAGCTGACCATTTCATGGAGGAAGGACATCGACCCTCCGGAGATGAGCCCTTAAGAAAGCTGGTATGTCCCAGCTGCTTATTTTAGGGTGCAGGACAGAAACGTGGTGCTCCACGCTTTGCTCTCCCTAGACACTGTCTCTGACCCTATCCCGTTTGAAAGTTTCTTTTAACGGTATCGTCCCCCTTTGCCTTCGGGTTACGTTTTGAGGGTTGTCGGAGTTCAGGACCCCTTTTATTCAGTGTGAACTCTGCTGGTGACTCTCCATTGTCCACATAATAAAGTGCAAGTTTTTCTAATGTAGAGCTCTCCGCCACCCAGGCCTTTTCATCTTCATTAACCCAGGAAGAAGCCTCTCTACGTCCCCTCTAGCCTCACAGCCCCCAAGTTCACGCCCACTCTTCTTTTCGGAGGGTGGCCCCACACTTGGGATGATCCTCCATACCCCCGAGGTGGTGAGCTCCCTCCTTCTTCTGACTACACTCATATATCACTTCATCCTTCAAGCTCTCTGAGACCACCATAGGGTTCCGTGTCACTTTGTAAATATAAGTGTTATATCATGTGTTTCAATTACCTGTTTCCATGTCTATGAGGTTAGGGATTCCTTAAAAATGGAAGTTTATCTTATTTAGTTTTCTAATCTAATATCTAACACATTCCTGGCTCATAGGAAAGTACTTAATAATTACATGTGGAAGAAATAATATTACAGTTGACCCCTGAACAACACGTTTGAACTACCTAAGTCCACTCAGATGTAATTTTTTTTTCAATAAATATACAGTTGTCCAACTATATCCCAGGTTTTGCATCCATGGATTCAACCAACTATGGATCAAAAACAGTATTTTTGATCTGCTACTGGGAACCTGCAGATGTGGAAGGCTGACTATACGCATCATTCCATACCACTTCATCTAAGGAACTCAAGCATCCTCAGATGTTGGTATCTGGGAGGTCCTGGATCCAATTCTACACAGATACCAAGGGACAACTGTATTTACTTTAGGGATATTTTTTCTCCAAGAATTGAAATTGGCTTCTTTTTAACATACATATTTAGCAGTAATATTAATAAAATTATCAGCAAAAATTATCAGCAAAGCATTTTTAAACCGTCTAATAGTATTTCATTTTTCACTGCCCCTTTCACTAAGCACTAGCCCTTACCATTCCCAGAGGATGAATAGTGAGCCTCCTCTACTTGGCATTGAACTCTGGTTCCACTTTAAACTGTCAGATAAAAGTGGCTGGAAGTTTGCATTTATGTATTTTCTTATTACACTTTATCTTCTTTTAGGAAGAAGTGAAGGTAGGTGATTGGGTATATAATTTATAAAGATTATATTCAGAACAGTTCTACTGGGAAGGATAAGCCAAAGGCAGTCATATTTTTAAAGCTTCACCTGCTTGCTGTGAAGGAAGAACATATCAAATGAACTCTACAAGCGCATACAGAGAGCCTCGAGAGAGAATATTATACTGTAAACGCGAGTGAAGGCAGACCCTCTGCGTTGCCTACCTTTGTAAACAGAGAATTCCATGAGCTGATAAAATCACACTATGCCTCATCATGGTTTATACACTATGATATAATTCCCTCACACTATTTCTATCATCCCTAGCAAAGCAGGACCATCCTAAAGGAATACAAATCAACAAATTATATTGAACTTTTGAATTTCACCTAAGAGTTTAACTAAAGGTAGGAGCACAACTGTGTAAATTTCAAAACATACTTAGACAAAATGTAATTTGTGAAAAACATGACTCAAAAGTTGATATCCTAATCACCATTCTGATTTCAGGTGAGCACCCATAAGTGTTGGCCATTTTTCACAGGAGAAAAATCATACTATCATTTCTACCATCTCTTACAAGAAACTGAAATCCCCATTTTATCCCTGTTAAGTTCACCTGAGCTCAATAAATAGTTGCTGAAATTGAAAATCCAAAATGAGACTGCATGTTGCCCATTAAGTTAGAGATAATTCATGTTAAAATGATTTTGCCCACAAAGACATTAAAAATGTAAATGAATAATCAATTGAGCCATTAAATTGGAGCCCAGAGAGTAAACGGGTCAACTGAGATCAATAAAAGTGACATCTTTGACTTTGAGTAGATTTAACATTGCCTGACTCAGGGTTTTGGTTGCAGTACTTAGTAAGCCATAAAAAGGAGAAAACAGTAAACCTGAAGGAAAGGAAAGGACTTAGGTGTGCTCAGCTCCCACCCTTACACCAGAATTAAGTATCCACTAAAGAGCACTTTGTTGGGATTTGTTTAGGAGTGTGTTAAATAGCCTGAAACCAGCGCAGATGTCTGTGGGACCAAATGGCCCATGACTCCCACTGAAGTCAATGGAAGCACTGTGCATGTCTCTAAAGATGAAATTCAATTCACTCAATACTAGCAGGCAGAACTCTGTCCTCTAGAAGCACAAATGTAGAAAGATCCTTGAGCACCTTTAGGGGAAGTCGAGTTTTGTCTTGCTTCATCTCTCTCTCTGTTGCCTAGATGTTCTTCCCATCGGTTACCTACTTTTCTCTAATTTCTCATTCAGAGATGACCCTAGGCAATTAGAAGCTGCTGCTCATTGGTCGTCCCCTCTGCCTCATTAGACCCCTGGTGGAAGCCTGGCTTTGATTCCTTCACACACATCAAAAAGAGCTGGGAAGCTGAGCACTGAATGGAGTGTGGAGGATACTCAGCAGTTTCTGCTTTCTCAAGGCCAAACTTAGTGAAATGTACCCACAACCATTTCTGTAAAACAGGGCCCAGCAAACTTTTTTTCCTCTGGAGGCCAGATGGTATATAGCTTAAGCTTTATCGGCTCAGTCACAACTACTCTGCTCTGCTGAGGTAGCAAGAAACAGCCCTAGGCAGTACATAAGTGAATAAGTGTGATGTGTTTCAATAAAACTTTATTCACAACAAACGGGAAGGCCAGTGTGGTTGGATCAGAGTGAGGGGAAGCATGGTGGGAGAGTTGGTCAGAGAGGAGAGCCTTGTAGATCATGGAGGGCTTTGCGGACCACTGGAAGAGCTTCTGCATCTCATGAAATGGGAAGCCATTAAAGTTTTCAGCAGAGGAGCAAAATGATCAGATTCACATTATAAAAAGACCACTCTGGCTCTTATATTGATAGTATAAGGAGGCACGGGTAAAAACAAGTGGCTCCTAGAGAAATCAAAGCGAGACGAAAGCGATGGTAGCAATAGAGGACTAAGAAAAGGTCATACTCTGGAAATGTTTTGAATGTTGAGCTGACACACGCCCTGAAGGAGTAGAAGCTGGGCAAGAGAGAAAAAGAGGCGTCAAAGATGCCTCTGAGCTTTTTGGCCTGATCCAAAGGAGAGAGCTAGTTTGGAAGACGAAGGATGGTATCGACAGTTTTCCCATGTTAAGTCTGAGTTTGCAATGTCTACTAAACATCTAAATGGAGGTGAAGTGTAGGTAGTTGAGAGTTCCTAAGCATACTGATGGGACTACATGAGGCCACCAAAGAAATAAGTTCTAGCCAGATGCATCTAGTCCTGAATTCATAACACATAGCCCTTCAGATTTTTTTCGTCCATGGTTGTCTTAAGTCATTTTTCTCAACACATCAGAGCCCTGAGATTTCTATCATACAGGTTACAATAAAGAGCTGTTAGCTCTCGCCTGAAACATAGTCTCAAAGCTTTACAGTGAGGATTAATTGGAAATGAGATAATAAAAATGCAGTGGTTGAAAGAAACAGGGAGAAAGCCCAAGGGAAACGACGAACACAAAAATCATGATAACCAAATTCTTGAGCACTACGTGCCTTGCACTTTTCTAATTACTTTGTATAATTAAACCATTTAATATGCTCAACCATTCTGTAAATAAATGAAACAGCTGCTCTTATAGCTATATTTAAATAGAGATTTAGATTTGTTACATTTATTACATTTTTTTCCTATTTTCCCATAGAAAACAGCTAGTATACATTGTCCAGAACCAAGAATCTTGACAGAGTCTAAGATTTGGACTTGAAGAAAATTAACATTTTGGCATAGATGACTAAGCCAAAATGAAAGATGATCAGTAGCAAAAAATAAATAAATAAATAAATGAATCTTTTCACCATCAATAACTCAGCACACTGGGTTGTTTTAACTACTATTAGCCAAAAAACTTCTGCTATATGCCTTTTCACAATTCCACCTGAAAGAATTGGATTCTAGAAAACCCTTGACACTTAGTACCAACAAGATTATAAATTGCTCCTTCTCTCTCCTCTCATTCTTTTCTTCCTTTCATATTTACACAGCCCTGATCTTACATTCCTGATCAGAATCCTACTCAAATTTTCAGAATTTTGCTCAGGGAATTAATCTTCAGATATTGCATGCCAGGTATATTTATTTTAGTTACCATTGATATTAGCCAGAATTTGGGGGCAAAATATGCTGATGAAGCTAACTACAACACAGGTAATATCAAATATTTTGACTAGATTCTTCCATGAGGTAGTTTGCAAACAAGTGACAAAATTTTTCTTTTGGGAAGCATAGTCTCTCTTTGATGCACTTTTTAAAAAAGCTTATGTATGAAGATCTGCACTTAAAAGGGCTGTATTTCCCCAGGTAATTCACTCACTCACCCATTTCCATTTCTCAGTTCTAATTTTTCCTCCTCTGTGGAGGGTACATAGATCCCTTTAAAAATCCTATTAGATTTGGGTATATTAATATACCAACAAGTTTGTGAAATGGCATTTTGCATGTTTCTAAGTTCAAATGAAGAAGAAATTAACATTTAAAATGTGCGATCTTATCTTCGGCTTGTTACATTCATTTTCATGGCATCAAACCCGCTGGTGTGGTTTAATGAACAGGGAATTGGATTAAGACTCAAGAAAACCCAGGTACTTTTCTTTTGAACTGATGCTCATTAATATAACTAAAGCTGTCCAGAAATGAATTGGACTGCGACATGAGGTAGAGAATTTCTCAAATGGAGAAGTTTCAGCAGCAACTGCCTAGAGGGGATTCATGCGACAATTCTGGGTTTGACCTTTAAGGTCCCTTCAATTCCTAGAACCTGTGACTCATTTTCAGGGCTAATCCAAACAATTAACCTCACCATGCATTCCTTTCCTTACTGTAAAATAGCACAGACACCTATCTACCTCAGAGGTATATTCTGAGGTTTACTGAACTATCTATAAGGTGTGGAGCATCCTCCATAAAAAGGGGCGATGTAAACAGCAAAGTTTATTATGATTTAGGGAGAAGTTATGGAAAATTTTAAACACCTACTGAAAACAGCGGGTTCTTTTTTTCTCATCCACATGCTCTACAGGTTCCTACTCGATGTGCCTGCAAATCAGCATTTTTCTTTGTCATACCTGAGTGCAGAGTAGGTAGGCAGCCAAAGCAAGTGTTTAGAATTGGCCATTTTGACATTTTCGAAAGTTATCTCTATATGCAGAGCCCAGCTCAAACTCACGTGGAATAAACAGGCTCTTCGCTATAAAGTACTTTCCCAACCAAAGGAGCAGCTTCCAATTGCATTTCTGGAGGTGGGAGTGGAGGAAGGAGGCTCTTGTATTATTTTTCAACTGCACATTTGTACCTTTTTATTTAGAAAGATTTGAACTTAGAGAAAAGCTGCAAGAAGGGCACAATGAACTCCTAAATGCCCTTCATTTAGGTTCAACGATTATCACTTGGCCACGTTTGTTTCAATGCTTGATGATTCTCTCAATATAAAAACAACCACGACAACCATAATAATAAGTAGCAGCATTATTGAACCATTTGAAAATAAGTGGCAGATATTATGAGCTTTTCACCCCTAAATATATTAGTGTACATCCTAAGAACCAGGACCTTCCTTGAAATAATCACACTACAATAATCAAATACAGGGAACTTAACACTGAATCAATACTATTAGCACATATGAATATAATAATAGTTTTTTTAAAAAAGGAAACTCTGCAGAGATGACTGGGGCTAGGGGAAGCTGGCGCTTGCTGGCCAAAAAGCCCCATGGCAGGTTATGCTTAAACATGGGGATTCTTCCTAGTAGCCATGTCCCTCTAGCGTGTGGTTTTTGTCCCAGGCACAGGCAGAGCCAGCTTGGGGTGCTTGTGGCCAGAGGTGTTTTAAGCCCTCTGGCATTTTTCACCTGTCCAGAGGGGCCCAGAGCCAGCTCACGTGCCACCCTGACCCTTATGGGAGAGCCACCTGTGCTCAGGTTGTCCTCACACTCTCCCACCACAAGAAAAGGCTGATTGAGACAGCTGGGTCAGCCTTGATCAAAACACAGACAAAATCTGTTCTGGATCTGGTCCTGACAATATGCTTCTAGAATAAGTAAGACTTGACCACACCCACACCCACAGACACACTCTGTATTTCCATTTTCTCTAATTATATAAAAAATTATCCCCACGGCATTGTTTGAAAGCCAGAGTGGCCCACTGCATTTAATTGTCCCGTCCTTTCATTCTCTCGGCCTAAAACGCTTCAGCCTTCCTTTGTCTTCCGTGACCTTGACATTTTTATTGAAGGAGAGTCTAGTTCAATTTTATTGCAGAATATCCTTCACTTGGGTCTGTTGGTGACTCCTTATCTGTATTTTATTTTTGAAGTCCCTCCACCACAGTGAGCTAGAAAGCCACCCCCACATTCCCATTTTCAGCTTTGTTAAGTTCTCTTACCGCTCTCTGGCTCTCTGACTGGTGTCTGATCCTGGGAGCACACACCCCCTTGGCCGGAGCTGGCTTCCAAACCCGAGGGGACCATAAGCATAGGGAGGAGGTGTGCCCAAATCAGTGTCCTTTCCCTGAAAAAAAAAAAAAATTATTCATTTAGGAAATAGTTTTTAACTATCTTTTACAATGGGGTGATGGATTACAGCAAAATGCGAAATGCAAAAAAGAAAAAGGAAAAAAAAAAGGGGAAGCTGCCTCTCCATTTTGTATCTGCGGGAACTAAAAAAGAAAGCTTTTTGAATTGTAAATTCTATAACTTCTGCTAATGAAGGCAGAAAAGCTATATTTTATTTTATTTTATTTATTTTTTCATTTTAAAGCAATCAATTGCTAGGGGAAGAAAAATGTAAGCCTTGCTGTTCCTGGCTCATGGTTCTTTCCCAAACTTGGGTCAGTAATCTTTCGATTTCCTGACCTTCTCCTATCCTGAGGCCATTCACCTGCATGCAGACAAAATGAGAACATTAGGGGCTTACGAGTGAGTTTTCCCAAACATAAATTTTGTCCAATTAGAAAATGGCCTTTTGTACTAAGTTGTTCTCCTTTCTACTCTATTGGTATTAAAATAACTTTCTTTTATAAAAGTCATGAAAGTGCATGGGCACTTGTTTTGAGGTTGAGAGAGCAGTGTTTAATGACCTCATTAGCCAAATAAAGGTTGAACGCTTTATGCTGATCCAAAGTTTCTCTGTTTATTTCTGCAGTTATTTATTTATAGCTAGTTATCTCATGATTCAGTCAGTTGCTCAGTTGACCTGAAATGTAAAATGCAGGAGGGGCCACTGATTTGGTGAAAAGAGCCCTAGATTGGGAGTCAAAAGGTCGACCTGGCTTGAAGCCCTATGTGCCACTCAGCCTTAATGTGACCCGGAGCAAGTTGCTCCAGCCTCCAGCAGCCTCAGCTTGTTGTAATTGATAAAATTAAGGAGTAAATGATGCCACAAACACATCATGAGCTGATGGGATAACATTTTTCTATGGGGCTGTGAGCGCCTCAAAGTACGATTGTGTGTCCTGTCCCCAGCGTTTGGCACGGGGCTTGGCGTCTAATGAGCATCCAGGAGATGTTATTCTGCAAACATGAATGAATAGACAGAGAAAACGTATTCAGCTTTAAATGCCATACACGTGTAAGTCCATCATGATAAGGAAGACGTACGTACTTCACTTCAAGGGTGACGCTCCGTTCCACAAGGAACAAAAGAGCAGCCCATGGAAGCATATGAAGTGAGCTTCTTAAGTGTTTTTCCCCCATTGACCTCTCTTGTGGTCATGCCCAAGTTAAAACAAAAAAAGTATGTGACTGCAAAGAAGGAGAGTGATAGAGAAACAATCTGGAGTAAAGAAGAGAGGAGAGTGGGTCCCTGCATCTAATTTTTCCAGATCTTAGCAAGTAATCCAAAACTCTATTCCTGCAGCACCAACAATTTCTATTTGTAAGGCAGGGCGGTGCGGGGGCAAGGCCAAGAGCTGGGCTCACAGACAGCAACGTGAATCTTCGGCCCCCCAATCTCTGTGACCCTCA
The DNA here is from genome assembly GCF_014176215.1 of Rousettus aegyptiacus. NCBI lineage: Eukaryota > Metazoa > Chordata > Mammalia > Chiroptera > Pteropodidae > Rousettus > Rousettus aegyptiacus. Next base: position 8,875,011 of record NW_023416307.1, read on the forward strand.
GTTGGCTATTTACTCGCTCTGAGCCTCGGTTTCCTTATTTGAAGATGATAATGCTTGCTTCGTGGGCTTATCGTGAGGATTAGCAACTGTGCAAGTCCACGTGCTCGTGTTTCATCCATTTTTAGTACTCATCAGAGGCTCAGGACAAGTGACTCCGGAGGAGGGCAAGGGGCTCGTTATTGGTACTTGTGAGCCTTCAGCCGTGTTGATTGATTTGAAAAGAAGCAAGAGTCCAGGAAGGCTATCATTCTAACAATTTCTATTTTTATGCTAAAAAATTAAAGAAGAATAATGAGCTCTAAATCTTGATATGGTTCTCTAACTCCCGCCTCCATTGCCCCCTCCCATTTGACTCTGAAGAGTAGCTTCATTACAAATTTACTGTACATCAGAACCAAACCTATACATAGTATTAGAGGAAACTTTTAACATGTGAGCCATAAAAAAAAAGGTGGCTTCTGGGGAAAAATAACTGAATAAATAAAAAAAGAAAATGAAAGAAATGCATGAAGTCCAGAAGTAGCTGGTACCCACGCTGTATCTTGCATAATACATATCACCATTTCCATCTGAATACTGATAAAGCTTAATATTTTCTATTGATTACTTGAAGCTGACAAATCCTGAAGGCACAGAACTGTGTAGTAAAAAAAAAAAAAAAAAAAAAAAAAGCCAATTCTGCAAAGTAATGGGAGTTGCTGACTGAGAGCCAACATCATGCAGTGTAGCAAGCACCAGTTAACACCAGGGGAAATGAAATGGAGGCTTGATGTAGCTGTCTCTCTTGCCCTAGGTAAAGCGCTTCTGCGAAAAAATGGTGCAGCTCAGTAGAATCACACTTGTGGCAAATCAAACATCCTCCATCAAGTTAGTACACATTTTCCTACAATGATCATTGGTGGATTTTTGAAGAATTTATTTCTGCTTTTATTGTGATCTCTAAAAATTCTACCTTTTTTTTTTTTAATCAAGAAAGGATTTCCCAATTCAGCATGTAATCATATTAGAAAGAGACTATAATGAGCCATTTGTAAGTAGTTTATATGGCAGGAACTGGAAGATTATATGGAGCAACACAACTAATTAACTGGTAAAGAGTATTTTATATATAAATACTTGATGAAAGACTTACAGGGTTTATAGCCCCCAAGGAATTCTAGTTTTCTGCTGGCTTTTTAAGTGAACAAGTGTATCTGTTGCATTATGCACCTTTGGAAGCATCAGCAACTTTTTATTTTAAAAGTTTTACAGTTACAGACTTGATTTGTTAAAAGTTTGAGATGTTGGCTACAAGCTGGAGAAGACAATAGCATTCCAAATAAATTCAAAATATACTTGGGAAAATTGTGCTTCCCAGCCACACATTACCCACAAAAGGAAAATACAGTATAATCTGCCACAGAAAGAGGAATGACAAATGAGAAGTCAATGGTGTAACCTTTAGGTTGGGTGGCCTCTTGAGACATCTTGGGAATGATATGAGTGTGATTATAAATGGCAATAAACAAATATTCTCTTGACAGAGCAGTCTGTTGCATGATTGGATGTCATTTTCTAGGTCTAATTCGCCTGCAAGAGCTCATCAAAGCTCCCTCCAGATATAACATTAAAATCAAAATTCGCCAGCTGCCCTCTGGGAACAAAGACGCCAAGCCTTTACTCAAGGAGATGAAGAAGGGCAAGGAGTTCTATGTGATATTTGATTGTTCACATGAAACAGCCGCCGAAATCCTTAAGCAGGTAAGAGGGGTCGGGAGGAGGTGGAGTGTGAGGGGAAATGTTCGTTTCTCTATCTCAAAAACGCCATCTGGTCTCACTTAGTGTGCCATGATTAAATTGCAGCAGTCCCGTTTAAGCTAAAGACTGCCGTGTTCAGAACGCCCTGAAAGAGTCAAAGGGTTCAAGGAATTTGGGTGGCCACGTTAAAGCCACCTATCAATGCGTAGTTGTAGACGCACGGACCTGTGTACACAATGGAAGGTGTGGAGAGCCTGCTGGCTGAGTGGCAGAGAGGATATTGTTTCAAGGTGATTAAGCATCTATATATATGAAAAGACTGTGCCAGATTTCATCTGCATGATGCCTGACTTGTCCTAAATACATCTACCTCATGGTAAGACCTCTTTTGTCAAATATGCAGGATTCCAAGCAGAGTGAAGAGGGATTTGGGACAGTCGCAGAAAAGATGCTTCTCTTTTCTAATGTGATATAGACAATGAGCTGTTACGCATTAATCTCCCAGGACAATGTGGGTGGAAATGCTTGGTAAATTGTGAAATCTTGTATATATAAAAGAAGTTAGTAATGTTGAGGAAAATAACAACAGGGTAATAATTTCTGAGCACTTTGGGATATAGCATTGGTCTTATGCTTAAGAAATAAAAGTCAAAATTCAGAAAAAGATAAAGCATAGACTAGTGGTTATTAACCCAGAGTGATTTTGCCCCCTCAGGAACTTTTTGCAATGTCTAGAGACATTTTTGATTGCCATATTGGGGACAATGACACTCTATTGGCAACTAGTAGTCAGAGACCATGGATGATGCTAAACATCTCATAATACATAGGACATCCCCATGACAAAGAACTATGTAGCCTAAAATGTCAATAGCACTGGGGTTGAGAAATTCTGGCATAGCCAAAGACAACAGGAAGGGCTATCTAGATGTTTAAAACAGGAGCATTAATTAAAAATCGGGGGACTAAATTCAAGAGAAATAAGAAAAAATAGCCAAGTTCTATTTTTGTGGCCTAATAGGTATCTCTTCATATTTAATTTAAGTGGTTACTGTGGCATAAGGCAATGTCCTCATCTAAAATGACACGAGCTGTTATTGCACTCCCTAGTTTAAATGGTCTGGGGTTGCTATGTGATTGACTGGTAATGGGTCATTTTCATAAGAAGAACAACCCCTCCACACAAATGCAGAACTTTGAATTTCTGAATCATCTGCAGGAGCTTTTTTAGAGCAGTCGTTTGCCTTATCTCTCCAGTGCTGTGTCTTATACTTAAAGATCGTCTCTTGAATTCAGAGTTAAGTTTTTAATTCCCCCAACAGTAGACAATCAGGCAAGCCAACTAGATGTCTCTACTAGCTCCTGAATGATTACACCAAAAAAAAAAAAAAAAGATCTATTTAAAGTTGTCATTGAAAACAATCCCAGACACCATCAAGGCTAATCCTCTTACTATGGATGAGGTAAAGTCACTTTTCCAGAGTCACACAGCTGGAAACTGTCTGGGACTTGGCCTCCTTTATCCCATCAGGTGCTTTTTTTCACTATGAACGGTTTCTCTTCCAGTAGGCAGAAAATATCTGTTACTTTTAGACTGTAGTTGCTTCGGTAAATCTTTAGATATTATCATTCTCTCTCAGTAAAGAAAGCAAGTATGTTGCAGTGATGTCAACAGCTTAAGAACTTTAAAAGTAAATAAATACAATCAGCAGCCCTTTATCTTAAGGCTTCTTTTAAGAATTTTAATAGTTCATTAACGTGTGGACCAGAACTGAGAAAAACATCCAGATTTTCTGGGTAGCACCCAAAATGCGAGGAAACATCCCTTCACCGGAGCCTGTTATAACGGAGGCTGAGGACTTCCGTCACATTTAAGAGAAGGATTTGCTGATGAGGCTTCTCTTGGCTAGTACCCATTTCGCTCACATAATTGGCCATCTCTCCCCTTCACAGGGCAGCCTTAAAACAGACAAGAGAAGTACCTAGTGGCCATGGGCAAGAAGGGCTGCTAGAGTTTTCCCTCTATTTCTATAAATGTGGACATATCGTGCCTTTGATTTAACTGGCTCTTTCCTGATAGCATATCCATCTGAGAATAGCTCTACCAGGAAACGCTGCAGGGTAAGGGGGAGTGGGATTAGCTAAACTTTGCACTAGCCATTGTTGTCACAAACCCTTTTCCTGCACCCTCCTTCTTATCATGGTTTATATCTGGTGTTTAGTTTTCTTAATTATGTTAGTGGTAAGACTGGCTGTGAGGCTTGGGAGGGAAGAGAGACTGTTCACCCACTTTTTGTTCTAATGATCTGCGCATGTTGTGGAGGGGAGGAAAACCCCTTACAAGGTTTCAACGCAGAAGTCCTGCCTTACTGCACGTGAAATCACAGTAGAAGACTCGGGTTGGCTTAATGGGGCTTTATTTAGTCCTCTAAGAGGGTATTATGATTGGCAAGTGATATGAAAGACCCCAGAACTTTTAATTGTAGTCAAAATGGGGTCCAAGTACTCTTCAAGATCCAGTTTAACTTGTTCCATTAGCCCTGGTCAATAACCGCAGAAGCTACGGCAGAGACCCTCCCTGCAGCGGTCTGCTGAGTGCTTCTCTAAGAGGCTAAGGAGTCAGGAGTTTCCAGCCATCACTCGGCCAAGTTCTGTTTACCTGAGAAAGGAAAAGAAAAGAGAAAAGGGGAAGGAGACTCATCTCCTTTACTGAGGGTCCTACCCGGTGCCAATGACATGACAATGCCCGGCATCCTACATGTCATCTCACGCAATCTCACATTTACCTGGGATAAATTTAATATTCCTACTTCGATGCTGAGGAAACTGAAGCTCAGATGGGTTACGTACCTCCCACAATGTCATTCTCTGAACAGCCAGGCTGCCATGTGGTCCCCAGACCACCTCTCAGAGCCTGTGTGCCCACATAACTGGGAAGGGCCTCTGTTCTGAATGGATAACCACTTCATTTCAAAGTAGGCTTCCAGAAATTTCTGGGAAAAACACCACTACTTGCTGCTGATCTCCTCTAGATAAAATTAGTGTTAATAGCCTTTATTTCTCTGATGACAAAAATCACTGCTGAGATAATTTTCTCTGTCAGGTTAACTTGGCTTTCTTTTCATGCACATTTTTCATTATTTCCCTGCATTTCCCCACACTTTCATCATATTTTACCACTTTTTAATGATTCTTAAGAAAAAAAGAAAATCAAATGCACTTTAAGGAAGGAAGATATTTGACATTTATCTAAAAGTAAAAATTGGGGAAAAGCCTATAGTTATTCTTGGGCATGCTAATCACTCCAGCAAAGTAATTATTTCTTTTCATATTGAACAAGTACTATATGATGAGAATCTGAAAAGTTATTTCCCCAAAATTAGTTAGAAATTCAAATGTCAAGACTTGATTAAGCTACAGAGTTCCAGGTCCCACATATGAACAAACTGCCTTTGTGAATTTCCACAGTCTGAGAATGGCCCCAACAAGCAGCAGCATGCACTTGGGGCCCATTAAGTCACTCGGAGTTCCCGTCTCTCCCTGTCCGGCCACCACCTCCCAGCAGGCATCCTGCTGCTTGGCAAGAATGCTGCCTCTTTCTAAGCTACTTCTGTGCACACCCCAGCTCCTTCTCACCCCCACTTCTCCCGAGTCCCACTATGCTCCTGCCTGTTCTTCATTGCCCAGCACACTTGCACTCTCTCTCTCACTCGTCCTGAGAGTGATTCTACCAGGGGAATGGCTGTTGGGGGATAAATTTAAAGATGAGGCACAGGGCAGGAAAAATTCTACATATGAAATGACTGACACCATGCTGTGTAATAAGCAACCATTTCCTTTAATCGACACAATCACATTGATAGGATCCGTATTATCCTTCTTTCGCAAATGAAAATTGAAGCTCAGAGATAGTGATCATTTCATCTGCTATGTGCTGAGCACGCTTTTAATTCAAAAACCTGTGCCCTGCATGATCTGACCCAGCCTCTCCCTCCAGCCTCCTTGCCAGCCTCTGGCCTCCTTCACGCTATTTCAGAGGCTCTCCCCCTGTCACGTAGAACGACATTCTTTTCCCACTTCGCTGTCTCTGTACTTGCAGTTGCCAGTGACTCTCAAAGTCAGCCTGACCTAAGCCTTCACGAATATCTTCTAAGAGACAAAGTAGCATGAGTTCCCTTCTCATTTTCTATGACCTTGCACTCTACTTAGTTGTTCTATAAGCTCAATAAAAATCTATAATTAATTCGGGATGTTGACTCCTTTGTTATCTATATCCCCTACTATGCCGCAGCCTCCGAGAAGACAGAGTTTTGTTTGTCTTGTTCCCCCTAATCCCCAGCACCTCCTATATTGTTTGACACAGAATGCATGCTCGATACGGCTCTGTAGAATAATTAAATGAATGAATGAATGGCCCAAGAACTATACTATGAGTTCTCAATAAGTAATCTCGAAAATCACCTTCCTTCCACCTTACTCGGTATGCCGTTCTCTCAACTCTACCAAGCACATTTGAGCAAGTCGCTCCTCTCGTGCCTCAGTTTCCTCAAAATGAAGGTTTCATTCAACCTCTAAAGTGTTGTATTATTAAGAAGTGTAATATATTTGAGCCTATGATTCCGCTTCCTGAAAATAAATTTGCCTCTTTGAGGACTCCATAGTCACTTTCAAATCCTGTAATAGGACTGAGGAAGCAGGTCACTATTTCAAACACCGTAGATAGAATCCTCATGGTTTTCCATCCATCAGGAACACTGCATCAGGGCTAGGCCAATACCCTGAGCGGGACAGACAGTGGAATCGCCAACCCCTTTCTCCCAACCCCCCCCCCCCACCCCACACGCACACACAATATTCATGGCAATGAGTATTAAGCTATAATTGAACCATTAGTCTCCATAAAACATTTTAGTACCAAATATTCCTTAGAATTATATTGCATTTTCTCCTGTCAACATTTGTGCGCTCTTTATTTTATTTCTTTTCTTTCGATTAACATAAAAACAAGGCCAGGGAGAAAATGTATTTTTTTAATGCCTGGCTTCCCTCTGCTGGGAAGTGCAACGGCGATGTTGATTAATCAAATAATTTCGTGCATCGATTCTTTCTTCATATAAGTTGTGCCTAATGGCTGTGACTAGAGCAAGCAGAGGCAGTTAGATGGGTTTCATGTCCTGTTATTACAGGATAGAAAAACCATCGGTCTTCATCTCCCAGGACAGAAAACATCAAGCCAAGCAGTAGGGCTGTGATGTGCTAAGAGGCTGCAAACCTGTGTTTGGAACCTGCACCCACTAAGTTGGATTTTCGAGTTCATCATTTCTAATCGTAAACACATAGAATAGGCCGAAGACCCTAGTAGCCACCTTTTAATGAACACTTACTTATCCTCGGCACTGTGCTCAGCAGGTGAAATGCATCGCTCGTTTAACTTTTACGAGAAAATGCTGTGTACTAGAAACAGAGAGAGCTCAAAGAGATTTTGTAACTTCCTCAAAGACACAGAACCAGCAAGTGGTCAAAACTTATGTCGGGATTTAAGAGGGTAAAAAAGTATCCTATCCTGCTACCCTTACGTAAACTAATATGTCAACTGAATCTCACGGTAATGGAACCTGAAACACATTTTAGTTAACTTTCCCACTTCTTGAATGTAGATGTTTCATTTTCTTTTCAAATGCCCAATAATTTCTAGTTTAATAATTCCTCAAGAAATGTTGATTATGTAGAAAAGTCCCACGGTCGAGTAGAGAGTATGGTAGGGCCACAATAGAGAAATTCACTCTTTCATTAAACACATATTTGTTGAGCAGTGATTGAAGGTGATAAAGATACAAGTGACAAGAAAATTAAATCTCTGCTTTCTTAAGGCAAAAGGATATCTTAAAAATGAATATGTTAAGAATATAGCTATCCAGTGCCTACAAATTAGTTGGCAACTGTAAAGCTAATTTCTAAAGCAGTACGAGAACATGGCCAGAGTCTTAGAAAGTTGGGAGATTCAGTTGCAAATTTTGCTTTTCCCAATAAAATAATTGTCACTTATTTGATTCTCACTAGGTGCCAACCAACACATGCTATACAATTGACTAAAATGATATATTTTTATCCTCTCAAAATATCCCTTCTTACAGATGAGAAAAATGAGGTTCCATGTCATGCACTCCATGACAAAGCTAAAATTTCAAACTGAATTCTGATGTGCCTATAATTTGAGTTCCTTAGACCCTCTAAATATGCTACTTTGAGCAAGTCTGTTGATTGTTCTTTAACCTCACCTGTAAAAATAGGATTGTTGGATTCCGATCTTGCTAAAGATCCCTTTAGCTCTGAGCTTCCACGCAGGCAAGCAACCAAGAATTCCCTTACTAATCTAGACATAAAGAATTTACACAGTGCCTTATACTCAGTAAGTTCTTAAATAAATAGGGAAATAATTAAGCAGTTCATTGTTTTTGAAAATTTCTAGAATCCTTTGGTAGTCTTTGAAACGGTTAACTAATGATAAGCTCATTCATTTTGGATAAATCCTGAGAATGTAATAATGATGAATCTCTATTTATACTAACTGGATGATAATTTGTAGTACATTATATAATTATTTTGGCAGCACATTCTCATCCTAATTAGATTCCTCTCAGGCCGATATTAAAATTGATTTACATTTCCTGAGAACATAGTTTGGTTGTAAGGAGTGGTTCATTGATATGAGTATGTTATTAAATATACACAAGAATTTATCGGCCTCTATGGATAGCCAACAATTAACTGAAGGAGTTTACAACTTGTCCATATTTTTAGTGTACAGAATGTGCCCATTTGAGGATTCTCAAAAAGCTCCAAAAAGTAGGTTTGCAAAAGCATTTAGATTTGTTTCAATCTGAATTGGTAATAAAAATCAAAATTACGTATATGCCTCAGAATTGCTCTAATGCTTAATTCTAGCTACATCAAAATTTGGCTGTAATAGGCGATAAGAGAAATTATTCTTGCAATAAAAGTGGAGGAAATTTAGAAGAACTCATGTAAAGAATTCGAAGATATGTATATCAAAGCATGTCTTAGGCTTACAGCAGGATCAATGAACCTCAGCTTTATTTAACATTTTGGGGATGTTCATGCCCCTTAGTGTGCTTTTTCAGGGGAAAAGATTCATAACTTCTATCAGATTCTGTAAAGAAGCCTGAAGACTAAAGTAGGTTAAAAACCACTTTGCTATATTAACCATATCTGCCTCTTCAATCCTTCAAACATGCAAAATTTTATCTAAAGGATCCCTCTGGCCTCTTTTTCACATAACCGTGAGCCAAATCATTTCCATCATAAGGGTGATCCTGTAAGATGTAGATGTCACCATTTATTCAGCTAACACATACCAGATGTTTTCTATGTGCCAGGGTCAAGGGGGAATAAAATACTATGCAAAGCTCTAATGTATTAAATGAGATGGTTTACTACAGTACCTAGTAATTTATTTGCAAAATGCATAAAATTGGAATATCACAGTATATACCTCATGCTGATCTGTGAAAAGTTCAATGTGACAATGTTTATAAGGCATTAAGCCCACCACTGGGGTGTGAAATTTTCCACATTAAAAATTATCATGATCATCATCATCAGCGGTGTTGGGCTTCCCAATCCTATCACTGCCACACCTCCTACACTCTATCACAGCAGACTTCCCAAACCTCCTCTCAGCTCGACTTACCAAGTCTCCCAACCTTATGAAGAACTCGCCCAACGTCATTAAACCTCCATGCTGAACTTAACACACTCCCTCCTCATCCTTCCTCCAGCCAACCACCTTTTCCTCCCATCTCTTGTTCGTGTCTACAAATGCCATCCAATTACTCAAGCCAGAAACTGAAGAATCTACTTGACTCTTTCTCATCTGTCCTATGTATGAGTTTCCAAATGCTTTATCCTGTCTTCTGAATGTTTCAGATTCGGCCCCTTTTTCTCCACCTCTCTCATCATCTCCCTCCTACACCAGGATAATTGATCTCTCTGCCACCAGCCCCCTCCCTCTCCTCTTCCCCACTCAGCCTCCACGTAGCTGTTCATTCTAAATGAAATATCTGACTTTATCACTTTCATGTTTGAAATTGCTGAGTGTCCTCCCCAAGCCCTCACTGATTAAGTATAAAGGACACATTGTTGAATATGCCATGAAAAGTCCTCCACATCTTATGCCTATTGCCATTATAACATTACTACACAAAAATATTATTATGTCTATTACATAATTTTAACAAAAAAAAGTTACTATTTTTTTTTTTTACAATCTGCCCTTTCTTGATGAAAAGTGACTTTATTGAGATTAAATCCTTCCCAAACATCGCCAAAGGGATTTAAAGTTAGGATCTAATTAAATTTAATGTCTAAAGAGATGCTGACTAGAAGAGCAATGAAAATTTGAATTTCTGGACATCGTTCCATTGTGTAGTGGTTACACATCTGCTTTACACGCAGAAGGTCTTGGATTCGTGACCTAGTGGAGCTACCATCCATGGTCTATGGCCATGCCACCCTGAACAAGCCCAATGTCTGATCTAAAAACTAAGCAGGGTCAGGCTTGGGTAGGACTTGGATGGGAGACCACCTAGGAAGACCAAGTGCTATACGTTTTTAAATAAAAATAGTCAGAATTTCTGACAGAAGGAGGATGAGTGAATGAGGTTCCTCACAGTACCTGCGCCATCATTGAAAGCACAATCTTGTACACCTGGGTCCTGCTCTTTGGACAAGAGGCTCTTTCAAAAATAGTATGGGCAAGCTCTCTTGGCTTGGCAGATTCGTGTCTTAAGATAAAGCTGCAGCTCTTGTGGTTCTAACTTTGCTCTCACCAAACGCCATGTGCTTTATTTGGTTCTCAAAGTCCAGAAGGACTTTGTGAAAATTATTGACATTCCTGCCACATACACCTCTTATTATGAATTAATAAATTAATATAGCACAAAGAGCCCAGAACTGAAATCAAACCTGACTTCAAATACCATAACTATGCTCTATTTTTCAAATCTACAAATTAGGATAACACTTTCTTCCCAATAGTATGTAAAGAGCCTATTATAGCAGTGCACATGTTGTAGTGCTCAGAGAAAGGTAGCTACGGTCATTATTGTTATGGCTTAAAAATATGACTTTGGTTAATATAAATCAGCAGTTCTCATTCATGGCTGCATATCAGTATCACCTGGAGAGCTTTTAAAAGATACCAATGTCTAGAACATACCCCAGACCAAATAAATCAGAATATTTAGGAATGGCATATTGGTATGTTTTAAAAGTTCTTTGGAGGTTCTAATGCACCGAGAAACAAATAATTATTTGCTGAGCCTGATGGTTATAAGTTGGCATAATAAAGTCATCCAAAAAGCCGAAAAAGCTGAGGAACAGGACCCAGCGTCAAGATAACTTTCCTAAGCTATGGAAATCTCACGAGACCAGCAAGACCACAATTTAATGGCTGCACGACTATCTCTCCCTCAAAAGGTTACCTTCAGGCAAATTTGAGGTAGAGTTTTTAGTACCACTATTATAAAAGAAGCAGAGAGAGAGAGAGAGAAGAGAGAGAGAGAGATTATAATATATTTAACATATTTTTGTTAACTTTCTGGCCTCTAGATTTTCTGAGTACTTTGTTGTTAAAACTTTTTTTTTCGCTATAGTCTTTCTTACCTATCATCTTTCCACCAGGTTTCCTTGGATGTTGCAGAGAGTTTACTCTTTAGGTTCATGTAATCCTCCTAAAGCTCCACTCTCTCTGTCTGCCAGGTTGCCTATTTCGTTCTGCCAGGGGAAATCTGTTTTTTCACCCTGCTCTCTTGTCAGCAGTCAGTACTCCTTAAGTAGTGTAATCTCTTCTGTTGTGCACCTGGGAGATGCAATCTGCCTCTTCTAGAGAGATTATCTTCTGAAGCTAAACTAAGCCCCATTGGTTTCCACTCCATTTATTAATATCTATTAGCACCAGCTTCCCTTCTCCTCCTGGCCACACCTCTGGAGAGAGAAGGTTATAAAGGAATTAAGACTAAAAGACACTCCCAAGTGATACAGCTATTGCATTTACCAATGCTTTGTGAATATCCTTTGCTTTTCTTTGATTTCACTTGGAGGCAGGAGGAGAGTGTCCTGGGTTTTATAAATGATATAGCACCATCCTTCAGTGAAGGGCAAACCCTAGACTCATTGTATGGGTAGCTCGTATCAAACTTCTATAGTCTGTTCTCATTCCTTTGCTGTGGCCCCACATCACATGGCCTATTTCTCCCCCTCTGCTTGCATTTTTACATCAGTTTCTCTGCCTTCTGACCCTTCTGCTGCTATCTTATAAGAACCCTTATAATTACAGTGGGCCCACCTGGAAAATCTAGAGTAATCTTCCAATATCAATATTCTTAACTTAATCATATCTGAAAAGTTTCTTTTTCCATGTAAAGTAACATATTAATAGATTCTGAAAGTTAGGATGTGGACATTTTTAGGAAGCCATTATTCAGCCTACTTCATAGGGAGATAGTTTTTTTTAATATGTCAGGGTCTTCTGGGATCCAATGCTATTTTCTACACATTCCATACTTTCCTTTATAGATGTGAAATTTAATCATTCAATATAGCCTAAGTCTTTTTTTCTCTCACAATAACGAAGACTGATCCAAAGGCCTACTTATGACTAGCTTGTTCTACTCATGGATAACGTTAAATATTCATGGCCAAAGGAGCATCCTGCTCAGAGGATGGTATAGATGTAGCCTAAAATACCACAGTTGGCATGCAGGACAGAGCTGCACCCGGGGCTAGAATCTTCTTAAAACTGCTGCTCCGAGGCTTGATACTTTCCGACTGGTTTCAAATTTTTCCTATGCTGAAATAACTTTTCAATATTGTGAGGTAGAACTATTATTTTAGCTACAATGCAATTTACACATTTGGAAGTTGTTCACTTGAAATTATTGACTAGAAACTATGTCTGATGGTTAGAACATATCCTGATATTGAGGAGGCTATAAAAGGCGACATACACTTCAAGTTAGCCAATATAAACTTCTAAGGTACTTATTTTTCAGTGGAAATAAGCAGTAACGAAAACCCTTAGAAATATTACAAGAACATGTCCAAACTGCTTAGCAGCAATTTAAGACTCCGCTCCCACGATAGCAGCATTATGGCAATTATTGGCAATGTATGGATTGCCCTTGGCAATGGATGCTGAGAATCTCTGGAGGCATTTCTGTTGCTGTCTCCACAGCACTGCATTGCCTTCTGGGAAATGATCAGGTTGGAATATGACACCAGGACGTGTTGGAAGACTTTCACCTGGAGACTTTCCAGATCTCCTATAGGCCAACTCTGTCACCAACTGTAGGCATTAGATCCTCAAAACTGTCATGGTCATCTTCATTTAGCCTTAAATGAGGACTCCCAAGACAAACTAGAATGTAGCCTTGAAGTGGCGAGGCTGTATGTGGTAATTGCATCTGTCTAAATCCAGGAGATAGTCTTTGCCAAGAGTAGTAGAGCTAGACCCATGACAGTCGATACTACTGTGAACGAGGTCATCAGAGTTCTGTTACGAAGATTTCAGAAAATAGCTGGGCCAAGGTAGGACCACCATTGTTAATCACTGTGTCCGAGTGTATATTGATAACAATGGGACCATGACAATTGTCCTTTCAAGAGCTAACTGGCATTGAGTTTTAATTCTGCCTTGCGATGATTTATTCCTCTACAAAAGATTACAGTAATTATTTCCTAGCCACTGAAACAACAGAATAGTCATGTGGCCTTTTTATAAATAGCATAATACAGAGAAAGCCTTCAAATAAATATCAGCAACCTTTCTCTTGCTGGTTTAAGGCTTATGCTATCTAGACAGAATGGAATGTCATAAGTAGGCAGGACTTTGTCTTTGGGTAGTGGTCTTTGAATTTGTAAGGACTCTCCAGAGAAACAGAACCAATAGGAATATTGGTTATTGATATATATATATGTATATATATATATATACACACATATATATATGTATGTATAAAATTTATATAGAGAGAAAGATTTATTATGAAGAATTGGCTTATGTGTCCACAGAAGCTGAGAAGGCCAACAAATAAATATCAGCAACCTTTCTCTTGCTGGTTTAAAGCTTATGCTATCTAGACAGAATGGAATGTCATAAGTAGGCAGGACTTTGTCTTTGGGTAGTGGTCTTTGAATTTGTAAGGACTCTCCAGAGAAACAGAACCAATAGGAATATTGGTTATTGATATATATATATATATATGTATATATATATACACACATATATATATGTATGTATAAAATTTATATAGAGAGAAAGATTTATTATGAAGAATTGGCTTATGTGTCCACAGAAGCTGAGAAGGCCAACAATCTGCCATCTGAAAACCAAAGACCCAGGAAAGCTGGTGGCATAATTCCAGTTCAGGTCTGAAGGCCTGAGAACCAAAAGAGCCAATGATGAAAATCTCAGTCAAACGTCAGGAAGAAATGGTACCTCAGCACAGTCAGTCAGGCAGGAAACAAAAGGAGTGAATCCTTTTTCTTCTGCCTTGTGTTCTGTCCAGGCCCTCGGTGGATTAAATGATGCCACCACATTGTCCATTGGTTTCACTGAGTTCAAAAGTTTATCTCATCCTGAAACGCCCTCACAGACACATCCAAAAATAATGTTTAATCTGGGCACCCTATGGCCAGTCAGGTGACACATAAAATTAACCCTCACAGTCTCTTTTGAGTTCTTACAATTGATTCTTCAGGGACATAGAGTGTGATTAACTATGAATGGAATTTTTTTGGAGGCCTTTGCAGTTACTCTAACCCAATCCAGCTACATCAGATCTGGACGGCTTATCTCTCTTTCTGGAAGAAAATTATTCAGCTTCTCCCAGCCATGATAATTTATTTATTTATTATATAAAGACTCAAAGCAGCCTCAAAAAATACATTTTGAAAAGAGCGATATATATTTGTTAAAAAGGGGGAGGAGTTGGTCTAAACGGGGAAATAGGGTTAGAAAAACATAAAGTTGAATGACATTAGCACACATAGAATATATACTATACATTCCTGTTTAGTTGCTAATGGAAGACCCAGAATTTGGATCCTAGCAATCAAAACAAAGTCATAAACAAGAGCACTTACATAACCCCCAGTATGTGGAAAACAGAAAATTCTATTTATTCAGAATTAAAACTGGTGGTTTTGGCTCTGATAACCATGCTAATTACCTGTCAAGGGGAGTAAGATCTCCAGAGAATAACATATGTCAGTATCTTTCCCATCTCCTTGGCCAAGACAAGCACATAGCCTCATCAAAGTTCAAAGGGCCAGGAAATGCAGTCTTATCACATGTCCTTCGAGTTCAAAAAGTGACAATGGTACTAATGATGTCCACATTATGGGTCTTGCAAAATCAAGAACAATAACAGGTACTCAATACCATCCCCATCAGAGATACCTAATATTTTTGAAAGGGCTGGGTTTTTTACTGTTTATCAATCTAAGTCAATAATATGCTTTCAAAGGATTATTTAATAAGATTCCTTTAGGAATAACATTATTTTTTTAAATTATATTAATGGAAGCTATTAAGGGGAATATGCCATCAGTACAAATAGTATTGATAGCCACATTACAGATTAGTGTGTGTATATGATGTGATGTATTTTTTGCCATTAAAAATGATTTAAATAGAGCCGGAACTAGTTCCTAACAATACTGCATAGGTCGGTCGCACCTTATCAGTTCAGTAGACATGTACAGTATCAAAATCCAAAGGAGGTAATGTTTCTTAGGAAAAAGTTTTGCAAAGAACTGTTAGAAAGCTTCCTATATAATGATTATACTTTTTGTTTGAAAAAATTGACATTTATCTTGATGTGACATTTCCTTAATCCCTCAATAACTTTTAGTTGAAATACCAACATACAGGAAAAAAAAAATCATTGTGTGAATGCAATACTTTCCTTTATAAAGTGTACTACCATTAGAAGGCAGGGCTTCCATCCCAAACAGTCTACAGACCATTACAAAGCCAATTGTTTAAAAAGCACCACCTTTGGATGCTATTGGCTTTATTCTTATCTGGAAGTTTCTCATGCACCTGGGTCCTAGAGAGTAATCAAAGTTGACAGGTCAATGATCCGTGACTACACTTGTTTCTTAATTTCCATGTCCAAGAAATTCAAGGGAGGAATCAGAAGGCACTGACCTAGGCATGAGTTAGGAAAGTCAGGAACAAGGACTTTTTTTAACACCAAATAACAGGTGTCACTGGAAGACTGAAGAGTTCTTTCTGCATGAAAAGTAGACCTGTTGGCTGTTTACTCACTGCATCTCCATAACGCTCTTCTAACATTAAAAAAGAGGCATATCAAATGAATATTTGCATCCACTTATTACAAAATAATAATAAAAATAATTAGTTGAATGGTTGCTTTCTAAAAAAAAAGGATTACATGCTTAATTCACCTGTGAAGACTTCTAGTCCAGGACTTTTGTTTGCTGAGAGTTTTTGTGATTACTGCTTCAATTTCATTGCTAGTCATCAGTCTGTTTGCTATTTCTTCCCGGTTCAATCTTAGAAGGTTGCATGCTTCTAGAAATTAATCCATTTCTTCTAGGTTGTCCAACTTGTTGGCATATAATTGCTTGTATTATTAATTTTTGTTTGTATTTCTGCAGTATGGGTTGTGTCTTCTCTTTCATTTCTGATTTTATTTATTCAGGCTTTCTTTCTTTCTTGATGAGTTTGGCTAAAGGTATACTAATTTTATCTTTTTAAACAACCAGGACTTCATTTCATTGATCTTTTCAATAGTTTTTTAAAATCTCTATTTCAAATATTTCCATGCCAATCTTTATTATTTCCTTCTGTTTACTTTGGGTTTTGTTTGTTCTTTTTCTAGCTTCTTTAGGTGTAAAGTTAGATAGTCTGTCTGGAATTTTTATTGTTTCTTAAGGTGGGCCTATATAGCTACTGACTTCCCTCTTAGAAATGCTTTTGCTGTATCCCAGAAATTTTGGAAAGTTGTGTTTTCATTTTCATTTGTCTCAAGGTAGTTTTTGGTTTCCTGTCTGATCTCTTTGATCCACTGGTTGTTTAGTAATATGTTCATTAGTCTCTACACATTTGTGTTTTTTCTAGTTTTCTTCTTGTAGTTGATTTCTAGTTTCAGGCCATATTGTTGGAAAATATGCTTGATATGATTTCAATCATCTTGAAATTATTAAGGCTTGTTTTGTGGTGTGATAAGTGTTCTATTTAGAAGAATTTTCCATGTATGCTTGAACTAAAATTTTACCAAGTTTTTGGATAAAATATTTTAAATATGTCTAATGTGACATTTAAGGCCATTATATTATTCTTAATTTTCTGTCTGCATAATTTATCCTTTGTAGGTTTTTGGTTCGTGGTTACTTTGAAGTTTATGTATGACATTCTATATCTATAGCAGTCCATTTTGAGCTGATATGCATTTATTTTCAAATATATTCTGAAAGGACTATATTTTTACTCCTCCCTCCACACTTTGTTTTTGATGTCCTATTTTAGATCTTTTTATTTTGTGTATCACTTCATATCAAAATTTAAAAATAATTTAAAAAAAAGCCTATGCCCTCCACTGGTGATCAAACACCTTCGTAACAAAATTCAAAAAGAAACGTCAGCCCAAGTGAAAAGCTGAAAACTCCGATGACTTAATGTTTCTTTTTCAGTTCCAGAAATTATATTTCAAATATCAGTATCCAGGTCTATACCCTGACACAAACTTGCCCAGTTCCCTTTCAAGAGGTAGTCTCGGCTGCAATTACACTATCTAATGATTAAAGTGAAAAATTGGATTTCTGACTGACCCTGGCAGGTTAGCCCTTTATGCTCCAGTGATGCAAGAGACTAGCTAACAAGACCTCACCATGCGTGGCTTTAAACATTATTGATGACTCTAAAGCAATTCTACTCTTTTGAAAATCCTTTTGTGCACCAACTCTTGTTATCACCATAGGAGTGACTTACATGCTGTGGGCTCATGAGTCATACAGAGAGTCTTCTGTCATTTGTCTCAGCTTTGTGACATTACGATTTCAGTAAATATTCCTCTGACTTCCATGTTAGCAGAGAGGGCATAAGCAGTGTCGGGTTTGGGATTGGCAGGTGTCCCTTATCATGGAATACCCTCTTTGTTCTTTATCCGCTTTCATGTAAAGTCACTTTAGTTTACATATTTTAGGCACCTTATTACTAGTGTTGTCTCTTTCCAGATCTCAATCCACATTTTCACTTGAAGTAATGAAAGTTTTTGTTCTTTAATGCAAATAGACATGTTTTCCATAGACCAGTGATTCTCAATCATTGCTTTGAAAAACAAAAATTTAGGCTTACTCTCAGAAATTCCAATTCAGGATGCCTCTGTGATAAACTCTAAGGATATCTGATTGCAAAGCTTCCAGAACAGATTCTCATTTGCATCCAGAATTTATCAGAGTTATAGGGAAAAAAGTCTTGGAAGTTCGTTTTCAGAATCTTCTCCATTCATTTTTATACAAAGACCAAAAGACAGTACCCAAGGCCTCTTGGTGACCTGCCCTGAGGAAATCGATAGTCTTGATTTAGAAGATTTAGAAACAATAGTTTATCTCCAGAAAATTTGCAACTTTTCCTTTTCAGTGGGCACCATTTCCAGAAATCCCAAAGTAAGATAACAGTTTACTAAACAGGTTATCTACTGAGAACCCTTATCCTGTTCTATCCACCTCCTTTTTCTCTGTTCCTCACCAAATAATACAATGCACACAGAATGTCTAAAACTAACAAATTCCCAAGTAGGCAACTGAGAATCAAAATTAAGAGACAGTGTGAAATTTGTATAAAAATAGTCTCCGTCCTTCCATCTACCAACAAATCCTCTTTTTTCCTACTCATTCTGTAACATAAGATGGAAAAGGGATAGGGAGAAAGGTTTCGAGATACCTTATACTTTATACTGATTTATAAATCCTCATTTAAGAACACCTACATACCAGCATTGCCAATTCAACATTTAATGAGTTCTACTCTGAAGCATTCTCCTAAGTACCAAAGCTAAGGAAATCAATGAAATATATATCCAAGCATGAGGTTACCCAGAAACCTGAGCAGTGGGGAGGGCAAAACCCAATGCTGTCAGGGACAACTCCAAAGATAAAATTCGTTGAGCACAAGCCATTTGCAAATTTGATCATTGGTCCAATTACTTCGTTCTAAGTCAAATGCAGTGCAATGAAATAGCCCTGGATGAATGTCCATGGCTGGGATCGTAGCTCCCCATTGGCCAGGTTTCTCATCTACGGAGTCCCCTCCTGTCCTATGTTCCCAGGCTACTGCGGTCCCGCTTCCTGTTTCTGACGCTTGGCTCTCACTTCTCTTTTGCAGGTCCTGTCCATGGGCATGATGACTGAGTACTACCACTACTTTTTCACAACCCTGGTAAGCACGTCCAGTGGCAACGCGTTCCATGCGACAGGAAATATCTCTAGTTATTTTAAAGTCATCCTCACCAGTGTCAAAGGCAGGATATTGTCATGGAAATTTGATTTTTTTTTTCTAAAAATCCTCTAAATTGAGAAAGAAATGCTGAAAAGCAGATTTCTTTCTCTCTCTCTCTTTTATTTTTTTTTTAACTGGCATCAGTGCATGCGTATCCAGAAGGGGATTTAAATGAAACTTCCATTGCACAGAAATTGGCAAAGTGCAAACTATTCATAAAGAAGCATCATCTACATCTACCTTTTCTATATACATTAGAAGACGCACTGAAGTGTATTGTGGCATTCTGGGATCTGATTTGGCTGACTCGCCTATGTCTAGTAGATAACTGGGTTAGGCACGGGCCATCTGTCAGGTGTTTTGAAGACTGTCAAGAAGAGCAGTTTGGGAGATGCTTTGCACATTGAACATTTTGCACCATGATACAACATGGCTCTAAGCCTGAGAAATTCAAAAGAAATGGAACACCTTAAATTCTGAGAGATTATCAGATCAAGGGAGAAGGACTTAGGATAGTTAATGCATCAAAATGATCTGATAGCTGTCACTCAATTTCAAAGCTCAACTGCACACAGCCACCTCCCCCAAACACCCTCCTCCCCCCCCACACACACATACTTCACTTTCTTACATGATAAGGAAGCATAGAACTAACCTTTTGGTTTTTTTTTTTTTAATATATAAAGATGTGCTGACTAAATTCTACCCAGATTCTAGGAGATTCAGTAAGAGTACCATTTTCCAAATAAGACTAGCAGAGTAGGATGTTGAGTCAGGGAAATTAAAGAATTTGGAACAAGGACCAGACAGCATCATCATATACATACTACTGATAGGAGTAAATTCCACTCCTGACTCAAATACGTCTGAGAGCATGAGGGATGCAGAGGACATCATGAGACAAATGCTTGGGGACAGTTGCCAAAATTATTGCTGCTGCTGATTTGGGGGTCAAGAGGGTGTGGTGCAGGGCAGAAGTTCCTGAAATAAAGTTTCTCTTTCCATGATCTTCCCTCCCTCTTAGATCAGGTCCTTGGTCAGAACAGTGGAGGAAAAGCTTGAGAACTGGAAAGTGTCCTACCAGGCTCACAAACACAGCCCTCCCCCATAATCCTGAACACCTGGGTTTCACTGGAGGGGAAATGACCATATGCCTCAGGACTTTCTATCATCCCCAGATGTCAACACCCTTAAGAGCCAATTTTGTTGAAATCAGAAATATAAACAATGAAACATAAGAAAGGTCAATAGAGGCCCTTAAGAAATAAAGAAGTTGCCCTTACACTCTGAGTTTTCTTTCTTCTCTCACAAGAGGACGTTGAAAATCAGACTTTGGACTTTCCTCATTCTCTGTTATACAGAAACCTCAGTTTGTAAGTCAACCTATTTTTGACACATTCAGTACATTTATTTTAGCGTAGTGCATTTATGTACTGTTGAATCCCTCATAGATTCCATAAGACTATCATTTACTAAGTAAGAGCAACAAAGAAGGCTGGTGAGTAAGGGATTTAACAGGCATTCTAGAAGTTTCTGTCTGATCCTGTGGCTTGAGTAACTTTTTTTCTATTCATTGAGTGTGCTAAAGGAATCATTCTTGTGCTTCAGTCTTTACATTTGCTTAAGCATTTTTCTTGTTTTTATCTGAATTCTGCCCTGCTTTGCTTTTATATTCTTACCAGTCTTGCCCACGAGTATTAACAAAACTTAAAAAAAAAAAAAGAAAATTACTTAGTACAAGGAAAAAAAAATAACACTTTAAAAGACAGTACAGTTTTTTTGATGCTGAGCTAGGAGCACAGAGCTGAGCTCTACCATTTAATCCGAAGCTATCTTGGGAAAGGGCAGTGATCTAGAGGAAAGTGTTCAAAAGAATACATTTGCATGCATCTCCTGCAAATACAAATCCTGGAGTTCTTCTGAAGCTACTTCTCTTTTGTAACCATTATATGTCCAAGATAATGTACTAGCTTGTGATGCACTTTTGTAAAGCAGTTACGTACACTGTTGGGACATATATATGAAAGTTTTTTCTCCTGTTAAATGTTATTTTGTAAGTTTGGTTTATACTTAACTGTTATATATTTTAATGTTATATATTTTAGAGTCTAATATTTTTATATAATAAAAAAATTTAAGTTATCACATAATATGAATCCAGTTATAAATTTCTGGTTTCTACTCAGCCTCATCTGTAATGGAAAACACTGCAGTGGGTTAAACTCTTTTTCTTGAAACATTACCAGAAAGGGAACAAGTTCTACTGTTAAAATATTCCAGTGTATTCTCTGAAGAGAACCTTTTGGTTCTTATTCTGAGCTTGTGTTCAGGGAGCACTCGTCATGCCCTCATTGTATGGGACATGGGTTATTGTCATTGAGCCGGGGATGGTATTATTTCCTGCTAGGAGTGATCTTTCTGTCAAATGCATATACAATTGCCAAATTCCACCTCCTTTGAAAAACCTAGGGCAGGCTGGGACGGCAAAATGTGATCAAGAAGAGTGGTCATGGACCAGCCCCCAAATGGACCAAAGATCCCTTCCCATTTCCCAATAACTTATCCTAGAAACCGAATTCTCTAGCTTCTCAGAATGTCATATCCTGTGCCCAAAAGTATGTTAATTATTGGCAGCCAAATTCTTCCTGGTCTATCCAAACTCTAACAGTATTACAAAACGTGAAAACTGCTTACCGCCTCAGAGTTTCTCAGGCACTGGGCAAATAAAAATCGATGCTTATAGAGCAATATGATAATGATGGTCATTTTTGCTTTAATCTATTTGTTGCCTCTGCAATTATTAATTATCTTTTGCATATAAAGCATTAAAAGCATTAACTCTTTGTACTTTCATCATTTTTACTACTGCACAGGACTTATTTGCTTTAGATCTGGAACTGTATAGGTACAGCGGCGTAAACATGACTGGGTTTCGGCTGCTAAATATTGACAACCCCCATGTGTCATCCATCATTGAGAAGTGGTCCATGGAGAGACTGCAGGCCCCACCCAGGCCTGAGACTGGCCTTTTGGATGGCATGATGACAGTAAGTACTTAAGAAATACATATTTATTTGAGAAAAATGTTTGAATTCCTTAGGGATTAGATTAAGAATCTTATATGCCTTCTACAGTGTGAGAAAAAAGTATCACGACTTGTGCCTTAACTTATATGAGAGAGAGAGGAAGCAGTAAGCTTTTTTGGTATTTTGAAAGCCTGTGCATGGCTATTTCCAGCTTTCTGACTGTACCTGTCTCAGATAAAAACATTAAAAGAGTAGCCACCACTCTCGACAAAACGGAGGCAAAGCAGAGACAGAGCAAGGGCAAGTGGAGAGTTTTACCTGTGGGACTGTAGCCGTCAGAAGGCAAGAGGGTAAGAGGAGGAGCAAGCTGCCTATAAAAGTTATGCAGAACCGTACACCTTCCCCGCTCTGCCACATCTCAGCAAGAGGAAGCACACAGGGGGGAAATGCCAGATTTACATAGAGTTGCTGCGTACACATTCTTCCTGTCCTGAATATGTAGAGACACACCTTTGCAGATACTGACAGTGCTTCACATCAGCCATATGTCGCTCTTGGAGCAAACGCCGAGCCCGCCTCCTGACAAGGGAGAGATTCTCTCCTGAACAGATAAATTGCAAACTGCCCCATCAAGAGCTTCTCACTGACATCATTTGTCTTTTGTTGTCAAATGCACCCTCGGTGAATTTCTCTAATGAAACACCCCGTGTGATAAAGAAAATAGCAGGAAATTTTTTGTAAACGCTTTCTATGTGGGAGCAGTGTCATCTAAGGAAAAAGATATTTGGAATGCAGGCTGGTAATAGTGTTTTAAATTGGCAAAGTATTTCATTCTGTTCCCATTGCTCTTGCTTTTAACATGTAATTTACCAATAACCGAAAGGTATTATCTCAGAGAAATGAGCTTGGGTTTTTTTTTCTTCTTTTTCTACCTTTTAAATGAGAAGTAAATTAGAAGAAGAAATAAATGAATAAATTAAGTGATTCTAGATGATCCCATGGTCGAGGTCCCTTACTATTTTTCAAACCTAAAATAACTCTTAAAATATAAAAAGTGATCTGAGAGATAATAACGGAAACCGTTTTGCTACAAATGACCCTTGGGGTGATGTGAAAATGTTTTTAAATAAGAAGAAGTAGAGAATATCCAGGGAAATCCTAGACCTCTGACACTGAAAGAGAGGGAGGAATGGGAGGGAAGGGGGGTGGGGGAGGGGGAGAGAGAGAGAGAGAGAGCGAGAGAGAATGAATGGTTTTTTTCTCTTCTTGGTTGTTGGTTTTCTCTTCTCATGGATTTGTAATACAATGAGTTCAAATATGTTTCAAAATCCTCTTCCCACCCCCCAACTACCTGCAAGATTTCTATCACAGAATGAGACCTAAAATTATTTTTACCTGCACTTGGTATAGAGCACTAAAAGCATTGTTTAGAGCTATGTTAATGCAGATGTTGATTTATGCCAAAAATTAAATATTCATCACAAGCATGGCTTAATTTACTAAAATAAAACATATGTTGTATTCAAGTATACTGAACTGACAGAACAGTTTGTATATATTGACTGAGATGAGGAAAACCACTAAACGAGAGATCGAGCTGTACAATTCAAACAGGAATCAGGTTGGGCATGAGATGCTACTGCTCCCCAAGACTTCTGACAGTGTCCTGGGTGAATGGCAGTCCTGTGGGCAGGAAGCATGGCAGAGCTAAGTTGCAGTGGATAAAAGAGATTCCATTCTATCTAGAGTTTATTACTCTCATCCTACCAAAAAGGTTTTTTTTTAGGCTTTGTTATTACTGTTTTCATTATTATTATGAACTAGGAAAAGGGAAATGGGGATTTATCAAACAGAAGAAGGTGGCTCATCAGGGTTCCATAAAAGTGGGTACAGTAGCTATATCAGGTCCAGTTAATACTAGTCCAAAAAAGGGGTCGAATGTGGCACCCACTAGACTTTGGATCCCGAAGTTCCATTAGATATAGCTTAGAAAATGATTCTGTGAAGCATAATATTGACCTCTTTTTTATCCAAAGAAGCCACTTTTGCAGTTCAGTTTTTCTTTCCTGCTCCTAGTAGAGGTAGTTAATTTGGGGATGTATAAAAAAATTCACAGGAAAGATAAAGGGCAATTGTAAGGGCGTCCAATGGACTAATTGCTCAGTCAAGAGAGCATATCCCAATATTCCACTCCTAAACAGCAGAATGAACATTCTTTTCAAGTGCACAAAAAATATTTTCTAGGATAGATCACATGTTAGACCACAAAACATGTCCTAGTAAACTTAAGAAAACTGAACTCATATCATTTTCTCTCATCATAGATAGCAGTATGAAACCAGAAATTAATTACAAGAAAACTGGAAAAAAAAAAAAACACAAACAAGTGGAAGCAAAATACCAGGTTAAAAAACAATCAATGGCTTAATA
The DNA here is from genome assembly GCF_014176215.1 of Rousettus aegyptiacus. Lineage (NCBI taxonomy): Eukaryota > Metazoa > Chordata > Mammalia > Chiroptera > Pteropodidae > Rousettus > Rousettus aegyptiacus. The sequence continues at coordinate 8,899,752 of NW_023416307.1, forward strand.
AAGAAATCAAAGGGAAATCAAAGGGAAAAAAGTCTAAAAATTTCTTGAGACTAATGAAAACAGAAACACAATGACTCAGAATCTATGGGACACAGCAAAAGCAGTTCTAACAGGGAAATTCATAGTGATAAAGGCCTACCTCAAGAAATTTTAAAAAATGTTAAATAAATAGTCTAACCTTATACCTAAAGGAACTGAAAAAAGAACAAACAAAGCCCCAAGTGAGCTGAAGGGAGGAAATACTAAAGATCAGAGCAGAAATAAATGAAATAAAAACAAACAAACAAAAAACAATAGAAAAATCAATGAAACTGGTTCTTGGAAAAGATAAAATTGATAACCCTTCAGCCAGACTCAACAAGAACAAAAAAGAGAAGGTCTAAATAAATAAAATCAGAAATGGAAGAGGAGAGGCGACAACATGTGCCAGAAAAATACAAAAGATTATAAGAAAATGCTAGGAACACTTATATGCCAACACACTGGACAACCTAGAAGAAATGATTAAATGCCTAGAAACATACAGTCTTCCAAGACTGCATCAGGAAAAAAAATGGAAATCTCTAAAACAGACCAATTTAAAGTAACAAAATTGAATCAGTAATAATAATAATAAAAAACTCCCAACAAACAAAAGTCTAGGAGCAGATGGCTTCACAGGTAAATTCTACCAAACATTCAAAGAAGAATTAATATCTATTCTTCTTAAACTATTCCAAAAAAATTGAAGAGGAGGGAATGCTTCCAAGCTCATTTTATGAGGCTACCATTATTACCCTGATACCAAAACCAGGCAAAGACACTATTTAAAAAAATTATAGGCAAATTTCCTGTTGAACATAGATGTAAAAAATGCTGTACAAAATATTATTAAACCAAATTCAGCAATACATTAAATAGACCATACATCATGATCAGGTGGGATTTATTCCAGGGATACAAGAATGGTGCAGTACCTGTAAGTCAACCCAACATGATAGACCACATAAACAAAATGAAAAATAAAAATTATATGATCATCTCAATAGATGAAGAAAAAGAATTTGATGAATTTCAACATCCATTTATGAAAAAACTCTCAACTAAGGGGTATAGAGGGAAAATACCTCAACATAATAAAGGCTATAATGACAAACCCACAGCTTAAATCATAATCAACAGTGAAAGGCTATATTCTTTTTCACTAAGAATAAGTCAAGGATGCCCACTCTCACTGCTCTTATTTAACATAGTATTGGAAGTTCTAGCCACAGCAATCAGACAAGAAAAAGAATATAAGGTATCCAAATTAGAATGGAAGAAGAAAAACTGTCATTATTTGCAGATGACATAGTACTATATCTATAAAACCCTAAAGATTCCATTAAAAAGCTACTAGAATAAATAAATTAAGTTGTAGGATACAAAATTAATATTCAGAAATCTATTACATTTCTACAAACTAATAACAAACTATTATAAAAAGAAATGAGGAAAACAATTCCATAAAAGGAATAAAATATCTAGGAATGAACTGAACCAAAGAAGTAAAAGACTGATACTCAGAAAACTATATGACATTGATTAAAAAAAGAAAGTTGACATAAATAACTGGAAGAATATACCATGTTCATGGATAGGAATAAATAATATCATTAAAAAGTCCATACTACCCAAAGCGATCTACAGATGCGATGCAATCCCTCCCTAAATTTTATTTGGAACTACAAAAGATCCTGAATAGCCACAGTGATCTTGAGAAAGAGTAACAAAGTTGGAAGTATCATGCTACCTGATTTCAAACTATACTACGAGTATACAATGATCAAAATAGTATGGTACTGGCATAAAAATAAACACATGGATCAATGGAATAGAATAAAGCATCCAGAAATAAACCCTTGCTATATGGTCAGTTAATCTATGACCAAGGAGGCACGAACATACGATGGGGGAAAGACAGTCTTTTCAATAAATAGTGTTGGGAAAGCTGGAGAGTTACATGCAAAAAATGAAACTAGAGCACCTTCTTACACCATATATAAAAATAAACTCAAAATGGATTAAAAACTTAAATGTAAAACCTGAAACCATAAAACTCCTCGAAGAAAATACAGGCAGTAAACACTCTGACATCACTCTTAGGTGCACACACACACACACACACGCACACACGAATATTACTCAGCCATAAAAAGAATGAAATCTTGCCATTTGCAACAACATAAATGGATCTAGGGAGTATTATGCTAAGTGAAATAAGTCAAGCAGAGGGAAAAAAACTATATGAATTCACTTACATGCAAACTCTAAAAATGAAACAAATGAACAAATAACATGAAACAGAAACAAACTCATAGATTCAGGGAATAGACTGATGATTGACAGAGAGGAAGTGGGTGGGGACAATGAGCAGAAAAGGGGAGGGGGATTAAGAAGTACATACTTCTAACTATAAAATAAGTCACATGGATATAATGTACAGTATAGGGAATATAGTCAATAATACCGTAAAACTATGTACAATGACGAATGTTTACTAAATGTATTGTGACTACTTCACAAGGTAAATAAATGTTGAATCACTATGTTTTACACCTGAAACTAATATAATATTGTATGTCAATTTAAAAGTTAAAAATATAAAAAAAGAACTAGTTTGTGGGGCTCTAAAATCTCCTTAGGCGCATGGACACCCATTGCTATCACATTATTTTATGTATTAACTTATTCATTTTACAAATCTATATTATATGCTTACAGTTAGAACTTTAAAAGTCTTATAAATCTATGAGATCTGATAAATTATGTAGGTGAAAAAGAGGTAGTGTCCCTATCAAAAAAAAAAAGAGAGAGAGAGAGAGAGAGAGAGAGAGAGTACAACTCACCCCACGTCCGCACGCCTGGGCCCAGTGCTGACAAATCTTTGTTCTGAAGTTGCCTCTGTACTCAAACTCTTTCTCCTCTATCTTAAAGGTAAAAATCCCTGGAGTTTCAGTTCCACTGGGTCTCTATATATCAGGTACAGCATTTCATTCATTCTTGCAACTCTAGCATTTGCGGCCCCCCACAGCCTAGAATATTCCTCTACGCAACTTGGCTCAAATGCCACTTCACCAAGAGGTCCTCTGTGAATCTGTTACATAATACAGTAGCCTCTCCCCTAACCTATTTTACTTTTCCTCTCAGCCCTTATGACCGAATATGTTATATTTTGATTTGTTTGTTCAGTGCCTCCCCTTACATGAATATAAAATCCATAAGGATAGAGACTTTGTCTTTTCGTTCCTGTTTTAGCTCCAGCACTAGAAAAGGCTTGGCATAAAGCAAGCTTTCAATAAATATGTATTTCATAAAGGCATTGTATTCCTTTATGTATTTCATAAAGTGAATACAAATTGAGTTTCTGCTAAGACTCCAATGTTAAATAAAAAATACTCATACAACCATGAAATAGGTCCCTATATGTTTAAAGCAATTCCCTATAAATAAGAAATAGGCATGATTATGAAGACAGAGATTAGTCTAAAGTAATATAATTATTTCAAAAATTTTCCATAGACTAATCATTATTAAAATTTAAGTAACTCCATTGACTGTAATAGAATTGCACTTTCCAAAATTATACACATTATCTCACTGTCTCCAAAGGAAATTTCCCTGTAGCCTTTTATAGTCATATTTTTGTGTAGCCCACATAAATATACGAATGCTCATATGAATATATAATTTAGGATTTTGCAAAATTGAAAACCCATATGTTTTACTTCTCATCCACTATCTATCTTCCTCTTTAATATGGTTAACTATTAAGCATTTATTAAAACTCCATGCACTAAAAATATCTTCAAAGAATATTATTATATATGTCATAACATATCCAAATCTAAAAAGAAGAAGTCATATCCAAGTGCAAAAATTTTGTCTCCAGACTTAAGAACCATAAGTTTAATTAAAGAAAAAATATTGACTTTAATACTAGGGTTAAAAATGAGTTAAGAACCCTCTTACTGAGTCAATAGAGCTCAAAAATAGTGAATTTTTTTTTTTTAAACATCTTGTGATTAGTAAAGAAAGAATATTTTATCAAGTGAAGTGTTAATTAACTCTATAGAAGTTTGGAGTGATTTTATAAAATCTAGTTCATTCCTTTCACTACATTTAAATTTTTCCCAGCACTTGAGCTGATTTAATCTACTGGCTTTTGGAAAGGCTGGTAGGGTAATGAAGTGGCCCGTTCTGAAATTGTGAACCAAAATTGTGTACGATTCAATACTGAGTCATCAAAACAACACATTAATCTGTCGTCTGCCTTCTCAGTTCTTCAAATGCATTCAATATGAAGCTGTCAGTAGCTTTATCTTACAAGCGAGCACTTCCCATAGTCCTGATCCACAGAGAAGACATCTTTGAGAGTCCACCTCGAGTGTCCACTGCTTTTCCCATGATGAAAGACAATAGGCAGTAGAATTCAGTGGAAAAAGCAAGATGTTTCAGAATGACAAAAACCTAGTTTTAAGTCCTAGCTATATCCCGTGAATGACTAAATGACCTGAGTGAGTTATTTAGCCTCTCGGATCCTGCTTGATCATCTGTAAATTTGTATAATAATGCTTTACGGTGTTACTCTACAGATTAAATTAGGTAAGCCTCTAGGACATAGAATTGAATTTACTTAATTGTACCTGCTGTTTTGCTAAATTGTAGTCAATTAAAGGAGAAAAAAAAAGACATTCTGAAATAGTGAGGCAGAATGCATTTGTTTACAAGAGACACATTCCTTGTGAACATATAGATCAAGATGGTCCCTTCCTTGGGACCTATGTGACCTTCTATGACCGGTGGGATCACCCAGGTGTATTTTCCAACTCCACTTATAATCATCTTTTCCCAATTCCTTGTCTCTCTCAAAAGCCGACAAATATTCATTGAGACTCGCAACTGACAGGCTTCACGAAACCTGGGGGAGCTGCCATTCTAATTACTGAATTTTACAAGTACATGGCAATATATTTGCCACCTTCCCCGACTTGTTTCCAGACCACAGTTTGCTTGAGGGTTGTTCTTCCCTCCTTCCAGAGTGCTCAGGGTACTCCCCACTTTGGCTCCTTCAGCAGCAGCCAGCCCCACAAACCTGTGCTCCCTGGCGGGGCTCCCCTAGGCAACACGCCAATCCTCCCACCCTTATTAAAACCCTCATCACTTTAATGAGGCGTAACTCAGAAAGAGGGAAAGTAGCTAATTCGTACTAAGTGGCACATTACTGTTAGCTCTATGCTAGAGGTGACACATTTGGAGTTTAATAAAGGAACCTGTTAACACTAAGCGTGAGAGGAGGTTCAGGACATGGGGGAGGGGATGTAATTTGGAAGCACGTCCTTCTAGAAAATTAACTTGTCCCCCTGCAACAGGTTAGTGAATGTTCCCGAATTTGGAGAAAAGATGAGAAATCTATACATCTTCCCATTTGCTCTCCAAAGACTATGTCTCCCTTCAACATCTCCATCTCTAGCTTTTTGTAACAACAATTACAAACTGGGCAGGCAGCAAAATGCGGGGACTCTATAAAACCATATTGTATTGTTACCCCTCATTCTTCAGGTGACATAGCATCTTATTGCTCTCTGTTGAGAGTCTCCAAGACTGCATCCAGGTTTCATGATTTGCTAGAGGGACTCACAGAAGTCAGAAAAGCTGTGATACTCACAGTTACAGTTTATTACAGTAAAAGGATACACATTAAAATTACCAATGGAAAAAGTCACCAAGGACAAAGTCCAGGAAAAACCATGCTTATACAGTCGTCCTTCCCCAGGAGAGTTGAGATGACAGTGCTTCATTCTCTCAGCGACATGTAAAAGGTGGTGCCAACCAGGGAAGGTCACCCAAGCCTAGGGGTCCAGGGATTTTACTGGGGGTCAGTCATATAGGCATCGAGTACCCATATAAGCTAACCTTAGCTACTCAGTCTCCAGTCATTCCATAGGTCAAAGTGATACAGCATAGCCCAAGGCCCCAGGTGAACAAAAATAAGGCATTCACTATAAATCATGATGTCACTATAAATCACATTGTTAACATCAACTATCTGGCATTACCCAAGACCCCAGAGATACGAAGACTCTATGATCAGGCAGAATGGTCCAAGGGTTAGAGATTATTCCCCAGGAGCCAGTCAAAGGCCAGTCCTTTCTTTGGCATGTTCAGGGTTTGAATATCTCAAGCTCTCTGAGTTAATGCTATTTGCACATTAGCATAATAACCAAAACACTGTGCATCAGAGAGAAGCCCGCTTTTAATACGCTTGCTTCGTGATCCGCATTGTGGTAAAAAGATTTTCTTAGGGGCATTGAGCAGTGTGGTTATATCCAGGCTTTCAATGTAAATAAAATGTGAATATACACATATTTGGAAAAATAAAATTTTAAACACAAGCCAATTTCTTTTACATTTGCCTACAATGACTTGAGAGTTGCTATTCAGGAAGCGGGCCTCCAGCACAAAACTGAAAAGGGAAAGAAAGTCAATGATAGTTTACAGTGCTATAAAACAGTAAACGTCTCCTCTAAAAAAAAACAGAGTATGACAAGGGGAAGGATACTTTCAGAATAAATGGCTTTCCTCTTTGAATTTCAAAAGCACTGATCAGGCCTACAGTTTTAAACCATGTTTTTACTCAGCCCAGGGCAGAAGCAGCCTTGACAAAAAAAGTCGAAATCCTTTCTAATTTAAGTTTATAAAAAAATTAGGTCACTGAAATTCCTCTCCTCACACTTATCTATCGCATCAATCACTCGGCCACTTAGTAAATACACATACAAATGTATTTAAAAAGTACATTCCATAAAGGTCCAGATCCCCACAGCGTAGCAGCTAAGGGGATGAGCTCTGAACTGTTTGCATCTCGGGATGGACCCCTCGTTCCTGCTCTACAGGCAACATAACTTACACCGAATCAATATACTGTGCAGAGGTCAGTTTTCCTACATAGCAAATAGTTTTACCCATCTGTTCTGCTTATTTTGTGGGGTTGTTGAGAATTTCAAATGAGCTAATATATTTGAAGTTGCTATAAAAACCCTCAAGTAAAATGTGAAGGTATTATAAGATTTTATTCGTAAAGAAAACCATAGGGCAGTATAGTTTATAAAACGCTAGAGGTATTTTGTGAAATCTTACAAATGAGAGAAATTTCAAGAGGAAGGGAAGAATGAGATGCTCAGTCTCCAAATGGAATGGCTACTTAAATCCCTATCGGGAAAGCAAATGATGACAAGAACACGCATATTCTGAGGAAGTTACACGTGTCTGTTCTTCACAGGCTTTCCCCAAATTTGCTGTTGAAGTTAATCCCATGACTACAATCTTCTTGACTCTGGTAAAGGGAAGTGACCAACATAAGTACACTTTTCTGGAAATCAGCTGTTAGTTTTACTTTCAGCAGCTTCTTTCTACCAAATCTAAACAAATAAAGAGACTGATAAATAGATGCAGATTAAATACTGGAGACAAAATCTGATATTGAATATGAAGCTTTAGTAGCTTTTAACTCAATAATTGAGTGAACGCCCTGCTTAACATAGAAGATGCTCCAAAAATTTTTGTTCCCTGAATCAAGTCTTTTGTAGCTGATCTGAGATGTGTTTTTTTTTTTTAAGATCTAAAAACAAAGCAGAGCTATGATTCCAATTTACTCTGGAGCATGAGGTATTATTTTAGAGAGAAATAGCTACAGGAGAATGAAAACCGTTCAGCTGGAGAATAAATGTCTGTTGAGATCAGACAAATAAGGGATAAGGAAGCAGGCAGAGTGATTACACAAGCAAAGGAAGGTAAGTAAAGGTGGAATTGAAACTGTGTGTGTTTTCCTCCGCAGACTGACGCGGCTCTGATGTACGATGCCGTGTATATGGTGGCCATCGCCTCCCACCGGGCTGCCCAGCTGACCGTCAGCTCCTTACAGTGCCATCGCCACAAGCCATGGCGCCTTGGACCCAGGTTCATGAACCTGATTAAAGAGGTAAGTACTGTAGCCCAGTTCTTTCTTCAGCTTAGCACTGCTTGACTTGTCGATCATGTGTGGTCCTTTCCATATGGCTCTGTTGGCATGATGTCTACAAGGGAGGAGAGCCATCTTCAACCAGTTTATTGGTAAAAGATTGTCTGGAACTACCAGTAAATTTCCAATGTGACGCTGAGAAGTTTAAAGAAGCTATCAAATCATAATATTGATCCTCCTCCATTTCAACGATGGCCTCACATGCGCTGGTCCTCCACAAATGTTTATAGAGTTCATAGGTGCTTAGTCCAGGGCCTTTTGAGTCAAGAAGTGGGTGGTGCATCACTGAAGGTACCAGAGGAAGTTCCTACATTGTCAGCTCATATAAATTCCCACTGAACACTGGTCTCCTACATCTTGGTTTGTGCAGGACTGAGCAGGAGGAACTCTTTGTACTAATGATATTCTGATTACTGTGCCATTTATCAACTAACTGGCAAAGTCCAGTTCCATTCAGAACACCCAGTGCGGGAGCTATTTACCGAGAGGACAGGATATTTGAGAGAGGAGAGTTCTTCACTATCGCTCTGAGATCCAGGACAAGCCCCTACCCTTTCCTTTTCTTTAAAATAAATTGACTTTCCTTCACAAGATCCTGTTCTAAGATCTCAAAACTCCTAATGGATATGTATCCTTGAATGATCCTTGACCCCCCAACATATACTCGAGGGTGTGTCTGAACTTGACGAGGTGAAATAAGGCTTACAAGCAGCCAGGCCTGACCGAATATGTACCGTACTCTGTCACTGCTCCAATGCGTTCCCTATGGGATGCAGAGAGTTACACCTCAGAAGAAGAGTATCTTTTTTCCTCTCTGTACTGGAGAAGGTTGGGGTGGGACAAAGCTATGAAAGAGAAGAACGGGAGGAAACAAATAGTAAGAAACAAAGCCCCCCTAAGAACGAGGGGGACATGCTGAAGAAAAACTCCTGCTTTGGCCTCTATCTCTGCTGGTCTCTTCAGCACCTACAGATTCTCTCTCAGGCTGTTCAGTCTACTTCCCCATTGAAAGATGATTCTGGTCTGTAAGGATGAGGACCAGACAGGCAGGATGGATGAGCATCAACAGCATGTAGGCTCCAAAGTAAGGTTATCCGCAAGGCTGAGACTAGGATGCAGAAAGCAGCGGTGTCCTGAGCACGTGATTTAAGGAGGCACTTACGCTCAGGTTTGAACTCCGCACCAAAGGACACTAAGAGGGAACAACTTTCTTAAATTTTGTGCTTTGGGCCCGTCTGACTTCCCCCTAGTCCTGGTCAGGTTCCTAGGGTTTAAACCTCAGCAGCGCTAAGTTTATGAGCAATGTCACCGGGACAAGGTACTTAAACTCTTCATGTCTGTTTTCTCATCTGTAAAATGGGGATAACGCCTTCCGGCTCCCAGCATTATTGTGAGGATAAAGGGTGAGGCGACACTTGTGAAGAACAATGCCACAACCCAGTAAGGATCTGAAATGTTAGCTATTCTCTTACCACTGGAATGAACCACCGATAACAGCCTCATTCAGTTTACTGAAGAAAATGCCAGAAATTTAAAACTGGCAACATCAAAACCGACGACAAAGAAAATCACAAATAGGCATGAAATGAAATACCCTTTCTGACAGCTCATAAATCTGACATACTGTGCCTAATAGAAAAACATTACACAGCCTCTCCTCTGCAGTGATCATGGTTATGTCCTGAATCACCACCGTAATCACCTTGATCTTTAACAAGAAAACAGCTGGTTTTCTTTTATCTCGTGCTAGTGTAAGGAGAGGCATGAAGCCACATGAAAGGTGGGGATCAAACACTTGGGCACCCCGTGCTCCTTTCTGCTTGTACTTAAGTTGCATAAGAAGGTGAAATTACCAAACCACATATAGAAATGTTTTAAAAAATCATGAGCTCTGAGATGAGGGACCACATTGAAAGCAAGAAAGCATTTTACATACATTTACTCCAAAAAGAGAATTCTCCGTTCTCAGACTCCACAGTTGGAGGTGGAAAGGAAAAGGGCAGGATGCATTAGAAACCTTTATCACCATTTTTCTCATCCTCTCTTTTGTCTCTGAGACAGGATGCCATATGCTATCTTTGTCAAGGTGTAGGTGCATGCAGTGAAGATAGGAGTGGGGTGACGGGGCGGGGGATGGGGGGCAGTGCAACACCCCCAGGTGCGATACCCCAGCCTGTGGAAGGATTGGCACTGAGGGGCTTCTGAGGCAAACTGAAACGTGCAAAAGTGACAAAATGCAGATGTTTCATTCAAGGAATACATAATTCAACAAAACTTTGCATGCATCAGGCTTTATTAGGAAACATAAACGGAGGTACTTAGTCCTAAAACTTCCTTTCTTTTCGTAACTATCACTTTCTAAACAATTCCCAAAACTACGATCAGAAGCAATGTAAAGGAACAGGTCAGCAGACTGAATTTATGGGGTGAAGATCGCATTGTCACGGCAGGTAAACTTCCCCAGCAGAGAAGCAGTAGTTGCACGTACACTAATCCCTAACACCACTCGTCACTGAGAATCAGTAAGCCTTTTCGTCTCTCAGGCTAACTGCCTGTCAGTGTTGTAGGCTGACTAGAAAGAGGGAAAGAATTAAAGAATGTTTTACACATGATAGAGTGTGTTATAATGTCGTCTCTCGGGGCATTTGCTAAACAAAGGCATATTAGGAGATTATAGATTCCTACTCAACAAGCAATACTGGAACTCCTTTATATAAGTAATGTTAAATTGATTCCCTAGGAGAAAATCCCCTTCTCCCCAAAATTAGATGTGGTTTCTAGTATCTACTACTACCAATTGCACATAGTGGAGGAAAGGCAGGCTTCGGTAGAAGCTTTCCTATGCCTCAGTATGAAACCCACACTCGGCAGGATGAGCGGGGTCTCCAGAGATCTGGCCCACCCCATGACTTCTTGTAGCCCCCTGAACTTGCCACATGCTCCTAGCAGATTCTCTCACCTCTGACTGGATGCCTCCTCCAGGTCGCCCTTTACATCTCGAGTTAAGCACCAGCTCCTATCTGCCGGCCTTCACCCACCGATGTTGACTCCTCATCTATTATGATTGTTGTTCCGCCATCATAATGATTTGCATGTCTATGTCCAAGCTGTGCTTTTCCAGTCTTGAGTCCCTAGTTCACATACAATCTATATGCAAGTACCGCAGGACACACTCGGTACATGAATATCTCATGTAGTAATAAGATAGCACCAGGGCCTAGACTGGACTAGTGGACCGGGGTCCTAGTTCTGATGGGGGTGTGGGGCAGGAGTCTCTAGAACAGGACGACCTTCATAACTCTAGCAATAGGAGTGTACACCCTGAGATTTAATCACGGATTACCATCTGCATACACTTGGCCATTTAGTGTCTTTCTCGGAGGCCTCTTTTATAAAATGGGTATAAAAATACCCACTCTATATGTTCGTGGCAGTCGCATATGTTATAGCAAAGCCGAGCAAATGGCTGGCATGCAGCGGTTGCTCAATAAAGCATAGCTCTCATTAAATGGAAGGTTCTGCTAAAAATGTTTATCATGTAAAGCAGTTGTCAGGAAGAAATGAGGCAGAGCACATAGAACATTTAGTGCATTGCCCAGCATATGTTAGCACCGTGTGCTCGCTATTATTATTAGCATCATCATTATTATTATTATCGAAGCCCAAGATGAAGTAGCAAGGTTTGCAAAAAGGAGGATAGGAACTAGTAGTGGAAAATCAGGAGTTCCATGGAGATGGGCATGTAGCCTACAGCAGGCCAACGGCAACCAAGCTGGGGAATAAGGGAGCGTTTGATCATGGAGCGCACACACGACTGTCCAGGAAAGTCCCCAAGACACTGGGTAATCATCAGCTGGACTGAACCAGCAAGAAACCCTGGCAAGCCACATCTCAGGTCAGTCTGGGAAATGACAGCTGAAAGCGAGTGCTAAGGAAGCTGAATTACTTCCTGCCTGAGATCAGAGTTCCTCTGAATCGGGAGTAAATTCTAGCTGGCTGTGGGGAAAAAAGTGGCAGCAGCTGCAGAAAGAACGAGCTCACTGAGGCAACTGGAGAGAAGAGGGTCTCTGATGACAGGTGCTAAGAGGGGCAGCGAGCTGTGAGTACGATGAAGCGAATTACAAATTTTAGGTTATGTCAGTGGTCCTTAACTGTTTTCTGGGTTACAGACCCTATATTACAAGTGGACACTTCTTGCTTGTTGGGGCTACTCTGTGCTCTCTGAAATCAGCAGATAATATAAACTGGTACCCTCATTGGGCCTGAGAGATTTTTAAAGCTAATGCTCGTTCTCAAAGCACTTTCTTTAACTGTATGATTTCCTGTTGGGCAGTCTCTCCTGATGTTTCTATGACCTAAGTAATAGATCTGTTTCAGATGGAAGCATGCATTGGTTCCTCAGCCTGATGACCTCCAGTAGTATGCCTCCTGCTCTTCCTGCTGAAGTCTCCTCCCGCCTCTTGACAGTCCTGTTGGCTATATAGCCCAGGACAATCCCACCAACAAACTCTGGATCCAAATCTGGTCCATGGGAAACACTCATTCCTTCCTTGAAAATTCTGGGAATGCCTCTAACTGTGATGCGGCAGACTTCCCCTGCTTGGCCCACCACCTCATTTGGCCAGCTCTCGTGTAGCCCTTGTTTGTCACTGGGAGTCACACCGCAGTTCATAGTCCATCCTAACTTTCTCATGTTTGGGTCAGCCGCTGGTCTTCTGAATCTCTAACAGCAGTCAACCTATTTCACATATAAGCAAAGTGAAGTACATAAATGCATAGTAAATATACTACCCTCCAGAAACACAAATTTGCTTGTAGCTTCCTACGTCCACCCTGCTATTCTCAAATAGTGGAGATACATGGTTTTTTTTTTCATTTTCTGATTAAAACGTGCATTATAACACCTCTCTGTCATACTCCTTTCAGCCTGGAAAGCACTGCCTCCCATGTTCCCCTCGGGCTCTCTGACTCAGAATTCATTGTCTCTAGTAAGCACCTCCTATCCAGAATTGGAGATTGGTCCTTTACTGGACCACATATACTTCTGCTTCATTCAGACACTGTGATATCTTTCCCTTGGATAAGAAGAAAATCAGTTTATCTTTGTGTCCTCAGAACACTGTGTCTGTACATTGTAGGCATTTAAAAGATGCTTATTTTTTTAAAAAAATGATATGCACACAGGCAAAAAATAAAAATAAATAAAAATAAAATAAAAAATAAAAGATGCTTGTTGCGCTGGACCCAGGAAACTAAAATTTAGCAAATTAGTAATAAATTTTGCTGAACTAATACTTGATTTTAAACTATACATCTAGTTCCAAATTGATCTTGTCCAAAACAAATTTACTATATACTAGTGAAAAATTATCTCCAGATACCAATGTATATGGGATTTCAGAGTCTTATATAAAATATGGGCAAATTTCTGCCATTGTTATATTTTGCTATAACAATGTAATTTATTAGTTTCATTTTTATGGAATGAAGATTATAAATTTGAATATGTAAATCAGATATTTAAAATTCAAGCTTTTAAAAATCAAAAAGTAAAAGATAAAATTCTCCACTCGGGCACTTCTATTTGCCTTAATATTTATTTAGACTTTTACTTAGTAGGCCAGTATTTAATTTTCTGGGGTTTTTTGTTTGTTTGTTTGTTTGTTTTGCCATTTTGTTTTGCTTTTACTATATGGGATCCATGTGAAAAATTACAGAGTTGAAAAAAAAAAATTAAAACCCCTGGAGAAACACAAGCTCTGACATGTTTGTACTCTCCTGTGTCTCCACTGACCAACACTTCCCATTATCACATGCCACTTGATGCTGATTGCCAGGATGAGCTGTCCCTTGGATTAATTAGATGACATTGGATCTGGCAGGATACTCAGTCCAACTTCTTTCTACTCTTTGGAAATGCTTACAGTTTCTACTTCTCATTCTGTACCTACCGAAAAGCGCCTGCATTCTGACTCCTCATTCTTCAGCATCGCCGCCTCATTTGCACTGTGTAGATGAAAACCATTCATCTCAGCATCCTCTCACGTTTAGGACACTTAGACCTAAAGAAAAAGTGGATTTTTCGGGTTCTTCTCTCAATTCCCTGTACAGTTCTGGATAGAGAAGCGAGGTCAGTTTCTAAATGTTCATAGTTTACTGTTTTTCCCAATTGCATGCATTGTCATGTACACTAAGGTGCTAAGATACCTGTCCCTGTAGTTGTTACTCAGTGGCTGGGTGACCAGTCACCTGTCAGAAATGCTGAAAGTAGGTGTCAGCATAAGTTCTGCCAAATTCTCTTTAGTTTCTATGATTCTAAATAACATTTGTATTTATAAGACAGTCTTTAGGGACTCATGTCAGTTATCCTCTGTCTCTCATTTAGCTACTCATATCCTTGCTCCTTATCACATTGATTGAAGAATTTACTTTCTCTACTGCAGTCTGTTATGTTTGTGTGTTCGTGTGTGTGTGTGCACATGCACAGAGATGTGTTTAACTTACTTAATGTCATTTTATAATACATACATACATAAACATGTATATGTATGTGCATATATATGTATGTGTACATAAACATGTATATGTATGTGCATATATGTGTATGTGTATTTATGTGGGCATATATATCTGTGTGTGTGTATGTCATTCAGAAGTTTGCCTTTCCAATCAATCTTAAGTTTTGAAATATTTCTAAGTTGATGCATATTTATTTATCTGGTTCATTTGTTTTCATTGAAATCTAGTATTCTATCATTCATTTAGTTAACAAATATTTACCGAATACCTTGTATGTGGCAGACCCCATTCTAGGGACCAACAATGTTCACTAAAAAGAACAAAGTCCTCATTCTCATGGAGCTGATATTCTAGTGGGGGAATCAGATGTATATATAAGGAAATATAGTATACCAGATGATGACAATGATTGTCAAAAAAAAAAAAAAAAAAAAAAAGAAGCAGCAGCAGCTCATAATAGGGTAGGGTACGCAGAGGTTCTTAAAGAAACAGGCATTCTTATTTTATATAAAATAGAAAATATCTCAGTACTGTCCAATAGAAAAATGTGAGTCACATACGTATTATATTTTTCTAATAGCCATATTAAAAAATAAAATCAATCAGGTGAAATTAATTTTAATAACGTTTTACTTAACCCAACAGACCAAAAAATATTATTTTAACATTTAATCAATATAAAATTATTATTTTATTTTTATAACAGCTCTTTTAAATGGAGTTTGTATTTTAAGCTTATAGCACTCAGTTTGAACTCACCACAGTTAAAATGCTCAGTACATCTTGGTGACTAAATAAATGTTTTCTTAATAGGATATCTCATCCAACCAGGCTAACCAGAGACAGATATAAATTAAAGCCAGATAGGATCTAATTTTTTATCCTCATAGACGAAGAACATATTGATTAACTATAAGAATTATTATCCACTAAACAAAGACAATAATCTGACTAATATGACCAAAGTAATTTGAGTAATTCAAGACTGAGTGATTTGATTTCCAGGTTTAATTGATCACATTATCTGCATAATTAGACACATACCCTATTCCCACTCACTTCACATCTACTAGTTCTCAGATTTGTGTTCTTGCCCATTCAGTTGTCTTGCAAGTACAGAAGCCAATTTATTACATTTTGACGCACAAGTCACCAAATGAATCCGTGTCAAAGGAAACCAGTTTATCAAAAAAGAAAAAGCCATGTGGCTATTCTAAAATAAATCCTTAGGAAATAAAAATAAGTTTACACAGAGTGCATGGCATAGATATAGTTAAAGGCAGCAGATTTAGAGTTGGAAATCAAATATTGGCAAGAAGAGCTATTATATTTTTAAATTAGGCAGTGATCCATGCAAGCTGTTATTGCAAGATAATGGGTTATAAACAACACACATAATAGTTAAAATAATTATATATTGAACAGTTGAGAATATGATAAATGCATCATTTCGGCTCCTGAAATAGCTGACATCCACGGAAGTTCCACGGTCTAAAGGTTATGTTTATCATTTCTTCCTTTGCTTAATGTTTATTTTCATCACCATTATTATGTATACTTTAGATTTGTTTTTAAATAGCTTTTCTGAGAACTGGCTTAAAATTGAGGGTGACTGGACAGAGATCACATTGCTTAGCCTGAGAGTGAATTTCAGACATTTGTCATTGTACCATACTCTGGGGACCTGACTAAGACAGTAATAGTATAGTTAGTCCCTCAGTCTATCTATACAATAGATACCGAACGAGCCTCTTTCAATTAAAAACAAATGAAATAACACCACAATGAATTATGGTTGTTAACTCTTCTCTTCAGGATACAGAGCGAAGTGTGGACAAATTTTTGAAATCTAGAAAAGTCTTTGTTTTCTTTTCTTTGCACCATCTCCCCCAAAGTCCCTTCATCTCTTGATCTTACTGTGAGTAATTCCATGATAAAGGGTTAGCAAAACAAACATTTTCTAAATAAATGAATGGTTATATCAATTAGGGAATCAATACACGCTCAAAGGCGTCATTCATTTCATGCACATTCACTGCACAAAAAAAAAGAATTTCTAAACTTGGAAAGCCTTCAAAATTCAAAAATTTCTTTAGAGTTGGACTGAGGAGTAAGAGCTAATTTTGGAGCTACAAATGAACTAAATCTCCATTTTTAACTACAGCTGTGCCATGTGCTCTGCGTAAACCTCCAATTTCACCAGCGGGACCTTGTGGAGGTCAAATTATTTTACCTCTTCGATCTGCAGGTTGTATAATCTGCTTGTCCAGATCTTTTCAGAAGGAGAGGAAAAGGTACAGGAAAATAGCGTGGGACACAGATATTTGTTTCTTGTCATGTAATCTTATAGCCTTTACTAGGTATCATGGCCAGTAGGCAGAATATCCAATACCCAGGTCTTGGTACCCCCTCTCTACTTTTCCTCCACTACTTAGAAATATGTAACTCTTAGAAGTGCTACTTTATTCAATCATATTTTCTACAAACATTTTTGATATCAATCAAATGTAGATGGTAGAATTCAAAAATAAGGAAAACATTTTTTTGCTAGCAAGAGATTAACAATCAATTGAAGAAGAGATAGCTAACACAGAGTTAACATAACATATAATTGTTATGTATAAGTACCTAATAAATATATAGTTGACATAATACAAATAGTTAATAGTTAGTTAACATAATACAAGACCTAGTGAATATGCCACAGAGTTAACAAGTAGCCCCTACAAAAACTTAGGGACCAGAACCATATTTTCTCCTCTTAAAATACATGCATTTTATAACTCCAATTTTTTCCCTTTCCATTGAGCAGTGACTTCTGGAATAATCCCTCTAATGTCTTCAAAAATTCTGAAATGTGACTCAATAACCATTTTAATACTCAGCATTCGTTTTCAAATACTGCATTGCTAGTGGACCCATTCTTTCAGCCAAAAGAGAGATTCCTTGCTAAGGGATCATGTTGAAAATATCCTTGGTGGTTCTTTCAGTATAACTAATTGCTCTTGAGAATCTCCAGACTAGAAGTAGTGTGCTCAATTGCATTTAAAAAAGTCACGGTTCTAAACACTGATATTTATCAATAAAATTATGATCAGATTATATGAATCAATTAACAAAAACTAAAGAAGGAATTGCCAAAGACTGCCCTACTAATAAAAATCTTATTGAAATACAAATAAAAGGAGAGGTGATCCTTTCCAGTAGTGTTCGGGCCTGGAATATATTGACACCTACAACTCTGCAACCAATCTAAATCAGCCATAGTTTAAAGCCGAAAGATTCTTACACTAAAAATTAAATTCAGATCTTTTTAAACAAAGATCATTAAAAGTCCAGAGAACTAATTTCCTTTGTTAGATTTGTGTGTTTGGCTCAGCCACTCAAGTGCTTTCCATGACTTGGGGACAAACCAATCCATTTAAAGAAGGAAAGTTTAATAATGTGTGTTAGTATATGCCTGTAACAAATTTCCATTAACTATTTCTCATAATGTGTTATGGTGCTGTACTTCTAATACATATTTGTGTGCATGCACACACACACACACACGTGCATATACACAGACATACACACACTCACTCTCATATACTAAAATCTTAGACTTCAAGAAAAAGCCCCATCTCATCTTGATCCAATCACTTATGAGCTATGTGACTTTGTGAAGCCACATCAACTCTTTGTCTCAGTGATCTCAAAATTATCTGAGTCTGTGTCCTTACCATAAATGTTCTCAAAAGTGGACAGGAGGCTGTCCAACTACGTTTCCACCCTAATAATCTTACATTTTCTGTACCTCATGTCAGACAACCCAGGAATATCATGTAAAGAGATAAGCTCACCCCCGTGGGCAGCCCACTGGAATAAAGTCTATATAAGCTTGCTGGTCAGATTTACCCCAGAGTATTGACCCTCATCATTGCAAGAATTGCCCAATTGCTCAGTTCACAGTTTGGAGTACAAACTATGAAGTTCCTCTTCTTTATTAAGTGAGTGGCTCACATATTTGTCTTGCAGGGGATGCAAAGATTATTGTGATTCCTGATGGTGAGGGTATATATCCAGGAGCACCACCCTGAACATTTAAGAGGGCCTAAGACAGGAGCAAAGTAAAGACATATTTGAAAATAAAAGCCAATTACATTGGGAACTCTGTCCACCTAAACTATGTGAAATAGATGTTATTAAGGAGCAACAAAAATTACAGAAGTGCAATTAGAGGGAGATATGAAGAAGGAAGACGGGATCTGCATCGGTGGTGACTGGTGGACGGATCCTGACATGAACCAGGGGTCTTTTTAGTGCCCGCTGGTAAAGAATCTTCCTCACTTAACTACTCACCTAAAAGGCAGGTGGGATGTGGCATCCTTCCAGATGCCAAAAGCTGACTTCTAAGAGCGCTCACGCACTCAGCAAAACAGACAAACAAACAAACAAAACAAAACATACAAAAAAAAACAACTAAAGCCAAAGCTTAGTGTTGCATTAAGGTGCACATCATTTGCAGTTACTTTGAAGACAAGTTGTTAGGAGAACTTCAGAGGCTTTAGGAGGAAATTATAATTTGGGGGGCAACGATAATTAGAAATATACAATGTTTTAAATGCTTTAAATCTATTTTGCTCACTTCATCCTCACAACAGCCTGATGATAAGTCGTACCTCCATTTTATATGACAAAACTGACTGAGGTTTAGCAAGGCTGGATGACTGGCCCGAGGTTATAAGCTAGAACATGACGCAACCATAGGTGTTACGCCATAAAGCCAATGGTCCCCATTTCTGTGCTCCACACCTCTCAAATCTAAGTTTCCAAAACTCGAACATGGCTAGGTAGAGCTTTCATCTCCACTCAGTGGTACGTAACCAGCATACCCCAAAGCGCTGAACAATACTTCTTTGTTTATGCATGTGTTTTTATTTATTTTAAAAGATATTTCTAATAACCTTGTGAAATTCAGAACATTCATCAAAACTCCTCAGAGTCTATGGCATAGCTGCGCCTCCTACCCCATGGAAGCCTGAAAAGGCACAGATGCCAATGGCCAAGAGATTTGTTCTGCCCTGAAGAATGAAATGATCAGGGGTTTTACTACATCTGGCACTCTCTGGCCAGAGAGTAGTCAGACTTCTTTGATGCCAAATACGATTGAGTCTTCTATGCTTCTCTGTTACTTTCATTGCAAAATGTTACAGAACATTTACAGAATATTAAAAGACTTGAAAAGCTTTAGACTGAAAATATAGTGACCTATAACTGCTCTGTTATTCAGTTATTCAGCAACTTCACCATTTGGTAGAATTAAATTTTACTTCCTAAGTGGCATCGCAGAATGATAGAATGTTAAAGTTTAATGGGAATATGGCAAATTCCCCAATTCCGTCACATGGCTGTGGAGGAAACTGTGATGGAGGAGTAGGCTGAACAGCCTCTGAGCATGAAAAACAGATCAGAGACATCCTTGTGGACACTCATGTGACAGTGCACGTTCTTCTTTGGCTCCTATCCTAATACATTTGGTCATCTTCTCAGCCGAACGCTGTCTTTGGAGTCAGAAAATATGGGTCTAAATCCATGCCTCATTTTTTATTAGCTCTGTATACCTCACACCTTTGTGTCATCAGACAAGGCTAATGCTTTCAACTACACACACCTGCAAGAATGAAAGCAAATAGCATTTGTGAAAATATTCAGCCTGTTGGGCTGTGCAATTGAGTTTTCCAAAGGTGAAATAGTTTGTAGCAACATCCACATGCTGATTGGAATGATCCAGTCAGCGGAGGACAAGTTGATAATGAGAGAGAGAGAAACTGTTAGAGCAATGGCTCTGTATAGGTAAGGGGGGAGGGAGCCTGATGCGCGCCTGAATACAAGCGTGGATGGTTCATTTGCCATGACAGGAGGGAAAGGAGAGAATAGAGGATGGATGCTGGTGCTGAGATCACAGACGTGATGGTAGTAACTCATCACCTCTGCCTTCTCAGTAAGATAACACCACCACCATCGGAGAGTTAGGAAGAACTAAGAGTCGGGATTCCATTATAGCAAGAAAACAAGGGAATGTCAGCCACACCACCTATATTTTGAAATTTTCACAGAGTAGAACCATTTAATGAAGGAACAAATACTCATGCATATCATTTACCGAGATTTCTCTGAAATGTTTATTCTACAATCAATATGGAGCAAGATATACTATGCGTTGGGAATTGCGACAAGCTCTGTACTCATAAGACAGGTGAGACATGGGCCCTGGCTTCAAGGAAAGCTGATTCAAATAAGATAGACAAGAAAGCAAATATGTGCCTTACCTTCGAGGGACTTAGAGGTTAGAGGTATCTTTAAGGTACAGAGTGGGTCATAAGGACAGTAGCGTTCTTCCCCCTGAGTTTCTCCAAAAGCCTTCCCAGAGGATGTGAGGGTTGGCCTCAGTGTGAGACAATGAGTTGGAGTGTGGCACGCAGCACGGTGGGAAAGGGTACTCCATACTTGGAAAACTGGTTGGTGACCGAGAATGAATCATGGTAGAAGGTAAAACAGATGATGAGCAGAGGCTAGCTCGTAAAGAATGTGCTCATGATTCAGACCAATTCTGCAGGTCAGAGATTTTCAAAATGTACTTGATATATTTCGACCTCCAGAGACTTAGATAATCTCTTATGCCAGTTTGAGAAAGATTGCATTTTAAGTATGAAGATGAAGTTCAATCACGTTGCCCACCCTCTATCCCCTGTGGTATTTTATAATTCATCACTAACCAATGACGTGAGGTATATCGATGCTTTATTTTGTGCCATGATTCCTATGTAAACTTTCCCTAGCATTCACAAGAGGAAAAATACTGAAAAAGACATTAATAGACCTAAGCCGAAATAAGCATGGCCTCTTGCCCTCGAGATGTCAGATCTAAGTGGAAATCTAACAAAGCAACACAGCGGCGGTGAACTCATGCTGTGGGATGGAAAGTGGTAGGAAGGAAAGAAGAAAGGGCACGATCGAACCTTCCTTTTCCCCTAATTTTCAGAACAGCAGGAGAGTTGGGGATATGAGGAAAGAAGTGGGTGTCGCCGAGGAGGAGGGCGAGTTTCTTCATCACCCTTCACCTTCCCTTCTTGGTCCTACATGGACCACGTGACAAGTTCAGCCCATGACCAGGGCTTTAGTTGTCCACATTACTGAAATTACAAACCAGTGATTTGAACGTCAGGCTAATTATCACTTGAAAATTAAATATGAATACTGACTCCCTCTCTGTGCAGCCCGTGAAGGAACACTAAGAGAAAAGGATGAAAACGTTCATTGTTGGCTTTTTTGTAAATCAATGGTTTGCCTTGGAAAGTCAGGTCTTGATACTAATAACTTGAGCTGATCTTTTAGGTATAAATGTTGGAAGTTTTTTTACTCATTTTTTTTCTTTCATTGAGTCTATGGAAAATACAGCTTTAAAATTTATGTGGCATGAAAATAAGAGTAAAGGCATTGTCTTTTATGAGAGCCTCTTTCTTTTATCTATTCTATATATATATTCTACGCCTTTTTAAAAGAAGTATTTTGAACCAGTGCCAAGCAGACTGGTAACAATATTATCGGACCAAAAAAAAAAAAAATCAAGGAGGTAGTAGTGGTAGAGGAGTGAACAGTATTTGTGATAAAAATTCTTCTTAACAAGGAATCAAAAAGTGACAATTTTTCTGGATCAATATAGGTGATGAGTGTGGTCCTGTCAAATGTTTTAAAAGACAGTTCCAATGATTGCAAGGGACTTTAAAGAAATAATGAAAATTTGTAAATGTGACAAACCGTTGACCCAGGTTTGAACCTGGATTAAGTTTGCTCCATTCAACGAGTTACAGATTTTCTTTTCATCTTGCTATTATTAGAAATGGAAACAGAATGTCTTTACGCAAAGCCCACATTTAGCAGAGGATTGCAATTACCCTCACAGTCCTCGCATTTATCAACAAGATTTGCCAACAAAACATTTTGAAAACAAAGACAATAAATAAAATGCTCTTTATAAAAGGTTAGCTGAGCTTTAGACAATTATTCTGCATATGTTTAGCTTGATAGAATTCACATTTCAGATTTTAGTGCATAATATGTTGACTCTAACATAGGATCAAACTTCCCAACGAAATTATGAGTGCTCTCATTCATTCTATTTTCATTATTTCAGATATAAATTTTTTAAATTAATTACAGCTTATAAAAAATTCAAGTCTAAAAATTTTCACTTTGACTATGAGATTCTTCATTATCAGTGAAATAAAGATATTTTCATCTTTTCATCACATTTCAACTGGGATTATAAATTGAGGAATTGAAGATAAAAGGAAGGAGAAACAAAGTCTTTGCAATGAGACAAAACCTAAGTTAAGCTGGATTCCCCATTAAGTAACGATTCTCTCTTGACCTACATGAGACTCAGTCTCCTAAGGATAAAAAAAAAAAGGAGATAAAAATGCCTACCTTGCAGGGTCTTGATCAAAATTAAATTAGATTAGGTATAACGTGATAGGCAGTCAAAATGCTGATTTCCGTCTCTTTCCCTTACATTGTTGAAGATGCTGCCATTATTAACATAAATGGCCAAACGATAGCAAATGCCAGTTTCGAATAAATTTTAGTAAGTTATTTATTTATATATCATAAGATATAGTACAGAAGGACAGCTGAAGATGGGGACTCTTGTGCAAGCAATTTATTGGGGAATGCTCTCAGAAGAAACTGGTGAAGGAAGTTGGGTGGGAAAGAGAAAGACGCTAGGAGAAATCTAGCTTCGAATTTATTCCACCAGGAGACTTTTGTAACATGCGTTTCACCCCAGTGTGCGTGGTTCCCCTGTGAGGCTAACACACCCCAGTATTGCTCATTCATTGGCTATAAACCACTGGGAGATTGGGGCATAGCTTCATGAAGCTATCAAGCTTCTGTAGGCCAAGGGCAGCCGACACTCCCTGCGTGAGTGCACATGAAGAAAAAGACAGATTTTATTCTAACTTACGCACGCCGGCACAGACAACTTAAACAAGGCCAGTATGACAATTCGGTCTTTTAAGACCAGTTACTACCATTTATGAAAGGTTTATTATAGGATTTTTTGAACAGGAAATATTCTTAGAACATCTTGCATTGAATGTGACTTAAATGTATTTGGTTTGCCTACAAAATTTAGAAATCAGATCATCCACGACGTCTTCTCCAGCACTGTGAGCTGCTGAACCCACCGAGTGCACAGAGTGAACGTTGCACCCATGTTGTGGGATGTTGTATTTTACTGATTCGGAAATTAGAACACTTTATATGTACGTGTTGAATACCTTAAATACATACAATTCTTAATTGTCATTATACCTCAATAAAGCTTTAAAAATTAACAAAATATACTGAAACGCATGACCCAGAAAGACCTTTTTTAGTTGAGTTGTGGAAGTAAAGAACATTTTGTGATTTTAGAAAACAGAAATAACACCTTGACTGATACCGTGAGCCTACTTACTTGAATAAAGGACAATTCGGTATTAGAATTGTCTTAAAATTAGGATGACCAACTGTCCTGGTTCACTTGTGACTGAAGGTGTCCCCCTGGACACAAGACTTGCAGACAGACAGCCCCAGGGCAAGATGGCAACATAGGTAAATGCTGTGCTTGCCTCCTCCCGTGACCACATTAAAATTACTACTAAATTATAGAATGATCAGCCTGGAGAAGCATCCGAAGGCTAGCTGAACACAAGTACTATCACTAAAAATACACAGAAACCACGTGGGGACTGGATGGAGGTGCAGAGATGCAAAAGACTGGCCTCACAACCTCCTGTGGTAGTTGAGAATAGGGAAGGACAGCTCAGCTGCAGAGGTCCTCACGAGGGACCTTCGCCACCCACCCGGCTTCCCAGGCCAAAGCACTGGTGCGAGGAAGAGGAGCATCCACAACATCTGGCTATAAAAAACAGTGGGGATTCAATCGGCCTTGGTGGGATTAGAAGGCTGCAGAAAACCCAGGCATCGTCTTAAAGGGCCCGCGCACAGACTCACTCGCTTGCTGGCGCTCATCCTAGCAGACGGTCGGTCAGAAGCTTGGGAGGTGCCAGAGACGTGCAGAGAGAGACTGAGCTGTGCAGCTTCTGCGAAAAGACTGGAGGACCACCTACCCTCCTCCGGGGTCAGCCGCAGGTGGGCACCATCTTGCCCGTGTTGAGCCCTCCCCCCACGCAGCTAAATCCGACTTTTCATTGGCCTGGTGAGCTCCGCTCTCTCCACCTGGGTGATCCCTGGGACCACCCCCCTCCGCCCCACCCAACTCTACTGCACAGCCAGAGGCACTTTTGTGAAGAGGGCCAACCTTATCTCATGAACTGCAAGTGCCTCTTTAGCAGCAAATAGCCCACCTCGGCTGGCGCACCCCTGGAGGCCCAGGCTGCAGTTTTTCTTGGAAAACTCTTGGGGTTCCGCAAGCCCCAGGCTGGCGGCAGCTAGCCTCGGTGTGCTCTGAAAAGCTCCAGGCTCAAAACTGGCGCCAAAACTAAATCTGCATTTACCTGGTAAACACCACTTGCCATATCCTGGTGACTCCCTGAGACCCCACCTCACCCAACTCACGCGCTGCCCGAGGCTCTTGCGTCAGATAAGGCAGCCACAGGCCTTGGGGTGCTCTGGGCCTTTTGCCGAGCTGCTCCAGGCCGGGTACAGGTGGCAGCCAGCCTCGTTTCACAGTGTGTCCTCTCCCACGCACTTCTAGGTTCAGTAGAGGCAAGTGACTAAGCACAGAGCAGTTTGTGGCTTTGACCAGGTGACGGCTCACAGGCAGCAGCTGACCTTGGCCTGCATGGGAGTCCCTCCTAAGGGGCTCCAGACCCAACACACCTGTTGGCCAGCTTCAGACCACGACAGAGCACCACCTGATTACCCTAAAAAGGACACACTCCAAATGCAGCCCTGGTAGGCACCAGAGCCCACTAGGACATTTTGTTCCTCGGAGTCAGCCCACACAGAGCAGCTCATGTGCTGTGGGCATGGCCAATTCTCACAGCCAGTCAGCCTGAGGACCAATCTGACCCACCAAGATGCCAACAGCAATCAAGGCTCAACTACAAAAGGTGGGCACACACAAGGTATACTCCCTGAGTGCCACCAGAACCCACAGGGCACCTACTACGTAAGGCTACACAAGACTGAGAGACATAACAGATCTACCTAATACATAGAAACAAACAGAGAAACAACCAAAATGAGAAAACAAAGAACTATATCTCAAATAAAATAACCGAAGAAAACTCCAGAACAAGAACTAAATGAAATGGAGGCAAGCAACCCACCAAATATAGAGTTCGAAACAATAATTATAAAGATGCTCTAGGAATTTAGTGATAACTTCAACAAAGAGATAGTAAACATAAAAAAGAACCAGTCAGAAATAAAGACTACAATAACTAAAATGAATAATACACTAGAAAGAATCACCAGCAGCTTAGATGAAGCAGAGGATCTCATCGGTTATCTGGAAGACAAGGTAGCAGAAAACACCCAATAAAAACAGCAAAAAGAAAAGAAAAAAAAAGAAAATAGTTTAGGGGAGTCTGGGACAACATCAAGCATACCAACATTCGCATCACAGGGGTACCAAAAGGAGAAAAAAGAGAACGAGGGACTGAGAACCTATTTGAGGAAATAATAATAGGAAACTTACCTAACCTGGTGAAGGAAGTAGACGTACAAGTCCAGGAAGCATGGAGAGGCCCAAAGAAGATGAACCCAAAAAGGCCCACACAGGGACACGTCATAATTAAAATGCCAAAGTTTAAAGACAAAGAATCTTAAAAGCAGCAAGAACATGGCAGCTTATTACTTAAAAGGAAGCTCTCATAAGACTATCAGCCCATTTCTCAACAGAAACTTTGCAGGCAAGAAAGAATTGGCACAAAATATTCAAAGTGATGAAAACCAAGGATTCATTACCAAGACTACATTACCCAGCAAGGCTGTCACTTAAAATTGAAGGAGAAATAAAGAGCTTCCCAGACAAGAAGATTTAAAGGAGTTCATCACTACCAAACTGGTATTACAAGAAATGTTGAAGGGTCTTCATTAAGAAGAAGGGGGAGAAAAAAGGGAACATATATATGAATAATAAAATGGCAGTAAGTATGTACCTATCAATAATCACTTTAAATGTAAATGGATTAAATGTTTCAATCAAAGGACATGAGATTATTTAATAGATAAGAAAATAAGACCCACACATACACTGTCTACAAGAAACTCACTTCAGATTAAAAAACCCACATAATGAAAGTAAAGGGATAGAAAAAGATACTTTATGGAACTGGAAACAACAAAAAGTGGGGGTAGTAAAACTTATATATCAGACTAAGTAGACTTTAAAACAAAGGCCATTATAATGGGCAAAGAAAGACATTACATAACGATAAAGGGATCAATATAACGAGAGCACATAACCCTTGTAAACATTTATGTACCCAACATAGGAGCACCTAAATATATAAATCAAATACTGACTAACATAAAGGGAGAGAGCAACAGTGATACAGTCATAGGAAGGGACTGTAACACTCCATTGGCTGACGGATCTGACAAACATTAAATCGACAAGGAAACATCAGCTTAGATAACATACTAGACCAGATCGATTTAGTTGATACTTTTAGAGCATTTTACTCCAAAGTAGCAGAATATACATCCTTTTCAAGAGCACATGGAACATTTTCTAAGATAAACCACTTGGTAGACCACAGAACAAGTCTCGATAAATTTAAGAAGATTGAAATATCAAGGATCTTTTCCAACCACAGTGGTATGAAATTAGAAATCAATTGCAAGAAAACTGTAAAACACACACACACATCGAGGGTAAAAAACATGCTATTAAACAATGAACAGGGTTAACAATGAGATCAAGAAAGAAATTAAAATATACCTTGAGATGAGTAAAAATGAAAACACAATGACCCAAAATCTATTGGAAATGGTAAAAACATTTCTAAGAGGAAAATTTAGAGCAATGCAAGCCTACCTCAAAAACACAACAAAAAAATCTCAAATAATCCATCCAACTTGACACTTAAAGGAACTAGAAAAATGACTGCAAACAAAGCCCAAAGTGAGTAGAGGAAGGAAATAATAAATATTAGAGTAGAAACAGAGTCTAAAAAAAAACAATACAAAAGATCAATGAAACCGAGGGCTGATTCTTTGAAAAGATAAAAAAATTGATAAACCTTTAATGATATTCAATAAAAAAAGAGACTACCCAAGTAAGTAAAATTAGAAATGAAAATGAAGAAGCCATAACTGACACCACAGAAATACAAGGCTTTTAAGAAAATATTAGACCATGTTACGCAAAACTAAACTCAAAATGGATTAAAGACTTAATTATAAGACCCACAACCATAAAATTCCTAGAAGAAAACATAGGTACTAAACTCCCTGGCACTGCTCTTAGTAATCTTTTTTCTGATATGTCACCTTGGGCAAGGGAAACAAAAGAAAAAAATAAACAAACAGGACTACAGCAAAGGAAACCATCAATAAACCAGAAAGACAACCTACTGAGCGGGAAGAGTATCTGCCAATGAAACATTTGATAAGGGGTTAATATATAAAATTTATAAAGAACTCATACAACATAACACTAAGAAAACTAACAATTTAATTAAAAAATGAGCAGAGGATCTGAATAGACATTTTGCCGAAGAGGACATACAGATGGCCAATAGATGTATGAAAAGACATCACCAATCATCAGAGAACTGCAAATTAAAACTACAATGAAATATTACTTTGCACCAGTCAGAAAGGCCATCATCAATAAATCAACAAACAAGAAATATGGAGAGGATGTGAAGAAAAGAAAACTCTCGTACACTGTTGGTGGGATTGCAAATTGGTGTTGCCACTATGGAAAACAGCCTGAAGATTTCTCAAAAAAATGAAAAATAGAACTATCTTATGATCCAGAAATTCCACTTCTGGGTATTTATCTGAAGAAATCCAAAACACTAATTCAAAAAGATGTATGCACCTCTAGGTTCATTGCGGTATTATTTACAATAGCCAACATATGGAAGCAACCTGTGTCCATCGATAGACGATTGGATAAAGAAAAGGTGGTACATATACACAATGAAATGATATTCAACCATAAAAAGAATTAAATTTTACCTTTTGTGACAACATACAGGACCTGGACAGTATTATTCTAACTGAAATACATCAGACAGAAAAAGACAAACACCCGATGATCTCACTTATATGTGGAATCTAAAGAACAAAATAAACAAATGAGCAAAATAGAAACAGACCCATAGATGCAGGGAACAAGCTGATGGCTGCCAAAACGAGGGGCGGAGGATTGGTGGCGGGGTGTAGAAGGTGAAGAGATTAAGAAGCATAAATTGGTGGTTTTGAAATTGTCACAGATATGTGAAGTACAGCTTAGGGAATACAGTCAATAATATCATAATAACTACATATATGTCAGTCAATAATATCATAATAACTATGTATATGTCAGTCAATAATAATAACTACGTATATGTCAGTCAATGATATCATAATAACTACATATAGACTAATTGGGGGATCATTTCTTAAATAATATAAATGTCTAATCACTATACTGTACACCTGAAACTAATATGAAATAATATTCAATGTCAACTTTAATTGAAAAAAAAAAAACAATAACTGACAATTCTGAGTAAATTGAGGCTGATTGGCCACCCTACCTGGAATTTATAGCAAGAAAGTTCTTTGCATCTATAAATTAAGAAATTAGTGTATTTGGATCTTTAGTTTTGAATTATATAGATATATCATTTGCCTCCTCTACATTTTTTCATTGAGAATGAAACGAACAGTAGTAGATTTTAGATTCTCTTCACCACTTTCTCACTCACCCTGTGCCAAATTCTTGAAAAGTTAATTTTATATAAAATTCCTGATTACATGACAGGATTTCTGTCAAGTATCATACCTGACTGTTTTTAGGAAAAAACTGAAATTTCTAGCCAGTTTCAATAGGTCGTCCCTGGTTTTGCTCGGCAGGTATCTGAGCAAAGCTTTCTCTTGATTCAGAAATGATTTATTTATTCCTGTTTCTGTTTCTGGCCATTGGGAGACTAGAATTTTTTCATCTCTCAAATGTGAAAGCAGGTTTTCTACTAATTTAGGAAAGCATGTTTCCTAAATCAATTTACAGTTGGATTAGTCAGTGTACTCAAAGTTGTGGTCATGTGGAGCCAAGAGAAAATATTTAGGATTTTAAATGATTTGTTAACTTGCATGCCATTTAAGTAACATTCTTAGACTGAGAAGGAAGTAAACACATCCTTGTTTTATCTCGACTTCAGCGTCTTTCCCCAGAACATTTAAATTTCTGGCCCCAGCCTTTGGCCTGGATCATGCTGTGAGGTTTCTGTTTCACAACTTTTTCCAATCAGTGACAACTGCTGGCAACCCTCTGAGCTCAGAGTAAAGCACAAGAAAGATTTAAGTTCAGAAAAGGCCAGACTATCTCCGAGAGAATGAAAATAGGCGATGATCTTTCTAGAGTGAGTCTGACAGTTCGCTTGCCCTCCAGTGAAGAGCGTGCCTCTATTTCAAGGGTGTTTAAAGAAGGGTCAAGGTAGGAGTAAGACATCTTTTTCAACAAATTGCTTGATTGAGCTCCAATTTCGATTTTATTCTTGCCTTGTAATACTTTCCCATGTGATGTCCTCGTCCCATCAAAACCGCTGTAAACCTTGCATGAGATCATTTTAGTGACTTACTGTGAGAAAAAGTCCACTCAGAACAGAAATACCTGATACATCTCAGTTAATCCCCAACACATGATGCTTGCTTTTACCTGCCACCCTACTCAGTATTGTCGGGGCCACTATCAACATCTACGCTAGCATGTTTAGAGGTGGTCCCATCATGAATTAATGGGCAAATAACTTATGAACATTACATGCTTTATACATGCTTCATACACCGCGTCTTGAGAAGATTTCCTTTACAGATAACACAGCGTCTCTAAGGACAGAGATTGAACTTAATCCCTACACTTAATGGAAATCTCTGTGAAGTTAAGAGGACCGTGGTCATCTATACTCATTCTTTGATGCTTAGATATGAAGAATATTTTAGTTCTTCTCCTCACAACATTCCTGCAAGGTAGATGTGTATATTCCTATTTGACAAATGAGGAAAATGAAATCCAGTTGGTTTGATTAATCCTTAAGAGAGAGAATTTGTCTCTGAGGTTGTGTGATGCCAAAATCTTTGCTGCTCCTTTTATACCCGAACTGCCTCTATTAAAGGAATTTCTGTTCGGCGTGTTTAATTGACAGACTCACAAGTGGCACAGTAAGAACGTGTAATATAAGTTTTATGAAATACTAATAGCCTCCCCTCGATGAATCAAGAGAAATAGGAAAGGTGGACAAATAAGCAATCGGTCCAATACAGAGTGATGTTTGCTTTCATGAGGAAAATTACAGGATACTATGGAAACCTTAGGAAGCATACCTAACCCAGTCTTTGAGATTTTGGGCTTCCTGGAAAAAGGAACATCCAAGATGAAACCTGAAAGATAGTTAGAGATTATCAAGAGGACACTGGGATTCTAGGTTACTCTAACCCTTTCAGACAGGCTAAATATGATAAACTAGAACTGAGATGTTAATGAATACATGTGGATTCAAGCCAACGGCCATAGTACAATGAAAATGAAATGCAAATGTAAATGAGCATGCAGCAATAAAGAAGAAACAGATTTTGAATAAACATATTCTAAAACAAGTAAGCTGCTGCAATTCTCAAGCCCTGGGCTAATATAGTACCAGCCCCAAAGTCTCCTCTGAAGGCACTTTGGCCTGAAGCACATGACAAATACAGGGGGAAATATGTGAATCTGATACCACGCACCAAACCTTAGTCAATATGTAATTTTTTAAATACAAAGCAAAAGATTGATGGCAGATGTAAGATGATCTTATTCACTATGCTCAGTGAATTTAAATGGAAATAAGTAGCCTGCCTATCTGGTAATTGAAATGTGACCCCCTTCGAAGCAGCTGCTGGCAACATGCCTGTCCAGGAGCTTGAATGGCCATTGCCCCAGATAACCATGTGATAGGTAGTGATTAGATGGAAGCCATGCAGGGGTGAGGGCATCAGCACCTGGCCTCCATCTTTTAAGAATATCTTCTTATTAACCATTTGATTGTGTAATTCCTTTCATGCCTCTTCCAAAATCAGTCAGATTTGGTTGCTCAAACGTGTCTCGGGGTGTAATCTGGCAAGAATTTAAGGACGCTGATATCAGTGTCAGAATCACTGACAAGACGAAGAAACTGGCTTCGGCAACTGTATCATTGAAGGATGAGGCTTAACAGTGTGGGTAAAAGAATCAAGTTCATTTTCTTCATTCATCACAGGCTAAGCAGCAGCGATACCTTCATCATTCCCGTGTTGCTGTCTTCCCCTTCTTAGAAAGATATTTTATGTATTTTTAATGCAGCAGTAATAACATTATTAAAAATTAAAACCGGAGGTGTGCTTTCAAAGTAATTTGCTAATTAGAGATCTGGAAAACCCATCTTTTATAAAAGGTTTTATTCGGTGATGACTGATAGTAAATTTTGCTTTGTACCAAGACAGAGAGGAATGAAACTAAGCTAATCTAAATGAGAACAAGCCCAACCTATTCTAATTAACATGATTCAATTGAACTCTAATGGTATCAAAACAATTGACTTTTTACCATTTCGACTTAATTATTCTACAATAGAGTAATGTATGTTGCTTCCCACTTACAGCGACATCTTTGAAGTATGGCACCTAGTGATCTTTTTCTCACCCGCAATTTGTGAATATTGTTTTATAACATTAAGCTAAATAACCAAAGTCTAATTAAGTCTTTTGTAGTTGAGGCAGTTTTATGAAGTGCCACGGGATTTATCTGACTCTTTTCTTCATTTGACTAAAAGTTTATGCGAGAAGCTGGGTGAATCCTAGCCCCAGAATCCTTGTCTCGAGGAAATGAGTGCTGGAAAGTGTTTGGGTTGAAATAGTATTGCTTAACATGATGTTAGGAAAACATAACTAAAGGACTTAGCAATTCTGCTAAACTATCATGATATTGCTTTAAGCAAGTGCCATTCACATCCCATTAGACCCCTAGAGAATCAATCATCTTGCGTGAGCCTGCTAGATGGTGGCTACGCAGTCTCTTAATGTTTTTCCTTTATTTTCAAGTTTTGATAAGTTTTCATAATACATCGTATAGTCATTTAAACATGATTTTTTCCCCTCACTTCTAATTACTCTAATTCCAAAGGAAACTTTCACCTTTGTGGTTGCCATGCATCTTCTATTTACATAGTTTTCAATATATAAATGAAGAAATGTTAGAAACTCTTATTCTTAAAAGACTATGTCTACTAGAAAAGCACATTGTCTCTGAGTCTCAAAAAAGAAACCTGTCTTTCAATAAGAAACAATTTATAGCCTAGGGCAAATGGGAATGGCTGTGTCAGGGAACAAGGATTATCTGTTCTCTTGCATATTTAAGTCTCCTTCAATTAAAATATAAATACAAGCAATCATTTTAGCTAAATGAAGTTAAAAGTTGAAGTTAAGTGCTAGCTACTTATTTCTTCAACACTAATACACACACACACACACACACACACACACACACACACACACACATATATATTTACTTAGAAAATATGCATCATCCTGAAAAAGAGCATACAAATAATATATTAATGAAAACTTTTGTTTTTCTTCTTTTGTCTCCTGATTTCTGTCTCTTGACCATCAGATAATGTATCTAATATGAAAAAAGTGGAAGTTGCACCATTTGATTCATTGCTATTGAGCAGCTATTGTCAAGAGGTCTAACACAGGGTAGAAATTAAAGCTATTTCCTAAAATAGGGACAATAGTTTAAGTATTGTTTTCAGTTAAATATACTATAATTGTCCCCTGTGCAAATACTGCTACATAAGGCAAGCAAATTGTAATTATGACTAATATAATTATATATTATTATCTAAATTATGTATGCTTCAACTTTGTCCCAGAAAATTAATTCCTTATGGATCTTATTCACCATATCCAAGAAATAGTCATTGTCTCTTCACCCTAATCAATAATGCATAGGTGATTAATAAATGCTTATCAACAATTAGTTTGCCAAAATAAAAGGGGGGGGGCATATACAGAAATTTTCATTTAGGGATAGGAAGCAGGAAGACACAGGTAACTGTGGCAGTAAGGGAAATGTGAATTTGAAGGTCAAACATATTTTAGTTCAATAAAGGCAGGGCGTCTTTGTAGATATTTGAGGCAGGAAAGGAAGCATTGTTAGCGCGTGAAAAAAGAACTTTTTTGCCACTTGGATGAACGGGAGGAAAAGCGAGAAAAAGTAGGAATTTCTCTGCACCAGTGATTGGAACACTAAATTAAAGAATAAGACCAACGCAACGGAATCCAAACAAAGGAACACAATGGATACACTTAGTGGAAATGAAATTGGATTTCTGAACTGAGTTTTAAGACCCTGCTATGAGCTATATGCTACATCAAGAGATAAATGCTACCAATTCTGCACATTTTCAGACAGCTCCATAAACTCTGGACAAGTATCCAATTGAAGAAGAAGTTTCCTTTAGGAAGAAGCTTTCTGAAAATCCTGTAGAACTTAATAAAGATAATGACTTCCTTCCAAACAGATCAGGAGGAAGGTTAGGACAGCACACTTTTAAAAGCATGAAGAAGGAGCCTGAAGACTGACTTAGTGCAAACCCCTAACACAATAGAGTTCCACTGACCCAGTCTTAGACAAACTGTTTCCACTCTCAGGCAGATGCTGTAACTCTAATGCAGTAGCTTATTTAGTGACTCTCATTTAACCCATCAACCTATATAACCAGTCTTGACTTGCAAAATAAGGAGTGAGCAGAGCACCAAAAGTGGGAGGAGTCTATGGTGGGGAGGAAAAGGATACCGCGATGCCAAAAGGTGTATGTAAATATACACAGGAGGATGTTTCTTACTTGCATTCAATATCGATTTTTTTTTTTTTGGTCCCAATGCAGAGAAAGTGATCTCTTGTATTTCAGCAAGTAAATCAACAGGTGTTACTATTGACCATAAAAATGTGCCATCTCTTTTTTTCTCTTGCTTTTACTTTTTGATTTTCATTTTTTCTTTTTTATTAAATTTATTAGAGTGACATTGGTTAATAAAATTAAATAGGTTTCAAGTGCACAATTCTATATAAGACATGGAAACAATGGAAGTGACCTTTGATAGATGACTAGGTAAAGAAGATGTGATACATATATACAACAGAATATCACTCAATCGTAAGAAAAGATGAAATACTGTCATTTGCAACAATGTGGATGGATCCTGAGACTATCTGCTAAGTGAAATAATTCAGAGAGAAAAATTAGAGGCCCATTTCACTCATATGTGAAATATAAAAATGAAAGCAACGAATAAACAAGAACAAACAGAAACTCATCCCATCTCTTTTTTAAAGCTGGAGCTAGTGTTTGGCATTACAATGTCCTTTGGTAGCAAACTCTGAAAGAGGATTCCTAGGATCCAAAGAAGCATTTCTCTTTCTGTGGAATGGCACTTAAGCAACTCATGCCTTATGTGGTCATATAGATGGCTTAGATAAAAAATTATAGACTTTCCCTGTCCACATATCATACCCTGACATTAATTTGATTTAACTTCCATCATGATAACCATTCCATCTGAACGGTAGCCAGAAAATAAGTTTTGGCTAATTGTGTTGGTTCCTGACAATTAAGTTGATATGATAATATACTCTATATATAAGAATTTCAATGACAATGCTTTCTTCCTAAAGCTCTGTCCACTCTACTGTGGAACTATGTCCATAGTATTTAATGCTGTGTAGGTTGGAACAGGAGGTGAAGGAACTGCACAGTCTCTATGTCCATATGTGGGATTGTGAATGTTTTTATAAATTTTGTTCTATGGAAATTATCTGCTAACTAACCCTCTGATTACAGTCTTGACATTCTCTGGGTCATCTTCCCCGATTCTGCTAAAACTATCTTCCTATAATGCATATTTCCCATGACACCCTAGCTTTAAAACACTCCAGTGATCCCCAAATGTCTACAGAGCAAAGTCTGAGCAAACCATCATGATTCATAACACCTTTATGAACAGGCTCACTTGCCTTCACAGGCTCATTTCTCACCGTTCTTGACCTCGCATTGTGGATCCATGGCAAACATAGTCTATTCCGTACTTCTTGCTTTTTCTCAGGCTGTGAATCTTTGCTTGGCTAACTTCTCATCCTTTGAGAGCTCAGGCTCCCTTTCCTCCAGAAAAGAAAAGAATTTTTGCTGAACTTTTCTTCCCCTGCAGTTGGGATAAGTACGTCTTCTCTATACTACTTTCTTCAATTACTATGCGCAAATCTTTATCCTCACACTCATGAGGCTTCACTGAAACACATTAGTGTGTTTGTTCTTACTAAACTGTAAACTGCTAGTTGCTATATTCCCAGATAGTTTCTGTCCTAGAGAAGATAAGAGGAGAATTTTGCTAATGGTATAAATCCTAGTCCAGGAACAGGAGAAGAATCATGTCTCAGAGAGAGCAAAATTTCCCTTTTTCTGCCTTTGTGTTCTGTTTAGGTTCTCAATTGATTAGATAATGTCCACTCACATTATCTAATGGGGAGGGCAATTTGCTTTATTCAGTTTACAGATTCAAATGGAAACACCCTAACAGACACACACAAAGGTAACATTTAACCAGATATCTGAGCATCCTCGTGGTCCAGTCAAATTGACACATAAAATTAACCATTACAAACTCAAATATAAAGTCAAGATTTCGACTAATTTGTAGGTGTCATGAGTTCGTTATGTACATTATGTGTTGGGGGAAATTGCATGTATATAAAAATTGAATTTTGAGACAATGAATCTAATATTGATTTGTAAAATAAAATTCAAAGGAGTCCAGAAAAGGCTACATATGTGAGTCCTGACATGTGAGATAATTAAAGCCAAACTCTACGGTTACAAATGTGGGGAAAGAAAATAAGAGGTAGTAATAAAAATAATCATCGTTAAAAATTTAAATGCTTTCAGTGTGTTGAGAATTGTGTTAACTGCCATTTAAATCTCTAAAAAATCCTGCAGAAATCAAACACTGAAATCTGAGATAACTCAGGCTCAGGTTAAATAATTTGCCCAAAGTCATACTTCCTAGGTTTAAATCTAGCTCTGTGACAATTTTTACTCTTTCCCTTGCATTGCCGTGCCTCTTGGCCAAATGGGTAAATACTGTAGATAAAGTATAACTCTTTAAGATCTTCTTCACATCTTACATATGTCTGAAAGATTTGGTAAAGTTAGGAAGGTAAAAAAAAAAAACACTAAGTGTATGCAAAGGGCTGAGTTCTCTTTTATCCTCATTTGCAAGTCATGTCAAATTAGACAAGGTTTACAAAAATAGCTTAAAGGCTGAGGTTCGGGACCCCCAGGGCCATTCATTTTTATTTATTGAAAACACCAAAGAGTCCAGTGTGAGTTCTGTGAAGGGCGGACTACTGTTCTTTTTAGTTCCTGAAATGATGTTGATACATGTGAAAGGCTGAATTGTGGCTCTCCCAAAGGTATATGTCCTAATCCCTGAAATCTGTGAATGTTACCTTAGATGGCGAAAAAAAAAAAAAAAAAGAGCTTTGATGATTAAATGAAGAATTTTTTTTATGATGACATTGGTTTACGAAATCCATTGTTTCAGCTGTACACCTTAACTGTAAGACATATACATATTTACACTGTGTGTTTACTTCCCACAGTTAAATTTCTATCACCACATATTTGACCCCCTTTAACCTGTCTACCTTTCTTCTCCCCCCACCTCCAACTCCGGTAACCACTAGTCTATTGTCCACATCCATGAGTCTCTGATTGTCCTGTTCATTTGTTGCTTTTAGGTTTATATCCCACATATAAATGATATGGGATTTTCAACTTTTTCTGTCTGGCTTATTTCGCTTAGCATGATTATCTCAAGGTCCAATCAGGTTGTCATAAATGGCAGTATTTCATCACTTCTTACGGCTGAGTAATATTCCATTGTCTACATGTGCCACAGCTTCTTTAGCCAGTCATCTATCGTAGGACACTTTGGTTGCTTCCATGTCTTGGCCACTGTGAATAATGCTGCTAAGAACACCAGTGTGCAAATATCTTTTCAGATATAGGCTTTCAAGTTTTTGGTGATAAATACCCAGTAGAGGAATTGCTGGATCATATGGTAGATCCATTCTTAGTTTTTTGAGGAACCTCCATACTGTTTTCCATAGTGGATGTACCAATTTGCAGTCCCACCAGCAGTGTATGAGGGTTCCTTTTTCTAAATGAAGGATATTTGAGGTGGGGAAATTATCCCAGATTATCTGAGTGTGTCCTAGATGCAAGCCCAAGTGTCTTTATAGGAGAGAGGCAGAAGGAGATTCCACAGAAGAAAAGGCAACGTGACCACAGAGGCAGAGATTGGATGAAGCAGCCACACAAGAGTGCTGGCAGCCACCAGAAACTGGAAGAGGCAGGAATGGAATGGTCTCCCTTGAGCCTCCAGAGGGAGCACAGTCCTTCCGAGGCTGATTTTGCCCACTGATTTTGGACTTCTGCTTCTGGCCTCCAAAACTGTGAGAGAACACGTTTCTGTGATTCTCTCTGTAATGTGTGAGAACACACTACCAAGTTTAGAATAATTTAATACAGCAGCCACAAGAAAATATGTAGTGGTCAGATGACATTGGAAGGCCGAAATCGACCTAGGAAAACACCCTTAAAATTCAATAATGTACCATTGAATTAATATCCTTTTCACAGAGGAAAAAATGGGAGGAGGGGGCACTTCCCCTGGGAAGTGGTTTGAAAGGGCCTCGGGTTGACCTTGGAAAACAGAATATTATGACTTCCCAGACTTTGTTTACTTCCCGTGCAGACTATTCTACAGTCATTGTTTCCATACTGCCCATTCAGATTGGCACTATCGCAGATTTGACTGATGTTAAGATGTTAGAACTGACAAAATAAATGAGTGCTAATAAAACGGTGGAGTGTTCTGCTATCGAGTTACTGAACCAAGGCAATGGTTTATAACACCACGATGAAACTGAATAATTGGATACTGTGATGAATTTGAGGAATTGCAGTTTTGATGGTGTTAGGATTAGAAGTGCTAAACAATAATGTCACGTTCCTTTTGTACACAGGCTCGGTGGGATGGCTTGACTGGGCGTATCACCTTCAATAAAACCGATGGCTTGAGGAAGGATTTTGATCTGGACATTATTAGTCTCAAAGAGGATGGAACTGAAAAGGTAACCTCCTCAACAAGAAATTTAAAAACAACATAAAGAGTGCTGCTCAAGCATTTTAATTGCAAATACAAGTAGAGGAATGATAAAATGGGTCTCTCAACATGTTCATTTATGCCCAGCTTTTGAGATCTCTCCCCCAGATCTGTAGATAGATGTCGACATGCTAGATTCTTAAATTATATGTGTTATTAATAGCAATGCTGCTGAACATTTATATAGGACGTGGTTTATATAGCGAATATGATTATGTTGGTTCATATATATAACCCAATGGATGGGTGTCATTAGCCCCATTTCTCAAAGATCTGAAGAAAGTAGGTTTAGCTTTTAAAAATCAGAGGCTGTCAACAATTTATCCTCAGAATGGTATCCAAGGGTTACTCAGAAATTAATTTTAATTATACTTCATTTTGAGATTTCTGATAGAGGGACAGAATAAGCCATGGTAGAAAAGGCTTACTGGAGCAAACTAACTGCATCCTTAATTTTAAGAGGAAATATGCTAAAAAATGTATTTTAATATTAGGTTCTGATTTCACAATTTACTTTAGATGTAATTCTCAATCTCTCACAGTTTAAAGTTCCATTTTAGTTACTAGTTAGAGCAATTCAAATGTAAACTATTTAGTTAAATAATAATAGCAATAGAATTTGGCTTCTTGGTATATACAATTTTAGTATTCACAACTATAATTTGGAATTAATTAACACTTATACTGGGAAGATTTCAACCATTAGACCCTGAAAGAAAGAAAAAAAAATTTGAAGCCCTCAAAATAATCATCTGGACAACAAAACTCTATAATCTAACATTTTTTTGTTGAGGATAAGAAGGTATGCTTAATGTAAAAGATTGGAGAACAATTACTTACTTAATTGAAATATTTGGGTTAAATTTTAAATGAGATAATCCATTTCTGTTTTGTTGATTTTAACTGGGACACATTTGTTTTTAGGGCCTAACTATGCCCCACCCCTTAAATAGCTTAATTAAAACAAACAAGTAGTAATTAGGCTGAATGTAATAGAAGGCAGGCGACCACTGGTGTTGAAATGTTTGAGGAGGATAATTAGTTTACAGCTTTGAGGTTACACATTATATATTCAGGTTTCCCTTTTTAAAAATGCCCTCTCTCTTGTCCTCACTCACCTTCTCTCCCTCCCTGCCTGAGCCTGGAGCTTCTTCACTCTGATTCGCTCATCTGGTAGCATAGCATGCTCCAGCAAAGCACAAGGCATCACCTAGCCCCATAACAAAATATGAGATATAGGCTGAAGGAAACAAAAGAAAACCAGAATACCCGTTATGGACTAAATTCCTAGAATTTTTTTTTTTTTTTTTTTTTTAAGAAAATGTCTGCTTCTCTGTGCATGCCTCTTTCTCTCCCTCTCCACTTCCCTTAATACACAGAACTAAATGGGGAAGAAAAACTGTTAAGGAAATATCTCTTTGGCTCAGATGGGTGATGAACTAGATGAAGCTTTTGTCGTACTTTCACAGCTAGTTATGCACTGCAATATTATGAACATTCTCTATTGGTATTTTTCCATCAAAGGCAAAATCAAATTAGATGAAAGTGTTTTCTCAATTTGTTTCTTATCTCTTTATTGTTTGCAATAACTTTTCTCTCTTCAGGTGACTTGGGCTCAATTCCTGAGAAGGCTGATTGGGCCTTCAAGGCAATGGGGGAAGACGACCCATCTCCCTTGGGAGCCAAGGGAGGAAATGTCCAATCTTTTCTCGTCAGCCTCTTCTGGGGTTCACAGGGAAAATTGTTAGAAGCAGCTCATTTTCTCACTTTCACTCAAGTTTCTACTGCTTAGAAGTCCATAGTCAAAGAATAAGTCATTGAGCATGTTTTTTCTCCCTTAAGAATTGTGTGTGTGTGTGTGTGTGTGTGTGTGTGTGTGTGTGTGTGTTGATTGACTGACTGACTGACTGGTTTTGGTTATGAATGCCTTGAACAGGTCTTCTTAAGGGATAATGAAGACCCTTTAACTCTGCGGCATAGCTGTACATAGTCAAAAGAACTAAAAATCTTTTTTCAGCATGTGAAAGAAGAAGTGAAAATCAGGTCATGGTCCTGCTAAGTAGAAGTAACTGCTGTGAGACCCAAATCCTTGATCATCTCCTTACCAGTACCTGTTCTTAGGCTTTACGCTGATTTATGATGCAGGATTTCAGACAGGGGGTGGGGAACGTAACATTCTGAGCACTCACATGTTTTGGGTTCCATGTTCTGTTTTAATGAAGTGCTATTTTTATTTTTCCCTCTGAAAACCAAGGCTGCTGGAGAAGTGTCTAAACACTTATATAAAGTGTGGAAGAAGGTTCGTACTCTGACAAAAACTGCAGGATCTGGGGGTGGGGTGGGGAACGTCAAAGGCAAAGCTGGCCTCTTTCCGGTTCTTCCAAACCAGTAGCTCTCCAATTGCAGTTTAGAGGCGATATTCTTTGTAAAAGGAGAACCGGGGTGATTGAATATGTTGTCTCTCAACAACATTACCTGCGAATTGAGAATAGGCTAGCGATGGATTAAATAATGATGGATTATATATTTTCCCCAAGATTATTTTTGTTTCTCCCAGGCAGGATCAGTCTCTGTTAGCAGGTAACTGCAACAGAATGAGACGCTGGTCTCAAATTCCTTCTCAAATCACTGAATATTTTCCCTAAGGTACGTGAAAATAACAATAGATTTGATCCATCAGACTAGTCAAATAGGTTACAGCTCAGAAGGCTAGGACATCACCTTCAAAGTCATCACAACCAAATATGAGCCATTTTCAAAAATTTCCTTCTCTAGTGAGTTATCTTTGTTTTGTGTAGTACCTTGTCAGTGCATATTGTCTCACAATTTGTTTTAGAACAACAGTTTTCAAAGGTCAAAAACATTAGAGACTTTGGAAGGGAAATTAGATTAGCTTATTAATGATAATACCTACTATTTCATAGTTTATTTTATAGTATCATTTTGTCAATGAATGTGCACAGATTTATTATATAAGCCAATGTTAGACATTAAAATCATTTGGATCAGGAAAATGTCCCAGTGATATGCAAACCAAGTTTTTCATTCCCTCTCTCCAAAACTACTTGCTAAAATATCTGTTGATTGACAGGTGGACCTTAAATTCCTTCAGGTTGTTCAATTTCAACAGTTTTGTTAGGTTCATTTTCATCTGTTGAATTATCAGTTAGATCACAGAAATTGTACACAGTTTCTCCTGTATCAAAAAGTTCGTCTCCCTTTTGGTAGGACTCACTAGACAAGCTCAAAAATGTCCTCCTTTTAAGTTCAAACAAAACAAAACAAACACAGGTTTAACAACCTTGTTTTAATCTTCAATGAATCAGGCTACCAAAGGCACACAGAAGGCAGTCTGTTTCCTCGCTGCTAATAAATAGATGAACCCACCTGGCCCCCAGAAAGAAGCTTATTACACTAATCCAGCTTGAGACTCCAGGCACTTTATGCAATGTTGAATTAATTCAAACTAAATATCCTAAGGGATGGAATTCAAACTCTTAAATTATACACAGGGGAGGGAATGTCCTTTATTTGTCACTAAACTGCAATAAACAGCCCCACATCCCAGATGTAACTTCTTGGCTTTGCTCTTCCTCCATGCCTTTGTGTCCCTGCCTTCCTGCTGACCTATCATCGCCCACATTGTAAGCTGTATATACTGCAGTGTGCCATTTTGTGTTATGACTGCCCATCAACAATATACAGTAACTCAAACGCTAGCACACAAGACCTATCCATCACAAACACATGTCCCTTGCCAACAAGACTCCAACTTAAAAAAGGGTTGACCCCCTTCGCAATCCAATTTTAAAAGTTCTCCTCTGCACTCTGACCTTTTATGGTATAGAAAAGTCCACCTGAAATTCTTTCCATAAGAGGAATAGAGCAATCTTTACAAAGCCCATCACGAAAATAAGTGTCCATACAACTCATGATACAGGAAACAGATAATTTTTTTTTCTAGATGTTTATCTCTCTTAGCAATTTTGGATTTTGAGTCTATGAGAGCCACTCTCTAGGTTTGGAAGATAGATACGAGTCACTCTCTGAACATACTTTTGTGCATCACCTTTAAAAAAAATAAAAGTTTGCTTAACGTCATTTGGGCGCACGCTGAAAACACTTCCCACAGTTGTCCTAGATGATAAATGGTGACTCCCACATGCCCGTTTACAAAGTGAAAATAGGCAGGAGCAGGCAATTTAGCTTTTGAGTGTTTCTCCCCACAAATAACTGA
This sequence comes from Rousettus aegyptiacus, assembly GCF_014176215.1. Lineage (NCBI taxonomy): Eukaryota > Metazoa > Chordata > Mammalia > Chiroptera > Pteropodidae > Rousettus > Rousettus aegyptiacus. The sequence goes on from NW_023416307.1 coordinate 8,942,999, forward strand.
TGCACCCTGCGCTACTTCTCACTGGTAAATTACTGCTGTCTGCTTTTGCTAAACATTTTGAAATTTGAGGTCAAAGAACAGAAATGAAATGCTAAATGTCTAGGCATCTGAGACTCCGTTCTCGCCCCAACACACATGGCTCATGAGACCTTCCTTCTTCAGAAAGAGACATGCATTTGCTGATGTCTTCATTTACTTCAATTAACAGGTAAAGATAGTTGACTACTAAGGTTTCACACACACACACACACACACACACACACACACACACACACAATTTTGTTTTGCTGATTAACAGATTTAAAAATGGAAGGTTGAGGTCATTGAACTGCATATGTCTGCCATCTCCCTCCCAGGAATAGCCTGACCTTGACTCTATTTTGATACTATTTTAGTCTAGATTTGAAGGAAATTCTGTTCCACAAGTAGTCAAAAAATATGTTCTCCTTTTTCTCATTTTATGGAGGAAAGTTCACGCTGAATGAGACTTTGGGACTCAGTTGACTGGAAACGCAGCTACAATGGCATCTAACCCTCTGCACTTTTAGTAGGGCTGGGAAAAGAAATAACAGCCAGGCTTTAAGCTGTGGGGTGTACTTGTCCACAATTTCAAGTTTGTGTTTTAAAATAGCATGATATTGTGAGCCTGTTCAACATTGCCATTTTCAAATATTAGTATAGTTTTTTTTTTAAATACACACTTGACATTAATGAAAATAAGAACCCATTCCATTACTTAATAAATTGGCTACAAACAGAGTCATTTTCTCCAACTTTCAATACTTAATTAAAAATTAGGTTTTATTCTCCCCAGTGCCTAAGTCAAGGTTTAATTACAAGTACAACCAGGGCCCAATTTACAGTGTTTATAGAGTTAAACATCAGTTGTTCACAACTTAAAACTTAGCGTTGGATCAAAACCAATAGACTCCTGGTGTGTTTAGCCTGAGTTATATTTCCGGGAAGAGCCTCTGCCTCCAAAAAAGTGAGAGAAGGTGGAGAGAAGACAGAGATAAAAGGAGAGAAGAAAAAGTTGTCCCCCTTTTGGAGGTATAAGCCAGCCGAAGAAAACTGAAGCATCTTTAATAGATATTGTGTGCATTCTGTGTTAGTGAGGGCCATCATGCTTGATCCTAGAAAAACCGATGGTTAATAAAAGTCCTATGTCCCAATCCCTGCTTCTAGCAACTTCTTTACAGACAGCATCAAAATACTTTCAAATGCAAAAACTACCTCCAGCCCCCATTTACCTAGACAGGTCTTCTTATTTCACCAACCAACAAACTCTCATTAAGTACAGAAAGAAAACAGTGAAATTCAAATAGTTTGCATTGCTGTGTGAATATGTGATAATCCTTGAAACTTCCTAAAAGTATTTATGTTTCTCAAAAGGATATTTGTTGAGCTAAATGAATTTCCAGCTGCTATATTTAGGCAGTAAGTCAAAGTAAAGAAATAGGAAAGAAGAGACCTAACATTCCCATAGGTGATATTTTATTTAATCACCAGAAAAGCCTCTTATCTCCATTTTGCTGGTGAAGAAATTGAGGCATGGCAGGGTTAATTAACTAGCCCAGGGTCACACAGCTGGTAATGCGCAAAGCTAAGATCTGGACAGAAGTCTGTCTGTGAAGCTCATACTCTATCCCTCCGACCCAATGGCCTCCCACTGGGGGAATCTATTTAGGGATCAAGCATCGGTCAACCTCATCTACCTCAGTGTTTGTCCAAATGTTAGTGTTCTCATACTGTCCCTGTTTTTCATAGCTCCTTTACTTTACCTGCTTCTAAATTTAAAAAAAAAAAAAAAAGAATTTTATTAACGATTCCAAGTTCTTTGACGACAGGACAAGCTTGAGGAAATGACTGGAGCAGTCATTAGGATGTCCTTCATTATTGACATTGGTGTTGCTCTTAATATGTACCAGCACATCCTTATGCATCTTCTCATTTGATCGTCTCAATATCCCTATAATGTCTTTTAGAGTTAGACAACCAAAGCTCAGGAAGGTTAGCATTTTGTCCAAGGTCACAAAGCAGTTAGGTTTGGCTGGCTCCGAAGCATATGTACATCTCCTCTCACTAAGCTGGCAGTAAATGCCCATAGAAGGCTTCAGACAAATAGACAAATAGTGCAACCTCCTCAGGCTCTTTCCCTGGGCTCTTCCAGAGGCTAAATGCATCGATCCACTTCTACAGGGCTTAACACTGAAGAAAATTGTGGGTCATTATTTTTTAAAAGAGCTGTGGGTTTCACTGACTGCCGATCGCCAGCAGGAGTTATGCGATACAAAGATCTATGAGCAATCAAAGTGTATACCCTCAGTGAAGGAGTTCAGAGTCAAGTGGAATGACAAGACAGGTAAACAGATGAATAACAGAAGATAAGCCCAGAACAGAGGCGCAAACAGAGTTGTACGCTTGCTTGTCCACAAGATGCGCCCCGCTCCTCCCTGCACTGGCTCCTCATGGAGAAGCCCAGAACTGAGTCTGCTGCTCGCCCGCACCTTTTCTTCCACTTACCTTTCTTTTCTAGTTGCCCAGTCTCTCCGCCATCCACTCTGCTCCCTCTATCTTATTTCTTATACATGTTAAAGGCACTGATGGTTCTGTTTGGGCAATGTAAGGTTTGTATCGATGGACTACAAGTTCCACAAGGGCAGAAACTGTTGTCTGTCTTGTTCCTTGCTATGTCCTCCAATGCCTAGAACAGTGCCTGGCACACGAGTAGGTGCTTGACCAATACATATTGGAAGAAAAAAAAATGATGCTCATTTAAGAACTTCTAATTGAAAAAGAATGAGCTCAACAAATTAAAAAACAAAAGACCTCCCCCTTCACCTCGAATAGCACATTTTCCCTGCTCCATCTGCAGAATGTTTCCTCCATTGCTTCACTTTCCTGCAATCAGTAGCTCCCACTGTGATGCTCTGGTGTCCTCTTCCCAGACCATGACCTCGTGTGTCTATTCCCGGTGTAGAAGGGGCCGCTCCTTAGTGTAAATGCCATCGCCGACAGCCAGCAGCCTCTAATGAACTGTGTTCTGTGTAGATTGGGATTTGGAACTCCAACAGTGGGCTTAACATGACGGATGGGAACAGAGAAAGGTCCAACAATATCACTGATTCACTGGCTAACCGAACACTCATCGTAACCACCATTCTGGTAAGCTGACTGAAATTTGGGACATCTTATCCAGATTCCTCTTGTCCAGACTCTTCCCCTCGACCTTGAAATATTCTATAACTACCTCATTTTATGCCAGCAACTCTGTCTGCAAATGTCTGTTTTTAATTTGGGACATTAAAAACATGTGTTTGTTTATACCGGTAATTGGACTGAATTACAAGTTTCCAACAACGTTCTAAAAGATCTCTCGCCTCCAATCCACTCTCACCTCTGCTCTACCCTGCTCTCTAGCCCCACCCAATTTGTGTGCCTTGCTCTCTGGTTGTTGGTTAATGTCAATCAAGGGGAGATTCTGGCAAGAGACCAAGAAAGTGGGAGAAGAGATGTAAGAAAATGGCTTTCCCTGCTTCCCTATGGCTTTGTCAGAAACTCTGTCTTTTGCAATCTGGAAGCTTCTATCCTATAAATAATCCTGCTTTCTGACTCTAGCTATACTAGACTCTATGAGCATTCGTTGTTCTAGCCTACCTCAGCCCTAAGTGGTACAGGCTTCCAGATAATGTTGGTCCCTGGGTATCTACACCCTACCCTTTCTCTCACCTCCATCCTTCTTGTCTCCCTTTGCCCTGCTCACTCCTCTGTAAATAGCCCATTTATTAACTGCTCTTCAAAGAGCAGGTAAAGGCACTTCCTGCTTCCTATTGGAACCTTAATCATACACTCGTCTAGCCACTGTTCATCCACAGGTTATTTATTCTCCCTCTTTCCCAAACCTAACCCAAAGGATAAAGGGCAGGAGTGGCCATGTCTAAAATCTTCACTTTCAGATGTACCTGCTTTATTTGATTCAGTCTAGAATGTCAGATCTATTTATATCTAAGAGGGTTAACTTCTGAGAATTGTTCATCAAAAATCAAAAATGGTTTGTTTTTTGGTGAATATTTTCTCTGCAACTATCTCATAGAAACATAGTTTTTTATTTCTATCAGTTTGTTTGAAGGTAAGCCTAAATGGGTCTTAAATGGCTGAACAAATATATAATGAAAAGAAAAAATTACATAGTATAGTAACTAACAGAATTTTATAAATTTTTAACTAGTCAAATGAGGACTAAGTTTATAGATATATGGTAGTAAGGAAATGCCCATTATTCAAAGAATAGGGCATTTATCATGTAAGTGTATAAGCAAAGAATTACCAGGTGTAGGTAACTGAGATGAGTTCAAATAAGAAAATGGAGCTAGGGATAAAAAGAAAACATAGAAACAGTCTTTGAATAAGATACCAACCAAAAATATGTAGATAATGATAATGAAATTGATATGACATTTACCTGAGTGATAAGGAAATAAGAATATTTAGTAGATAGGAAGTTTGAAGAACAAGAGGATATACTTGCTGACTTAGATTTCCTTTCTGTTAGTAGATGAAGCTCTTATATAAAAGCTAGGAGAAAGGGCGGGTCATGCAAAGGAAGTTTGGCTGTGGGTACAGCTGGAGGCCAGACATCTAGACATCTGGTCCCCCATTGTCCTCCCTGCCAGATCTAAAATTTAAACGTGACTGAGTCACTGTCACACCATTTACTCTCAGCTCTGCCCTCAGCAGTGGACAAAAAAAATTCTCAAAGAGCGAGGAAGAGAGTAATACATGAAGTTTTCTGTATTTGTAGAGTGTGTAAGATGGATGAGTTTAGCAAAGGGAGGAAGGTAAGTGATTGATTTCAGCACTCTCAAATCTTAGAAATTATTTTCCAATATTTTATAATTCCTAATTGTTGATGAAGCTTGTGGAAGTAAATTCTGCTTTCCATTATAACAGTGTTCATATCTGTTTTGCTTTGTATAGGAAGAACCCTATGTAATGTACAGGAAATCTGACAAGCCCCTATATGGAAATGACAGATTTGAAGGATATTGCCTGGACCTTTTGAAGGAATTGTCAAACATTTTGGGTTTTATTTATGATGTTAAACTTGTCCCTGATGGAAAATATGGAGCCCAAAATGACAAAGGAGAGTGGAATGGAATGGTCAAAGAACTTATAGATCATGTAAGCAAAAACACATCTCCCATATATAGATTTTAAATGTCTGAAAAAATGCATTGGGAAAGTAAAAGAAAAAAGAAAAAAATTGTTGAGTCAAGTCAGAAGAAATATTTTACTTTTTTGAATCATAAAAATGATTTTAAAAGTAGGAGAAAACAACCAGGAAATGGAGTTTGCTTAGTTGGAAGGGCAAATAAGAATAAAAATTGAAGATAAAAATGTATGGACTATCTTTCATATTGAAGAATAAACCTGAGTTATTCTTAAATGAGATAAAAAATTTTGAAGTTTGCAGCTCAGAGAAAAATCTTGTCTTGTCAACAAATTTTATGACCAAGTTGCTCCTCCTTGCTTTTCTCGCATGCTTTTTTAAAAGGCATCTTTCTACAGCCTTTTCCCTCATTTAGTTCCAGAATGTATATAATCTGTCTGCCTGCCTGCCTGTCTGTGTATATTTCACATCTTCTGGCTTCTCTTTCCTAATAAATATACTTTATGTATGTTTTGTTTTGTTTTTGTTTTTATTAAATTTATTGGGGTGACATTGTTTAATAATGTGTTTCAAGTGTAAAATTTTACAATGTCATATATATAGAGATAGATAGATATAGATATATATAGATAGATATATATATGACATTGTGTGTTCACCACACAATATTGCATTGCGTGTTCACCAAAGTTAGATTTCCTTCTGTCACCAAATATTTGACTCCTTTTATATTATACACCTCCCTCCTCCCCCTCTCTCTCTGGTAACCACTAATCCATTGTCCGTGTCCATGAGTCTCTGTTTGTCATGTTTGTTTATTGCTTTCAGTTTCATATCCCACATATGAGTAAATTCATATGGGTTTCAACTTTTTCTGGCTGACTTATTTCACTTAGCTCAGTTATCTCAATATCCATCCATGTTGTCACAACACTTTCATAAACATAACTGTATAAATCAACTGTCATTATATTGGACCCAGTCATCACAAAAGCTTCTTGCATGAGAAATATTTGGAGTTGGGAATCAGGATTAGAAGTACCCAAGAAAAGTCCGGACGTTTGCCAGAAAGCTAAACAACTAAGACAATGATTTTGACCTTGCTTTTGCAGAGAGCTGACCTGGCGGTGGCTCCTCTTACCATCACCTACGTGCGGGAGAAAGTCATTGACTTCTCCAAGCCCTTCATGACCCTGGGCATCAGCATTCTCTACCGGAAGCCCAATGGTACCAATCCAGGAGTCTTCTCCTTTCTCAACCCCCTGTCTCCTGACATTTGGATGTATGTGCTCTTAGCCTGTTTGGGAGTCAGTTGTGTACTCTTCGTGATTGCAAGGTAAGTTTGAAGACTACTGAATTCATGACAACAGATCTAGGTTAGTCTCAGACTGACCTCTATGCTCTAGAGGTAAACACAGATTAAGAACTTTAAAGTGTTAGTTTAGTTTTGCCTGGTGTTCTGTTCTGTAAAATTCTCCCACATAAAAGTCACTCTGCGAGTGAATATCTTCTAACTATTTATAAAGGTACTGTTAAAAAATAATAAAATAATTTTTATATTAATCTATCTTTGCCAGTATTTCAAGCAAGATAAAATGGTTATTTGCCCATTTCCACTGAATTATATTATGATAAAATCAATAGCTCAGATAATAAATCTAAACTGTTTCAACAGAACAGTAAAATGTTCAAATATTTGACCCCTGGTATATTTGGTTAAGCAAAATAGAAAAAAGTTAGCTCGGGGTTATTGTAGCAAACAAGAAACGCTGGAATAAAAGAAGATTGTAATGCACTCAAGAATAATGAAAAATACTTTAAAATTTTTATAATATATATATATATTAAAATACTAGAGAACTAACAGAATTCTAGAAAGGAAAAAATTACTTACAGAGTCTGGAGGCATAAAATCTTTATGGTACTATTGGTGATTCAGTTTAGGTTTTATTTTCTGAGATAACTATATTTAACCATTCCATTCTATACAATTCTTCAAAGGATTTTTATACTTTTCAGTATATTTTCTAAATATCTTTGATGCTAAATTTGAAACACAGCTATTTTGTCTTTCTCTTGGTTTTAACATTTGATATCCTTAGATAAACCATGTAAAAAAATTGCTTTTGTATGTCCCTTATTCATTTTCAATCTTTTTTATCTTTCAACAGAACTCAGTGAACTTTTTCCTAATCAATTTTTGTTTCCCCTCCAGGAATTTCTAAGAGAAATATTTCTTCATACTAGCTCTTTGTCTTGTCCACTGTCTGGTTTTGATTAATGCCACCTAACTCTTTCCCTGGCATAATTATAGAGAAAGCTTGGGAAAATAACCAGGGCCAGAAAAGTCTTAAAAGATTCACAAGGCAGACTGAGTCCACCTGAATAATGTGTGTTCTCATATGTGGGTAGTTATGCATTCAACGTGCAATGAATTTTTCTCCATACCCATTGTAGAGTATCGTAACCAAATCCCAACTAATTTACCAAATTTTGACCAAATACTAAACTATTTTAAATAATGACCAAAGCTCTCTTTCCATATGTCTTAACCTCAGAAAATAATACATTGACAGTATGTATGGTGATATTGTCCTTTGATACAGGACAGTAGTTCTCACTAGGAGAGATTTTTGTCCCCAGGTGAATATTTGTCAATGTTCTGGAAACATGTTTTGGTTGTCATGACTGAGGATGGAGCATGCTACTGGTATCAAGCAGGTAGAGTCCAGGGATGCTGTTATACATCCTACCACATAAAAGACAATGCCCCACAACCAAAAATTACCCCAAAGTGTCAATAGAACCAACATGAGACCACGCTCTAAATAATTAAGAAGATATTAAGTATCAAATTTAAAATTAAGTGTCTCATCTTTGGAGACACATTTCTCAACAAATTAATACTACAATAGAATGCCCATTTAATAAATGACTATGCTAAAGTGATATACCCTCTAACAATAAACAAGAAATCTTATGTTGGCTCATTGTTCCATTTTTCTGCTCTGGGTCTCACATCTGTTGGGTGACAATTAGGGACAGTAGAGCGACCCAAGCAGCAGAGGACAACAGAGAAACAAGTTTCATGTCTCCCATTTCTCTGCTCTGTCTAGGCAGTGACACTGATGAGTGACAATAGGCAAGAAAATATTAATGAGCAACTAACTTATTTATCACACGGATTTGATCAAAGCCAATGGGATAAAACACATGTCAGCAGCATAAAGAAATTCTCACAGTTACGCAGGTCAAAAGTATCCTTTTACAGATGACCCTAACCAAGCCTTTATAGTGCTTTATTTTTGTCACCAGTAAAATGTAACATTCAGTAGTTTTCCCCTCCTTATTTTGTCTGTTTCTCTATAAGCTCTTGGTGACCGGGAGCCCTACATTTTCTGTCTTCTTTCTATTTTTATTAAGAGCATCCTCCCCGCAATCACTACTATTCACTACATATCCCTACTCAACAACAAGACCATTTATAAACCAGTTCTTCTTTATTGAGCTTGTTCTTCTTATCACCCCCTTCTCACTGCCGTTCCTCTCTCTCTGAGTCTTGGGGGAAGTGGAGGTGATGTGCATAGAATGGAAACTTGCCAACAGAATTCTAGCGAAACAGAAAATAACTTCCTGTGAGGCACAGGTGCATTGTCATGGGGACCATACTCTCAACTACATTCATCTTCTTTACACTTTGAATCCATTCCTTCTTCTACTTCATAAACTGATAAATATATTTTGGAGGCGATTCCCAAAGAAAATCCTGGTAGAATAGATGTGTCAATCACATTTACTTCCTGCCATCATAACTTGAATCCATGAACTTGGTTATTCTGTACCTATTAGCTAAGAAGTAAAATGACTTTCTGTTACTACCTTAGTAGCTTGCATTCAAAGTTAGTGAAATAGAAATGAAAAAATTAATCTCATAATCATCTTCCCCTATAAAGAGGCTTTTGAATTTATGTTTTGGGGTATATTCTTTTATGTCCTTTTAAAGAGGAAAAATAGAACCCATTATTTCATTTAGGCTAATGCTCTCACAAGATAGATGCTTAAAAACCATTGGCTGTACTGAATTGAATTTATAAAATTAAACATCAATGGGACAAACTACAGAAAACTATATAAAAATTACAGTTACAATGTCAACTGTGGTTGACATTTTATATAATTAATTTTTCAGGAGTATTTAACTCAAAGAAATTATGTCTATCATGAACACACAATTTAAACAGACCAAATATCCAGATATAATGTCTGCTTACATTTTGTAATCTAGGTTTTTCTTCTTAAAAATAAACATATTTTTAAATTGGCACCTGGCAAAAAAAATCAAGAAAACCTTTGACTGTAACTATAAGTTTAAAATTCAAACCCAATGGTCTTATTACGCATTCAAATAGAACTTTCTCCTTTAAGAGATAAACAGATCTTCCTCTCTTTGATGCATATCAATATCCATTCTCGGCCATAAAAAAAAAAAAAAGTTTCTTAATTAAAGATCTTCAGTATGATCATCATTTCATATCTTCAATTCCAGTAAAGGCCCAGCATATATAAACATAAATCCAAAATGAACCTTTGCATTTCTACATAATGCTACTCTTTTATATGCAAGTTTTGACACAGATTCTAAGCACATTTGTCCTTTTCTCTGTCACCGTACTAAAGATCAGTATCAATTGGGGATAGCAGTTTCAGAATATCATTGGTGCAGGTCATATAGTAACCCTTCTGCCAGACTTTCTGATGCTGACATTGCGGTCACACTGGCTATCTTTAAGCAAGCATTAGGAATTTCAAGCTGAAATATCTACATCCAGGCAACAGGGAGGTCTATTGCTTTATGAAAAGCCAGTGTCTTACAGTAAGTACAGCATTACACCATCATTTAATATTCCTCCATCCACACATTCCCCACGCCACTCAGAAACCTGGGAAGAACCTAAAATATCTCTGCAGAACAGGCAGAATCACTGCCGTTTAGACGGTTTTTCTTTTTGCCAAAGAAAATTAGATTACTTGTTCTCTTATAACTGTGAAGTACAAAATACCGAAACGAGACCAAGTTAAAGCTGCATCCTAAAGAGGAACGTGGTGAGCTCACTGATCAGAGCACGAACACCAGAATACCAAGGGTGAGTGGATGCCAGGTTTTATGGTCTGTTTAAAAAAAAAAAAACTCTTTCTTTTGAATACATAAACCTCTTAATTTTACTGCAATTAGTATTTTAAAATTATTGGACAAGTGACGATGGTATTATTTAAATAACGGCATCTTTACTCTGCATATTGCTTCAATTAGTAGGTTCATTAACATTGGTATTCATTTCTTCAGCTCAGCAAACTACTCTGGTTATAAGAGTACATAAATTCAAAACTTAATTATATTGTTGAAACAGTAATTAAAATGTATTGGCATGGCACTGGCAATTAAAGCCATTTCATAAGCTTCATAGGAACTTGTACCGTGTGCACTGCAGCTGTGAAGAAGGCACTAAGGAGTCGGATGTCATTACTGTGGGATAAACTGTGAGGCTGCTTCCCCTTCCCCCTAAGACTTGATGAGGAGACACTGTGCACTTTCCAGAAGGAGCCCGGGAGCTGAGAGGATGGTTTTTCATTAGGAGAAACTGTCTTCCCAGTTACTTGCGCATGATTCATCGTATGCTCGCTTTTGGTTATAGATAATGTATTCACCTCAATTCTGGTTCTCCCAAGTGTCAGCAACTGGCTATTGTTTACTGCTGAAACCTTATGGCCAGAGCGTATGCAGCACATTCTCATCAGCATTAAAGCATTTTAACATTACTCTAACGTTCTTGCTTGCATTACAATGGAAAATGGCAAAGCTCCCAGAGCTAAGAACTATTGAATTTTAAGTCATTTCCAGATCACTTCATGGACATCTGCTAATGTCTCTTTAGAAAAATAAGTGCCACTTGGGAAGATAGCCAAAAAAAAAAAATAAGGAAAAAAAAAAAAAAAAAAGAAGCCACAGAGCAGGGACTTCCTCTTCCTCTGGGCTATAGAGTTCAGACAGATGTTTAGAAACAGAGAAAGAACCTAAAACCTATTAAGTTCCTCAGATTTTAACACACTTCAGAGATATCTGGATACCCTCTTCTTTACAAATAAGGAAATTGTGGCCAGAGAGGTCAAGTGACTTGTTCAAGGACAATCTTCTAACTAACTGGGGTTAGCGATCAAGTAACTACAGTCCATTTTCCTGGAAACAAGTAAATTCAAAACAAATCAAGAGGGAACTATAACCCTAAAATTCTCCAGTGAGACATGCTGTGGAGTTAACACTAATGAACCCCTATGTCTGGGTGGGGATACTACTAAGTTTAAACTTTGTCACTCCTTTTAAGGAATGTAATTTTTATTTCCATATACTATCCTAAAAATACTTAATACATCCCAAATCCAGACTTTCTTTTCTGTTCACTAATTTTTTTCAACCTTGTAGCTCCTTTGATGTATTACAAAATCACTAGACCACAGAGACTCCTTTTAAGCTTCTCTCCATAGATGCCCCTTGAAGACAGGTCACCCCTCTCTTTTGTGTCTTGCAAAGCACGTAGCAACACAGCATCTTAGCATAGTAGTGGGTATGCAAGTGTGTGTCACTGTCACTGCTACTTGGTGGGGTAAACACTTGGGACAAAAGAACCTTTGTTTACTGTCAATTTAGTTGTTCAGTAACATGAAAATAAATACTCAGAAGAATTCAGTGGGCATAGACCTGAGAACCTAAAAATAAAAAGTCTGGCAAATACAATGTCTGAAATCTCTTTTGTAATTTTCCCGCCAAACCTTTAAG